>NC_066333.1:7904785-8518000 GCF_022539315.1 Serinus canaria
GCCCCGGGAATCGGGGTGCGCATCCCACTGCTGCGGCTGCAGCACTCGGAGACATCCGTCGTGCCCAGCCTCGGTCCTCGGGGCCGAAACGCGTGCCCCAGACAAGGAAGGTGGCAGAGGACTGGGATGGGGTCTGTCCGTCTTCCCACTCAGCTGCGTCCCAGAGGGGTTTGGCTGCTAGGGGTACGAATCCCCTGGACTACGAATTCAAATCGTGTCCAAGAAGGGTGGAGGGGGAAAGGTGAATCCCTGACCTGCTCTCAGCCTGCTCCCCAGGCTGGGGAGAGAGAGAGACACCTTCCTCGTGGAGAAGCTGGCGAGAGAACTGAGCCCATCCAGAGCTGCTGGGAAGGGAGAGAGGGTCTTCATGCCCTGGGAAAGGGATGTCCCAACCCACCCAGCCTAGCTGCTGTCAGGTGAAAAAGCCTTTGCACAGAGACTCCCAAACTCTGCAATGCCAGAGCTCAGAGCCCAGCTCCACATCTCCCTGAACCCCCTCCTCATGAGGGCAAACACTGCGATGAGCCAGAGAGGCAGGGGGAGCTGGGTGGGGGGAAAAGACACCCCCACCTTCCCCACTCAGCCCTGATTCCTGTTCTCACCCATTTCCAAGTCTGCTTTGGGGATAAAGGAGAACAGCACTGGGGCAATGACAGGCAATCCCTGAGCCCCTGCACCTCTATCCCACTGCATCCTGTCATAACAGACATGTGGGATGGGGGTCCGAGGCACAGACCCCACAGGACATCCTGCACCGGCCCCCACACCCCAGTGGCTGCAGACACATCCCCTGTGCCACTGGCAGTGCAGCCAGTCCTCTTGCCTTGAAGATGGAGCTATTTTTATCGGAGCTCAAGAGGGATGTTTCCCAGCAACCTGCTGTTCTCCCAGCTCGAACACCAGCTGCTGGACCTGGTGCCCCCATGCTCAGCCCTCCCAGCACTGGTGAGGGAACTGGGGGCCATCGACACTGGGGACCCTCTGCTGGGTGCCCAGCAGCCACGGCAGCCTGTGCCCGCGGTCCTCTGTCAGGGCTGGTGACCAGGTCCGTCGGCATCCCCCCGCTCCTTGAAAAGCAGGCGGGACCCCACGGCTTTTGTCTGGAGATGGATTTTAACTCATCCGGGCTGGGGCTGTGTCAACACGGAGGGACCAAGGGAGCAGGGCATGGGGTGGGGGAGCGAGGCCAGAGTCCTGCATCCTGCTCAGGGCCAAAGGAGAAACCCACCCCTCCATCCCTGGGACTGCAGCGAGGGGGGATCGAGCTCAGGCCCCGCAGGGGCAGAGGGCGGCCACGGCCCCGCCTCGCTGTGTCGGGGCGCGCTGGGCTGTGCAGGCACAGAACAAAGCTGCGAAGAACAAAACGCATCTGGCAAACGACCACAGCACCCTGAGCGAGGGGCTGTGGGCAGCCCTCGGGCAGTTTAACCCCTTGCTGCTGGACTCATGGCCATGCGGGCACCACAGACACGGCAGGATGGAGCATTTCTACACCAAAGCCATTATTTTTATATGAATATGTGTGTATGTATATATGCACCTGGGGTGCAGTCACCTCCCCGCACAGGGTAATTGCACACGAGAGAGATGTGATAGAGATTGAACAAATCTCCAGGACGCAGAGGGAAAGTCGTTTGGAATAAGGCTCCTTCCCTTTGCTCCGGGTGGGAGGTCGAATTACTCCTGTCCCCAAAGCAAAGTGCCACAGATCTACTGAGCTGGGTAACAGAGTCCTCCACGGGTCCAGGGCGTGGAGGGTGACAGGGTCCCCCAGGAGAGGAGTTGGAAGCCAGCCCACCCACCAGCAACTCAACTTAATATTCATCTGTCTCTTCCTAATGGGAAAGTGTCTCTGAGTCACACTGACATTTCCCTGGGACAATGGTAATTAAGTACCTGGGTAAGTGAAATGAGCGGTAATAGAAAAGTTAACTTTTCCTAACTCCATGAGTGAAAGGCGCGTTCGGCGAGGAGGGGGCCGAGCGTGCCAGGCACTCGCGGAAGCAGGTGGGAGTTAATGCCAGCTGGCGTCACACGGCGCTGCCACTCTATCCCTGAGCCCCCAGGTCCCCCCCCCGCAGGACTCTGCCCCAGACCAGACAGGGCTCCCCATGCCGGGGTGGGGTAAATCGCCCCTGCAGCTGGTACAAGCTCTGCCAGCCGCCGGGGCTGCCCCCAGGCAGAGGGACCGCGACCCAGAGCTGCAGGTGGCAGCTTCCCCGGGTAGGCAGTGGCTACGCTGCGGGTCCTCCAGCACGGTCAGCTTTATCGCATTCAGGGACACGGCTTTTCCAGAAACTCCCAAAACGTTGGCACTCCTGCCTGGTCTTACTGTAGGAGGAGAGGGAGGTGTTCAGGCGCATTTTGCGGGACATGGGGAGAAACGCCGGGTGGGCGATGCCCGGGGTTCTGCTCCAAACCGGCCGCGGAAGCTCCGATCCAGCGCGACCGCACCGGAGCGAGCCTCCAGCAAAGGGAGCATCGAGGAGGGGGCGGTCAGTGCTGCCCAAGTGGGCACACGGTGACCTCCCTGCGTGGGCAGGAGGCACAAGTGCCACTCCACGGCGGTACGAGAAGCGGCGCTCTCGTAAACACGGCGAGTCACGCCGCTGGCCGCCGTCGCTCCGGGCTGTCGAGCGGCACCGGGGGCACGGAGCTGCGGCACCACCCCCGCAGCCTCCCCGGGAGGCGAAGCGGCTCCATTAAAAAAAAACCTGAGGTCAAACCACTTGCAGGAGCTGCAGCCGGCGCCGTGACACCGCGGGGCAGCCCCGCATTCGAGTTGCCGATGGCTCCGGGGGTCGCCGTCCCTTCACCGGGGAGACCGGCGTGCCGCAGCTGGGAGCTGATGGGGCTGCGTGATGGCAGTGGCACATGGCTCAGCAGTGGGTCAAGAAATCTGGGAATTTTGAGAGTTCCCCCGTGAACCGGCTCGGCAGACGCAGTCTTTGACCGGCCGCAGTGAGCACTGCCAACGGCACCGCGCGGGGGGCAGGAAAAAGTGGGAGAGGCGGCTGGAAAAGTACATTTGGGTTGGATCGTTATTCCCCCCCCCAAATCCACGAGGAGCGGGACGGCGGCGTGCAAAGCCCCGAGCCTGGGGGGCTGCCAGCAGCGCCAGGAACAGGATGAGACCTCCGGGCAGCCCGGAGTGGACGGATACTGGTGATGCCCACGGCCCGGGGAGTGAAAAGCAGTTTTGAGACCTTGCGTGGGCCAGGGACCTCTGTGGCTCACCCTAGCTACTCGCAGGAGAAATGCCACCAAAACAGCCAAGACTCAAGCCCGCGGGGACACGGCCATCCCGGGGGGACACACTGCAGCCCCGCGGTCTCCCCCGGCCCTCGCTGCCCCTCGGGGTCCCGGAGTAGGGCGGCCGCCGAGTCCCGCTCTTGGTGACCAGTGCCCGTCCCACCACGCGGACACCCGGTGGGTACCGCGCCACCCTGGGGTACCCCAAAACCCTCGGTCCCGGCCCGCAGGGATCCTCTAGAAATCGCAGCCACTTTTCCGGGGAACTTCTAGATAGAAACTCCCCGGTGATCCCCGGTAGTGGGGCCGAACCCTCGGGGTGGGCGCGGCGACCGGGAGGAGCCCCCGAATTCTGCCGGAGCTATGAAACGGGCCCCGAGCCGCATGCCCGCTCTTCTCGGTGCGTCAGCACAGCGCCAGCTCGCCGAGCATCAAGCACCGCGCGGCTGCTGCCGGTGTAGCGCGTCCCGGGATTTACCGGGTACCGAGGATTTATTGGGTTCCGGGCACCACCCCCTCCCCGGGGAATCACCTCCCTGACGCCATCACCTCCCCGCCGGGTCATCGCCTACAACGTGTGCATCGCCCCCCTCCCCGGTGCCCCGTGTCCCGGAGCATCACCGCCGCAGGCTGCATCACAGACAGCCCTGCCCCGTGCACTCCTGTGGGGTACCGCACGGCTACCGCCGGTGCACCTCTCCCCCCCAACCCATCCCAGGGCATCCCGCCCTCCCGGTGCACCGCCCGTCCCGGGGCGGTGGGAGGGGGCTGCTGGGGCGGGTCACCCCCCGCCGTTACATAAGAGGTTACGTCAGGGCGCGCGGCCACGCTCTTATCCCACCGCCGCCGCCGCCGCTCCCCCACCCCGCCCATTCACACGCCGCCGCACAGCGCCCGGCCCGGAGCCCCCGCCGCCACTCCCCAGGTGAGCCCCGCGGGCCGGGCCCGAGCCTGCACCGCCTCCTGCGGGCCAGGCCCGGAGGGAAGAGACGGAGGAGGGAGACCCGCGGCGGACGCCGGGGCCCCCATGACCGGCCTGTTTACACCGGCGCGGCGCGTACCACCGTGGCGGGGGAGCGGGAGGGGCCTGCCGCCGCGCTGAGCCCCAGCCACGCCGAGCCGCGCTGGCGGCGCCGCGACCCGGTCACCGCGCCCGGGGCGGCAAACCCGGACCTCCCTTTCCGAGTACGGGGCCGGCACCGGGGAGAGGCCGAGCCCCATCGCGGCGGCCGCCGCCCCCCCCCGGCGCCGCGGTGGTTCGCCCCGCGCGGCCGCGATTGGCCGAGCGCTTAAAGGGGCCGGCAGCGCGCGCTTTTCCGCCCCGCGGCGCGGCGGCGGCATCGGCGCGTGCCCCCTCGCCCGCGCGGCGCTGCCCGGCACGCGGGGCGGGGGGGGCCATGGACGGCGGCCGCCGCGGGACACAAAGGATGGGGCGGCGGCGGCGGGCGACGCGGCGCGGGGCCATGGCGGCGGCGGTGGCGGCAGGGCCGGGCATCGGCGGCGGCGGCAGCCCGCGGTACAGCCTGCTGGCCGAGATCGGCCGCGGCGCCTACGGCGTGGTGTACGAGGCGGTGTCGGGCCGCAGCGGCGCGCGGCTGGCGGTGAAGCGGATCCGCTGCGATGCTCCCGAGAACGTTGAGCTGGCGCTGGCCGAGTTCTGGGCCCTGACGAGCCTCCGGCGGCAGCACCCCAACGTGGTGCGCTTCGAGGAGTGCGTCCTGCAGCGGCACGGCCTGGGGCAGCGCATGAGCCACGGCAACAAGCGCAGCCAACTCTACCTGCGCCTCGTCGAGACCTCCCTCAAAGGTACCGGCAGCCCCGGCTCGGCCCCAGCGCCCTCCTGGGCCGCCTCACCCACCCAGGGCCTCCGACGGCCCTGTCCCTGACACCCGTGTCACCCATCTCCGCCCCCGAGCACCTGGATCTGCCACCTCCCTGCTGCCCTCGGTGACCCCCACACCCAGATCCTCCTGCCCTGCTCCCAGGTTACATCCCCAGAGTATGTGGCTGCTGGGATGCCCCATGCAGTACATCCTGGTTTTGTCTCCTTTCTTCATGCACACCCTTCCACAGTACCCACTCCACACTGCCCTTGCTTGCTACCCATCACCCTAATGCTCAAATCATTCCTGGGCATTGCCTGCACTTAGCAGCACCCAGAGCTCCCCCAGCTCTCCCAATGCCCTTCCTCCCACCTTGCATCACTGCATTTCCAGTGTAAGCACACCAGGCTCTCTCCACTGAGCCCCTGAGCACCCATCACCCCTGCACCCTTGGGGTCCTCTCTGGGGTATCTGCTCTAGGCTTGTTCCCATCACCCATCTCTGTCCTGTCCCTGCAGGGCTCTCTACAAGGTCTCTTTGCTGCCACTCACCCTGAACACACCTGAGGGACCCTTGTTCCAGACTCTATCCCCCCCGTGCTCTGCCATCCCCTCCACTCTCCCTTTCCTGTATGATGCTCCCAGGAAACCATTCCCTAAGCCCCACCCATGTCTTGCAGCAGTGCCAGTGGGATCCCTCCATGTGCCCTGTAGTCCCACCCCCAGTCCTGAGGGGCCTTCTTGCTGCCTCCAGGCTCAAACCTAACCCCTGGGGGACATCCCTGTGTGCTGGACCCCTGGCCAGCACTGACTTTTCCTCCCTTACACCCCAAATCCTGAGGCTCCATCTGCTACCCTGGCCTGTGCCACAGCCCACACACATGCCCCTGGGGACCTTCACAGTCTGTGACTGTGCCCCAGTCACACCAAGGGGACATCTCCCCCTCTCTGCCCAATCTCTGAGCACCCCAAAGCTGCAGCCTGTTACGGCTCAAGCTCTCACAGCTTTAGGACTGTCCCTATGTCCCCCCCCATTGCTGGCTCTATGGAAACAGCCCTGGAAGCACTAATGCCTGTAGCCTGGGCTGATACCTCCCCTGGGGTCCCTCAGCAGCATCACGGGGCTATCAGGGGTCACCTTCTCCTGTCACAGTCAATGGTTGTGATGGTGACATCTCCAAAATGCTCCCTTCCTCGCTCCCTTGGCTGCTTGTCAGACCCAGCTTTGCTAATGTGCTGTGAAGATGTGGAAAAATACAGGAGCCCTGTGCCCTCACTGCCCCTGTGCCTCCCAGCCTGCTGTGAGCAGAGCCAATCCCCCCAATCCTTCCTTCCCCTGACTTGTGTGCCAGGATTCCTGTCAGCTCCTTGGGGTGCTCAGTCTCCCTGAGCCCCCAGACCCTGTGCCAGGCACAAAGTTCATGCAAAGCTCCTGAGATCCATCTTCTGAGCAAACCTGTGGCTCTGACTGTCCCTGCCTTGCCTGTCCCCTCTGTGTCCCTGGTGGGTGGACATGTCCAGACGTGCCTGGCTCTCCCCATGCATCCCAGCTCCTGCTCTTCCTTCACACAGCCACCCAAGGGAGGCTCCCTGAGAAGGGCAGTGTCCAAATTCCTGTACAGCCAGGGCACACAGCTCCCTGGGAGAGGAGCCAGCTTTTCCCTGCGGGTGTGTCCAGCTGTAGCAGAAATGGGGCATTGTGCCCCCTCTGTCATGTTGCATGCCCTGAGGAGAGGTGGCTTGGCTTGGGGAGAGCTCTTGGGTATCTGGAGGTGCCCCATCTCCAGGTGGGGAAGGAGACCCATAAAAGCCCCATCTCTGGAGGGGGTTGGGTCTTCTGAATTCCCAGCAGTGGGGAGGGCTTTGCCTGCCCTGGTCCTATGGCAGCCCCTCGGAGGGGAGCAGAGCTGGGCTCTGCATCCTCAACCTGGACAGGAGTAGTTGGACTTCCAAAACCAAGCTGGAGCACATTCTCCTTCTCCTGCCTGGCTGCCCCCGAAGCTGTGTTGTGCCAGGCAGTCTCTGCTCACTGCCTTCCCAAGCCTTGGGTCTGATAGATGTGGATAAATATTTTCAAAACAAAAGGCTGGAGCTGGATGAGCCCTGCAGGTCTCCTGCTCTCCCTGCCTGCCGGCAGCAGCGGCGGTGGCTGTGGCGCTGTGCTCCGTGCCATTCTGCACGACCGCAGCTGGGCTATTTACGGGCCAGCGCAGATGCTGTGCCAACGTGCCGGGGCTCAGGGCACAGCCAGGATTAATCTGAGACTTTCTGAATTGGGAGCACAACTGTTGGGATACAGGCGGGGTTTGCTATGGCGCAGAGGCTGAACCTTTACCGTTTTAACGAGATGTGGAGTAATTAAATTTAAGGGCAGGGTGTGAAAAGGAAGGTGAAAGCTCGGTGCTGAGCTGAAGGAGAGGCACCCATGCAATGTGCCCAGAGCCCTGACACAGCAGCACCTCCAGTGCTTGTGCACATCACATGCCCCTCTTGTTCATAACCTAGAGCAGTGACAGAGCTTTTACCTTAAGTGAACAGGTGTAAGGTGTTGCTTCCTGTTCCTCCCATGTCATCTGTGGAGCCAACAAGCTGCCACCAGCACTCAGCCTCACTCATGGGCTGCCCTGGCATCATGTACGTGTGTTGCCATCATTCCAGCTGTCTGGAATTCTGTGCTGCCAGCTCCCATCTCTCTGGTGCAGCCTCCTTGCACAGAGGGAGTCAGAGGTTACAAGTGGTTGTGGGCACTGGGATGCTGTTTCTGCTCTCACTGGATTTTCATTTCCCCTGTGAAGCTAAGCAAATTAGCACGCTGTTAATGAGCTCCCCAGGATCGGGTGGGGGAGGTGTGTGTGTGCTGCTGGAAAGATGGAGTGTGAGTGTGTGCCATGCTGTGTTTGGGCAGGGAGCACATGGGGATGCTGGCTTGGTGATAGAGAACAGGTCCAGCCTGTCATTGGCATCTCCTCAGCTCCTGACTGCTTGTCTTCAGTTTGCTAACATCTCATCTTTAGGGAGCGTCTTGCCAGCTCTTTATGTTTAAAGCTGTTTGTTTTGAAGGCAGGAAGATGATTTAACAACTAAAACACTTTCAGATTATAGAAAGAAAACGAGGAAATATTACTTTTGGCTTAAGCCTCTACTCACAATGCTCCACCCAAAGTGAAGTGCCTGGTGCTCACAGCTACTGCTGGATCCCCGTCATCTTTCCTGCGTTTGCTGACGTTCAAGGGCCAAGTTTTAAATCAGAGCCTTCCTTATGCTAAAAACAAACCTTGGCTTGTCAGAGCTAACAGGTCCTGGCTGCTGAGCCAGTGTTTGAGCCACTTCCTGTGGGAAGGGGCTGCCAGCAGTGCTGTGTGGATGCTCCCACCTGGTTGTGTGTGAGGAATGCGGGGCTCTGCCGTGCTCCCTGTCATGGTTTGATTCCTGCAGACAGACACTCCTGCTCCCTGTGTTGGGGCTGTGTGGCTGCAGAGGGGAGCAGGAAAGCAAAACCCTGTGTCCTGCTGTGATGTCACTAGGATTTAACAAATCAAAGGGGTGGCAGCTGTGTGAGCTGGGGCTGTCCTGGCTGTGCTGGGGTCTCTGCTCCCAGGATAAGCAGAATCTCCTTCAGCTCATGTACTGTCATGCCAAAGGTGGCTTGCACCAGAGAAGCTGCTTTTCCTGGTTAGCATTTTGGTCTCCAGAGCCAAGCTGTCATGTGCTGCTCCCAGCTGGTCCTTGGGCTTTGATCGTGAGCCTCCTTCCAGCCAGATGAGACCCCCAGAGTGCCCCCAGTACCCTGTGTAACTCCATCCTCTTCTTTCATCCCCTTGATCTAACCTTCAGACCTAATCTCAGCAAAAGATTGCTGAGGATGGGGAGGTGCAGCCAAATCCTTCTGTTGTGCAGATTTCCATTTCCATAGCAGTAGCCATGGATACAGACTGTTTGTGCAAATAACCAATATTCCCACCCACACTGACTGCTGACCAGTGCAGCCCAGGGCTGGGTGGCCCTGGTAGTCCTTGGCTTACCTGCTGCTGGAATTTTTTTGCTTTCCCAGATGCTCTCTAGGGCTTTGCTCAAACAAAACCCAACTTTGTCAAATGGGTGGAGTTATTTAACTGCTTTCAAAAACACTTGAGTTCAGCTGTGGGACTTTTTAGCTGTGGCAGAGGTGAGTGGTATCCTCCAGCTTCTCTCTTATGGTGCTTGAGGATAAGAAAATCAATTTCTAGAGCAAAATGATCCTCTGGTGGTGTGTGCAGGCTCTGCCAATCACCTGGGTGCTCTCTGGAGGAGACTTGGGGTCTGACCCTGGGGTTTGCATTCCTGGCATCAGCTAATGGGGATGGGTCTGTTGCCAATGCTCCCTGGGGCATCCTGGCATCCCTGGGGAGCACCAGTGGCAGACTTGGCCCCATTAGCTGATATGATGCTGCTGTGTTCTTCACGTGTCTAATTGATGTGCAAGAAAGTCCTTCCTTAGGCAGGAGTTTTATGGAGTAAGCCTGAGATGCTTTGAGCTTGAGGAGTGAAGGAAGAAGCTGTTTGGGCTGTAATACTGAGTGGTAGGAGTATTTACAGTCACAAGTGTGGCTGAGATTACACTCAGCAAACATTTTGCAGCTTGGACCTCCAGTTTCTTCTCATTAAAGACTTGTTGGCACTTAATGGAAGCTGGATGAAGTGGCAGAGTTTCCCCAGCACAAATGCAATCCTTACATGCACAGATTTGTTCTGGGAAGACCCAGTGGGCCATAGGGCTTGGACACTGGTGTGACCACTCTTGGCAAGTCTGTGCTGGCAGTGTTAAGGGCTGTGATTTACTCCCTGTGTGCAGTTCCAGTAAAGTGTATAGAATGAGCCAGCCTTTGCCTCCTGCAGCAGAGCTGAGGTGGGAGAGGAGGCATTCACAGAAGTGTTTTTTTTTTTTCCTGTGGACTCACTGCTAATTATGCTTTTAGCCTCTGCTGCTTTGGCTGTCAGAGCCTAGGGAGAATGGCCTGCTGGTAGGACTCAAGATGAGGTGTTCTCTGCACTTTGCTGGAAGGAGGTCCCTGAGCTGGTTCCCAGCAGTGGGTTTGGATAAACATGGTGCTGGTGTGTCCTGCTCAGCAGGATCCCAAAGCACTTGAAGCCACAGCAGTGCCAGCATCACTGCAGGTGCTCTGCAGTGCAATAGGTCCCAGTTACCTTCCCAAATTTTTTTTTATCCACATAAGCCAGACATGTTCCTCAGCCATCCTGGTTTAGCGTGGACTTTGAAATGTGTCTGAAAAACCCACTCTTTTATCCCTTTTGATCAGGTGAGAGGATCCTGGGCTATGCAGAGGAGCCTTGCTACCTGTGGTTTGTCATGGAGTTCTGTGAAGGAGGAGACCTCAACCAGTATGTGCTGTCCCGAAGGCCCGACCCTGCCACCAACAAGAGCTTCATGCTGCAGCTGACCAGTGCCATTGCCTTCCTGCACAAGAACCACATTGTCCACAGGGACCTGAAGCCAGACAACATCCTGATAACTGAGAAATCTGGCACCCCTGTGCTCAAGGTGGCTGACTTTGGGCTGAGCAAGGTCTGTGCTGGCCTGACTGCTCGGGGCAAGGAGGGTGGGCATGAGAACAAAAATGTGAATGTGAACAAGTACTGGCTGTCCTCGGCCTGTGGCTCTGATTTCTACATGGCACCCGAGGTTTGGGAGGGACACTACACTGCCAAGGCTGACATCTTCGCCCTCGGCATCATCATCTGGGCCATGATTGAGAGGATCACCTTCATTGATGCTGAGACCAAGAAGGAGCTGCTGGGGACTTACATCAAGCAGGGGACCGAGATTGTGCCCGTCGGGGAAGCGCTGCTAGAAAACCCAAAGATGGAGCTGCACATCCCTCAGAAACGCAGGACTTCCATGTCTGAGGGGATCAAGCAACTCTTGAAAGACATGTTGGCTGCTAACCCACAGGATCGACCTGATGCCTTTGAGCTTGAAACCAGAATGGACCAGGTTACATGTGCTGCTTAAATTCAGGGCAGGGCACCGCTGTGCTTTGCAGCTGGGTAAGTGATTTGGATTTTTTTGTCTTATTTCTGTCGCCTGTACTGGCCCAAAAGTGCATTTTGTAGTGACACAAAGGAGTCTTTTATGTTCCTAGAGCTATTTCTATAGTGACTCATCAGAGCACTGCTTCTGAGGTTGTTTTCACCTATTCTACTGCAAAAATAAAGTAGAGGTGAGAAATAGAATTAGCAGCTGCACATCCTGTCACTGCCCAAGGGCCCAATGGAACTGGAAGGGCTGGGCAGGAGCCTTGCTCCTCAGAGGTCCTGGCCTGTGGCTGAGACAGGCTGGGGCACAGCAGAGACACCTGCAAGCACTTGGTATAAGCTTTGGTGACATCTGTCTCTCTCAGGGTCAGGGAGGGATCTGCCAGTTCTGCCTCCTCTGCTGTGTGATGTAATTTCCACAGTCTGTGCTGGAGCTCCCTGTCTAGCACCATCCCCCTCCCCTGTGACACTTGAACAGGACACCTTGGGGCCCAGCTGGCTCAGTGAGTAGGCACCAAGTGGCACATCTATCTTGGCACAGAACTCTTTGCTTTCACCTACGAGGCACATGGGTCCATCTTGTGGCTCTGTTTCATTTCCCTATTAAAGGCAGGACTTCCCTTTGGTGTGAATGTCAGTGCCCAAACCCAGGAGCTGCTTTGGTCTCCAGCATCTGTGTTTGTAGACCTGTGTCTGCTAAGGAAGGAAGCTTAAAAACAGCTCTGCTCAGACTGAGCTCAGCTCTGTCCAAAGTCCCTTCCCTTCTCCCCCCCTGTTAAACAGTCTCAAGCTCAGAGGTCCTGATCCTGAGGCCTGGGTGGTCACACATGGTCTGGAAGGACCCCAGGGATGTGGTTTAGCTGGCAGTGTCCCTCACCATGACACAGAACGACTGGGAGGTGTTGCCTACATGGCAAAGCTGTCTGTAAACAGAAGCTGTTACTAGGGATTCTCCCAGCCAAACATTTCAATGAAACTGAAGAATTAGAGATTACCAGGGGTGAGGCTGACATCTTTCCAGCCCACATCCTTTCTCAGGCTCCTGCAGAGCTGCCTGCCCATCACAGTACCCAGGAGATCTTTGACAGCCTGCCTGTGTCAGGTGCTGGCATCACAGCTTGGGCCCAGCCCGCACCTCACCCCAAAACTACACACAGCCAGCTGGACTGGAGCTGACCATAGATGCAGGAGGGCATAGAGGGAGGAAATTATGTCCCTGGCCATTGTGCACCAGCCCTCAGCTGATGGCTGTGTGCTTGTCCAGCTCTGAGAGCAAGCCCCCACCAGCAGTAGGGAAGGTGGAGGTATTTTGGCAGGTTTTGCTAAATCCCCTAATTTTTGCCACCTGAGGGTTCCTGAGCTTATGGAAAGTGCTGTGGGGCCTGACCCCACTCTCTGTGTGCCCAGGTACACTCTATGCTGTTTGTAGAGAAATAGGGATGGAAGTGGAAAGACCCTTGGGCGGGTCTTGTTCTTCTCTGTTGGTTTCTCCAAACTGGTCCACAGACCATCCCCTCTGCACTCTTCCACCCACAAAATATTTAACACCCATCTCAAGTGCCAGTAACTGATTCAAGCACTGCTGCCTGGGGCTGGATACTGGTCCCAGTGCAAGTGTGGGCTGGGGATTAGGGTGGGGGAGTGAATCTGTGGAAATGAGAGCCCTTAAGATGGGTGTGCTCCCGCCCCGGGCAAGAGCAGACACCCTGCCCTGTGTCCCGGGGCAGGCGAGGCGTGGGGCCGGTGGGGCTGTGGGAGCAGCTCTGCCGCACGTGGAGGGTCAGGCCGGGCTGTGCCATCTGCGCTGGCTCTGTGCTGACACGATGCTGCTGTGTTATGCAACCAGCCCCTGCCCTCGGGGGAAAATTCATCCTGCGCAGATCTGCGGAATAGTACATGAAGGGATAACAAACACCGAGGGGACAGTCCTACCCCGCGGCTGTTTGCTCAAACCCAGCTGCCTTCTGCAGCACCCCCCTCCCCAGTCCATCCGTGAGTCTGCACCGATGGCTCTGTCGTGACACAGCTGCAGCAGCCAGGGATGCTCTTACATAACCCAACCTGGCACATGGAGCGTGGTTGCCTGGCCCAGATAGAGCCCAGCACCAGCCATATGTTCCTGCAAACCCAGAGTGTTCCTCCACCTCACTCATGGGGCGGCCAGAATATATGGTGTACTTGTGTATTCAAATCAGCCTTCTTCTAGCTGCTATTAAATGCAAATCTTAAATTGGAAACCAGCTTGAGAAGCTTAAAATGGGATTTAGAGCAGAGCCTGAATTCTGCTCTCAGGTAATTTTAGTTGACCGAGAAACTCACGTAACCTCCTCCAACTTATTTGTGGCACTGGCGTGTAGCTTTGCTGTGCTGGGTCATGCAGCAGGTTCTTCCCCAGGACAGTTCAGACCTGCTCAGCCTTGGTTCATGTCATAACCTGGAAAACTGTGACCCTCCCTGACCCAGGGAATTGGATTTTTGCTTATTCTTTGCTACGCCACTGACCTTTTTAGATTTTGCTTCATGTCTCAGCAGCTTCGGCTTCAGTTGTGCCACAGATGCTGCACACACCTGAGAGCTTTGTGCTCTGTTACCCTTCCAAAATGCAGATAGGAAATGTCAGTTCTCAGAAAGGAGTGGTTTTGGCTTGGTTTTTGCTGGACACCGGGCTCCCTGAGGTGGAGAGAAGTCATTATCTCCCGTGCTTTTCCACTCCTAGTGGCACTGGTGCAAATAGTTCCAGCAGAGATGGGCAGCATTTCTGTGGGAAAAACAAAGGTATTCTCTTTTTAATTTGAACACTTCTTCCCTACCTTCTGCAAATGTTTAGATAAAACTCTAGAGTTGTTGGCAAAAGCTGCCTTTTGGGCAAAGAGGACAAAAGCCCTTCTAATACAATTAGGGAGTGTCTGGGTTGTGCTGGGTATCTGCTGATGGGTCTCTTTCTGTGATAGCCCAGCACTAGATGCACTGCCCACTGGGGAGTATTTCACACTTCCTTCCCAGTACTGGAAAACTGGAATGATTCTCCTTTCCTGCAATGTGAACATCTTTCTTTCTGTGTCAGTTTTGTAGTTGCCCTCCAGATCCCCTGGGGATGGTGAGGGGCCTCTTGGAGATGCTGCTCTGGTGGGATACTCTGATGGGGTGGCTTTGTGCAACCCTTAGGTTGTAGAGGAAAAAGGAACAGTGGCAGTGTGGCCTTTTGCTGCTCCCTGCAGTGACACAGGGGCCTTGGCCACAGAAACACAAAGGATGAGTACAGCATCACCCACCACTGACAGTTATGTATTTAAGAAATTTTGCAGTTTTGATTCACACAGGACATAAAACTACAATGGTTGTGATCAGTGTAGAGGCAGCTTGTTCTGGTAGATTTGTATTCCATCATATTTTCACTGTGGATAAAACAGTTGGTCTGATTCTGGGTGAATGCTCAAGATGAATGGCTAGAATCTGTGCAGGCTGCAGCATCTCAGGGGCTGTCATGAGCAGGAAGGTGTTCAATAGCTGTGGCCACTCTGGTTCTCTCCAGCACTCCTCTCACTGGGTTTGATTATTCCAGTTTCAGCTGAAAGTGGTTGTTTGTATTTGCATTGTTCTGCTCTTTGCATTTTACACGTGCACCAGGAGCTGATGCTGAACAAGCTTATCTGCTCACCCTGCATGATGGTGTCTACCCTGGCCAGAGCTCTCTGGTGCTGTGCCCAGCCACCCCCAGCACTGCTGATAAACTGCTGCCCTGTGGAATTTCAGAGCTGAAGGAGGGACAGGGATCAGGCACACAGCAGCACACAGCTCTGAGAGCTGTCAGTGAGCAGGGACTGCTGTACCAAGTTAGATCTTGGCTGGTAGCATCACTCAGCTCAAGTTTTACTCACTGGCCTGTCAAAGGACAGCAATTTCTTTCCTAAAACAATGTTGGTTTTGACTTTGGACTGTTTTCAGTGTGGTTTGTGGATCTTGGCATGGACAAAAGCCACAGGACAGTAAAAGCAAGGTCAGTTCCTCTTAGCCATAGCAGTGAATGCAGCATCACAGGGGCCACCCCGTGGAGTGGTGACACCCTTCTGGACAGTGTTGATTCTACCTGGGGTCCAGTGAAGCCCTGAGGGTGACCTGGACCGCGTCAGCTCTGGCCAATTGTATTGGTGTTTGTGTTTGCTTGCTGTCCCCCCTGCTTTACCCTCTGGGGGAGGTCACTACAGTTGGATTTAATGATGCACCCAAGGAATGCATCACAAGTATAGGTACAGAGCATGAGGGAAGGCTCAGGAGATAAATCAGGCACTCAGCTCCATTCCCTAGCACTCTGTGTTCCCACACAGGGGCAGATGACATGGTTAACACGAGGAGCTGCTGGGTTATCTCTCCCTCCTCTGCACTGAGTCCTCTCTGCTGTGCAGACCCCACTGCCATCGCCCCTCTGTGACCCACACATTAGTGTCATCTTGTGTGCTGGGTGAGGGCTCCATGGGCTGCTGGTTCACATCCTGCTGATGCCAAATGAACATTCGAGCTGATTAAAGCTATAAGTGGCATCAGTGGAGGGATTAAAAGCTCTTGAACAAGCCCCTGCAAAAATGTGCGTCAGTGGGGCGAGCTCTCCTGTCTCAGAGCAGTGAGCTCAGGGCTGCTCAAGCAAGCACCTTCCCTGATAATGTTCCTACTCCAGGGAAGCACAAACAGAAACCCTGCCCTACTTGCTAACGAAGCTGCATAATAGGAGAAACCTTCCAGAAGAATCCTTGTGTGTTTGCCCTGACCTGATGTCTGTGTGCCTCTCGCCTCCTCAAACAGAAAGGCTTTATTCCAATGGCAGCCTGCAAAAGTGGCATCCCTTTGTTTAACCTCTCCTGGAAAGGAGTGTGCCCATGACCTTGCCTTCTGCTCTGAGCAGCTTTGTCCTTTAGAAATGTGTTCCTCAGGCAGGGATTTCTTTAATGAGATTTCCTGGGGCTAAGGTATTGGAGTAATTTGCTGGACAGTAGCATCTTCTCTGCAGCGGGTCTTTCCCACTGCTCCCTTGGTGTCTCTGCAGAGCCCCTCGCCCATCCCTGGTGGGCTGGGACCTGCCCCTGCTAAGTGGAGGAGCTAAATCCACTCGCCACATTTTCTTCCCATTTAACTGTCTGAATTTAGAGCTCATGGACCAGCCCTGCTGCTTCCCAGCACAGCCACTGCCCTCAGCTCTGCTGATGCCTCCTTGAGTTTGGGACATCCTAAAGGATGTATTTTCAGTACAGAAGTGACATCATGTGTACATAGGTGTGCTGTTCTTCTGCTTCCACAGGGAGTTTTCTGGGTTGCAAACAAACTATGTGGAAAATGCTGGTAGCTTATGTGCAGCACTGAGCATTCTCATGTCCCTGAGCTCAGAGGACAGGAGGCTGCCAGGGCTGTGGATGAATGGGTGCAGCACCACTGCTGCTACAGGGACCATGGGGGTTGTTGTGTGTTGAGGCTTTGGCCAAAGCAAGGAAGTCTAACTCTAAAATCTAGTCTAACTCTAAAATGCAGCAAGTCTAACTCTAAAATCCCAGGCACTGAGCATCCTTGTGGGCTGAGCTGCGAACATCTCCTGCTCTGCTTCCAGTTGCACCAGCCTGGATTTTACTGAGCTTTTGCAGAGCCACTCACGATGCCTGAGCTGCTGCTGACGCAGCAGGCAAGTGGTGCAGGGCATCTCTGGGCTTGCAGCTTGTTCCACCTTTCCTGATGGAGTGTGTGGAGCCAGCACTCTCAGACACATCACATGGACTCTCAAGGCCAGGCACTGCTGTGGGAACACTTGTCCTTGTTCCAGCAGGACTGTCAATGCAAGGAGCTGTGTGGGATGGAGCTGTGTTGTGGGGGTGTGAGGAAATGCTCAGCCCCAGCCAGCCTGTCCCAGCTCAGCCCCCGCCCTGGTGCAGCTGGATGTGTGCTGTCCTTGGCAGTGTGCTCCATGCACTGCTGTCTTGAGTCCTTCTGGGATAAAAACTGACTGTAAACTGAGCCCAGTCCCTATCTGGATCGACAGCCAAAGCACTGGGCAGTAGAGAGATGTGGCAGCACCTGTTTTGGGCGAACTGGGATAAGTGGGCAGGTGGCAGGAGCGGTGTCCTACTCCCCTTCCATCCAGGAGCCAATGCCTGTAGTAACAATGTAGTAACTGAGACAAATCACTGACAAACCTGACCTCTCTTTCTCCTCTCTTGTTTTTTTCTTGCAGATTTATTTACCAGGGACCCATAGTCTCCATTATTTACATGCAAGAAGGAAGTCAAAGATAAGGGAAGATGATGATACAGAAGATCCCTGGTCTATAGGATCTCTGGCAATGTGAAATATTTGGATGTTACTTTTTTGTGTTGGGAAAGGTGTTGTGGGAGTGTGGGAGGGGGCTGCAGGTGCCTGTGGAAGAACACAAGCTGGCAGCTGTCACTCACAAAACTTTGAAACGATCCAGAGAGCAGAGTTGCCCTTGCCCAGCCCTCCCCATGTCTCCTGTGCTGCTGTTTGACTCATTAGGTATTTCTAGGGATGTGGTTCCATAAGGAAGTGGGAATCAGCAGCCTGATGGTGAGGTGTACTGCCAGGCACCAGCTCTAAGTCCAGCTGGGCGCAGTTTTGGGTTCAAAGCTATTGATTTTGCCTAGGGAAAATGGGAGCAAAGTGGTGGGTAGGTTTGCATTGGGAGTGCAGTGCTTCAGGAAAAATGAATCTCTTGGTCCACACGTTGCAAGCGGCTAAATAACTTCATAGCCAGGCAGCTCCTGAATAGGTGGTGCTGCCCAGGCTTGTGAGCAGCTGACATTAGGATAGAGTAGGATAAACATGCTGGAAAGCCATTTGGTAGAGCAGGTCTTCCCAAGCTGGATTTCATGATCATCTTTGTTACTGTCTTTCTATACAGAGGCAACTGGGGAGCTGCTGAGTACATTTTCAGGTTGACATTATCTGAGTACAAGAGAAACAGAAAGCAGTCCACTGCTCTGATCCATTTGATGCCAAACTTCAGTCGATAGGAACGGTGCTGTGGAAAGAAGGAGGTTTGGCCTAATGGGTCATGGGCTGGATTTTAGCCTCCCACAGGACACTTTTCCCTGCTAGCTAATGATCTCCAGGAAGCAAAAGGCAATGCTGCTATTCAGGATAGGCTACAGTATAGTACAGCTCAGGTCAGGAGATTGGAACCTCAGGCTGAGCACTTAAAACTCGATTTCCTTGCCTATATTTAAAGCAAAACTCATTTTCTGGGGCTGCCCTGTGTTATGATCTTTAGACTTGGCTCACTGTAAATGCAATGTAAAGCACCACCTCTTTGCACCACCCTGCAGCTTCTGAACCACCTAAAATGTTTCTCAGCAGGTGAAATCACCAGCAGTGGTTTGGGAAGTGGGCTGGTCTGACCCAGCATCACTACTGAGCTGTCAGGGTGCTCAGTCTGGAGCTGGCCATGGCCACGAGCAGGAGAGGGTCCCCCTGGTCCCCTCATCCCTGGCTGTGGGAACTGCTCCTTGCCTGCAGCTTTCCTCTGCCATCACTGGAAGGTTCCTAACTGGCAGCACCTCCATGTATCTCCTCAATGTACTATGCTGACCTCACAGGAATGAATGGAAATGGAGGAAATTCAGGTGGGCTCAGGCAGAGCAGGGAAAGGATGGAGGGGCTTCTTTCTTCTCTTCCATATTTTTCCAGGACACAAAACTAAAGCTATGACTGCAGAAAGGCCTGGTCCTCCTAAGAAGGACCAGGAAGCTCCAGACTGGCTGTCTGTGACTTGTGAAGATTTGAACAGCACAAATGCACTGCCAAGCCCTTGTTCTCACACTGTGCTTTTGTCTGTCCCTGGGGATGCTTCTATGGGCTGGTGGGATGCTACTATCCCACCCAGCAGCTGGGTGGGATTCCTGCAGCTTCCTGTGCTGCATCCCACAGGAAGGGGAGAGTGAACCACTTAGCTCACAAGTGCAGTGTTAGTGTCCTGATCACTGGACCATCCTTCCTCCACCTGGCAGAGCCTTTGCTCCTGACTGTCACAGCTGTTCTAACCGAACCCTGGCCTGAATGGATGCAGTAAGAGGGCAGGAGGTGAAGCTGGAAGGCAGTGAGTGGATTGCCCTGTTCTTCTCAGGACAGGAGTGAGTCCAGCAGGCCCTGGGAGGGTCAGCCCTCTTGGTGCACTGCTGTTTCAGGCCATCTTCAAACCACATGTCTCCACCTGAGCTTTTGCATTGCAGATGTGTTTTTCAAGCAGCTTGATGTTAGTGAGCTAGACCGTAGTGCCTTACTTAGGATTTAGCAAACACTTCCAAGGAGGAGTCCTAGGGCTGCTAGCCTTTGGCCAACATGGATGTTTCCCTGATAAGTTTGTCCTTTTAAGAGCATTTCTCTCTGATTTTGCTGCTGTTTGTGCTCGGCTCCCCAGACTATATAGGAACCTGCCTTGTGTTTACAGCTCCCCACATCTTTCCTTCAGTTACTTTGGCCCAGACCAGCACTCCCTCTAGAACAAGGTGGGAACAGCTCAAACCTGCACATGCTGTGGGATGGAGAATGTTTAGTCTTTTCTCAGGTGGGTCTTTTGGGTCTCACCTGCCCAGCCCCTGCAGGCCAAACTTCTTCCTCTGCTGTGGATGTTTGGTACCAGGGTGCACTGCTGGGAAAATCCAAGTTTAAGAAAGCAGCCCCAAGCCTGTGGCCCATTTCCCAGCCCAGGGCCATGCTGTCTGTCTTTTCCTGGCTGCAGTGAAGCTGAGCATCCAGGTGCTGGGCGTAGCTGGTAAGTGTGGGGGGAGCCAAGCCCCCCTTGCAGAACTCTCTGGGCTCGTTGGCCCCAGATGGTGCCCGTGCCAGGGGAGTGATTGTATGAAACTGTTTACTTCTGATTTTGCTGTTTACAAGAGGGATGTGGGGTGGGTGGGGGGAACAAGCCAAGCCTCAGGAGGATTGGGAACTGTGTTATCTGCACCAGCCTGCAGCAAGGCCGACACCACCGGCATCATGCAGGTGTCACGGGGATCTCCCAGCCAACTTTGGTCCATGGGGAGGAAAGCAGAGGTGGCTGTAGCCTAGAGGGGTTAGATTAGCTGCCCTGTATCCCCTTACTGCTGTGTTTGAGGTTCAGCAGTGCTAGTGACAGATAAGTTACCCCTGTGGTCTTCCTCTACTCCTCAGGACCCAGCTCCTTCACATATCACAGGCTCCCAGAGCCTTTCTGGAGCAATAAGATGTAAAACAAGCGTTACCATCGTCGTGGAAATCCTCCGTTGTGTGCAGTGTCTGTCTCCTCCGTATGCAGTACGAGTCTGGGTTTAAGCCTGCCAAGCATCACAGGGGAGCTGCTGCTGGGCACAAACTAGGATTTGTTTCCCTGGGCTCTCTGCCGGTCGGGAGAACAGGGAAACGTTAGCTGCTGCTTTCCTTCCTTACTCCAGGCCTCTGCTGCCCAAGCCTCACACTACAGCTGCCCAGGGCAAGGGTGCTCCTAGTCCCCTTTTTGGCAATGCTGGCATGGGATGGGTGAGCAGAGCTCAGTGCTCCACTCCTCACAGCCCCTATCCCATCAGCCAGGGCAGCATTGGGAAAGCAGAGCCCCATTTCCTTTGAACAGGGGTAGGAGTTGTGCCAATGGCTCAAGTGCTCCTCAGCTGGTTACAGGCACATCCAGCGTGTGGGCCGTTCATGTCCAGAAGCATTTCTCACTTCAGGGCACAGTGTCTGGTGGGTGAAGCTGGAAGGGAAGTGCAGGAAGCTGCTCTCTTCCAGCTGTGATCTGCTGGATCATTTCTCTGCAGCCTGCACAAATGCTTTTAGCCCTGAGGATGTCTAGGCTGCTGGAAGAGCTCACGGGGCCACACAGGAGGTGGCCCCAGCCTGGCACCTCTTCCCAGCAGCTGCCCAGGCCAGCATGGACCTTCAGCTCTCTCACCCAGCAGAAAACAGCAGTTTTGCAGGGTGAGCTGCCTCACTACCACACCAGAGGGGTTCTAGGTGAGCCCCAGGATGGGGGCTCATGGCTGCCCCAGCCCTGCTGAGGGCTCTCCCTGCTCCCCACAGCTCCTGTGCTGAGCTAGCACGAGCAGAAGGCTTAAATCCAGACTCCAAACTAAAGATAATATTAGTAAATGAGTAAATGAATCTGTATTTTTCTTGTTTTTCTTTTTTTTTTTTTTTTTTTTTTGCACAGAAGCTGGTTATCTAGGACCTATGTGTGAACAACTTTATATAAATATTTTTTGTACTTTGTTTCCTTGGGTTGGTATGAAATGTTCTATTTAAGTTTTTTGAACACTGTGGATCCCCTGATGTGTATGAATGGCAGAGGCTTTGTAAATTAAGGGACGTTTGTGTGAATAAAGCTATTTGATGGGGTTGAAAAGCCACACACAACTTGAAATGTGAGCTCTGTGTGTTTGTCCTTTGCTGTGCTGACAGCAGTGGGCAGACCGAGGCCCTAAAGCAGCTGTGGCTCCTTCCTGGAGGGCAGGTTCAGCTAAGCCTGAACTGGAACTGGACTAGCTGGACTGACCTCAGGGCTTAGGGCGCTAAACCAAGGCACCCTGGCCAGTGCCAGCCAGAACGTGGCTCCCTGACATGTGGCACTTGTGGCCCTTTATCCTTGTCCTGGATTAGGATTAGCCCCGTTCTTGATGCAGGCACCAAGTAGGACATTGTGATTAGCGGGACAGGCAAACTTGGCCTCTGCCCGTACAGAAACACCTCCCCATCCTGCCCCTTCCTCCCCATCTGGCCACAAGCTGGCAACCCTATGGTTTGGGAGCCAGAAAGGACCAGCAGCCCCTCACACAGCTGGATGCCCACTCTGGAGGAGCCTGCAAACCCCATAAGGAAAATGCCCAGCAGAACTGCCACTTGAGTAGCCACAATCAGTTTCTCCCTTTACACAGATCCTCTGCCCCAAATTCCAGATGACCAAGCTGGTCACAGCAACTGGGAGCCGCCCGGTGCCACACCTGCCATCCACGATGAGAAAAGCATCACGAGGCTGAGCCGCATCCTGCAGCCACGGGAAGTTTTCCTGTGGGTGATGTCCACCGGAGTCCAGCAGCCTTGGGCCACCCCGAGCCGGCGTGGGACACAGGATGTCCCGGCACCCGCCAGCCCTTGCGTAACGGCCCCGCAGCCTCGCACGACCCGCGGCAGCCGCGGCGCCTGCGCTGGGACGTGCAGGGCAGCCAGTCCTCCCCTCCGCTCCCCCTGCGGCAGCCCCAGCGTCGCCGGCCGCGTGGCCGTGGGCTCCCCCCGCACGGCCGTCAGCATTGTGTGCCTTAATCGCTGCCGACAGGAACCTAAAATGGCTGTTTTCAGCCCAGTGGGGCCGCAGGGAGGCTGGTCGACTACAGCCGGAGCGATGCCGAGGGGCTGGCAAGGGGGCCCCAAGCTGTGCTTCCTCCCGCTTCCTGCTGGGTTATCTCGGGCGTTGACTGCGCGGCACCCACTGTGAGGGGCAGTCTGGGGGGCTCAAACATCTCCCTCCAGTCCTGCCCAGAGCATCCTGCCTGTAGGCAGGGAAGGGGCTGCATTGGCTCCAGCCACACTGGCTCCCAGTGTGGGACAAGCCCCAAGACTGTTCCTGTCCTGGTGACAAGCACAGCTGCAGAGACCCGCTGTGCTACACTGCTGTTCCCCCACTGCTCACCAAATGCAGGCACCCCCAAAACCTCTGTCTGCTCTTGAGGCTTCCCCCTGGTTTAAGCTACACTGGTGACAAGGATCGTGTTGACTCCAGGCTCGTGGCATCTCATTCATCTCTGTGACGAGACACAAGATGAGCTCTGTGAGATCCACAGGCCCTGACTCCCAGCTCAGCCCCTGCAAATGGGATGACACTGAACCCCAGCAGTAGCTTGGGCTTGGAGCCTGACTCACCTCTCACGTGTGCTGCAGGTGAGGAGCCGGTTCAGGGCAGGTGACCACACAGCACAGCAGAAAAGCACCTTTAATGAGGAAGTTGATGTCAGTCACGAGGAGAGATGTTTCACCCTGGATTTGCTCTCTGGAGACCTGCTATTTCATATGCAAAGAGGTTTGCTGAACTCCACAAAGGTGCTTCAAGCATTTGACAGCTGACAGAATCCCCCAGGAGCCACCAGCCCTGTCCTCCTCAGGGACCAGGAGTGGGGCACGTCCTGGGGCAGAACTGCATGTGGTAGAGGTCACAGCCAGGCAGCAGGGCCAGGATGGGAAGGGCAAGGACAGCCTTGGCAGCCGCTATGGCCGTGAGGCCGGTCACAGTCCTGAGTGCCAGCACCAACCTCACCTGGCGGGATTAAACCTCAGAGTAAGGTGAGGTGCTGCTGCAGCAATGGCTTTGCTCTCCCTCCCTCTGCTTGCACACAGGAACATTTTCAAGAGCCTCCTCTCCACAGAGGCTGTGTTTTACAGCTGAAGCACTAAGTTATTCATCATAAAATGTAAGTCCATATTTCTTTTAAGATCTCCTGAGCTCCTCAAGCAGCAGCCACTTCAGCAGTGCTCGCTGGGCCAGAGCGACACCAGCTCAGATGGAAGCTGCTGATTGAGCTGGTGGGAGGAGAGCAAGGTCCATTGTATTGGCAAAGGACATTCATTTGCCTCATCCCCACACTGATGAATTGCTCCACTTGCCCGTGTCAGGCTCCAGCACAGCAGAGGATGAACAGCTAAAGCTGCACTAAGCCCACACACTCCACTGAGTGGGAGATGACTCAGAGGAGGCTCACAGTGCGGGTGGAGGTGACAATGAACACAAGGGACAAAAGCTGAGTGAGCAGGGACTCTGCTCTCCCCACTGACCCATTGTGAGGCAGAAGCCTGGACCCTCCTCACCCTCTGTCCCCCTGTTCAACGGCAGGACAGTCACGAGGGTCCTTGGACAGCCCAGCCCCATAGCAGGTGGCAGAAAAGGCAGTGGATGGCACCAAGTTTAAATGCATTTCATCCCATTGCACACAATATTCCAGCAGCTCACCAGCTCAGACAGGAGCAGTGCAGGCCCCCATGTGTGTGGAATGGCCATGGCCCCCGTCCCTCCTCCTACAGAAGCCAGGCAGCCCTGCCCAGGGGACCCTGGGGATGGAGCAGGGGGAGCAGCATCGCCCAAACCCCCTCCTGATTCCACCCAAGACTTCAAAAAATGTAATTTTTGCCTGCAATCTGTCTCAAATGCATTGTGCAGTCTGCCCACCCCACGCACACCCCACCTGCCTCTCCCCACAGTAGGGACTGCACGTGGTAGCTGCAGCAGCAGCTTCCCCCAGAGCCACTTCGGGTCAGTCTCAGTTCCGTGAACAAAAGCTGCTTCCCCAGCTCGTTTCCTGACAGAGCTGATGGCCTGTGCCCCTCTGGGGACCCAGAAATTGCTGTGAGGCAGCAAGGGAGGGAATTAACAACTATTTCCTCTGCCAGAGATAAGATCTCTAAACAGGCTTCTCAGCCAAGAACTTTATTTTTTTTCTTTTATTTTACAGGTTTTGCAACGGAATCTTATTCTCCAGAATTGCATCCGCCTCCAACCCCACTTAGAGCTGCCAAAGCCTGCACTTCCCCCGGGACCAGCCTGCAAGAGGCAGAGATGGATGGGATGACATGGGCATGACTTCACCCTTCTGTCCTGCTGCTGGAGCCAGGGGCTGTCAGGATTCCCAGAGGGACCCCCTGCTCTGGCTGTGTGCTGCAGCCCCTCCAACCCCCCTGGATCAACCCCCCAGACCAGAGCCATGGGGTGCCACAGCCCCTGCCCCAGCTGAGGCCCCAGAGAGAGCATCCCTGTGAGCAACAAGACAACATCAAAGCCCAACATTCCTCCAAGCTCTGAATCTGCTCCCTCTGTACAGATCCAGCCCCACAGTCCTGTTTAACCCAGGAAGGGCCAGTGTCTGTGCTGGTGTGAAAGGGGTTCTTGCCCTCCTGAAAAGCTTTCTGGGAATCAGTGAGGGCACTAAACTGGCTATGCAGAGTTCACCTCTCCATTTCCACAAACCCAAGCAGGTCATTATCTCTCTATGAGCCTCAATCCTTCCTTGAGGCACAGACATGCCCCAGTCCTGGCCCTTCACACAGACAAATGTTCCTCAAACCACTGCAGCATTCAGTAAATAAAAGCCTTTGCCCTGCTCCTGCCCTGGCAGTTTGCAGTTCCCTTGCTTATAGGCTGTTGTGGGATCAAACGCTTCAGGCTGATTTATCCACGGGAGATGGAAGCCCAGACAGATGGGAGGTAGCACAAGCCCAGCCGGGCGATAAATCACAGCAGGGCAGCTCTGCCTGCCCGGCTCTGCGGCTGTGCCGTCAGCGCGATCCCAGTGGGATCAATGCTCGAGCCCGGAGCTGTGTCCATGTCCCATTCCCTGGGGAGGGCAGGCATCCAGCTCCCCAGGCGTGCTGCACCCGAGCACTGACATGGGGACAAAGCTGCAGGCTCAGCAAGCTTCCCACTTCCCACTTTGCTCTCCCACGTCAAGGAAACGTGACCCCCTTGGGAAGTTTCCTGGGAAAAGGGGAATCACAGTCGCTGCTGGGATGAGGCTGCCAGCGAGGGATGTCTCGTGGGATCCGGGACAGGACAACCTGCCTTGAACTTACGCTCGAGGACGTCTGTCTTGCAAAGCTCAGCACAGCACAAAGAGATCCGAACGGGCTTTTGATGAGCTTTCAGCGGGATAAAGGAGCTCGCCTGACCCCGCTCCATCTCCCTGAGCGAGATCATCAATAACCCAGCCCCGCTGCAGCCTGCGGCTCAGATGGGCTCTCGACTCTCACGTCCACACGTGCTTAAATTAATGTCACGGCTGGAGAAAGGAGGGGGTGTCCACCCCAGGGGTCCCCTTTGGTGCCAAGACTTGTCCGGGCTGTCCATCCATCAGCAAGGGAGAAAAGCAGAGCCTAGAAGGAAACTGCTCCTGAGGAAATCCGGGGATCTCAGCCCTGCGTGATCGAGAGGCTCAGACCAGAGAAGATTTTTGTCCCAAACCAGCCTCCAAGCCCCCAAATTTATTGACCTGCTTTATGCCAACAGCCACTACAAACTCTGGCACGTCCAGGGTTTGGGGCTCCCTCCTCGGGTGCCATTAGTGGGTGTAATGAGCTGGAGATAATTGCTGCCTCGGGGACACAATTAACTATTTCCTGCCCTCGTCCAGCTGGGGCTTTTGCATCCCACAAGAGCAATTCCCTCCCTCCCTCCCCCGGGTTCCTTAGAAAACTTCAATTCCTCTTCCTTTTCGAAAGTGAGCCTCTGAATCAGAGTCTGACGAACGCCACGAGTTCACTGATGTGTGGCTGTGATTTAGAGTTGGAATATATTTGGAATGTATAATTTATTTCAGGTATCTGAGGCACCAGTGAAACTGGGAGTGAGCAGTGAGTAAATCAGTCATACCCTTGTGATGATGGGGGCTGGAGCCTTTATGCTGCTCTGAAAATCCTGCTTCCATGCAGCCAGGTGAATATCATGAAGGATGGGTAAAATCTGGGGCTGCAGGGATAACTCAGGCACCCTGGAGGAGGTGATGTTGGGAGATTTAATGACAGTGCTGCCATTGGGACACAACCTCTAGCAGAAAGGTCAGTGTTGCACAGCCCTCTGTTCTGGAACAGGGATCACCCTGAACCAGGTGCTGCCCAAAGAGCTGCTTCAAACCTGGCACCCACCTCCACCTGCCAGGTATCACCTGCAAACAGAAGAGGAACCAGGCACAAAGTCTACCCTCCTCCCTGCCTCTGTGGTTGTTGCCTTTACAGCAAATCTCTTTCTCAGAAATGCAGATGTGAAATATGAAGACAGAAATTGTCAGTGACTTTTAATTTGGGTTCTGCCAATTTTTCTGTTCCAGCTATTGATTTTCCATAAAGATTAATCCTTGTTCCCAGCCTTCTTTGACAGGCACTATCTGGATGTTTTGCTTACCCTGAGTGTGGAAATATATGTTTTATTAAGTGTCAGAACTCACTAATGAGAGGAAGGAGGAAAATCAATTGTCTGCTTATATCTTGATCTCAGACAGGACTAACAAGGTTCTTTATTTTGATGCTGTGGACAGAACAGGCAGAGGGACAAACAGGGTGACAGTGCCTGTCAGCTCTGTTACAAAGACAGCTCAGCTGATGAGGGAGGCAAAGGGTTACATGGTGTTGGAGCCTTCAAACACATTTGTATGTGTATTAATTCAAAGAGATTCACAGAATGCTATAAAATCCTATAGCTGAATTGATCCCTGTTGCAAAGGGATGGGAAACACTAAAATTTCAGCTTCAGACTCTAAGCAGGTTTATTCTCCCATCCCTAAATCCAAGAAAACAGCTTGGCCAGCAGCTCAGGGTAGGGACAGCCAAAGGGATTCCCCTTTTCCATGCTAAAGTTGGGATTCAGGTTAGTATTTATGGCAATAGAAGTACAAGCAAGCTCAGTGCAAGTCACTGCACAACTCCAGCCATAAAGCCCATTTCAAACATGCACTGTGCTGTGCTCAGGTGGAATGAGATGAGCATTAAGGCCCCTTCCAGACCAAGCCACCCTGTGATTCTATGATTCCATGATTCCTCCTTGCATCTGGCACAGGGCCCAGCTGGAACAGGACTGAGGGTAAGCTGGACCTCCGCAGGACTCTTCTCACACCCTCAGACCACCAAGGCTGATTGGAAGGGACAGCTCCAATTCCCAGCACACACCATCCAAACAACAGGATCAAGACCCATGACATGAGCACGAACATTCATTTCCCACAGAAACTTTGTGTAATTATCAAACATTATTCTCTGCTGGCCCTCCTCTCCAAACAAAGCTACCAACCTGCTTTCACTCATATTTGTTATCTCCCTTGTCTGTTAGAGGATCACACCTGACAGTTGTATAGTTAATCTCTTGGCAGCTGTGAAATGAAATGGTAAGCTCTGGCTGCCTTGAGAAGATGCATTGATTTCTTAAAATGACACATCGCCTCCTCCCTTGATGTTCAAGCAGGAGCCCAGGGCTGGTGTTATGAATCCTGCCTGTCATTCAATTAAAAAAGCTTAGCAGAGATGCTCCAGCTGAGCACACCAGACAGCATTAAGGCTAAGCCCTGACCCAAAGATTTAATAACAGGGAGTACGAAGGCACCTGCAGCCCCAGAGGTTTGACCAGTTTGCTGATGATTCACCAGTTGTGGTGTGGAGCTTGCCACCTTGAACCAGACAAAGCCACTCTCCTCTCCACAGCAACACAGCTGACTGGGCAACCAAGTCCCATAGGAAAGCAGAGCAGGAAAATCCCTTCCTTCCCAGAAGGAAGTTCACTGCACTTAATGGAGAATTTTGTATATCCTATTTCAACATAGCTCTTTCATAAGGATTAGGTGTTTAACAAAACTATTGACACTGTGAGACAGCCTCAGTCTCACTGTGGAGAGTGAAGTGCCGGTGTCTGGCCTCAGATGGACTTTGCATGATTCTCCCCTCAAAAGCCCCCATTTGCTGCAATGTCATAATGCCCAGAGAGCTTTATCTGAGACTTAGATGGGATATTAGGAAGAAAGTCTTCCCTGTGAGGGTGGTGAGACCCTGGCACAGGGTGCCCAGAGAAGCTGCGGCTGCTCCATCTCTGGAGGTGTCCAAGGCCAGGTTGGACAGGGCTTGAAGTAACCTGGGATAGTGGAAGCTGTCCCTGCCCACGGCACAGGGGTGGAACAGGGTGACCTTCCAGCCCAAGCCCTTCTGTGAACCTGTGATTTCATGGATCCCTCATGCAGCGTTCCACCTTCCCTGGTTCCACCATCCGCGCCATTGTGATGCAGCGGCGGGCACCGAGAGCCGCGGGGCTGCCCCGTGTCACCGCCGTGTCACCGCTCCGCAGACGCCGCGGACACATCCGGCTGCACGGGCAGAGCAGAGTCGCTCTTCCTAGGACGCCCGGTGTCACCGAGCCTGAAGTCTCCGAAGGTCCGAGGGACGGGGCGGGTGAGAAGCGGCCGGGAAGGAGATTAGTGGGGTTCACTGCCATCGCTACCCGCGGCTGGGGCGTGGAACGGGATCAGCTTTAGGGTCTTTCCAAGCCAAACGGTTCCGTGAATTGCGGAGGGGAGGGTGCGAACGATTCCGGGGCCGCCCTGGCTCGGCCGCAGCTCCCCAGGCCGAGGGGTCGCCGTGGCAACGGCCGCGTCCTGAGGGGCCGCGCCGGGCCGGGCCGGGCCGCGGGTGGATCCGGCCGGGCCGCGCCGGGACTGGAGCGCCTGGACACTGCTCCCGGCTGTGAACAGCACCTGGACACTGCTCCCGGGGTCTGAACAGCGCCTGGACACTGCTCCCGGGGTCTGAACGGCACCTGGACACTGCTCCCAGGGTGTGAACATCACCTGGACACAGCTCCCGGGTGTGAATGGAACCTGGACACAGCTCCCGGTGTGTGAACATCACCTGGACACAGCTCCCGGGGTGTGAACGGAACCTGGACACTGCTCCCGGGGTCTGAACAGCACCTGGACACTGCTCCCGGAATGTGACAAGGTGGGCCAGGGCCTGAGGGGGCAGCCCCTGGTGCCCCTGCGACCTCTCCAAAGCCTGGCCTGGGTGAACACAGAGCCCTCTCCCTGGGTGATGCAGCTCCTCCCGGCTGCAAGCAGAGCAGCAGGGAATACAGCCAGCCCTCCCTGGCAGGAGGAAAAAATAGGGATGTAAAAACATGGGAAAAAGCAAGGGAAAATAAGCACAATGACAGCTCGGTCTGTGGGCAAACACATGGCTCGGCAGAGCCAAATCCCTCCAAGAGTGGGGAGTGTCACCTGGCATGTGCTGGTCCTGCTGCTTCATACACGATGCCGGGAGCTGGCACTGCTTTGGTTTAGGTCGGGTTTTTTTGTGGAAAGAAAAAAGTGAAAAGGAAATACAGCTTGTTTTTCTTTAGTTGACAGCTCTCTTGGAAGATAAAGTTGCAAATGAATGACTTACTATAAACTGTGGTGCAGCTCAGGGCCAGACAGCTGAAAGGTTTACAAATGCTTGGAATTCCTATGAGGAAGTGTTATTAGCTCTGTTATGAATTTAGGGAAAATGAGGCCAAGAAAAATTGCTTTGTTAAATAGATCTCACCATCTAGCTTCTACAGGGCATGTAAGAATTAAGATATCCCAATTAGATCTTGGTTTCAGAATGCTATATTTATTTTGTTTTCAAATCAAGTGTATTCAGCTTGTGAAAAGCACCTAAATATCCATCTGGGTTTTCATTATAGTATCACTGACAACAGGGACACGGGCATTTATTTAGCTAATTGCTGTTTGTGGTACATAAGCTGTGTGAGCCACAGGCACTTCAGCTAAAGTACAACACAGAAACACCTTCCACCCTGGCACAGATGGCACCATCAGCCAGGGCACATCTTTGCCAGTAAATGAAGTACAAAATCATCCCAGAATGGTTTGAGTTGGAAAGGACCTTGAAGCTAATTTCATTCCAATGCCCTGCCATGGGCAGGGACACCTTCCACTCGACCAGGTTGCTCCAAGCCCCATCCAACATGGCCTTGAACACTTCCAGGGATGGGGCTGCCACAGCTGCTCAGGGCAATTTGTGCCAGAGCTTCGCCATCCTCACAGGGAAGAATTTCTTCCTGATATCCAATCTAATCCTGCCCTCTGTCAGTATGAGGCCATTCCCCCTTGTCCTGTCACTCCAGACCCCTGTAAACAGTTAATATTAAGCCAGCAGAAGTGGTGCTGCAAGAACCACTGCCTAAACACCCCCACAGCAAACTGTTACCTGTTTAGAGGTGCTTTACGTGTGTCATCCTCTTGCTGGACATTGCAGAAAATCCAAGTAGACCTCATGGTCTGAGATGATTCAAACTAAACCCAAAGATAGGGAAAGCAGCACATCAAAGAAAACACTGTCAGGTTATGACTGTCAATCCACTGGTAAAGGTAGAAGCAAAGGAAAATGCTGTCATTCCCCTTAGAAGCTGTCGTGAGGTGGCACTCAGTGGATTGTGTTGTTCTGCCTGCTGCAATCCAGCTCGTGTGGGGGCAGAGGGTTAATTTGAATCACCAATGTGATTATGTAGAACTGGCTGAGAAGATGGGCCTCAAACCTCAACAGCCTGGCAGATAACAAAGAGGGAAAAATAGGCATCTCCAGAGAGGCAGAAGAATGGAAAGAAATTGCTTACAGGAGTACAAAGGCAGCTAATTAGAATGAAACAAGATAATAAGATAGGGAGAAATTTTGGCAGAGTGTATCAGAGAATAGTTCCTGTCAGTGAATCTATTAAGTAGAGGTAGAACCTCTCAAGGGCGGGTAGAGGGAGACCAGTTGGAACACATATAAGTAGAGGATACAAAACATTAGACACCAGACAAGTATAAAGGAAAGTTCCTCTGGAACTACATCTAGTCTGACAGTTCTTTATAAGCTAAGCTTTAATTAAGAGAGAAGAGTCACAGCCATGATTGTACTCCCTCACAGCTGCTTTTCCTTTGGTTCTTAATGTTATTATTGCTTTCCTACACAGCACCCAAGCTTTGGAAACATGGCTAAGGTTTTGCATGAGACTGAAACCACTCCAGACAGTACCCCACCCAGAGAAGAGCAGGATGACAATGCCAGCATGAAGCAGTACCTGAGAAACAAAAACCTTGTTCTGGATTTCCTGCGCTCTGACCTGAACCCCCACCACCTCCAGTACCACTGGAACAAAGTTCATCTTCTGAAGAAGTGTTACTTTTACTTGAAGTTTGAGCCCAGACACGTGTGCGTGAGAGACCAGAACAATATGATGATTTTTGCTGACATCTTGCAAATAGCAAACCCCTGCCAACTCCAAAAGATCAAGAAGGTGGGAAAAAAACAGACTGAAATCCAGCTGGCACTTTTAACAGAGCTGTTGGAACAGCTGGAACGAGGCCGGGAGGAGCTGAGCCGTTACGTACAGATCTGTGACGTAGAAGATTTCCTCTCCCAGTGGGACTTGAATATAAAGAGAGTGCTCAAGCTCTCCATGTTTTTCAATAAGCTCATTTCCTTGGAAGAGCCAAGGAAGCTCCATGTCAAGCACAGTTTGGTGTCACAGATACATCTCGGAGGTGCTCTACACCCTCCCATTACTTTTTCTCTCTACACAAAGAAGCCGCCGATTTTTGATCGGATAGAGTCGTTTGCGTGCCAGACCTGGGCCCAGCTCAAGTGGTTCACTGAGAGTCAAGAGTCTCACCTGGAACGATGGCAGCTGGAGATCAAGCTAGTGACAGATGACAGTCAGACAGAACCAGGATACGGTCGGACCCAGGAAGTCATCTCCAACCCGTGTGTAATCAACCACCTGCTGCCTGGCAGGTTGTATGAGTTCAAAGTGAGGAGGTCCGACACTCACACGCTCGTCTACTCGCAGTGGCACGACTGCATTATATTGAAGACAAAAACTCACCCTGCTGAAGACACCAAGGAAGCCCCCAACCGCAGCCTGATGAGGCGGCTCACAAGACCGACTCCCTCAGTTTAATAGTTTAATGAAAAAGATGAATAAGAGTAATTAAAAAGAAATTGTTTAAACAGTTTGTTTTAAATCAAACTCGTTCTGTTTTCAACAGCAATTGTACAGGTGCCTTCCCAAAATCTCTCCAGGTAAGCAATTACCCATTTGAAATTTCTCACAAAAAATAACATCCTTAGGCAGCCTTTGGGACTCAATAGCTTTGTCCCACTACCAGAGGCAATGGTGGGAGCAGCCAGAACCAGAAAATCTTGCAGGACACCTCTGAAGCAGAGCACAAGAGACAGAAGCATCTCTACCATCCAGTGCTTTCCATCTCCTGAAGGATGCTCAATGTCAGCTTCTTCCAATGATGTTTTGGGTTTGTATTGTCCTTCTTCCAAAATACCTTAAACTGAATTCTTAAGCTCTTCAAATCACCCACCCAGACTTATGTCCATCACTGCTTTCTCTCATCCTCTACACCCTATAGGTACCTAAGCATGACTTCACCCCTCTATAGTGCATTAAAAGATCACTTTAATAAAAAAAACACCAACCAAAACTCAACAATAAATCCCCAAGCCTCTGAACAAACAGGGAAGAGTAATACATCAATATGTAAAAAATTATTTTCTGCCAAAAACCTGCAGTTAATGTTTTCTTTTTTACCATTTGGTTCAGTCCAAACAGAGCTTTCCCCACACAGATTCTAGTCAAACCACCACATAAACAGACCTTTTAGTAATAAAATTTATTATTTAAATAAATTCAAATAATTTTTACAATTATGGCTTAAATATCAAAAAAGGAATGTTGAGATTCATTCTTATGAACAAAGCAGATAAAAATATTGGTATCCAAAAGGTCATTTGAGGTTTGCTGCGAGTCACAGACATACAAAAGATAAAAACCTGCCCCATTTCAAGTTCCTTAATTCAGACTTCATGACACTTGACATTTCATTTCTATTTTTAAAAACCCCACCGATTTATTGCAGTAAATTGATTGTCCTACACAGATCTGTCAAAATCCTCAAAAACAGTCCAGCCCCCCCGATGCTGGGCTCACTCCTGGCTGCCTGCACAGGTTCCCCTTGTTCAATTTGTGCTAAAGCTCTAGCTAGTGCTGAAGAAATTAAGTTAATGCTGTTGGATGAACTGACATTTGTGTCCTGCAGCCATGTGCTTTGTCTTTGAGTGTGGAGAACACAGAGCTTGTGACTGGACAGATGCCCTGGGCACCACGCTGCCAGGGTGTTCCTATTTGGAATCACCAAAAGTTTGGTATTTTAAAAATATTGCTTGAACATAAAATTCTTCCAAAAGTAAATTCAAAACTGCATGCAAATGAAACCAGGTTAATTTGAACTTTTTTTCCTCTATTGATTTCTATGATTCACTCCATGACCGTAAGGACAAGAACATGATCCTCAGCTACAGTCTATAAAAAGTTTAATTGCACTTTCTGCTATCCCTGACTATTGCATGACCAGCTCTCCAGGAACCTGCTGACAGCACCAGCAGCCTGAGGGCCCAGCCTGGCTGTAACTGCTGCTTGGGTGCATTTCCTAATCACCAGTTATAAAATACATCCTCAGAGGAAAAAAAAACCCATGTATATTGTCTTGCAACACAGACTAAGAAAAACATTTCATTCTACCTCCATGGAGTAGAAATAAACATTTTTCCCACTAAGGAAAGAGGGAGTTGCTTTATGAGGACTCTCTCTTGGCCAAACCTCCCCCAAGAGCACTGACTAAGCCACAAATCTGGGGTGAGTCTCCTTGTTTGTGTGACATGTATGAATAACCAGCACAAAACCCAGGGGAGAAACTCTTCACTTAAAGGAGATAATGAAAATGAGACCCACTGGTTCTAAAGGAACCAAGGTGGCTTTGTTAAATGAAGCTGGCACCGTGCTAAAGTAGTTATCGCAACAATTCCAGCATTTTTTGCAATTCTCCATAGCATCTTTGGAGCCAGATGATTTAATTTCACTAGTCCACAGAATGATCCACAGACAATCTTATTTTGTAATTGCAATAATATTTGCTAATCAGGCTGGTGGAGAATCTTTTAAGATCCCACACAGGATGACTTCAAAGAGGAACAATTAATTTTATACCTTACCAGCTTTTCCCAAGCATCTTTAGAACCAGCAGGAGATACTTCCTATGGGTTTTTATCCTTCATGGAATCACCAGCCATATGCCCACTATTATGCTTCAGTAGGACAAGAGCAAGCCTGGATGGTCTTTGGCATACAGCTCAACCCCCCCCAAAGGCAGACTGCACTAAGGTAGTTTAAACTAGGAAGAGAGCAACAAAACCTCCCCATAGGTTCTGGAGGCAAGTCTAACACAGAGTCATGAGAAGAAACACAGAGTTAAATAGAGACTTTTCCAGACACAGTGCTTTCCTATTGCCATTCCTCCACATGGGAAAGAGCCACGCTGGATTTCAGTTGCAAACAGGACAAAATTCCTCCTGCCATAGCGCTGTGACATCACAGGGATCCACACCACAAGGAAAACTTGTGTGATTGCATCTCAGCTCCATCCCACATGAACACCTAAGGACAGCCAAACATGTGGTCTGGGGAGAGCTGAGGCAGGCACTTCATACATTCAGAATTGAAATGAGATAAAAGACACCCTCCCTCAAAACTGTCATGCTTCCATGATTTTCAGAGGCACCATTCACCACAGTACATCTCTACCAGTCACTGGGTGAGAGAAGCCTCTCTGGTGAACCACAGCTTCCAGCTCACAGCAGTTTGGCTACAGAAAATATAAAAATACATTATACACGTACACTCCTTCACTGCTCTTAAAAACTCAGGCCATAAGGCTGTGAAACAAATTTTCACAGAGTTAAAAGTTAATAAATTAAAAGCAGCTTTAAAAAAAGTGGGGTAGGAAAGGGAGGGGGAATCAACAGGAGATTTCAAATAAAATTCTAAACAGTTTAAAATGGGCTAACAAATCCCAAGGTTTCCTGGTAGGAGAGGTCCCCGCTTTTCATTGTCTTTATGCTGGTGAGGACAAGCTCCTTCATATAAAGAATACATAAATCTATTTACAAAATCACCTTGGCCTTGCCACTGCGATATTTACATGCTCAGACAATATCATTTTGGCTAGACAAAGTGGTGCATGCATCTCTTGTTGCTTTCCTCCTTCACTTAAAAAAAAAAAAAGGAGTAAAAAGTGAAAAGTCTTAAAAATCTCCTGTCCTTGGATTTAAAAGGAGAGGCAGTACTCAGAAGCTTTGGTCCTCCATGGCTAACAGCATCTTGCTGCGCTGCTTCGCTGCTTGCAGTCGTTCCCCCGATGAACAGACTGAGCATTTGATCCCCAAAGTGCAACCCTGACAGCTGGAGTAAATATTCAGTCCCCCCAAACTGCAGCTGCAGTAGGATGAGGGTTCTGCTGAGCAGCTTAGTTACAAAAATAGTATCATCATCAGTAAAGTCACATGCCCGTCATCTATTTCCAATGCTTTTTTGGTTTGCTAGAATTTAAAGTTCCTGCCCAGGATTGCACTGATTAAAAACACCTCAAGATGCTGAAGCAGACGCTGAAGCTGAGCTGTCACAGGAAGCTCCCAGATCCCCTGCTGTGTTTGGCTCCATGGGTCATTGAATATTGGAAAGATTTGGTCCTTCCCAAGGCACACATAATGCAGTTCAGGCAGAGAGGGCCCATCCTCACCGCGAGAGGGCTGGGGTTCTCCTGACACGGATCTCCTGGGCTGCAGTGCAGCTGTTGTGGTGGTAGTAATGCTGGACCAGTCTCTTCCACAAAGGGTTGCACTCCAGGAGGTACCGGTTTCCTGTGGGTGTAGGATGGGGACAGCAGGTGAGTGGCTAGAAGAGGCTTGGTTGATACCATTTTTGTCTATAACCTCTAGCTAAGGGGGCTGGGTCACTTACAGGGAGATATCTATGACATCCCAGATCCCTTTTCCATGCTGCCGTATCTGTGAGCAGCTTCCCTACACATCACAGCCTACACCTGTGTGATTAGGAGCAAAATGAGCTACCAGATTTTTGTTAGGACAGAGTTCTAGCATGAAAGCAACAGAAACAACATCGTCCAAAACAAAGGGAGAGAAAAAACTAACTATACTTGCTGTACTCAAGCTGTGAATGAACTCTGCTTTGCCCAGATTTCCCAGTTTCAAAACCCCTGACTAAAGGGCCGAAGAATAAAGCATGATCACTGGTTGTAACAGTTTGGGTCACCATCCCTTTATCCAAGAATCCCCTGAAGGCTTGTGCATGGTCCGAGGATACCAACCTATGATGCAGAGTCCTTCCTGAGCTCGTGTGATGCCAACATTGACCTGGTTTGGGTCGGTAATAAACCCCAGGTATTTCTTCTGCCAGCTCTTTGTGGGCTTCCTATCGATCTCAGACCGGGGGCAGGAGCGTACAGTTGACAGGATCACATATTTCCATTCACTTCCTAGAAAGTGGAAGCAAACCAGATCTTCTTAAAAGGAAGCATCTGGCCATTTCTCTACCCCACAGGACACTCATTTCCCTACTGCCACTCTCTGGGTTTCTCCAGCTTTGGAGGCCTTTGGACTCCTGGTCATTGCTTTCCAAAGAGAACAAATGTCTTCTGGCAGTTCTTTAACGCCCTTCTCAGATATAGAAGCACAGAATCACAGAATGGTTTTGTTTGGAAGGGACATTCTGTGTTCCAACTTCCCTGACATGAGCAGGGAACCTTTCACTATAAATCTTCCACTAGAGATCCTTCACCTTTCTGCCTTCAGCAGCCTCACCCTGCCCAAGCACTCCAGACACTTTCAAAGGATTTACTATAATCACAAATCACCCAGAAATCTGGTCTTCCATGGCTGCAATGACCCTGGAGTAGGGTTTGCTCAAGGACTGTATCTGTGAGCAGCTCCTCAAGAAAGTAGGAGGGGACAGCCCAACCCTCCGGCCGCTGTCCCCTCACCTTGACTCTTCATGATGGTGCAGACAGTCACCCCGCGGATGCCCTCCCTCTGCAGGCTCTTGTTGATCTCGGACACCTGGGCGCTGTAGGGGCTCAGGATGGCGATGTGGTCCGGCCGGATGGTGCCATCTAGCGTCAGCTGCTTGGCTATCCTCACCTGGAGAGACCAGCGTCCTGCTCACCTGGGAGCGGGGCCGGAGGGAAGAGCCCCCAGCACCCCTCCCCAGGCCACCCATGGCACCTGCCTTGCAGTCACATTGCCCTACACCTCTCTCTGCCCAGGGGCGTCCTCCCAGACCCGGGAGGTAGCAGGCAGACCTGCTGATCTTTGTATCTTTATCATCCCTCCACAATTCCAGCACAACCTTCTGCATCCCCAGCAATTCCCCAGGACCCTGCTCACCGCCTGTGCCACTTCCTCCAGGTTAGCTTTGGAGTTCTCGTTTCCTTCCTCAGTGGAAATCATGAGGGAGTGCTCCTTCCCTTCCACGTGCCCAAAGATGACAGGGCAGCAGTTGTTATCTCTGTGGTGGAGCACGCTGGCTTTCCGAGTAAGCTGGGGACATGTTCTCAGCCGCTTCTCATAGAACTCCTGGGATGGGAACTCACAAATGCTCTTGTGCTAGCAGAGAAAAGGAGGGAAACTGAGGTGAACAAAACCCTATGAACTTCTCAGCCTGAAGCATCTTTCTGGACAGGCTTCAGCACAATGCCATTCTGCTGGAGCTGGCATTGGCATATTCCTACATATAATCCTGTGTCTAGGAAAGGGAAGCACTAATGGAGACTATCTGATGCTTAAGGCAAGCCTGGATTTTCAGTGATGGAGAGAAGACAATCCTCTGGAGGGCCTCACCATGCGGTACTGCGTGTCCAGCATCCACGCCTGCTCCTGGTAGCGCTCAAAGAGAGACGTCTCCATGCCAAGGGTCTTGCAGACATCATTGTTAACCACCGGCCTCAGCTGTTTGTGATCCCCCAGCAAAACAACCTGGAAGGAAGAGCAGACACTTCAGCTGCGACGTGGTGGCACTGCAAAGGCCACCAGCTCTTTCAAAGGCTGTTTGCACACAGATATTTTGTGCTACTTATTTATGTTACACTTCCAGCAACCTCAGCCAAAGACCACATTGAACATGACATAAAGATCCTGTCCTAGATAATGTTACCATCTGACGGGAGGAACACAAAGAACCATAGAATTCTAGAGTCACAGAATTGTTTGGGTTGGAAGGAACATTAAAGCTCAGCTTGTTCCAACCCCATGCCATGGGCAGTGACACCTTCTACTATCCCCGGTTGCCCCAAGTCCCATCCAACCTGTCCTTGAACATTTCCAAGGACAGGGCAGCCACAGCTTTTCTGGGCAAACTGTGTCAGAGCCTCACCATCCTCACAGGGAAGAATGTCTTCCTAATAGCCAATCTAACTCTGTCCTCTATCAGTGTAAAGCCATTCTTCCTTGCCCAGTCACTCCATGCCCTCGTCCAAGGTCCCTCTCCATTGATCTTGGAGCCCCTTTAGGCACTGTAAGGGGCTATAAGGTCTCCCTGGATCATTTTCCTCTCCAGGCTGAACAGCCAAACTGTGTCTATGCTTCTTGTCATGTTAATACTTTGTACCTGGGCCAGAATATTTTTTCAGTGGCAGCGATACCCACCCCATAAAGAAGCACAAACCTTAAAATCCTAACAGGTCTTGTAAGAGCAGCGTGGTAACGGATGGAAAAGGTTTGAGCACCCTGAGCAGCTGTCCCAGAGACACATCTTTGGCAGGGACATACCTTCTCAGCACGGCGGTGGCAGACCAAGGGGATGAGGGTCTCAGGCTCTGTGGACATGGCACACTCATCAATGATTATCTGCTTGACATTGAGGTGCTCCAGGGCACTGGCAGATGAGACAGAGCAGGTGCACAGGATGACATCGTGACACGCCAGCTGATACAAACGACCTTGTGTCAACCAACCTTTGTACCTAGTGTTGATGCAGAAAACAGCAGGTTATGCACAAGGGAAACACCCCCAAATTCCTCACGCGACAACCAGGCAGAGGCTGTGCTTCCCCAAATAATTATGGCTTCACCTCCCTCCCCAGGATGAACTGGCGTTCCCAGAAAAGGGAACACTGGATGGACACTGTAGGAAATGTACTTTGTCCTGAACTCAACAGGGCAGGGGGTCCAGGTGAAGGATTCAAGGGTCACACAGGCAGAATAGGAATTTTGGTCCAGATGGACAACAGCACCACTGGAAAAGTGATTCAGAGGCTCTGTGCTGTACCTGTAACCTCGAGTTCATCACTTTTTATCATTATTCTGAACACACAGTTTATTAATCTGTGCTTCAGGGGTGGCACACAGCCAAAGTCAGCCATCTCTCACCAAGATCTCTTCCTACTCACTCCTTTGTTTCTTCTTCTGTGATCTCCTCTCCGTTCTTCACTCGAGCGTCAAAGTGACGGATCCTCTGCCAGAAGGGGCTGGGTGCCCTCCGGATGCGATGATGCAGGATTATTTCACTGAATAGAGAGTCAATATATAAATATTTTCCCTCAACACTGAGACGTGAGTAATTTCTTCTACAATGAAGCAGACCACACCACCTGCCTACATGGAGAAACCCCATTAGGTAAAAAACTCACAGCCAAACTTTCCCATCTTTGTAGACCAAATAATTCAACCTCAAGGACATAAAATAAAACCCTTTAGCAGCTGCAAGCAGGAATGAAGTCAGAGATGTTCAGGGCTGTTCCAAAAGGAGATGAAAACATCTAGAGACCGTTCAACAATCTGGATTTCCTGACTAGGTGCCACATTAGAGTGTACACATTCACTTGAAAAAATTAATTACAAATTAATTAGAAAGCAGGTTAATAGTGTTGCTCTGCACTGGTGGAATGCAACTATTTGTTGTGGTTTGTTGAATGTCACTGATGCAGAAGCCACCTCTCCCCAGCACCCTAGGAGCCTGCAGGGCCATGCTGTCCTACCTGAGCTCACGTTTTGGCTTTGCATCCCGTAGGGATTTACGGGAGATGTTCCGGTTGCTCCCCGGGTATGGGAATTCCATCGTCTCAATGGCCTCCCCATAAACCCTCAGTGGTTTCAGCTTCTTCATCTTCAGCAGCATCTCTGGAGAAGGAGGGCAGGTCTGCTCAGACAGCACCAGGCATTGGTGGTGCTCAGGCCTGTCTCTCCCTGTCCCTCTCTCATCATCCCATCTCTGGTCCTTGCCCTGCAGTGCAGGGTCTTCTGTAAGGACCAGCCCCACTTTCGGCCCCTCCACACCACGTGTTCTCCCTCCCACCAGTACAAGCCACTTCAGGGCCTTAAAAGATGATAGTTACCAGCAACAACATCAACAGACTTGTTGGATGGGCCACAGTACAAGATGCACTTTCTCTTCTTGTCCTTTTCATCTTCCAAGCATGATGTTTTGTCCTTCTCAACACTCTCCTCATTCAGTTTATGGAACCAGTAGACAATGTGAGTTCCAACAACGGTCTTCCCTGTGCCTAGAAAAGAAGGGAATACGTTGAGAACATTTTAACCACAACACTCATGCTCTGGACCTGCATCCAGCTGATCAGCCACGAAATAAAATCAAGAATGGAGGGGATTGCCTTGCACAGCTGTGGGTGATGCCAACCCACACTCCCTTCTCCTGGCTCACCAAGGGTCCAATGGAAAGCAGTAGATCACCTCTCACCTTCCAAACCACAGCAGGTGTATTCTGGTGTCCCCTCTTACCTGGTGGGCCTTGGATGAGCATGAAGGATTTTTTTAGAGCATCCAGAACAGCCTGGTTCTGACTCTTGTTAAGTTTCCAGTTGCTGCCAGGGATATCAAAGGATTTTTGCTGCAGGATTTTGGATGTTGTCCCTGTTACAGCAAAGAGCCAAGAAAACAAATTTAAAGAAGATTACTGAGGGCAGCACAGAAGTGATCCAGCAAGAGGGTGCAGCAGGTACCTAGTGATAGTGGTCCATTACAAGACCACCTAGAAATAATCCTTGTCCCATGCCAAGATACTCTGCCCGTGAACCATCTCTGTGAGTCCGGGGGATGGCAATCTCAGCTGTGCCAGCCACCAGCAGGGCATCCCAAATTAAATGCAGCATCATCCCTATCACCCCTGTGGGCGAGGGCCCACAGAAACTACCAGGGCACCTGCCTGGCCAGAAGTGAGTAGCCACAAGGTAAGAAAGGTTAATATTTGCACTTACGTTTCTGAGGAGGTTCGTGGCCAAGGGCGATGCTTATAGCAAGGTCAGAGGCATACTTGAGCTTCCAAAGTGCTTTTTCTTTCCGTCTGACAGAAAGGAAAAATAGGAATGAATGGAATGTAGCATAAAATAGCAAAAGTTGTAATACAGCTTTGCTTAACTGCCTTACTTATTCTTTCTCTCTGCTTTGTTCTGCATTAATTCCTTCCATAAAGAACTTAAACTACGAATAAGTTAAACTTATTCTGCTCCTCTGCATCTGGGACCACTTCTCAACTGACTGAAGAGCTGAGCCTGCAAAGATGTTGAGAGCAGGGAACACAACTCCTGTCCCAAGTCTGTTTTGTTATGGCCACACCCTTTTATTGGATTAGCTTCCAATGTTTCCTAAAATTCATGATGCAAAAGGAAGCACATTCTGCCCTGAGAATGCTACAGCACTGGGGGTGCAGAGCAGCCTATGCTGTGTACACGGAAGGGCAAACTAGACATCAGCTCTGATTTAAAAAGAGCAGAACTTGCTTTGCAGCAACAACAAAGGGGAATGATTTGGAAATCAGGAAACTCTTCCACTAAGCAAATCCCACTCCAGGGCTTTACTTGCCCTTTTAAAACACATATTGCAGTAATATAAGAAGCAGGTGCTCAGGGAAATTTCACCACCTTCCCCTATCTCCCCATTCTCAGGGACAACCAGAAGAGCATGAGACCCTCTGGAGAACAGACACAAGGGGTGCTACACCCCCCCCAAGACCCACAGCCCAACAGTATGGCCAGTCAGAGTAAGGATAAGGGCAGGTTTTCCAGGGGATCAGCCACAGCAGTGAGGAAAGCCCCTGGGGCTGCAGCAGAGGGGTCCTGTGGGAAGCCAGGTTAACCAGAGAACACTGCTGAGCCCACTTACATGTCTGGCAGCATTTTTGGAACGAGCTCCACCGTGAACCTCGCAGAATCCTGTGAGATCTCCACAGGGATGGTCACCATAGACATATAGTGGATGTAAAAATTCATAGTCTGATGACCAGACCTGTCTGACTTATCATCATCGTTGAACTCCTCTGTGACCCCGTGAGCCACCCAGGTGTATGTATTGGGATCAACCACAAGTTTGTTCTCTGATTTGCCATTATCAAGCAAAGACAGGTTCTGGAGGCCATGGCTGAGGCATTCCTCATCGCTCTGAGGGCTCTTGGGAAGCTTCAGCCCACCTAAACGAATGCACAGGTAACAGTGGGAGAAGTCCACTTCAATGGAGCAGTCCTCCAACCACTTCTTGTTCAGCACAAAGCTCCCTTGCAGCTGTCCTTTGCTTGTCCTTTGCTTTGCCCACTTTATTTTAATATCATGGAGGACAATTGAGTCATTCTCGGCCACGGCACACGACGCAGACTCCATGGCACTCATGGGCATCCACACCTTGTTGTACTCCGTCGTGCTCTTGTATTTGTCCTTGGACTGCAGCGTGGCGTAGGCTGAGAAGCAGTCGATTGGCTTCTCCATGTGCTGCAGGCAGACCTCAAAGCCTGGTGTCACACACCACAGCTGCACAAAGGGCACCAGGAAGCCGCGGCTGACGTCGGTGGAGAGCTGGAACCACAGCGCGTCACCGGCGCTCAGCTCCAGGGACAACTCCATGTAGTGGGAGCAGGAGCTCTTCCGCACCCAGCCTATGTGCCGGTGGTACAGCTCCTTGCTCTGCTGCAGGAGGGACGCGGCCCTGTCAAACTCCTCGTTCCTGATGGCCGTCAGCACCTCCTGCCACGTCTGGGTGCGGAAGAGGGTGACACTCTTGTCACAGAGGGGTCCTTCCCGCAAGCTCTGCTCCTTTGTCTCTGCAGAGTACATCCTCCTCTTCCAGGTCAGCCTGATGCTGCTCCGCTGCTGGATGAACACAGGCTGCTCTACCAGCTGAAGGGACCTGTAGCTAATTCTCTGTGGATCTGGAAGACTCTCATTGTTCAGGGGAAACAGGGCTTTAAAAAACCTACTCATCTCTTCGATATCCACCACAAAGGCAATTTTCTGCAGGACTTGGTCCTTCAGCTGGCTGGCCATCTGCAGGGAGTGGGCTCTCTTCTCATATGTCATCGCCTGGCTATTCTTCCTGTTGAAGTCATGACACAGAAACTCAATGTCGTCCACAGAATAGATGAGGGGCTTCTTGCAGAGCACAGAGTGAAGGTGCCGCTGCACCACGACGTCCACGTACCGGCGGATGGGAGAGGAGGCCCAGGTGTAGGAGTCAACGTGCAGGGAGTAATGGCCTGCCTTCGACTGCACAGTGGAGTTGGAGCGACAGAAGTAGGAGCGGCTGAGCAGTCTCCTGAACTCCAGGACCACGGGGGCCAGCTTTGGGTGGATGTCATCAGTGACAACGAGGTCGAGCATCTTCTGGAAGTCATGGGCATTAGCAGCTGACTGCAGGTGCTCCCAGATGGGGCCCAGAAGACTGAACTCCACATTTTTAGGGGAGTCTTGAGCAGGAGGCATTTCTCCAAGGTGATGCAAGAGATGAATGGACAAAGGAATGATGTGGCTGTACTTGTTTTTCATGTGTGACAGCTGTGCAAGACTTGGCTCACACTGACACCGGAGAGGAGTGACATTTCTGGTCACCTCCTGGTTGGTGAGGAACTCTGCCACGAAACTATTGAACATGATCATTAACTCCTCTATCATTTGATGGGACCCCCTGTTACCTGGGGAACTTTCCTCATCCAGCCGGTCATAGAAACAGTCCTCCTGTAGCCGAGACTTCCGATGGATCCTGGAGAAGTGATAAGCCACAGTGATGCAATCCTCCAGGGTATCAAAACGAAGGGCCTTTGCTGCTCCCCTGTAGTTCTTAATGCAGAGCTCTGCCTCTTCGTAGGACAGCTGCCTGTCCGAGCGGATCACAGAGATGGTGAAGATTCCCTTTAACATCTGATCAGTCTCCTTCTCTACGGTGACAAACAAGGAGATCACCCGTCGGTCTTTCTGCGGCAGGAGGCTGCAGACATCTTGGCTGATTTTGGGTGGGAACATGCACAAAGGGTCCTGCTTGGGAGCATAGAAGGTGACACCGCGCTTCTTTGCTTCCAGGTCCAAGGCACTGCCTTTGGGAATTATGCCAGCAACATCTGCAATGTGGATCCCAATTTCATAGTGACGCCCAAGATCCCTAACGCTGATGGCATCATCCAAATCCCTGGCACCTTGGGGGTCAATTGTGAAGGTCATGTAATTCCGACAGTCCTTCCGAGCTTCCTTGGTGAGGTTTATGTTGCTGTTGGAGGTGTATTTGGCTAACTCTTTGGTGACAGCAGCTGGGTATTTCTTCTCCAAACCATACTCCAAGGCGAGGATCTTTAAGCCTTCTTCCAAAGTCACTGCTGCCTGCAGGATCTCCGTTATTATCCCCAAAGGGTAGTAAAACCCTTCCCTCCAGGAGATGACCTGGACACAGAAGAACTGGCACCTCCTTGTCTCCTGGTTGATCTTCTCACATCTGACCACTCTGTACTGCCCATTGACCAACCTGCGGATGGGGATGACATTGGGTTTCTCCTTCAGCCCTGGGACGAATATTTTGGTGACAGTGGGATCGATGGGTATCATCACACGGGGATCAAACTCATCCATCATGCAGACGAAGGTCGGTTCTCTCTCGGCGCGCTTCAGGATGCCCACCACCCTCCCCTGTGGGCGGTGGCTGCTGCTGTCACCCGTGCTGTTCTGCAGGATTTCCACCAGCACCTCATCCCCAGTGAAGGCTGTCCCACAGTTAACTCTGCCTTTGATCTGGATGTTCATGGCAGGGGAGTCATTGAGGGTGAAGGCAGAAGCTCTGTCGAACCCCTCTTTGATCAGCTCACACCTCTTGTACATTTGGGGGTGCATATGCTGGTACTGTTGCATCATCTGAGAAGAGAAGCTGACATACTCCCACTTGTCTTTCCACTGGTTTGAAGCCTCGGCCTTCACATTCAGCAGCCCTTCGTCAGACACTGTCACCAGCATGTTCTTGCTCTCATCTAAGAGCTCCCGGAGGATGGGATCATCAGCATTCATGCTCTCACCCTCAGAGCTCGAGGAGTCTGTGTCGCTGTCCTCCTCGTCCCCCTCCACGCTCCTGCTCCAGCTCTCCTTGTCAAACGCAGCCTGTTTGATATGTGCCATTGTCAGGCTCTCCGGGAAGATGCTCCCCTTGTCGATGCACTGCTGGATGAACCGTTTCCACACCTTGCTGCACTGGCCATGGGAGCACAAGGCCACGGCGTCCCCCACAACAACCACCAGTGACTGAGCCCGGGTCATGATGGTGTTGAGCACTCTGGCCTCGTTGAAGAACTCCAGGTGGTGGGAGGCTGAGACGCGCAGGCTCTCGCTGGTGTGGACCGTGCTGATGATGATGACCCGAAACTCACGCCCTGCACCAGAGGGGACAAGAAAAAAGTCACTCAGGAGAACCCAGCAGGGAAGACCTTGCCTGGCTGCCACCTGTCTACACTGTGTCACATGGCCATGGACTGATGTAACCCTGCTTGGCTGAAACATGGGGGTCACCTGACATGAATAAAGCAGGGGGATCCTAAGATCCTCTGTGCATGAGCCAGGATGAACATCACAAGGCACCACCACCCACACACCAGGGAGGGAAGGACAGCTTGGAGATGGGATAAAGGCAGAGCACTGCACCAGTGCAGCCATGAGCACCCATAGAGTAGCCCAGCATGCCCAGTGCCACCGGCAGCCCCTCCTTTCAAACATGGGTAGAGTTTGCTGTGAATCTCAAATGCCCTGAGGAACTGAGGGTCTTGCAGGAACAAGAGCAGTGATCACTTGCAAGGATCCCTCTCCCCTCAGGAAGAGCTCTGCTGATCACAAAACAAATAACAACCAACAAGAGGCATCCTAATGATGTCAGAGCTGGGAAGAGGCTGCAAAGAGAGGGTGTGGAGATCACAAACACCCCCTGGGGTCAGTTATTCTCACCACAAGGAGTCGCAGCCCTGCCATAGTAAAAAAAAAAAAAAAAAAAAAAAAAAAAAAAAAAAAAAAAAAAAAAAAAAAAAAAAAACCAAACAAACCAAAAAAAAAAAAACAAAAACAAAAACAAAAAACCCCAAACAAACAAACAAACAAACAAAAAACACAAACAAACAAAAACCCCAACAAAACAAAAAAAAACACAGATGAGTCATAAGTTAAGTCCTTGAGGACAAAATCAGCCTTATTCCTCTTTTGTCATCTAGAGCAGGAGACTCCTCCTCTAGTAAACTGTTCTGTGATTGGTACCCAGCCTGGTTTCAATTCCCTTTTGTCACTAGCCTCCCTCACTGGCACTTAGAGCTTCACATGATTCACACATACTCAAGTCTCTGGGATGGCACTTACAGGGTTTCCACCCTCCTACAAAGTAAAGTCCCTATATTTGAAATGAGTAATCAGCTGGGTACAGATTTAATTCAGTGCGAAATCTTATTCACTCAGGAAAAGACAAAATCAAAGCTCTACCAACCAGAAGGGTATGGAAATCAGCCAAAGGACTTCTAGGCACTCCCTCCTAATTGGAACTGAGGTGGTGACAGACACTGAGAGGGCAGGGAAGCTCTGCCTGGCAGCACCTCCCAGAAAGGTATTTTTCTACAACAATAACCAATATTTTGCATGTTAACAAGGAGGAAGATATAAAGATGTTGGAAACTCCTCTGCTAACACCCCAGTGTCTCTTCCCCCTGCCAGTTACCCTGTGGCTGTAGTTGCTATGGACCCTCATGTCCACCAGCATGACTGCAAAAGCTGTGTATGACTCTCACACAGAAGACCCCAAAATGCAGCCAGGCATGAGGGACTGTTGCACAAGACACAAACCTGGCAAATTTTCATAGTTTTCCACCACCACATCTTGTAGCTGCTTTTTTCTCAGCTCTTGTCTTGTTGCAGAAACCTGGTAAGAAAGAAGCACAACTGATCTCAGCTCAGAAACGCCACTCACCAAACACCAGAGTCCCTCATCCTGCCCAGCTGAAGGTTCCCCAGACTACTTGAAAGCAGCCACACATGTGGGCTGACTTCAGCCAGAGCTCCCACTGCCCTGTAATTAACCTGCCTAGACAATGCTGATCAAAGTGTTTAGCTAAGCCATCCCACCATCTCTGCTCCAACCACCCAGGACACACTACCTAAATGGAGAGTGCTCAAAAAACACTGAAGGCACATGAGACCCTGGATCTCCTATTTTTACTAGCCCAAATACAAATAAATAGATTAAAAGATTCTTTCTTAGGGAGTGTTTAATCAGCAGTGCAGGCATAGGCCCCTCAGGTGGAATGCAGGACTCCTCTAGGTACCTGTGTCCCATGGGAGACCACACAGATCTTCTTCAGATCCCGGACACCCCACTCATCTGGCCACCTCTGATAGATCTCCTTCACTTTCTCAACCACTTGTATTATCTCAGAGATGTTTTGCCAAGAAATCATGGAGATATCCCTTTCAGCCACACCAGACACATGGCAGAACACGAGGGGATAAATTTCAGGGTGGGGTGGGATGTTCCCACTGGCTTGGATAGCATTGCCATTGCCGATGTAGAAGTGCTTGGAGATGAACTCAATGATGCCGGCAGTGGAACGGTAATTCTCATTGAAGATGATCCTGCTCTTCGTGGCCACCTCATGCCTCTCCTTCTGGTAGAACTGAAAGAGGCGGTTCAAGAGGGTGTGATCAGCAGATTGCCCACCCCCAACACAGAACAGCTTTGGGGTTATCTGCATGTGGTCCCCAGCCAGGACAATGCGGGTCTCAAAAGTGGCGTAGGAGAGCGGAACCAAAGCTTCGCACTCCAGCATCTGCGCGGCCTCGTCAATCATGATGTGGGTGAAGTAGCCAGGGGGCACCTTCAGGTCCTTGGAGAGCATGGAGGTGGTGATGATGATGCGGTGCTTGTCGATCTCAGCCTGTGTGGGGCGGCGGAAGGAGCGCTGGTCTGGCGAGAGGCAGCAGTACATCTGGGTGATGGGGTCCATCGTGCTGATGGGCCGGTCGGTGTACATGATCCGCAGGGGAACAGCCCAGGGATGGCCTGTGGTCACATAGCTGTGAAAATACTCCCGGATGTAAATGTCGGCAGCGCTGGATGGGAGCAAAAGGGAAAAGCATCAAGGAATCGTTGGTGCTGTTCTTAAATTCTGTGACACAAAGTTCTCTCTCATCATTCTGCAACACTCATCCAGTTTCTCTCCTGGCTCTGGTTACACCACACTTGTCACAGCAGACATTCACAACTGCACAAAGGAACTGGTGCCTACGCAGCCACCAATTCCCAGCCTCTTTCAACAGCATGATTTAAAATAAGAATTGGTATTTGAGACTACGACATCTCTTGACACTCTTATGGAAAAATGTGATGTGCCCCACAAAACCTTGGCTGTGCAGGGCCAAGTGACAAGGAGCTCTCCTCTGACAGCAAAGCATCACCATCCCCTGGTGAGACAAGACCTACAGAAGTTTCCGTGCAAGCAAACAGCCTGGAACAGGCTAAGATTAGCAGTCACCATCTATTATGCATTAAAAAGTGAGGCAGGAACAGCGTGCAGGATCAGATATGGACATTCTTTTCAGTGTAACTGCTCTAATTTTAACAGTCTTGGCCTGGTTTCTCTGAAGGCAGATCCAATGGCATTCAGACCAGATCTGCATTTTCTCTTCCCCAAACTCTCCCTGGAAAAGTCAATAGATTGGCATGTACACAGAGCCAAACAGCCTTCAAGGGCAACCAGAGAGCAACATTATCCTAGCATGGTCAGGCAACAGCTTTCTACTTCTTGCAGTACACAGAAAAGGCTGGAGAAAACTGTCTCTCCAGCCACATTCCCATTTTATGATGAGGCAGGAATATGTGAAGTGCTCAAGGCCAGGATGGACAGGATTTGGAGCAACCTGGTCTAGGGGAAGGGTTTGGAACAAGACAAGCTGTAATGTCCTTTCCAACCCAAACCATTCAGGGATTCTTAAGTCTGCACTGGCTCTTCCACAAAGACTTCCACCCATGCCAGGCTTCTTCCTATCAGGAAGTAGAACAGTTTAAGACAAATTCAACAAAAACTAATTTATTAAAGCAAGCAATTGAAGTGCACACCAAGAAAAGGACAGCTTGGCTCTGGCTCATACACTCTGGCTCCCCTTCACACCCCCAGTGAGCAATGCACCAGCTTGCCCGCAGCTCTCATTGCCTCTTCCCTGCTAACCTGTTTGTGTGAGTGCAGATCAGCACGCGTGTGTTGGGTTGCCTGAGGATCTCCAAGGTGGCCATGGCCAAGGTGAATGTCTTCCCTGTGCCGAAAGGCCCATAGATGAGCAGAGGTGGGACCTGCCGGCTGGTGGTCGGCTGGCCCATGATGAAGGAGATGGCTTGTTTCTGCTTGCTGTTCCCTCTCTGCGGGGACCCAAGAGAGTAGGGGATGGAGCAACTGGCAACATCTGGCAGGACCAGCTTCTCATCCAACAGGCGGTCGACAGCCTGGTGCCACTGCCGGAACAGCAGCTGGTCTATTTGGAACTGGATCTCCACCTTGTGGGAGGTGTCTGCCTTGAAGTTCAGCTCTGAGCAGCATCTGCTTGGTATCTGTAGCCAGATGGTCTTCTCTGTGGTGGCTTTATGTTCCACAAACACTTCATAAACCCGATTGTTCACAGGTGGGTCAAGCGCCAGGAAGGCAGTGGGCACAGACCTGCTCAGCAGGTACCCCTCATCCGTGTCTGGTGAGAGGTTGTAAGGGGTAGGCACTTCAGCAAACAGCTCCCCAGAGAGAGCAAACTTCGCCCCCATGGAGAGGCTCTGCAGCATGGGGGTCAGCGAGATGAGCACACGCAGGTTGAGTCTGAAAGGAGGAAACACCCAAATGAAGAGCAGAGAAAGGATCTGTCAGTTGCTGGGCCCTCCTCCATGGAGAAGGGATTGCCACCTACACCCAGAGAGGGTCTGCCAGCCCCCCAAGCACATTTAGACAGAAACCATGCTCTAGCTAATCCATGGCCACAGGATGAGACCCAGCAAGTCATCCTTCTTGGCAGGTTTTCAGTTTTCTGGGAAGGCACCACAAGGCCCAACCCAGAATGAACAGAAGACCCCAGGAGCAGCATGGCCCCAAGGGTTAGCAACAGGCTTGTGGTCCCCAGCGAAGGGGAACTCCAAAAGGGTTCACACCTGGCACTTACTTGGCAATCAGAGCCTGCTCAGCTTCTTCCTCACGGAAGAGGAAGCTGTGCATCTTCTCCCGATAGTTGAGCCGGGTGATGGGAACAACTGCACTACTCTCACTTTGGTAATCCAGTGCCAGAGCAGGAGGTTTGTACTTTGCCAGCAGCACCACATCTTCTCCAGTCCTTGGCATGCTGGGAACGATGATGCGGTTACCGCGATCCCAGCGCACAAAGTTGACGGGGCGGCCGCTCTCCCTGGTGCTGGGGACGTGCTGGGGGTTCTCCCGCCGGCCCACCTTCACCTTGAGCTTCTGCATGAGGACGGGGCGCTGGCCGAAGTCAAAGACCACCCACTGCTCGAAGATGCCCAGGATGCAGCACTCCATGCTGACCTCCACCAGCGCGACGCGGGGCGAGGAGGACACGGTGGCCACGTGGTCCCCACAGATGTACTGCAGGCCCCGGGAAAGCCCATTCCCCGAGAAGTAGAAGTTGACTCCAGGGTCCCGCTTCAGCAGGGCCACATGCTGCAGGTGCATCTGCCATTGAGGAGAAGACAGGGACACAGTGAGGGCAGCCCACGGGAAGAGCCCAGCCGCTAGTGAGGTGCTCCAGCAGCATTTCCTAGAAAAAGCTGCTAGAGGAACCAAATTCTGTGACAGCCTCACCACAGCTTATTCCTCATGCAATCACACAGCAATTACTCTAAGGTCTCAGAGAACCTCAGGTTTCAGTTTAATAACAACCAGTGTGCAGTAAATGGGAAATCTACTTTGGAAAACACAGGCTCTTGCCCCCGACATCCACAAAATCCTGGTCAGGAAAGCACCTGAATGCTGTTATTTGTGATGATACAGAGGAGGTGTTGAGAGCAGCCAGATCTGCCCCTGGACCACTGCACAAGACTGGAGACACAGTGGCTGCATCCCCTGCATACAGCCCCAGTGCAGGCACCACCTAAGCAGCTCCTGTATACCCAGCACATGTTCTCATTTAAACATCCCAAATCCCCATCCTTCTGCCCCTTGCAGAAATAATAACTAAAAAACCTCCCAAGCAAACAAAACCCTGCACAGGACTGAGCTAACCTTAGAGTGGACCTTGAACTGCCACTGGTATTTCTTCTTCCTGTCCTCCAGCTGCACATGTAGAGGCTGCTCACACACAACTTTGACACCCTCGACGTGCTCAGCCATCTGTGGGGAGTCATGAGAGGAGAGGGACTGAAGGCAGCATCCCAGGGACACACCTCAAAGCCCTCCACAGTGCCATCTTCATCCTTGCCTTTACACGACAGCCTCCCAAGAGGGATCAAGAGCACATCCTCATATTCCATCCTCACCCACTGCTGCTCCACGCAGCAGCCTTGGGAAGCAAGAGGACCCACGGCATAGCTCAGGTACTCTGAGCAGGCTCTCAGGTTGCTGGCTCCAAAGAGATGAAGGAAGGAGGATCCCAAATCCCTTTCTGCATCCCCATTAAGAAGGTGAGCAGTGGGCTCCATTCCCAAGCTCTCACACCAGAGGATTCCTGCGATGTGCTGGATCAAAGCACTCCCACCCTGTGCCCCCACTCACAATTAACACCTCGTTGGAGCACATCTGATACTCAGCAAGGAGCCGGTCCTGGTAGGACAAGAGCCCATCCTTCAGGGCTTGCTTCTTTTTCTTCACAGAAACCTTCACCCTCTGGATCCACTCCTGCAGCTCCTCTTTGGAATGAGCCTTGGTGCAGCTGTTCCCCATTTCACACACCTCCGCTCTGTCAGGAGAGAGGCGTTCCAGGTGCCACCCGTGCCTGGTGGCATGGGGATCCTCAGGGAGCTGGCAGCTCCCTGCTGCCCCTGCCCTCTTCCCTGTTGGACGCCTTACCTGCTGCACAGTGAGAACTTGGTCAGCCCGAGCGGTGGTGCGCGGTGGACCCACTGCATGGAGCTATCGGCTGAGAGCATCTGCACGTGCTCGATGGAGGAGCAGTGGTTCTCAAAGCTCTCCTGCGAGCTGCAGGTCACCAGGCAGATGCGGCAGTAGAAGTACACGGGCTCAGGCGCTGCCGGCTTGCTGGGGGCGCTGCCGGTGCCCAGGGACGGCAGCAGGTCGGAGCGCAGCAATCCACGCTCCCTCTCGGCCTCCCACACGGCCATCTCCACGTCACTGTGGGCGTACTGGCAGCGCTGCGGGCCGTGCCTGCAGGGCTTGCCCCGGGACACGAACCGGCAGTAGGAGAGCGTCTCGATGAACTCGGGGCAGGGCCGGATGGCCGTGTACTGCTGCTTCCTCTGGCTGTCCAGGACCACGTGCACCAAGAGCGGGTCCCAGGTGTGGTGGGACTCGCAGAGCCACCCACAGCCACCCACTGTGATGCGCTGGGGGCGGCCAAAAAAGCACTGCTTGCAGATTTCCTGGAAGTGCCCCCCAAACTCACTGGTGATCTCGCTGGCAGCGCTGGCAGTGAGGTGGGGGGTGGCAGCATGGCGGCCCCCCAGCTGTGCTTGCAGCACCGCCGCCTTCAGCCAGCGCCGCTCCAGCTGGTGTTCCCTCTCAAAGTTCCAGACCATGGCCTCCTCCGCGCTCCAGGCAAAGGTGCACTGGTTCTTGTGCCTGCTGCAGCCCAGCCCCATCACGTAGTACCTGCAGACAGCGTAGCGCGCCGGGTTGGGGAAGCCGGGCCGCCGGGACACCTTCCTCCATGCCGTGCTCCGGCGGCTGCGGCAGCGCGCCAGCAGGATCTCGTACATGCACTTGTGCTCCACCTCCTGCGGGTGGTAGGTGATCTCATTCTCCTTCACACTGCACTTGGAGCAGACCAAGAGCAGCTCCAGCTGCTGCTGGAGGCTGCCCAGGGGCACCTTTGGGCTGTTGGCTGTTGGCATCTTTGGCAGCAGCTTGAGCGGGGCACAATTGAGTGGGAAGGTCTTAGAAGGTGATGATGCCGTAGGGAGGAGGTGCCATGGAGCGAGTGGCCTTGTCCTAGCTCACTGCATACCTGCCAGTCATCGGTGCGAGCTCATGAAGCCTGACAAAGGAACAGGGAACAAGTGACTTAGCAGGAAACATCAGACAATCCCTGGCTGGGTGCACACAGAGGCATGGCACAGCCAGGAACCTCACCCAGGCAACCTCCGCCTCAGCACCCTCTCCCCCAGCTCTGTTCCTCCACCAGCCAGGTCCTGGGGGAGTGTTTTGCTCAGGAATCAGGCTGCTGAGTGGTGCTAGTCCTGGCAGGGCTCAGCCTGGTCCGCAGTGTCCCTATAGACCATCAGCATTTACCATCCAAAGTGGCAAAGCAGTAACTGCTCCTGAGGGCCCAGCACAGTCCCCACAGCAGCCACTGATCTCCCCACACCATGGACACATGATCCAACTTCCTCCTCCTGCTGCCAGCACCAGCCCCACCTTGGGTCCCTCCTGCCAACTTTCTCTTTCTTTATCCTGTTTTCTTCCCTGAGCTGGCCAGGCAGCCCCACGCCAAGCGGGAGGAACCCAGCTCCAGCCCCTCAGCCCATCCACCCCATAGCACAAAAGATTAATTAGAACTAATTAATGAAGCAACCACCCTCTTGGGTGAGTTGCAGCACCCAAGGCTGGGAGATGGGCATGCTGGAACAGGGGCTGGCCGGCATCTCTCCAGCTGACAACTCGGTAAACATCCGGCTGGGAGAGCTCGGCCCTAGCGGCGGGGAAGGCAACTCGCGGCTCACTGCCCTTTCCAGCCACAGCTCCGGCATTTGCCACCAGTTTCCTGGGTAACCAGAGGCCAGGAGCAGCCCTGGGAATGATGCTGCAGGGTTTGGTAGCTGGGCCACGTGGTCAGGGAGAAGGGAACATGCCGGGGCACATTTCTGGGCAGGGTGTGCTGCCAAGAAAAGCCACTGGCTTCATGCTGAGCACCCAACTTGGGCTCCTGGCCAGCAGCCACTACAGACTGGCTCTCTGGCAATGCCAGGGAAGAGCAGGATATACAGCTGAGGTCCAGGGACGATGGAGCAGGAAGGCAAATCCTGCATTGCTTCTGCATTTTTAATTAAGTATCCTTTGCTCTTTTCTGGGATAAACAGGGTTCTAGGCAAAGTGGGCAGGGAGTGCTGAGGATGCTGCTCCAGTTGGAACTCCAGACAAAAACACAAAGCTGGAAGTTGTTGGAGCATCACCCACATTCCCAGAATACCCTTAGAGAGCTCCTCACCTCCCATCCCAGTGTCACAGCATCCACCTGCTGCTGAGCCATGAAGGAGCCATCTAATGCTACTTCTGTGTGTGCATCAGGTCAGACACGTGCTCGGTGGATAAACACCCGCTCAGTTTATCTCTCAAGGCCTGGCAGCAAGCCTGGCACTGGGCAGAGCTGCAGGTTTCCATTTTGGGAAGCTGTGGGATTCCGTGGCAGACTCCCATGCCAGCGCTGGCTTGATTGGGGTCACTGTGCCACACCACTGTGCCATGCCACGAGCTCTGCATCCAGAGCTGAATCACCCAGATTCAGCTCTGCGCCTTCATTTCCAAACCTTTACTTGAAGCACTCAGTGCAGGCTGGCAGTGAAAGAAGAGCAGTGACCCCGAGCTGGCTGGAGCCAGCAGACAGCCAGGGTATTCCTGTCCTCCAGCTGAAACAAGGTCATGGTCATTGGAATAAATTTCTGTAGTCCAGGGGTCAGAAGCTCTTTGTTTGTTCTGGTTCTAGTACAAAAAAAGAAAACTTGGAGCCACAGCTGAGGTTCTGGTGCTGTTGCTGATTGATGCAGATAAAATGCTTTGCAATGAAATGAAAAAATTTAGGAAAATTTGAAAATAAGCACCTATGAAGAGAGGAGGGAGAGTGGAACAATCTGTCTCATGCCCAAGGGCATCAAGGGATGCTCCTCTGATTCCCAGCAAAGGCAGAACAGTGCTGGTGAGAGCTGCAGACCCCCTGGAGCTGCTCCAGGCTGTGAGTGCCAGAAAAACCCCAGACGATGGAAACCAGGGAGAAGTCTGGGGGAGACACAGCCTGCTTCGAGGGCTGGACTGCAGGAGGGAAAAACCCTTCACGTTGTGGGGGCCAAAATCCCTCCTGTTTGAGCCTGGGGAGGCTCTTTGCTCCAAGGGAGCATTCCCACTCGGCTTGCCCCGGGAGATAGGGATGGACTGGAGCTAAGCGGGACTCCAGGGCAGAGGGAGTGTCCCTCTCGACCGCAGGTTCAGCTTGCCCCGGGAGCTCGGCACAGGGCAGGGGGGACACGGAGGGCGGCGGTGGCGGCGGGGCCGGGCTGTTCCCGAATCCGCACCGCGGGAACGCCCGGAGCGGGACACAGGTCACGCTCAGCAGCCGAGAGCCTTCCAGCTCCTCTGAAGCTGGCCAGGGCAGCACGTTCCCAGTGGAACTGACTTCGGCAGTTTCGGGAACACTTTGGTATCCCTCCCTTAGCAGTTCCACCTTCCTTCCTCTGGAAGTCGCCGCCTCCGGCCGAGCCCTCCCGGGAAAGGCACTCAGGGTTGGTGCGACATCTGTGCAACACCGTAACTGGTGAAAACTCCAGTAAAACACAGTTACACACGCGGGAGAGGAAGAAACCTGATCGCTGGCACTCGGCTCCATGCACAGGGAGCCGAACTTCCCGGTCCCGGCACATCCACGGCCGCAGAGCTCGTGGGAGACGCGGTCCCGCAGCACCGCCGGTTCCGACCCACCCGGCTAAACGCTTAAGAACTGCCCGTAAATCCCGAGCAGGACAGCCGGGGTGCCACTGGAATTCATGGCTAAGTCGGGCATCCCAGCTGGAAAAAGATAAGAGGGAATATTCCACCTTTAGAGGGGTCAATTTCCTTGCTGTTTATTTTTTTTAAGAAGGCGTTTGATTTTGAGCAAACTGCCAGAACATGCTCTGGGTCTGGAGGTGGGAGGGAAGAGGAAGTGCAAACCCCGCTCAAAGTCTCCGCACAGCACTAGTGCTGACGCCAAATTAAAGCTTTTCTCTCTCTACAGCACTCTAATACTAAGAAAGGAAAAAAGGGGGAAAAAAAGAAAAAAAAAAAAAAAGAAGAAATGAAAATACTAAGGGAACTTTTGCAATCCAGGCTCGGGTGGAGGGAAGACACAAAGCACGAGGAAGCTCGGGGAGGTGTGCCCCAAGACAGCTGTCCCACTGGGAATAAAACTGATGTCAACAGGGCAAAATCCAAATGCTTCAGGGAAGGTAAGAGCGGAAGGGGAGTAGTATTTACCAGCAAGCCACAAACCACGATTTACAAACTGAATTTTGTATATTCCAAGAAGAAACAACCTTTTTTACACTGATCCTGAAAAGCTCAGCCTGGTATTTAAAGCCACTCACATCCTGCTGCTGGGTGACAAGTCACCATGACAGACAGAGGCTGGTTTATTGTACCCTCAGCTCCATCTGGGTGAGTTCTGCCTCTCTCCCAGGCACCAACACAGCCCCACCAATGCTCTGCCCAGCTCTGGCCCAGCCTTGCCACAAACCAAACCCAAACAGAGCACACCATGGCCTCACTGATGGCATTTCCTCCTCAGGAAAACGCTGTGGGTCAGGGCCAGGCTATGCTGTGTCCAAGCATCGTCCCTGGCAGGCGCCTTGCAGGGCAGTGCTGTGGCCAGAGATAATCACATTTCCCTGGAAATGGCGAGGGGAAGCACAGCTGTGGTAGAGAAATGGTCATCGTGCCTCTGTGTCCTGATGCTCTGCACCCATGCTGTCCCACCAGGAGGAAGGTGGCTCCTCCCTGAGCTCCTGGCTTCATTAATTATTGACAGAATGTTGGGCAACGTGCTACGCTGGAGTAAGCCCAAGTGCCTCTCGATCAGAGCAAGTGACATGGATCAGAGTGTTGGGAGTGGGATGGGGACAGGGGACCATGTGCCTCGGGGGCTGCAGCCCCACATCCCAGTTACTGGACCTAGCCAAGCACTGGCCCTTGGAAGTTTTTCTACAGCTACAAGCAGCACTCAGAGCAACAGTGCAAGAGCTTCCCAGCATCTCCAGCACCCCATCAGCAATCAGTGCAGCCGGGCTGGCCGGGAGGATTTGGGAACGGTGGAAGAGGAGCTGCTTCCTCTGGTGGGGTGGCAGATGCCGGGCAGTGCCACCCCACCACCCGCAGTCCTCCTGGCTGCACCGAAACCGCATCCGTCTGGAATCTCCCTCCAGTGCAAAAACAGCCTCTAGAGTCCTTGGCGCTCCCCTTTCCCAGTCTTTTTCAACCAGACAGCTCTCTCCACATCCCACCCAAGAGCAGGCACTACCAGCCTGGCTGCTGCAGTGACATCCGCGACACCACTGCCCGAGTGTGTGTGCAGGCACAGACCCTCCGGTGTGTGCAGAGCCCTGAGACACGTGGACCCCCGGATGCTGCATTTGCTTTTATCCAACCGTAAGAAGTTCACCGGGAGCTCCCAGATGCCATTCCCGGAGTTCTGAGGCGGGAGCAGGGTTAGAATATCGCGGTCGTGGATCGCTCACCAAAGGCAGCACTGCGCACCCCCGGGGTTCTCCCCACCCTCCAAACAGGGCTTTGCACCTCAAAACTGCACCCTGGCTGTGACCCTCCTCTGCCGAACGCATCCCAGCCCAGGCAGGGACGCTGCGAGCCGGAGCGGGGGCTGAGCGGGATGCGCTCCCCGCACGCCCTGCAGCATCCCGCTCGCCTTGCAGCACCCCACGGCTCGCTGCGGGGCTCCCGGGAGCACCCCCGGTCCTGCAGCCCCCCAGGGCGCTCCGCTGACCGCCCATCCCCGGAGCTCCCCCACCCCCGGAGCGCCCCCCGCCGCTCTCACCGCCGCCGCCGCCGCGGTGTGGGGACCCGCGGGGACCCGGGGACTCGCCGCCGGCGGCAGTTTCGCTTCTCGGGCCTCCCTGCATTCAAACCGGGGCCGGACTTCGCGGAAATTGCATCACGGCGGCCCCGCCCCGCCCCGCCTGCCGGCACCGGGGGGAGCAGGAGCCGGCACGGCCACCGGGCGGGCACCAGGCGGGGGGGTCGGCACCGGCACCGCCGGGAGCCCCAGCCGGCACCGGGACCGCCACCGGGAGGGGGGAGCCGGCACCGGGCAAGAGGAACAGGCAGCGGGGTGGGGGGGGGTCAGGCGCCAGTGGACGGGGCACCAAGGGGAGCGGACACTGGCATCAGGGCAGCAGACGCCGGTACCGGTACCGGTAGCGGCAGCGGCGGGACAGCACCACCCGCATCGCGCAGCGAACCCCCAGGACTGGCGCTTCTGGGGGTACCAGCCTCACACCCCGGTCCCGTCCCACCCCCGCATCCCCGCGCATCGAGGGCCGAGTCTCCCCCCGGTCCTGTCCCCCCAGGTGCAGAGGGGCCGCTCACCGGTAGATCGGGATTCCCCGCGCTCAGATTCGGTCCAGGGCCGGCAGCGGCGGAGTTGTAAGTGAATATTGAGCAGCAGTCCCGGTCCTCAGCCCGGCGCCCCCGGCAGCCTCCTTTTTAACGGGGCTCAGGGGGCGGGGGTGGGGTGCCGAGCTCTGCCCTCCTTTCTGTTCATCATCACTTTCGTTTTCCGTTCGGTTCCCCGCCTGGCGCGATGCACCCGCTGCAGAGCTCAGCCTCGAGCCAAAAAAAAAAAACCCTCAAACCCCAAATACAGCCCTGGCAGCAGCCGAGTCTCATTTGCATCGTGTTTCGTGGGGCAGCACTGACAGCAGGGGGACAACACCCGCACCCCACTTTGTGGGCACGCGTTACCACACAAGCACCATCAGCTGATGCTCAGCGCCCGAGGAGTGGGGGTTTCTCAGCACCAGGGCTGTAGAGCCCCTTCTCAGCCCCTTTTCACCTCACCAAACCCATCCCACAACAGTTTAGCACCTCATCCGAGCCCTCCCGCTCTGTGCGGTTTGGTGATGGGGCAAATTTGCGGGATAAAACACACAGAACCAAAAACCCTGCAACCCGATATGACCCCAAAACACACGCACCCGAGCAAAATCCCAGTAAGTTCCTTTTAACAGCGCCAGCCCCAGGAAACCACAACAGCAGCCGCATCTCTCCAGCCTGGACGCGAGGCTTCAGAAAGCCCTGACCTGTAAAGCAGCTGCCCTGCCAAACACTGCGGTCGAGCCCCAGCATTCCCACTTCATGGAATTATCTTCATGCCAGAAGCCAGCTGCAAGCCCTGGAAACAACCAGGGGAAACGAACGCACCTCCAGCTACAAGTGGCTGTAAAAAATCGCAGGCCCCAGAGGCAAAGTGTCCCTGCTGATGGGGACACTGCTCAATCCTCCCAGCTGAAGATGGGCACCTGATTGGTGGTGCCACCTCGATGCAAGCCAGCCTTAGCCACAAAAGAAAAGTTTTTCCTCAAAGCAAATGGGAGGAGGAAACACAGAGCCAGCCCGTGGGGCACGCCTGCACGGGGGCAGGAAGGAAGGAGGGGCAGAGACTGGTATCTGGCACGTTTGTTAGCACCAGTGGAAAGAGGAAAAGAAACGATGTTTTTGACCTTCCTGCTCTGTGCAGTCGCAGCCACTGGGTCCCTCAGAGGGAGCTCTCACCTTGCTGCCATCTAGCAGCACCCTGGAGAGCCAACAAAAGGGTTTTCCCACCGAGGAGAGGAGTGGGGCAGCCCAGGCCTGTGGGTGCTGAACAGACCCCATGGGAGCAGAGGGGGCTGGATGGATCCCAGCAGAGCACTGGGTGGCTGTGGGAACCAGGTATTCCTGGGCAGCAAAGCCACCAGGGCTGTGCAAAAACACCTGGTCACTGCTGGACCCGTGGCAGGATGGCCACCTGCACAGGGCCATGGCTGCCAGGCTCTGCTGCACTCTGTGCTCTGCCAGCAAGGAGCAGTGGGTGGCTCAGCCTCACAGCAGGATCTGACCCCACAGTGTCCTTGTGCTCAGTATTCCCACCCAGGAAAGGGCTCCACAGCTTTGTCCTTGCAGCTGCCATGGGAACTGGTATGGTTTGAGCAGCACCAATCCCATCCCTGCCTGGGAAGGAGTGACCAAGCAAAGCCCAGCCCTGCTATCAGAGTGGTCCATAGTGATGGAGTCCATCCCCATTTGCCTGGGGCAGGAATCACCCTCTCTGCAGCCCTGACTCTAAAACATTGCAAAGGTCTCTGTGACAGCATCAGACAACAGTGAAAAACAAACAAAATACCTGGCACTACTCCCCTGAGGTGCCCGAGCCAGGACGGGCAGTGCCCAGCTCGCTCAGGCTGAACAGCCTTGGCACTGAGGCGTCACTCTGGGTTTACAGGTGGGATATCTGGAGGTTTCACTGATTTTACAGGTGGGATATTTTCCCTCCAGCTCAAGAAGCAAACAGCTTTCACTGTGTTATATAAAGCTTCCGGCCCTGCTCATCACTCAGCAAGGAGCGGCGGAGCAGCGCAGGGAGCAGCCGGCTCTGCCGTCCCTCCATCGCTGCCGGCGGGAGGAAGCCGCTGCTGGAGCAGGGAGGGAGGCAAAGCAGCGTCACCACATCCACAGCATTAGGGCGGGGGAGAGCCGAAACCCAGGATCTGCCGATTTTAGACAAACAAACACGGAGCCGAAAGCCCTGAGTTTCGGTTTCCATTCCTGAGGTGACACGGCCGACAGTCACAGCGCGGTTTCCCCAGGAAACCATCGCTGCTGCTCCCTGCCCCAGCGCCAGACACGCTCCCCTTTGTGTGCTGCACCCCCCCGCTTGTCCGAGGAAGTTGCTGGGAGCTGGGAGAGCCTTCCCGCGAGGATGCTGGAGCATCTCCTGTCCCGGTAACAGCCCTAACCTGCCCAGAGAGACGCAGAGAGTGAGGAATTGGTGATTTCTCAAAGCCCCCACTCCCTCGCACCACAGGCGACTGCCAGGCAGGACCGTGGCAAAGCTCTGCTCGCGGTGCTGCCGGGAAGTGGGAGCCTCTGCTCTTCCCCAAACACTGCCCTTGGCTCCCGTGGATACCTGGAGGAGAAAATGCAAGTGGCTGAGTCTCCACCACCGCTCAATCCAGGGAAAAGCAGGGACATGAGTCATCTGCAGCCCTTACGTAATTTTGTCTCTGGGCGCGAGTCCTCTACACATGGCTGTGAGCAGAGCAGCCCTGGGCTCCCCACGGGAGAAAATGGGAGCGGATCTCAGCCTGAGCACCCAAAGGAGCCCCTGGAAGGCTGTGAGAGTGCTGGCAGCACCAGGCTGGTTGAATGGATGCTGAGAGCCCTAGCCCTGCCCAGAGACTCCACAGAGCAGGTTGTCCCACTGGGATCCACAGCAATGTCCCAGTTTGGGGTGCACGACACCCACTGCAGCCTTGGGAGCCCCCAGTGAGGGGTGCAGCCCCCTGGGGGTGCTTGGGGGCTCCCCCCTGCAGAGCCCCAGGGCTCAGAGCCCTGGGGAGGGAGAGTTGATCCACAGGTGGGTTGTGCTCTCCACGAGCAATGCTTTACCACCCCTGCTGAAACCAGGGTTGCCAGACCAGGATCTACTGCCACGCTTACATGGGACTTCTCTCTGGCCAGGGAATGGCGCCAGATCGCCCACGGCCGCATCCAGCCCAAGGCCACTCATCCAGACACTGATAATCTCCGCATACAACTCGCTGCAGACAACTTCCCTTCTTTGCTTTTCCTTCTCAGCCCTCATCCTACCGCGAGTCGCTGACTCTGCAAGCCCCCAGCTGCCCTCGGCCGGGCGGGGAAGCACCGCGGCACACTCGGAGCACAGCCAGCCCAGGAGTGATCCACTTCACCGGGGCATCCCTCAATGTCCCAGGGGTCCCGAGAGAGCTGCTGCAAAAGGAGGGGAGAATTGCACCAGCCCAAATCTGCCTGCCCAGCTTTTATTGCTTGGGGAGCTGTTTACATCCCAAGAAGAGCCGCTTTGCAGGGCAGAGTACACCCACGCTGGGAATGCTTTGCCGGTGACGTGATCTGCAGTCTCCAGGGCAGGTAAAGGTGCACAGAGCCATGGAAGAGCTGCTGCCTTCCGTTTGCTCTGCCGTTGCTGCACCACACCAACACAGAGGTGACACAGATCCCACCCCACACTCCACTGTCACCTCTCAGATACCTATAAAGGGGAACCAGGAGGTCTCTCCAGCTGCCCCCTTTTCACCTGAGCAATCCCTCTCCCACAGCCCCTGGATAACCCAGATGAGTTTGGCCAAAGCAGAGATGGCTGGAGTAGTGTGCTCAGCCCACAGCTCTCCAGGGCTGGGCAAAGGCACCACGGCTTTTCAGCCCTGGCACTGCTGGGGAAAGGTGTCCCTGTGCTGAGAGAAATTCACTCACCACTGCAGCAGAGGAAGGGGGGAATTTGGGCTGGAAACCCACCTCAGGTGTGGCTCAGCACTGCTGCTCACGCTGGAGAGGCAAAAGGCAGCTCAGGGTGATCACAACCCTTTATATGCCCTCGGTCTGACACGCTACTGCTGTCCCAAGTACAGAGATAGGAGGGTGATATCTTAGCAGCAGCCAGCTGGGAGGGAAAAACCTCTGATAAGGCAGGACTCCTCCTCATCAACTGTGGCCTCAGCTGAGTCTCAGCGAAAACGAAACAAAATCTAATGCTTCAGAGAAATAGATCACTTTTCTTCCTGATTACGTGTCAAAACTCTCCCAACCACAGGTTGGGGACCAGTGGTTATCAGCACTGGGTGCAGCCAGTCCCAGCCGTGCCATGGACAACCAGACTTTGGAGCCACGTTTCAGGCTCCTTGCACACCCACGGCCAGAGGGAACACAGAGGACATGTACAGGTATATTTAGTAAAGTGTGTTCCTGTCCTGCCTTAGCCCCATTTCACAATCCCAGCTGTTACACCTGGACCTAGAAAACACAATAAACCAGCAACATTCTTTCAAAAAAATATTTATTACTCAATAAAGTGACCTGTCATTGCTGCTGTTGCCAGATCAAGTTTGGAGAAACCCCAGCACTCCAAGCACCCGACTTCTCCCAGCCGGAGACAGCGTGAGACACACAGGCCCTGGCATGGGACCTGGTGAGAGCTGCAGTGAGTGGGGTGGCTGAAGGAGAACTGGGGGGTGGACCACCCCGTTACAGAATGGCTGCTTGAACCCAGCAGGGAGGGAGTGGCAGTGTCCGGCTCCCATGGGATGCTGGGGACTGGGGACAGCAGGGTCTGCCCTCGTGAGGAAGTGTGAGCTCCCTGGAGCACGGCCATGGGGCTCAGCTCAGCACAGCTCTGCCATGCAGAACGAGCTTCCCAAACAGGGCTTTGCTTAAAAATTGCCATCGGCTTAAAAAAATCCCAAGAATGGATTTTTTTTTTTTTTGAGAAAACTAGAAAAAGACCCCAAATCCTCAGAAGTCACAGCTCTTCTCAGCCCTCTGGGCTCCTGGTCTTGCTGCTTCTTCCCCAGTAGACCTGGGCAACCACCATGCCCACTGTCACCCAAAGCCCGTGTCATGCACAAAACCCAACCTCCCAGGGCCTGTGCCCATGCTGCCAGAGCCCTTCCTGGTGTCAATGATTGTACACATCCACGGAATTCCTGCTCTTGGCATCCCTCTCCATACCTGCAGCCCCTTGTGATAGGGAGCAGCCAGCTCCCTTGCACACCAGACCCCTCTGGCAGCTTCCTTTTGCTACCATCTTCTCCCTGCTCCTGCCCACTCCTCCAATGGACACTGCTCCAACTGTGCCTGCCAACGAGGCTGGGCTGACGACCCAGAGCAGGAAAACTACTCCAAGAGAACAGGGGAGGAAAGCTTTATAGAAAAATAAGCTTTTTTTTTCTTCCCTCCTCCAAACAAGGCAGAGCATTTCTGCCTTTCCCATCTCCAGGCATCCTTCCTTCCCCCCTCCTTCCCTCTGACCTGAACTCTTTGCTCCCAACACGAGCCGCTCTGAGTCTTGTTAGCCCGTGCCCCTCATGACACCGCTCCTCGTCCCACAGCGCGGCCAGAGAAGAGGCAGTTCCCCCCAGAGTGGCACGGCCAGCGTCCCTCCAGGCAAGTCCCCCCTCTCACTTCTGCTCCGCCTCGTCAGCCACCGCGGTCACCTCGATGGCGGTGGCAGCGTGCTCGTCCCCGGCAGCCTCGGCAGCCCCGGATGGGACAGTCACCACCGTGCTCCCACCAGGAGCTATTTGTGTCACATTCTGGATGGTCGTGCCAAGTCCTGGAAGGGTCAGGAGCTGGAAGGGGCTCACCACCTTCACCACCGTGCTGCCATCCTGGACCGCAGCCGTGCTCAGCACCGTCAGGTTGGAAGCGTCCGGGTGGATCTCCACGGTGCCGGGGAAGGTGGAGCCGGCAGAGGCCAGCACTGTGTACCCCCCCAGCAGAGGGGAGGCTGGGGAGCTGGCAGCGGGGGGCTGGGCTGGGCTCTTCCCCAGCACCGAAGGAGGGAGGGCTGAGACCACTTTGCCAAGAGGGAGATTGGCAATCTGGGACACTGGCACACCGGGGGTGACAGTGAGCTGCGTTGGCTGGGACAGGACTTGGGAGGTGATGGCAGCTGGTCCGGAGGTGGCCCTGGTCAGCCTGGGGCGTTTCAGAGGCGTGGGAACAGAGACGGGCGTGAGGGTCATCAGAACGTTGTTGAGATGCTGCGATTTGTGCTTCAGCTCCTTCGCTCGCTTGCGGTGCTCGTCACACTGCTGCTCCAGAGCTGGAGAGAGAAGAGGTTTGGCTCAGCCTGGATCCTGGACAAGCTTCCCAGAGGCCTGTGGCAATGCCTAGTGGGGCTGGTTTAACACCACCAGCTTTAACATAAGCCCCACTTTCTCAACCCAAAAGAAAATGCACAGGCAGTAATGCCTGGTGCCACACTGCCGTGTCCAGGGCATACCTGCCAAATCCCGTGTGTACTGCTCTCTTGAGCGATCCATCTGGCACTTGTGGCTGGCCAGGACCTTCTTGACTAGATCCAGCATCCCAAAGTTCTGGACTACATTGTTGAGTAAAACAGCATCTTAAAAACAAGACAGAGAATCTTTGAGGAAGCAAAATTCCCTGCACAAACTACTTGTGGCTTGGCAAAAGCCACACAACAAACATGTCCAGCTGAGACAGCCAAAATCTGCAGGGAGGGTAATGCAAGAGGCTGGGGAAGAGGAGAAGGCAGAAGCCATGAGAAAGGGCAAGAGGTCACTGGCCGTGTAAACAGTCCTCTCCTGCCTAGCAGGGGTGATAAGAAATCTGCTGGCACAGTAGCTGCTTGCTGCATCATTATTCCAATGGCCTAAATTCCACCTCAATTCCTAAGCCAAGCATTTGTCCAGATCCAGAGCCAGCAGAGAGGAAGCCCCAGGTGCGGGAAATTGGAGAACTGAGGTCACCTGAATTATCCCCAAGTGCATCCCCAATCAGCCAGAAATGAGATTTCTTACGAAATGTCCCTATATCATGCCATCCAGATACCCCTAAGGATAAAAAAATCCACAAGCCCCTCTCCCAAGATGACTGACCACCCATGACCAGATTCTTACCCCCGAGCTGCAGCGGGGGATCCTGTGCTCGCTGCTGCAAGCCCTTCATGGTCTCCACCAGCTCCTGGTGGAACTCATGGATCACTTCTTCCAGGAGACCACTGTCCTTCAGACCTTGCCAAAAAGCAAAGGTGTCGTCTGGAGAAAGAGGAAGCAAGGGAGAACCTCAAAATCCTCGGCAGGGTTTAATGGTAATCTGCTATGGGTTCCCTGTGGACATCCCTGCAGGGATGCAGTCCTGCCGGGCTGGGGCAAAGCCCACCCAGAGCACGTACACAAAGGAGGATATGCTCTCCCCACCCCTGTCCCACACCAACAGGACACTTTGCTGCAGCCAGTAGCACCAAGGAGAATGATTTAATGACCCTTCTGATAAGATTTGTTTTCCCCCCAGAGCCACATTTGGCCCTGGCTTTGATATGTTGGTGCTTGGAAACAACTTCATTGTGAGGCTGCGCAGCCAGCCCGGGATGTAACACAGTGCTATTCCATCAGCAGAGAGGGAATAATCTCATGCAAGACTGCTCTGGTAAGAGGGTCCTTCCTGCTCCTTACCCTGCTGTTTGCCTGTTTGCCCACATCTCCTCCACCCAGCGAGCCCTGCGGGATCCCAAGCCATACCTCCAATGCTGGTGCTCCAATCGCTGGCATCCTCGCATGTTTCTATGGTTATTGTAGCCGGGGATCCGTTCACTGCAACCAATAGCAAAAGAGAAGAGAAAAAAATTCCCAGGTCCTGATTTTTCCCTGTATTTTCACAGGCTGTTTCCAAAGGAAGCACTCCCTTGCTGCATTTCTGTACTTCTTTATATTGCAGAGGATCACATCTGTTTGAATGCAGACCTCAATGCTGAACGGAGACACCCAAGTGGTTGCTGTGCCAGCTGTACTTATTTTCCTACATTAGAGTGCAATCCCCAGGGACTGCTCCTGCAACCTTTGCAGCACAAGAACACATGCTTGAGAGCAGGATTCCCCTTCTGTTCCCCCCTGAAAACACACCAGCACTGCTCAGGGCAAAAGTCAAACAAATTTAGAGTCTGATTTTTTTGGCAGCCCTTTTTACCCAGCCACCATTTGTCTGGAGGGTTTCTAAAGCCTCCAAGTGAGGAGCAGCCCCCCACTGCACAGGGATGCAGGGGGGAATCCCTCTTTCCCTCCAGTTCTGCCAAATCTCAGCAGTTCTGTTACCATAGAGCTGGGGACATTCATGCCGTGTGCAGGAGTGGAATGGATGGGAATCTGGCCAGAGCCCCACAGAGCAGTGCAGAGCCTTTGGAATGCTCAGTTGCAGCCATTAAACCCAGTCCCTCTGCTCCTTTACTCCACAGCTTTCAGGGCTCTGGTTATTTCAGCACAGCCCAGCAGCTGGCAATCATCTCCCATTAATGAGCTCATGTTTAACAAGAGTTCTTAGAGTGGGCTGGGCTGTGCAGCAGCATCAGCTTCCCCACCACAATACCAGGATGTGGTGGATGGGTCCTCTGCAGAGCCAGCCAAGGGGCTTATCCTGTCCCAGAGGCACCACCAGAGCTTGGGGTGTGGGGCACTTTCAGGGCTGTTCTTAATGCTCAGGGGCAAAAGGAGTTAAATAGAGAATTATTTCAAAACTAGAACGCTTTCCAATGAAACAATTGCCTGTAATTATAGGTCAAATTCATAAAATCAGAGAATGGCTTGGGTTGGAAGGGACCTCAAAGCTCATCTCATTCCAACCTCCTGCCATGGGCAGGGACACCTTCCACTAGACCAGATTGTTCCAAGTGATGTCCATCCTGGCCTGTGACACTTCCAGGGACGGGGCCGGCACAGGGACCTTGGTTATGTGGCACTCATGGGCGCTGATGTGTCAAAGGTCCTGCTGAGGGTGAGGAAGGGCTGCACGTACCATCAGCAGAGGCAGGAGTCAGAGGGATGTACTCTGTTGATGTCTGGCTGGTCAGGGACACCCTGGCTCCTGTCAGGTCAATTTTGGTGCTCCGGCAGGTGTTGGAACAGACCTTTGTGTGCTGATAAAAATCCAGCTCTCCTGAGTCCATAATCTTCCTGAAAGACAGGGAGCAAGCACAAGGACAGGCACATCAGCAACAGCTAAGAGTTCTGAGATTGCTCCTGGCAGCCTTTGCCCCAAACTTCTGAGTCCCAAAATGCCAGGAGAGGAGGCAGACCCAGCAAGGGCCCTTACTTGGACTGACTAACTCATTTCTTGAGGAAGGAAGGGGAAGAGAGAGCCCCTATCTAGTGCCACCATTACATCCCCTCTAAAGCTCCAGCTTCCAACCAAAGGATTAGCTGGAGTCTCAGTTCAGGGTGAGCCCACAGGGAACTTCTTTCTTGCATTTTTGACTCTGTAGCTCAAAAGGAGACAGGACATAACCCTATTTAGAAAATAAAATCAGGTCTCTCATCTCATTCAAAGGGAGTGCCAGCACTGGAACATGGGATCTTCCAATCCAAGAACATTATCTCCAAAACATTCCCAAGCCTTGCTGGCCAACAACCACCTAAGTTCCAGAGATGTACTCCCATGGGCTGCTGGGTTTGCCTTCAGACATTCCCCTGAAGTGTTTTTCCCCCTCTCAAAGCCTTACCTTGACAAAGCCTAAACCTATTATGCAAAATTTATGTGGAGCAAAAGCTGCTTAAAAGGAATACAGGAGATGCCTGCATTGAAGTAGAATAATTCAGGGAAAGGCAATGTCACCCTGTGAAAAGAGCACAAAACCACTGACAATTCCTGGGGAAAGAGGTGATTCTTTTTTAATCCTGTCCAAAGGCAGAGAAAGACTTTAATTAAATCACAGTTTCAGGCTTGTGTTCAGGAAGACCATAGAGGAATTGAATTACTGTAGTTAATACTAGAGAAGAGAAATGTTTGCAATAAAGAAGTTTTTTTTTTTTTTTGCCAAGGACTTATTTAGAAGTGATGTCAAGCAGGAGTGCTGCAACCAGAGCATTGGTGATGACCAGACTGATTTCATTTGGTGACTCATGCTGAGAATACACAGACAGCATGGCCCAACCACCAACAGCCATTAAAATTTCCAATGTCCCTACACCAGCTGGAAACTCAGTGTGGTTCAAGACCTGAAAAGGCTAGAGAAATATTTCTTGCCCCAAATTATTCCCTAGGCACAAGGACAGAACAAAGCCATTGGACTGACCACATTTGGGACCAGGCTGTCATTAAAACAAATGTTTACAGTGGTTCATTTGCTCCCTCAGCAGCAAAACTGCCATTCCAAAGGTTCTGTTCCCCCCAGCACAATCCCCCAGAAGTGTCCAGAGGCACACAGGAAGGCACTAACCGGAGCATGATCCCGTTCATCCGGATCGCCCGCTTCCAATCCTTCAAGGTCGACTTGCCTGCCAGGTGGACAAACTCCTTGGGGCTGATGAGGTGATCGTGAAACTGCAGGAGGCAGGGGTGCAACATCAGTGCCATGAGCCATGAACAAGCCAAGGGTGCCCTGTGAGCAGGGTTCAGCTGGAACCTGCTGGTATTTCCCAGTGCCCGGCAGCGACTGCAGCCTCCACGTGCCACTGAGCAGCCCCAAAACAGATGGCTGCCAGGCACTCCCCACCCCAGAGAACACTGCCCAAGTAAGAAAGATTAAAGCCAAACGCTGCTGTCACCAATGGTTAGTTAACAGCTGCTCCAAGCCAAGGCTTCAGGGGTGTGTGAGTTTGCCCAGCTCAGGCAGGACAGCTGGGAAAACACCCATAGCTTGTGCAAAGTATCATTAACAGCAGGGAGATGCTACGCTCCCACTAACAATGGACTCAGTGAAAGCTGGGCTGCACTGCTAACATTTGGGTCCAGGGGCACGTTATACCCCATAGGGGAGAGAGAAGAAGCCCATTTGGTCTTTGATCTCCTGCTCCCAAGCCCAACCATTGGTACCAGGGAACCTCTGGCCTCTCTGGCCGTGCACACCCACTGCTACTGCAAACCAGCTTCAGGGAGCTGGCACACATTGTGCCAACTCTTCGCTTTCTTTTATTGCCCTACACACCCAACAGCGCCTGAACCCAACAGCAACCTGCAGGATCACAGAATTATAGAATCACTAAGGGTGGAGCAGTCCTCCAAGATCCTCTAGTCCAACCAGGACCCAGGCAGTCCTCTTAAGGAGCTGCCTTACTGCCCATCTCAAAGGATTTCCCAAATCCAGGCCTTCTCTTTTCCATGGCCATGTTGACCAACAGAGCAACTCACTGTTACTGCATGAGAAACTGCATCTCTGAACAAGGACAAGGGCTTCAGTGCAGAGAGGACACATTTTAGGAGGCAGCAGCGTCTATCCTGTCTCATGGGTAGGAGACCACCTCTGCTGGAAAGGCAAGGACTATCCTTTGGGAGCCCAAGGAGACTCTCCCTCAGCAGGGTATTGTTTAGGCCGTGTACAAATGCCAGCAATGACTCACTCAGGGCATGTTCCTGAATTCATGTAAATTTTAACCATGAGTTACCCAGGACACAGCAGCAACTTTTCAGTGGTTCTCAATCAATACACTCCTCAAACTTTCCAACTGAGCAGATACTGCAAGTGCCCAAATTTCTCAAATTTCCATAACACATTAAATCGAGGCACCATCTCTCCAGCCAGAACTACACAATTTAGTCAGGACAAATATCAGGTACCCAGCACCAGGAAAATGTCATCCTTTCCTACCATGGCATGGTTCTGATGCAAAGTAGCTGGTCAAAGCTTATCATAACCAGGACAAGCCAGGTCACCTCAAAATGTGGGCAAGGGGAAAGTACAAGTCCAATGCTGGGCTCTCTGTCCTCACCTGCACACACTTCACATTGATTCCAGGGCACACAAACTTCCTCCAGATGAGGTTGGCTTTGCTGTCCCCACAGGTGATGGGGTAGACAATCTCTGCCTCCAAACTGTCCTCATCTTCAGCCATCTTCACTTCTCACAGGGATCAGAGGAAGGGACAGATCAAAGAGAAACATGAGCCACAGCTCCTGATTCATGTGCCTGAGCCACACATGCAATGACAGTTTTGAAACTCAGAAATAAAAAAAAAAAAAACCAAGTAAGATGATGCATGGTGGGGTGTGCTGAGGTTTGTGGCCACTCATTTGCACTTTGCTATGAAAGTATCCAAACACCCAAATTTCTCAGGCAAAACAGCCCAGTGAGATTTATGCCAATCCAGCTGCAGCTGAGCACAGGGAATATGAGAAGTCACCCATTCTTGATAAAAGAGAATGATGTTATCTGGGTGGAGTCGCCCTCGGTTTTAAAGTAAAACTGGTTTCAATCAACATTAGCCCAGCTGATCAGTCTTTGCTCCCTAAAACCACTTTTACTTGCAACCAAAGCCAGCAAGTTGCTGCAAAACTGACATCCCTGTGGCAAGCTGGAATGGCAGGAGCCAGGGATGGCCGGACACGGGGACACATCCCGGACCAGGAGAGGGCAGCAGCAGCTCAGCCAGCCACTGCCAGCTCCCTGCTGGTCACCGAGCCCCCCCGGATGCTGGGACAGCATCCCTGGTACCCCCGGGACAGCATCCCCAAGGCCCACAAGAGAACACCCCGGAGCCCCAGCAGCTCTGCACAACAGTGCTTGGAGTGTCCCACCTGACACCAATGCAGGGCTGGGGGACACTGGGGTAGTACAGCAGCTACCAAGGGGCTATGGAAAGAGCTGACCTACCTAGAACTGCTTCCTTCAGGTCTGTGGAGGCTGTGAAGGCAGCAGCAGCTGCAGCAGCTGCATTTTCAGTCTCCAGAGTGTCTTCGTTGATGTCACCGCTGGGAAGAGAGGCAGAGGCATTCTTAAGCCATGTGGCTGTGCCACCCCCACACCCGATGCCCTGTGGAGACATTGCCTCAGAAGTCCCTCAAATCACATTTTCCCACAAGAGCTAAGAGTCAGCTCTGGGTTTGGGAGGCTCAGCTTCACTTTTTCATGTGGAGATGAAGAACCCCACAGCAGGCAAGCCCCTGTCAGCAGCCTGGCCAGCTCTCTCTTGCCTCCCCTTTAATCCCAGCCCCGTGGATCTGCCTCAAGCCCAGCCCGTGCTGGAGAGCTGGCATGGAGAGATGCTGTCAGCACAGCCCCTTGCTCAGAAGTCACTGCCAGCCTTTGGAAGCTTTGCCTGAGATTTCCCCAGGAAAAACATGTGTGAAACATGCTGCTGCTGTCTAGGCAATGGACTGGCTGAATCCCCTGGTATGCAGGATGCTCCAGGGAGCAGGACCTCAAGGAGCCACAGAGACACTATAAAGGAGTTGGACAAACCCCAAGAGCAGATCTGTGAGCAGAGATAACATAACATGAGTTACAGATACTTGCAATACAATCTCTGAGCCTCTTAAAATTTGATATATCCATGACATTCATTAATAGCTGGCTATCCAGCTGCTTCCATTGTCCCCACGCTGGGATCTCCATCTTCTCTGGGTGCTTTGCCCATGGAGTCACACAGTGATTCCCTCACTGTTCTCCCATCCCAGGTACAAGAATATGGAGCCCCAAGCTCCCCCAAGGAGCTTCCCACACTCAGAGGTCACAGGCACTCCTGGCTGGTGTGTGGGACATGCTCCTCACCCCCTTAGCTTTGGAGGTGAGGTCCCAAAGGGAGGAACCCACATTGGAGTCCTTACAGATCCACCTGTACCTCACAGCCAGTGCTCAGCAGGGACCATTCTTAATGGCTTTTCTTACAAACACAGAATGGTTTGGGCTGAAAAGGCCCTTAAAACTCATCTTGTTCTGAGCCCCTCCCGTGGGCAGGGACACCTTCCACTATCCCAGCTTGCTCCAAGCCCTGTCCAATCTGGCCTTGAACAATTCCAGGGATGGGGCAGCCACAGCTTCTCTGGACAGCCTGTGCCAAGGCCTCATTACCCTCACAAGGAACAATTTCTTCCTAATATCTAATCTAAGTCTGTCCTCTTTTTAAGATGTCTGTTTGGTGGTGTTACTGAAGCTGCAGAAAGCTTGACCCACAGAGGCAGAGGGAGAATCACAATTAGCTTTTCACATAGTTTGCCATATAAACTCCCCAGGAAGACTGCACAGAGAAAATAAACCTGAAACCTCCCTCAGCTTGGTACCATGGATGAATTAAAAGACAGCCCTAGTGACTCACTGGCAACCACATTTCTCACCCGCCATGCCACGGGGACAAGGAAATTCAAGAGCAACTGGTTTTTCCATTCTGGGCTCCTAACACACAGCTCCAGGGTGGAACTGCAGCTTCAAAGCATCCCTCCCCTCAGCAGCTGCAGGGCAGGTACCTGTGGGGAGCAGCACAGAGATAAGGAATGGTGTGGGTGGCAGCCCAGCCTCACCAGGTGAGTGGCTCACAGATGCTGCTCTAGAGAGGGGAGACAGCTCCTGCTGTGACAGAAGGAAGATGGACACAACTCTGCCTCTGCAGCTCAGAGCCCTGGCAGAGCATGGGGAGGGTAATGTGAAAGGACTCTAAAAGGTAAACTCTGAGCAAAGGCATTTGCAGACAGGTGATTGTTATACAAGTGGCAGTCTGACAGAAGAACAGAAGAATTCTAACCTGGGGTTTTTCATCAGTTTGCTGCTGGGTTCTTGCATGCAAAGCCCAGCACCCCACAGCCCTGACCTGCCTCCAGATCAAGAATCTCCACCAACTTACCCAGAAGAAACCCTCCAGCAGAAAATTCAGCACCTTTCAGAGCTTCCTCCAGGACTCCACCACATTTGCACTGCTCCAAAAATGACCAAAAGGTGCAACTGGATGGGAAAGAATAACTCAGCCCACGACTTTAACCTCCAGAGGAAAACAAACAAACCAACTCCCAGCTTGTATGAAAAATTCAGGCAACTGAAGTCTGTGTCTGCCATGGACACGTGGGGGAGAGAAAACCACAAAAAAAGGCGAGTGTCTCCATGCTGTTTCTCCCATCCCATTCCAGGGAAACAGACTGAGGCAGAGGCAAGGGAAAACACAAACACCTTCCAAGCCCCAGCAGTGCAGCCCCCCAGCTGGCCCTGCCTTTGCCAGTTGCCATGACGAAGGCAGAGGAGGATGGTTCTCATCTTCCTCCCCAGGAGGATCCAGAAACCAGATGGAAGGAAGAGAAGAAAGCATGTGCAGATAACTCAGCGGGCTGGCGTCTCCTTTCTTTTCTGCTCCAGCCTTGCCTGGAAACTTGAGAGAGAAAGGTCTCCCCCAGAATCCTGTGCTGATCAGAAATACATGCACCTCATCAGAGCATCAAGCACAGATCCCCCCTCTCACAGACCAAAAAGAAAAGCTTCTTGCTCATTATTATTTTCCCATTTCCCTCGGCCTTTTCCTTAAGATCACATGAACTAATTAAGCTCTCAACAATTGGTTATACAGAGGGTTTTTTTAATAGCAAACCCATACCCAGATGAGCACTAGAAAAAGGCAGCAACCCCCAAGCTGAGTTTGGTTTAAGTGTCACACCAGGCAAACAGAAAGCTCCCCATGTGAGCAGTGACTGAGCCAACACCAAGGGATCCCAGCCCGTGCCTCCAGCTCCTCTCCTGACACCAGCTGGGGCTGCAGAGGGAAAGGGAGAAGGAGCCAGCACCACTGTGGCATTGCCCCAGGAGGAGCAGAGCCTGGTGGGGGCAACTGTCCAAGGCATGGGTGGCTCATGCTGCCAGCCACCACCAGCCCCACTGCCCTGCTCAGTGAGGGGAGTCAGGCAGATTTTACTCTTTGATGCCAAAATTCACATCCTTTCCATTAACTCACTACCATCCCCAAGAATGGGGAAGCAAAGAGCCTGTCCAGGGATTCTTCTCCAGAGAGATGCAAGGAAAACCCTCAGGGAATCTCTTCATCCATGCCAAGACATCTCTGCTCACAGCTGTGACTAAATGAAAGCATTCCTCTCTGTGCTGCGTGGAGCTGTCCTGCTCCTGACCATCCAGGGGACACTGGAAGGGTGAGAAGAGATTTCCAAAGAAAAACAGGAAGGGAACTAAGAGTGAAAGGAAACCAACTGATTGAGCCAGCCTCTGCCATGATCCATTTTCCCAGACAACAACACAATGCTGCACATGGGTCTGTAGAGGCTCAGAGCCACATGACAACCAGGAGCCATTCTCAAGAGCAGCCATAACCCAAGTGTCACATCTGGCTGCTTCTCCACTGAGGAAGACAAGGGAGTCTCCATGGAACAGAAAACAAGAGGAGTAAAGCCCTTCTTCCCCACCATCACCGTTCTTCTGGGAATTGAAGAGGTTTTGGAAACACAAACCCAGGGTGGAGGAAGAGCAGGGCAGATCATGCCCATCCTAGCACCAACAGCTCTTGCCTCTGCCAGTCCTGCCCATTCTTTACCAAAAAGAATTCATCTATTAATGGGCTTTATCTCAGCTGAAGCAGCACAATGGGAACGGCCTCCGGACTGAGCTGTCACCTTCTGCCCTGCACAATGCCCCAGGGCACTGACACAAAGACACGTTTGAGAAAAGCAAACACCTCCCGGAAAGCAATAAACAGCCATTCAACACCTACTTATTTCAGACAAGCCTGCCTGGATGCAGCTCCAGGTGTGAACTTGGATTTCCTGCCCACTGAAAGAACAAAACACACAAACGGCTTTGGGCTCTGTCCCACCCAAAAAACCAGAGAAATAAAGCAAAGAGTCCATTGCTATGTGGGCCTTCAAGGTACCAGCCAGGCTCTCAGGCCATGGCCAACCTGCCACTGAACAGACCAGACCTGAACAAACAGCAGCCCTGAATATAAAATGCCAACAAAAAGGCAGAAATTGGGCAAAACAGCAGCACTTTAACAATCAGACCTTCACTGTTTTTTTGAGCAGTGCCTCTCCATTCGGGGCAACACTGTTTCAAGGACACCTCTCTCATTCCTACTGCTGGCAGCGGAGGTTCCTGCAGAGCTCAGCCAAAAACCAACTGACCCCAAACCTCCTCAGCCTTCAGGGAAGGGGAGCTCAGCTGCACCACTCTCAGTTGTCCTCTGGTGAGGACAACTTGTCTCTTGGAGTTCAGAGCTCAGCATAGCCATCATGAAATAAATATCAGAAAAACACTGATTTAGCTACTGGTGTCCTATTCCAACTGGATTTGTGTCCACTCCAACATTCAAATCCACTCAGAAAAAGGTATTTGGGGTCGTTTTTTTTCCCCAGCTCAAAAGAGGGAAAAAGTGGAGACAGTTCTGCACAGAGCTGCAGAGCCCTGGTGTGGGGAGCCCTAGCAAGGAATGGACACTCCATGGCCACCAGTGAGCAGGAGGAAGCAGTGGGGATAAATCCCAACTGGGAGGGTTTCCAGCATGTCCCCTCAGCGTGCACCAGCCCCATCTCTTACCCGTGCTGGGACAGGTTGGTGGTGACCAGCACTGTCTTCACCTCCTCCATGGCAGTGCCGTCCACCGCGCCGTCCGGCGTGGTCACCACCACCACCTCCTCCATGTGCACGCTGACGTCCGGCGTCGCCATGGCGGCCACCAGCTCGGTCACCAGCTGCTGGGGGAGAAATGGGGCAATGCCAGAGTCAAAAGGGGAACTCGGTCATGGAAGGGTGCTGGGAGTGGTGGGAGCAAGGAGAGAAGGGACTGCAGGGACCCCAGGCTCCTAAGGAGAAGGGGACGAGCGAATCCCCAAGTGCTCCATCGCAGGAGGAAGGATGAGGGGAAGCTCAACCCAACCCAACCCTTTGCAGGCTGGGTGAGAATGATGGGCATGGGTGGGACTGTGGTGCAGGAGGTGAAGGGCAGAGTGTGAAAGAGGTCCAAAAAAAATGTTCCTGGCATCCATCATAAACTCTATGAAGATACTCAGTTTGAAGGTGCATTTCCAAATGTATTTCAAACTATCTCACGATTTCACACTGTTGGAGGAGCTTGTCACTGTCTCCTCCACAGTAAAACAGGGATTCTTCCCTCCTCCAAAGTCACACACACACACAAAAAAAAATCAAATTAAAAAAGCACGTCAAGCCCGCAGAAACAGTGACATCTGGAAACTATTTCAAAGTGTGCATTTCTAATAAATCAGCAATAGATGTAAGACAGCACTCCCTCTCCAGCTTTCTTGAAGCCCCTTTAGGAACTGAAAGGGACTTTCAGGTCTCCTCAGAGCCTTCTTTTCTCCAGCTCTCTCAGCCTGTTTCTAGAGCAGAAGTGCTCCAGCCCTCAGAGCATCTCCATTACCTCCTCTGGACTCGCTCCAGCAGCTCCACATGCCTCTGATGCTGGGAGCCCCAGAGCTGGATGCAGCACTGCAGGTGGGGTCTCACCTGAGGAGAGCAGAGGGGGACAATCCCCTCCTTTGCCCTGCTGCCCAGAACGCTGGGGATCAGCCCATGCCCAGGTAAGAAGTTGGTGCCTACAAAGCATCTCCTACAGCACCTATAGCACTGGTGCAGACCACAGAGAGACAGGTAAGGGAACACCTCGTCCAGGTCTGGCTGTTCCAGGCTCAGACCCCCATGGAGAACTCCAAGCAGTGGCACAGAGCACACCAGAGATGCCACCTGGCTCCCACCACTTCCCCAGAGCAGACCACTGACCCAGCATGTCTGGTGTGACTTCACAACCAAGTTCATGCCCTGCAGAAACACCTGCCTGACCCACAGGGACACCACAAGGTGCTCCCTACCTCCACAGACCCTACAGGGTCTATCCAATGGCCCCTCTGTGCCAGCCCAGCACAAAGCCACCAGCAGAAGCACTTCAGTTTTCACAGCAGCACCAACGCTCAGCTGCCCTCAGTCAACCATTCCAATATTTGTTGTCACTCTATCCCTACCCTTGTCCTTCATTTTGGGGTAGAACCCCTCCCACTTAGTGATTAGCATCACTCACAACACCCCTGAGCTGGGACTCAGTTTCAGGACGCCCCAGACATCCTGCCCAGCATCATGGGACTGAACTCCACGTGTGTTGCTCAGATGCCTCTGGGCAGGAACCAGCATTGAATGGAGAAAAAGTGGGCTGAAAACATAAGTAATCGTAAAAGTGGCTAAAAACACACCAGCAGTGGGGCTGTGGAGGGGGACAAGGGGCACCCCAGCTCTACCAGGACTCAGGGTGTCCATGCCTGTCCCTCCTGGTGCACCTTGCAGGGTGAGGAGAGTGTGTCAAGGGCTGTGGGAAAGATATGGGGTGAAGTGAGGAAGAAAATATAAAAGGGAAAAAAAGCATAGCATAGTTGGGAGAGGTAACAGATTTTTGGGGGTGCGGCATCAGGAGAGCAGAGAGACCAGATTACACTGTGGGCAGCCAGCAAGGCTGCACACAGAGAGGGGGATGCAGAGAGGTACTGAGAAAGGGGATGCATGGTGGCTTTAGCTGGGTTAAACAGAGCTGCACAGGGTGGGGAGGCCATGGGGTGCAAGAGGGTGCCCGGGGATACATGGAGAGAGGAGATGGAGAGCAGCACAGACAGCACGGGCAGGGGGCTGCAGCTGCACGGGGTGGGGGCGACACAACCGGGGGGTGCACGGGTGGGGGGCTGCCCGGAAGAGAGCGGCAGGGAAGCAGCGAGACGATGGCAAGCGGCCTCAAGGAGGGGGAAGAAGGCAGAGTGCAGCAACAGGGGGACACAGAGAGGGGGTGCCCGGGGGGCTGCAGGGCTGGGGGAGGAAGGGGGCGGCCTGCAGAGCGGGGTGCCTGGGGGCGGAGGGCGCTGCACGTGGAGGCTGCCGGGGAGGGTCTCCCGGGGTTCCCCCGGTGCCGAGGCGGGCGGGCGGGCAGGGGGTGTCCCGGGTGCTGTCGCGGTGTCTCCCCCCCATCCCCCCGGTCCCCGTTGCGGGGCGGCGCGCGCGGGAGAGGGGGTTGCGGGGGGGCGAGAGGGGCGCGTGGGCGCGCTCCCGCTGGCAGGGAGGAGGAGGAGGAGGAGGAGGAAGAGGAGGAGGAGGAGGAGGCGGGGGGGCCGCGGGGCGGGCGGGCGGCCGGGCGCTGCCGCCGCCGCCGCCGTAACGTCCTGACGCTCCGCAGGGACCCGGGCGGCGCGTGCGGCGGAGGCCCCGCGGCGGGCGAGGCCGCGCCCGGCGCTTACCTCGGGCCGGCGTCCCGCGGGCCCCGCTCGGGCTGCGGCGGCGGGCGCTGGGGCCGGGCGGCGGTGGGCGCGGGCAGGGCGGCAGCGGGGCCCGGGGGAGCGGGGCTCCGCCGCGCGGCTCTCGGGCCCCGCGCAGGCGCACGGCCCGCACCGGCTACCGAGACTTATTTGGCGCGGGCGCCGCGGCCCGCGCTCCCCGTGAAATAGAGACCGGGCGGGCGCTCTGCGCCTGCGCTGCCGCCGGGCGGGGGTGGGAGGGGGCGCGGCGCGCGCCGCCGGGGGGTCCCCACGCGCGGGGTCCTGCGGGGGAATTCCCCCCCGTGTCCTCTGTACCCCCGTGTCTCCCGTCTGTTCCCGGGCCGTGCCCTTCGCGTCCTCCTGGTTCCTGCTACCCCCCGTCCCCAGTGTATGTCCCCTGTGCCCCGCACGCCCCCCGTGTCTCCTGTCTGTCCCCGCCCGGCCTGTCTTCCTTTGCCCTCCTGCGTGGCCCCCGTGTCCCTTTCCAGGGTTCTGTGTGCTCCCCGTGTGCCCTGTATGTCTCCCTCGTGCTGCGTGCCCCATGTATGTCTCCTGACCGTACCTCCTGTGTGCCCCCATGTCTCCTACGTGTCCCCAGCTGGGGTCCTGCATGACATTTTTTCTCCTGCATGTCCCTTCCCCTGTCCCATGCATGCCCCTATGTCCCCTTGCATGTCCTTTTTCCAGGTCCTGCATGCCCCCCGTGTCCTTTCTGTGTGTCCCCTGTGCGCTGCACGCCCCTTGTATCTCCCTCCTCAGTCCTCTGTGCCCCCCATGTCCTGTGTGTATCCTTTTCATGGCCTCTGAATCCCCCCCCCATCTCCTGCATGTTCCCCCTGGACTCTGTGTGTCCCTTCCATGTCCCCTGTGTGTGTCCCTGAAGCCCTGTGTCCCTCTGTGGCTCTCCAGGATTTTGTGAAAGACCTCAGCTGTTCATGGCTGAACATTTCCTTGAACACTTCTACTGATGGGTCAGCCACAGCTTTTCTGGGCACCCTGTCCAGTCCTGTCACCACCCTCACAGGGAAGAATTTCTTCCCAGTATCCCATGTAACCCTGCCCTCAGTCAGTGTGAAGCCGTTCCCCCTTGTTCTGTCACTCCAGGCCCTTGTCCAAAGCCTCCCTCAATCTCTCTTGGAGCCCCTTTAGGCACTGGAAGGGGCTTTAAGGTTTCCCCAGGGCCAGCATTTAAACATTTCCAGCATTTAAAATTGCCCTTGAGCAGTTTGATTCAGGGGCTGTTTTCCTCCTTGAGCCCTCCCAAGCTGCTGCTGGTCCTTACCAGCACTAACTCTCGAGCTGAGACTGTGCTCTCCGTGTTTCCCCAGCCACCACAAGCTGTCACAAGTTTTGGTTAATTTCTGCCATTTCTGTGCCTGTGAGGCCCGGGGTTTAGGGGAGGCGCTCAAGAATTTCTCAGAGAGGACTTTTAGCATGATTTTACCACATTGCACTTCTTCTGTGAGTAGGTGGTTAACACGTTCTGGGAACGGATGAGCGAGGCCAGAGGCCCCAAAAGTCGTGAATCCCTTTTGGAAGCGCTTGCTGTGTTTCCATTCTGTCAGCTTTTCACAGCTACTGGGTGGGTGGCTTTTCCTGACAGGTGTTCAGGTGGCATTTGGTCTCTTTAGTATTTTTTATGCAAATTTCTAATGATCCTGTCTGATATATTTGTGGTGGTTTATTTAATACTTTTTTTTCCCCGAAGGCCCTTCTTCTTTTTTTTTTTTTTTTTTTTGTCCCCTGCAAACCAACCCTGCCTGAAAACCAGCTGCTACCTTATGTTCCCCCTCACCAGTTTACCCCAGCTAATACCATTAAAGTGATATTCCACAAGGAGTTGCACTTCTTTTCTTCCACCAAGATAACCACTGGTACCCAGCAAGGTTAAATCATCCACTGGAAATGGTGACTCCCTTTTCCATGGAAGCATAACTGTCTCTCTACCAGTGCCACTGTTGCATCCTCAGGACACCTGTGGGGTAGGACAGGACTGATAAAAGATCCCTTTTTCCACTAATACCATCTCCCTACAGTGCCCAAGAACAGTGGCCTTATCAAGGTGGTAAGAAGGCAGCAGACCCCCAGTAATGCTGCCCTACTCCAGTTTTCCCTCTTGGAAGGCAAAACCTGGATTTTGCTGTCAGATCCCAGGACACAGGAAGGTCCCTGTGCTCCTCCTCACACAGAGAGTGGGATGATTTCACCTCCTGGCACCCAGTCTGCTCCCTGCTCTGCCCCTGTATCAGTGGGCAGACTTGCTCCAGCCATGGTGCCAGTGAGGCTGCCGAAACAGAGTGAGCTGTTATGTTTCAAACCAAATCACTCTGCAGAATGTCTGGGTTTTGCTTGCCCAGGTGAGCCTTTGCACTCACCTTGGCAGAGGCTCTGATCCCTTCCCTTACTCAGGCACAGCTCAAGCATTTAGTAGGGATCCCTTCCAGAGTTATGTAGGTATTTTGCTTTCTTGACTGGGTTTTGATTTTTTCCATTAGGAACTCTTGACATGGCATGGAGTGACAGGGGGCACTGGCAGGGGGCAGGGTGAGATTGAATATTGGGAATAAATTCTTCCCTGTGAGAGTGGGGAGGCCCTGGCACAGGGTGCCCAGGGGAGCTGTGGCTGCCCTATCCCTGGAGATGCTCAAAGCTGGACAGGGCTTGGAGCAACCTGGGATAGTGGAAGGTGTCCCTGCTCATTGCAGGAGTTTGGAACCAAACCATTCTGTGATTCCATGATTTTGTGGGTGCTGGAGCGTGGTTCAAGCCTTCAGTATTGTGTCTTCAGCACTCAGCCCCTCAGGGCTGCACAGTGGGCAGGGCTGGAAGGTGGTGAGAGCCTCTCCAGAATTCCTTCTGCTCCTCCTGCCCCATCCTGCCCCAGCAGATCCCATGCCTCTGTAGTTTTCCCCTTCAGATCACAAAAGGATGTGTCTTGAATTAACTAGTTAGGAGGTGACCATGCTTGGTCTCATCAATATATCTCAAATTGTCTGGCACCAAGGTCCGTGCCTGTTTTCCTAAGACAAATGCAGGGGTTTGCTTTGCTACATCCATGTTTTAGAAGAGCCTGGGATAGTGGGCTGTATCAAATCTCAGAGGAAAAGGGAGCAAAGCTGCGTTTGCAGTCAGGTTGCTGTCTCCGGAATCAGGAAGGTCAAGCTGCAAAAATAGAATTCCTGTTTGTGCGGGCAGCAGCATCCTGAGGACACGTGGGAAAAGCATCAGGCATGGGCTGCTTGCCACTGCCACCACCGTGATGGCCCCAGCACTGTCCTGGCACTGTCCTCCTGGCACTGTCCTCCCTGCCCTTACAGAACACTGCTCTGGGGATTAAAATTAAATTCCCTCCTGCCTTCCCCTCAGTTTTTCTCCTTGTGCACCGAGTGCTGCTGAGCTCTGGGCAAAGTGTCCCATACTGATTGTTTTGATGGGATCACAAGATGTGGGACAGCCCAGGAGGATGCTGCCATTTCAATATCCCCTCAAGGACAAGGAGGACAGTGGCCAGTGACACTGGGCACCACTTGTGATGGCAAAAGCCCTCCCCACAAGGCAAGTGGGAGAACCTTTCCCCAGCAGCAAAGAAAGCAGCCAGGCACTCTCTCTCCCACATGTCCTTGAGGATTATGAACGTCCCTGTTTTCAGCTGCAGCTTTTGGGCATTTTTGTGCACCTGGCTCCAGGGATGAGATTGGCAGCGTTGGCCATGCAGGGTCTCATGGGTTGGGTCCATCTCCCTGAGGACTGCAGCTCTGCTCCTTCCCACTCTGTCCAGCCCAAGCTGGATCCTTTCTCAGGAAAAGCTCATGAAGGAAGCATTGGATTTTTTAATAAAGAAACACATGTGGTTTCTAGAACTGCACTTGTATTTGTAACTGTTTTATATCTTTTTTGATCTTCCTGTGTAAGGACTTTGCACACCCTCACTCCCAGCCACAGGGGGTGGCAGCAGGACCCTCATTAAAGCATTTTTTACGTTGTCCCTCTGAGAATGGTGATAAACTGTCAATTTCTGCCTCTTTTATACTGTGTGAAAAAGGAGTCACTGAGCATTCAGAGGATTAAGGTCTATTTTGTTAACTCTTTAGGTCAATTTTCTGTTTAATGCTGTTTATTAGTATTCTCACAATACAAAGAGAAGCCTTGCAACTAAAACAACCCGGAGAGAGACGGCCACATACGGTTTCATACCAACTTTATTTCTTTTTTTTTTCCTTTATTTTTTTCATGATCACTTCTTTTGCACAACAACAACCTCAAGTTGACAATGAAATGCACGTGGCAGACCAAAGGGAACCGGACAAGGCTCTGTTAGGGCTGGAAAGTCTTTCCATGACACCGTGCCAGCTCCCCACCCAGCACAAGGGATGTGACCCTGGCTGTGGCAGGAGGAGCACATCCTCCCCGGGGTGACCGCTCAGCCCTGTGCCCACACAGTCATCTTCCAACCCTCTCCTGCAGCCACGGGCCAGGTGTTCCTCCCGGGGTGCACAGCTGCCTATCCCAACTCCAGACTTTGGTACTTTCCATTTCAGAGCACTTTAGAGACGTGGAGGCATCGGCTCTCCCACGGTCCCCGTGGGGAGGGAGCATCTACGTCCCCTTGTCAAAGGGTGTGGGAAACTGAGGCACAGAGCATGCCAGGGCAGGGATGCCCAGCTGTCCCCTGCATCCCTGCACCCCGGGGACCACGGGGCACCCACACATAGGCATGGGCCAGTGCCCCTCTGCTGCTTTACTTAAAGACAACTGACAGGTGGAGTTTATTGGTCTTACTATGTCATCTCGTCCCTAGCATGGAGAGTAAGAAATCTCTAGCACCGTAAACAGCCATGCCCTGACTCATTTCAAGTGGTATCAGAGTGAATGTGCATATATTGTTTCCACGGTTGCGTTTCTGTGCGCGTGTGCACAGCCGGGTGCACAGCCACTGCCAGGAGGACAGGAATGCCATGGGAGGGACAGAACAAACCCCATGAGACAGGATTGCAGAGCCAGGGCCAGAGAGTCACGCTGGGCTAAGCTAAAGCAAGCAAGCTGAAGTTTACATTTGAAAGGGAGCAGCAATACTGACCTACCTCCGAGGTAGGACACATGCAACTCCTCAACTCCCACCGGCCCTGGAAGGTCAGCTCAAAGGGAACCCCACAACTGGGTTAGAGCAAGATTTTTTAATGACTCCAAAATAATAAGACAAAGAATAGGCTCAGTCCAGAAGCAGTCAGAGGGGCCAGCATCCTTGGAAGTGCCTATTTACAGGCAGAGGTGAGCCCTGCTGTGTGCAATAACGTGGGCACAGAGCTGTAGTTTGGGCTGTTGTGCCTTTCCTACAGCTTCACCCATCGCCCGGCTGTTGGTGCCAGCTGGAAGCTCATTTTAGCTTCAGCTCCTCATTCTTGCCCAAATCAAAGGCTCTTCTCCAGGAGGGCTCTTGGAAGGCCTGTGCATGCACATAATGGTGTCACCCTCCCGGCTTTCCTCCCTCACACTGCTGCCACACTTGAGGTCCAGGCAGGGATGCCGTGGGTGCCCTGAGGATGCTCCCCCTACAAGGCACATTCCCATGTCCATATGATGCTGCTAAAATGGGGCTGAAAACTGTTGGTTCAGAACTTGATTAATAAACACCTTCAGGGATCAGTGGAGACCTCAAACCCCACAGTAAGGAAGGTGACCCCAAGAACTGGGGGGGTTGCATGCCGTGTCCACATCCATGGTACATGGGAATGCTCCAGGAATGGCATAGGCTGGGGCGGTAAGGACGTTAATGAGGATACTTAATTAGTCTCATTTGAGGCATGAAGTATGCAGCTGCACATAGCCAATAGCATGAAGGGATATGGGAAGGCATGGGATAACCATGATTCTGGCCCATGCTACGTGCTGCAGGTTGGGCACAGTGCTGCATGAGCTCCTGGCCACAATGGGTTTGGAGCAGTGGATGGACACCCCTCATCCAGCCAACACTGCAGCCAAAGCAGTCACACATTTCCCTGATAGTGCCCAGTGGCACTGGACAAGCTCCTGAACATCCCTACTCCATCCACCTGCACCAGGCAAACGTGGCTCTGGGACATGTAAAGCCTCTGGCCCCACAGCTGAGGCTGTTTCCTTGGCAGCTCCCTGACATTACCCATGCACAGCTCTTCCTGCACATCCCTGCTCCTCCCTGCAGGAGCTTCTCCTGCAGTAACACATTTCCCAGCCATATCCACCGTCCCTCACTGCGCCAACCTGATGGAGGGGAGAAAAATTAGTTTCCCAGTGCTCACACCTGCATGAGCACCATCTGCCAGGCCATTCTGCACTTGCCATGGGAATTTTTGCCAGGAAAAGATATTGCAAGAATAAGTCTCCACTTGAGACCCATCTGGGCTCCAGGGACGGGGAAGAGAGGGACATAGGGCAGCAAAGGGGACTGAGAGGGAAGATCCAGGCAGGAATTGAGCCTGGAGACTCAGGAGCTGTTTGGGAGGATGGCTCTGACTGGCACAACCTGTTACAGCTCTCTCCCAGCACATGCTAAACCTGACAGATCCTCCAGCTTCTGTGGGGTTGCAGGGAACCACCTGGAACCTCCCCACAAGGAGGTTTAGAAAATACTAAATTACATGTACTAGAATTGAAGCATCACCTCTATTCTTTCTCTCAGCCCTTCCTTGTCCTCCCAGCACGAGGAGCAGCCGTCCCCGCTCTCACTGCCCTGCCTGCAGGACTCGGCTGCCTCCAGCTCCCAATTCCATCCTTTTCCAGCTGCTCTCTGCTCCAGCATCCCATTGGCACCCTGCCTTCACCTGGCCCAGCCTCCGACTCCTTCTGAGCCCCCAGGAGAGAGTGAAAATGGCAATTTCTCTTGTTTTCAACTCTTGCTCATGAGTACAACATTTCTGATAATAATAATCATAATAATCATAGTACTAAAAACAGTATTTACAACAAGCTCCAGGTCAGAATTACACACCAAGCAAACACTCAGCACCACAGAGAGTAGGACAGGGTTAATATCTCGCAGATACCTTCTCAGATCCCACCAACGTGGGACACAGACATTTGACAGTTTCAACCATTTCTTACACACAAACATTTCATTTAAATTACTTTTTAAATTTTTTTTTAAACTTTTTAAAATTTCTCGTCACTATATGGATGAGGTGATGCTGTCGGTGATGCCGCGCTCTACACAAATGCTTATCTAAGACAGCTGCTACTATAAACTGATCGTTAGCTACTGTTAAGAAATTCAACCCTCAGTTTCCTTCTTTGCCCTAAATCTAATTTTCTTTTGTCACTGACAGCTCAGGAGCTTTCTAACAGCCCTATTGTCCCCCCAGACCAGGAGGAGGGCTTTGGGAGTAAGGTAGCCCTTCCTTTTAGGAGCAGAGTCCCCTGACATCAAGCCATGGCCATGGAGGGATCTCTCCCACATCCAGCTGGGAATTCAGTGGAGATCAGAAGAGGGCCCCAGGATTTGGTGTCCAGCAATCTGCCCAGTTATAGCCCCAAAGAGCCACATCCATCTCTGGAAAGAGGGTAGGATTCTTCTGTTCACTAAAAGGCAATTTCACAACCATGCACCATCTTTGTTGGATTTGCTTTCCTAGCAGAGTGGAATCCTATTTGGTGGGAGCACTGGGGAGCCCATAGAGGACTGAGGGTCTCTCCCAAGGCTCCCACAGAGCTGGAAATGCAATCACCACCCACAGCTCTCCCAGGCAGAGCAGCCAAGACCTCTCAGTCCCCCCTCAGTTGGGGAGAGGGTGGCTCAGTGGCCAACCAGGGCATCAGGCAGTGCCCACTGTGACAGGGACTTGCCATGATGTGGCAGCTGGCACCAAGCTTTGGGTGGAGCCCCTCAGCTGCTTCCACACGTGTTCTCAAAAATCACCCAAAGATGAGGACTGTGATCACTACCTACCTGGGCTGGCTCTGAAGGCAGCCAAAAGATGGGGGTTCTGCACACTGCAACTCCTGAGCCATCCATCCCTCTCCTTCCCCTCTCCTACCAAGGGCAAACAGGGGACTGCTCCCTATTTTACTTCACACACAGAAATTATCACTTATTTCCCATTTTTCTGAAGCTGATATTTGGCTCAGAGCAAACACCAAGAGGAGGAAAAGCTCCGGATAAGAAATCTATATCTCTGTGACACTGGTGGTTGAATTTATTAGTATCTTTGTTTGGTTTTTTTTCTTTACATCTGTTTAAGAAATATTTTTTTTTAAAAAAAGGACAAAACCCTCCAAAGAAGCTGTTTGATTGGCTGATCAACTGATTGATTCTCTATTTGATGTGAACTAGTTGCTATTCTGCTTAGAGGTCCCTATGATCTGTGAATCCCCACAAGCACTGACGATTAGGGATGCAGAGAGAAGCGTGTAGCTGGGGGACAAACACCGGGGAGGGGGGATGGAGAACCGAATGTTGCATCTAGACAAACAAAATAAAATGTGTTGGTTGGTCAACTGGTTGGTTTGTTAACAGGAATCAGGTGCTAGATGTGTAGAAAAGCCCTTTATCCAGAGATCTCCTCCCGCTGTTCCTTGTTCCTGCGGACCTCGGCCGCGTGCAGTTCCTGCAAAGACGGGAGAAATTACACCGGGCTAACACGCCCTGCTCTTGTGATCAATGTTTTCTTCCTGCACACAGGATTTGCATCAGAGATAAAAAAAGAGACCAGTTTCTCATCCAAACCATCCTGAGGTTGGGGGGGTTACACCTGCAAGGAGTAAAGGATCATCTGTGGGAGCTTGGAGGTGATGGAACCTCCAGAGAATATGCTCCTGGCTCCTCTCTCATGCAAAACCCTTCAGCCACACATCCCATGGTGGGCCTGACACTGTGGACTTGCACTTATCAGGATTATCCAGGCTCTGTTCTCTACTGACCTTGAAGGTCATAACCCCCCTCCTCATGCTGCTCTGGAGCAGAGCTCCTCCTCAGCAACCACCACCAAGGAAACACCCTGTCCCTTGCACCCATCACACTGGGACCAGACCCCATTTTTCTGTAAGGATCAGCACCCCCAGCCCCCAGCCCTGTCCCGGGGGTCCCACTCGCCTTCTCGCGGAGCCGCTCCCTCAAGGCAGCAAGGTGTGCCTCACGGATCTCCCTGCTCAGCTCCATCTTGTAGTTGAGCTTCTCCTCGGCCAGGCGGCTGAAGTTGTTGTTCTCCTCCAGTGCCTTGTGCAGCACCTCCCGCTCGTGTTCCCGCTTCTCCGCCAGCTGCTTCAGCACCTGCGCCTCCTGGGTCTGCCAGGGGATGGGGTGAGGCCACCGAGAGGCTCTTCCAGCCTTCATCTCCCCAGAGAGGCTTCCTGACTCCCTCCTCTGCTCAAACCATTCTGCCACCCTCCCTCCACCCCATAACACAATCTGCTTGCTTGAAGGATACTTTTGGTGCCTTTTTCCTGCTATCATAGAATTGTCTAGGTTGGAAAAGCCCTCTGAGATCACTGAGAACAGCACTGGCCAGCCCACCACTAACCCATGTCCCCAAGTGCCTTGGTGATCATGTGGTGATGATGAAGATGGAGTTGAATTCCCTGCCTAAATCACGCTGCAGAACCTCACTCCATGGTTCCTATGTCTCACCTGACAATTTACAGTGGAATAACAAGTGTCAGAACACTTCCCAGCTGGTTTAGGTTAATCCTGCTGACTTTTAGGGTTTGGTGCAATTAGTAGCAGAAAAGTCACTGCTTCTACAGGACATCTCCTTACCTTCCTCCTCTCTTCTGCAGCCTCCAGCCTCCTCTGCAGCTCCTCCAGGGACAGGTCCTTCTTCTTGGGAGGGGAGGAAAGGATTGGGCTCTCAGGAGATAAATCTGAAGGGGACTTCAGGATCACTTCGAAGCTCTGGCCTGATGCCCTCTTATCCAGCTGCTTCACCTCCATATCTTGTGGGGAAAAAAAACAGTGACTCTGTGAACCTGTGACATTCAGGAGAGTGACCTGAGGTCATCAAGCTCCTCACACAGGAATTAGGATTTTCCCATGTCCTGATCTGGGTGATTTTGTTTTATCTCCAGAATTTTTTGATTAGTGATCACCTTCATTCCCTCCATGCAAATGCGATTAATTTAAAGTCATGGCATAATTACAGAAAGGTCACATTGCTGTTAATAACTTGTATGTCACCCTTGCATGAAGCAGAGAGACTCTGACTCTGGCAAGCTCTCACATTGCCTGTGGGAGAACAATCCAGACAGTGCTGGAGTGGGAGCAGGTTACCTACCTCCATACTGGTAGATGGTGTTGGGATGGGGCTGGGTGTGGAAACAGGAGCAGATGAGGGAGAGCAGAGACAGCTCCTTCATTTTTTCCTTGTAGGCTGAAAAACATGAAAAAGCCATGAGAGAGATTCTAATGGCACCAGCATCTCTTTTTCATGGAGAAATTAAGCAAGTATCCCATTTGCAGATATCAGACTCTATGGGGGCTTTTCCATGCTGACAGGAAATCCCACTTGCAGCTTCCAGACTCTGTGGAGAGGTTTCCAGGCTACCATAGCTTGCCAAAAGGTCCCCAAGGAGTGCCTGATCTAGAGCAGCCTAAATTAGCTGCCAGTGTGGCAAATGTTATGGGAACACACAGAGCAGGGATTTAACACATCCAGGGGTAAAGTTTCTGTGCAGGGTTTTCCCTCCAAAGGAGCTGGGAGCTGCAGCCTGTGTAGTTAAACATGTTGGGACAGTTGCCCCACCCTTTCTCTGGAAGTGGAATTTCCAGTCTCTGAGATAAATGATGCCCACTGACACCTGGAAACATTGCTCAATCCCTGGCCAGCTGGGAATATTTCCCAATTCAGCATTTCTGAGGTGAGGGTGAAGAGGCAGGAGGAGGTCAGCAATGTGGAGAACAAATGGGCATTTGAGTGATGAAACCGTTCAGGGGCTCTGGAACCGAGGGAAGAGCTGGATCCCAGCTTCACAAGGTACTTCCTGCCTTTCAGCAGCAGGTCAGGGAGGATGTGGGTGGATTCTGCCACCACCATGGCCTGCACAGGCAGAGGTTGGCACAGTCTGTGACCACAATAACAGTCACAGTCTGTGACCTGTCCTTCTGTAAAGGACAGCAAACACTCAATCCTTTCCAGCTCTGCTGCTGTGAGCCCTCCAGTTTGCTCATTGTTCCTGGGACTGGAGGATGCACCACAGAATCCTCGGTGACCACAAGTGCTGCCCCAACACAGATTGCAGCAATCTGCTTCTGGGGCAATCTTCACCTGTATCTTTGGAGTTCAGCACATTTAAGACAGTGAACTGTTTGCACACTGCTGACAAAGAACCTCAGAATAGAAGGAGCTGAAGCCAGTGAGGTGCTCTGTCAGGCTGTCACATTCTTTATCACATCAGTGAAACTCTCACAGCATCACTCCTATGAGTCAGGTCAGCAGCTGGGGCTCAGCACTGGGTGCTGCTGCCTCATGGGTCCTGTGAGGCTCTGTCCTGGGCTGGCTCCTTGGGTGGCAGCCAGGCTCGTGGGGACACTGCATTCATGGCTGCATGTCCTGACAAACCAGCCCTGAGTGTCCTTGTGCTGCCTCTCCTCCTGCCCTGCCACAGGCACAGGCATTCTGCTGTCCTGCCTTGGCTCTGCCTCTGGATTCCCCACACATCCTGCTGCTTCTGGCCTTGGTTTGTCCCCTCTGTCCTGAGCTCATTTCATGCTCCAGCCAGAGGCAACTCTGCAGCTCAGCTTCCAATGCCACCTTCAGAGCAAGACCCTCCCCTGGGCCAGGACAGGGAAATCCCCAGAACTTTGTGATCTGAAAAGGCATTAGACACAGAACAATTCTGAAAAAAGTAACATCCTGTGTATCACGTGCCCTTAGGAACATCTTTCAGGTATTCTCCTCTGCCTTCCCACAGCTAACTGAGTGGGAAAACCTATGCCATGTTCATGCTTGCACTGATTTTTCCTCCTAGGTACAGAACTTCATCATAATTAGCACCCTTCTTTTGCTAAACCAACGTCCCTGAAGCTCAGATCTTGACTGAACACTTTTTTAGCTTGCTGCCCATTTGAACCTCCTGCCCAGTCCTGCTGTTAAATGTAAAACAAACAGAAATACTTTACACCAGCAGTGGCAGCCAGACATCTTTGATTTTGTTCTTAATGAAAAAAACCTCTGGAGAGCCTCTGAGAGGCCCAAAGTCGTGGCATGGAGCAGAAAGCTAATGCAGCTCCTAATGTGCTGCCAAGAGCCCTGAGGAGGATCCCTGGGAATAGATGAGAGACATTATCATTTATTATCATTTAGGCATTCTCATTTAATACAAACAAACCAGTCAGCAAGGTCGTTGCTCCACCATTATGTCTGGTCCTGGGTGAAACCAAGGCATGAGGCAGATGTGCCACACCCCCACCCCCTCATTTAATTCAATTTAATTGTCTGACAGCACTTGTCACAGAGCACAGTGCTTTGTGTTTCACGACTCGGCTGCAGCAGTGGCACTGGGTGCAGGTGATGCCATGCTGCATTCCCTGCCTTTCAGGAGCTTTGCCGTGCTGATTTCCCAGCTGCCTCCATTCCATCGGGATCTCCCCTGCGCTGCTTTCCCTCCTGCAGACAAACTGACCGTCCCTGTCTGTCAATTAAAACGAAGAGGAGCAGGAGGACAAAAGGCCAGGGCTGCGGCAGGGCCGCGCTGGGCGCTGGAAGCGCTCTGTGTCCTTCCCCCGCCCGGAGCCCGCAGATGCCATTAGCGGCACACGGGGCCGGGGACCGGCGGGGGAGGGTCCCGAGCAGCCCCCAGTGCCGGGGGGGAGCGAGGGAAGCAGCGGGAAGGGGCAGCGGACCGAGCCCCCCGGAGCCGCCGGGGCTGCGCTGCCCGGCCGGAGCTGTCCCGTCAGGACCGGCACGGCCCGGACCCGGCCGGAGCTGTCCCTTCAGCACCTCCGCGGGGCATGAGAGGGGGAAGGACTGACTCCTGAAGAAATTATAGAATCATAGGAGCACAGAATCGTCACAGGTTTGTTGGGATTGGAAAAGGTCTCAAAGATCATCAGGTCCAAGTGTTCCCCCAGCACAGCCAAGCCCACCACTAAACTATGTCCCCAGGTGTCCATCTACATGGCTTTTAAATCCATCCAGGGATGGTGACTCCACCTGGTCCCTGGGCAGCCCGTGCCAGGGCTTGACAGCTGTTTCGGTGAAAACATTTTCCTAATGTCCAATCTAAACCTCCCTTGGCACGGCTTGAGCCATGTCCTCTTGTCCTGTCACTTGTTAATTGGGACAGGAGCCTGACCCCCAGCTGGCTGCTGTCAGGGAGTTGTGCAGAGTGAGAAGGTCCCCCCGAGCCTCCTTTTCTCCAGGCTGAGCCCCCCCAGCTCCCTCAGATACTCCTGGTGCTTCAGCCCCTTCCCCAGCTCTGTTCCCTTCTCTGAACACAGTTCAAGCCCCTCAATGACATTCACATCCTGAGAAGCCCCTGCTCCATGCCCTGAGAGCTGCATGGATCCCTGAAAGCCCCACACGTGTGCCCCAGAGCCAGCAGTTACACCTGTGGGACACAGGAGCACCACAGTGGTGGCCTTGTGCTCATGACACATCCTGTGACAAATAATTGTTTTATCAGGCTAAGACAAGAAAAGGCATCCTGTGAGGAGAGGTGCATCCTCTGATTCAGTAACTTAAAGAAAGACCCATAACCTCTGGGCTGCTATTTAAGAACCTGTGAAGTGAAGATCAAACCTGAAGCAAGACTTGGGCTCAATCACAGCTGCTTAAAACTCAGGGGTGAAAGATTGCCAACCTCAGCACAAGAATTTGCTTCAGAAGTATCTGCACTCCTATTTGCAATAGATTTAAGGTTTTGAGGACATTTTTATTCCAGAGGACAACCCTTGAACCAGGAAAAGACATGTGGCTGGCCAGAATATGACATGGTCAAGGAGTTCCTTCCCAGAAAGGATGGATCTAGTGCACAAATGAACATATTTTAAGAACTATTAGACAGGGAATGCTGAACTTTTTACTTGAGCATCTATTCGCATTTTTACTTCTGTTAAATTAATAAAAATAAATTCAGCTTGCACTGAGCAAATATTTCATTTCTGTATAAATTAATCTGACTCAGGTCCTCAGGGACTTGATACCAAAGCATTGCTTCAGTCTCAGAGGGGCAGCAAGAACTCTGCCTTGCTGCTGGGCAGAGGATTAGGACTGGCTGCTCACCCAGGTGTGACTTACTGACATTTCCCTTCTCTTTTAAGGCAAACACTGCAATAGAAGGACAAATTCAACAGCAAAATTCATTCTCATTCATTTGTCTCAGCAGCAAATTCATTCACTCTGGTATGGCCTTCATCACTGTGTCATGACATTTCACTGCTGTCATATCAGAATTGGGGTGAAACACTGCAAATAACTGAGTTGTGTAAACCAAGTAGTGAATAAACTGTAGAAGTTAGAGAAAATACATCAGTGTCTCATCCTCTAAAGTGGAGTGAACTCCCATTTTGTTGGCTTTAGAGGAATTTGAGCAGTGATTAAGCTACAATCCATAAAGGTGCAGTCAGTTCCTCAACCCTTATAAACATTTATGCCCTGCAATCAGCACTGATTCTGGTTTGGTTGTATTCCATCCACACCCCATGAGCCAATCAATCTTTATTACATTTTTTCATCAGGAATTGTCCTGAGCCTTCACCAAGGCGCCAGGAGGCTCAGGGTGCTCCCAGCTCTCTTTAGCGACTCCTTTCCTGTGCTCCCTCTAGTGCCGCAGGGAACATCCTGCATTTCCACATCCCCTCTGCTGTGCACACCATCGATCCATGTAAAGTGTTTATCTCCAAGTCAGGCCCTGGAGACATTATCCAGCTGCTCCCCAAGTGCTGGTGGTGCCAGAGATGGAGGAACAGCTGGGAATGGCGTGGTGCAGGAGCAATGGGATTCATTTTCCTGCTCATGATGTGCCTGGATGGTGGGGCTTGAAAACCTATTATTCATTCAAAAGTTTTGTTCTCTGTTTCTTAAATACATAAAGCTAAACTGCTGCCAGGTTTTGGAGTGGTTTTTAATGGCATCCATCAAAATAGAGGGAAGACATCTCAGCACAACACTGACATGGCATCAGTCACAGTGAAGCAGAGGCAGAGCAAGGTTAATTTATGGGAAATTTAAATGGATGAGACTGGATGTGCTCTGTCTGATAGCAGGGTCAGAGGAAGGTTATTACAAGAAAATAATTTGGTTTGTGAAGATAACTTTGGAGAAGCAAGAATTGCTTCTATAATGAATATTATCTCATGCAAAAATAAGAACAAGGCAATTATAAACATAGCCAAAGCTGAAACAGAAGGTGCAGAAGACAGAGAGACAGAAATGAGACCTCCAGCACAGACAGCAATGCCACACAAACAACAAAAGCAACCAGAGTCCTCAACAAGCCTTGAGGGAACAGCAGATATTCTCCCCTACTATGAATCCTATCATAAAAATACTGGCCAGACCTTCAGTCTAATGCACTTCCACCTTCCTGCTCCCCAGCTTCCACAAACAAGTCAGCAGCAGATCTTACAGAGCCAGAAAACACTAATGGGTTTTTAATTTGGTTTTTTGTTTGTTTGTTTGTTTGTTTGTTTTTTGTTTGTGTTTTTTGAGGGGTTTGGAGGTCTTTTGCCAGCTCAGTAGTTGTAGCCCACACTGGTGGTACAGGGACACCACGAGATCCAGGCCCAGAAGTTGCCATGGGCTCATGTGGAATCATCCATGGAATCATCCATGAGAGTTGCCATGGGCTCGGAATCATTCATTGCCCAGGAGTGGTTTCCAATCACCCACCTCCTTCCCCCCAGGTTTTATTGGCAGCTCATGAATGTCACAACAACCCAGGCTGTGCACAGCCAGTGCATCAGCAAATCACTGGAGCTGTAGCACAGGTACATGTGGGCTGCTCCCAGGAAAATATCCTGGGAAATCTCTTCTTGCATGGGCTCAGCAACAGAGAAGGGCCCAAGCTGTGGGGCAGAGCCCTGGCTAGGGGGTTACTGTTGGAAGGAGAGAAGCATGGCCTAGGTTGCTTTATAAAGCAGAGGAAGGAACCCAATGGAAGCTGCTAGCCCAGAGTGATTGTGGATTTGAGGCAAACATGGGTTTGGATGGTCAGGTTTGGATGAGATAAAGAGCTGTGAAAGAGCTGGGGAGCTGATGAGGCAGAAGCTCATGAGACAGTCAAAGACAGAGCCCAGTGCCATGATGTGTCAGGTGTGTGATGTCCCATTATGTGCTCTGTGACCACAGACAGTCATTTGGTCACTTTGTATTTTAGTTTCCTTCCCATAAACTGAGGATTATTGTATTTCCCTATTATATGGTGGTACTATTTGTATAAAAAAATTCAGAGGGGATAAGAATCTCTAGTAGGGCAATAATCATGTAGAGGTACCTTGACCAATAAAATAATTATTTGGAAATATGCTGAGCACCTCTTCACCAGTTGGGAAGTGCTGAATTGCCACAGCACATGCACATGATCTTTGGTTGCTCTCTGGCTCTTTTGTATTTTCTAAATCACAGCCCATTGGTTTAACTCCCCTCTGGAGGGGAGATTTTAATTTTTGAAACATAACTCACATCTGGAGGAGTAAAGCCCATGTCAGTAGGACAGCTGGGAGGGATTAGCCAGGCATGTTTTTCCAGTTAATTTAGGGGTCTAGGAGTTTGAATGAGTTTCAGGTTCCCCCAAGGACTGTCATGAAGAATCATTGGCCTCGTTCATCCCTCTGATGCACACACTGCTGTCACAATGGGCTTATCTGCAGCCTTCTGGTTGCAACATCAGACCACTAAATCTCAGCTTTTACTCAAAAGAAGGAAAATGTGTTCATCTGACAAAACAGTGCCTTCACCAGATCTGAACCAACCATAATGACAGGTTACAAGAAAGGGCTCCTTTGGGATATCTGAAGCATCTTCCCTGAGTCTACATGGTGCCATGGTGCTATAAAACAAGATATTGTTTATATTTTAGAAAGAACAAGTATTTGCTAGCTATTTAGATCCCTTGTTTGGATGCACTGGTGGGGGGAAAAAAAAAGCCTACAATAATAGTCTCTTTTGGCATGAGAAACTGAATTCCCAATAAAGGAACTGTAATTTTTTAAGGCCACATAGACTTCTTCAACAGCCAAAGTTGAACAGACAATAGTTATTTCTTGAGACCACAGAGAGATGGAGAGCTTGATAGAAAGGACTCTGACTCTCCGGCATGGGCAGTAGAAATGTCAGGACAGGGCAACACCATATGGTGTCCTTCAATGCCACCCAGAAAAGGGATCAGGAGATAACTGAGAGCTCCATGAAGTCCCTCAGCTCTCACATTTCAGTGTAGGATGGGAAAACCTTGGGCTCTGCCAAGGCCCATTTACCATGCCCACTTATGAGGCCAGGAACGCCAACCTGGTGTTTCCTCTTGGCTCCTCCCTCCACAGACACGCCAGTGTCGGAGACAGCCGGTGGGGATGTCACCTTCTGCATCCTTTTATAATCTCACGTCCCTTTATTCAACCCAGATGCTACAAACTGTGCGGGGAGTTCCGTAGCCCTGCAGAGCCCAGGCAGGCCGGTCTGCGGTGCACAAAAGCACAAAGCTTTGTGCGGATGCTGCGGGAGGAGGTGCGGGGGCTCTGCCCTGCCAGGGCTGCCCGGCAGCGGGGCCGGCACCGCAGCCCCGCCGGCACTGAGCATGTGCCGCCCATCCCGCGGCTCCCGCACCCAAAACAGCCCCCGGGGCCAGGAGAAACCGCCCGAGGGGACAGGGAGAAAAGAGAGAGGGCAGCCAGGCTCGGCGGAGCAAGCCCTGCTTCTTTTCATCCCCAGGATTTGGTTGTTTGTTTAAACAAACTGAGCAGATCTTCCCGAGGGGGATAAGCCCCCGGGCAGCAGCCGCAGACTGCAGCTGCCCTCCCCTCGGCACGGAGCGGCTTTTGCTGGGAATAAAGAAGGAAATAATGAAGAAAGGAAACAAGACGCATTCCTTAATTTAAGGATTCGTAATTCTTTTTCTCCTGCCTTTCCAGGCTGCTCTCCATTGCTGCTGTACGAGCTGTGGACGATGGGGAGATGGGGAGCTGCTCCTGCAAAGGCAGCTGGGCGAGGCTCAGCCCCGACCCTCCCTTGGCACACAGCGCCCTATTCTCTTCTCTCCTGCCAGCTTCCCATGACTTCCTACTCCTTGAAATTGCTTCTCTGCTTGATCTGAGTCACAAGAAAGCCTCATTTCACGCTTCTTCATGATCTTAAGTCTCTTTGACAGTAAAACTGCATCTTTGGGAGAACGAGATGTGCTGTGAGCATGCAGTGGGCTGGGAGGGTGAGAATGCACCAACTGGAAATCGCATGTTCTGCCTACGTGTGTTTCATCCACCACCTCGTCCATCTCAAGTTCGATGCAACCTTGGTTTAGAGGGCTGGTAAGTCTGAGCCTTCCCTCCCACCCCCACTGAGCAAACGAGGTCCAATCCTGCTCGGCAGGGAAGGCAGGAGATGGGTGGCACCTCCCAGGAGTGCACTGCTGCAGACGTTCATTGAGACAGGGATACTCGCAGGAATAGATACAATAGCTGGAGGTTTTCTGTCATAAACACACTTTTACAATGCTGTTTTATGTCTTTAATTGCATGCAAAGCCCACTCAGGATCAGCTGTGCCCTTATACTCCCCCCACATACACACCCCTCCATCCCTCTGTCCTTCTTTCCCCCTGCATTTACTGATCTTTTAAAAGGAGCAAGGAATAGAAAATGCATGGCAGGAAACCTCGGCAAAGGGCAGGCAAAGAAGCAAGAAGTGTTGCCTGGTTTCCTGCGGGCTGGTTCCCTGCCTGGGGGGCACAAAGCACTGCCTGCTCTTCCTTTTTGTCTGTCACTCCTGCTCAGCCCTCCAGCATCTCACTCCCCCCTCCCAAGCCCCTCTTTGTAGGCTGCAGAATTCAGAGTCATTCTAAGAAAAAAAAAAAAAAAAATCGGTTTTCTAAAAGAAAAAGAAAAAGACCCTCTAAACCCACCCACTGTTCATGGTACCATTTCAAGCTTCTCCTTCACCCACACTCCCAGTTTCAGCCACTTGAATCCCTCCTTCCCAGTCAAAGGGGGTAAGACGGCTCTTTAGGAAGCTGGACCGAAGCAGCCCAGCATCCTCGACTGCCATCCTGAAGGCAGACCCGAGCAGGCTCCCGGGCAGCCGCGCTGTGATTCCCGGCACTGCTGCAGGAGGGAGGAAGGGCTTCCCTTGCAGCATCTCATTTCACCCAACGCCATCAGAGGACCGCTCCCCTGTAGCATCTTCGAACTAAGAAATGTGAGCTGTGCAGGAAATCTGGGGCTGGGAAGCCCGGAGAATACACAAAAACCCAACCAGGTTCTTCTGGTTGGTTTTGGGGGATTTTTTAGGGCATTACCTAATTAGGCAATACATGATCTTCACAAAACAAAATGTAATTTCTGATTTTCTTACATCCAGCTGCACCGTGTGCAATTTTATCATAGGGAAAAAAAAAAAAAAGCTCTACGACGTTACAAAAATAATATTTAATTGGCACGTAGCAGCGTCTTCTAATGGCACAATGAAATGGCAGCAATACTTTAAATTGGCAAGTTTATCACACGTGTATTCATATTAAAATAAAAAGCCCACCTGCTATCTTGCATCAGAGGGGTGTGTGTATGGGGGAGGAAGGGGAACAATGCTGCCATACCAGCTGCCTCCTCAGCACAGAACTCCCCCGAAACCCACGGGGAGAAAAAAATAAAAAAAAAACCAAACCCAATCCAAACCGTCAGAATAATGATAAAAAACCATATAAAACTTGATGATTTTAGAAGCGCATTGATGTCAAGCCCCCGAGAAGCCGCCTGTCCTACCTGAGACGGTGCTGGCCATGCTGCGGCGGGAGCGGAGCGTGCTGCAGGAGCAGGAGGGAGCGCAGGAGCTGCGGAGGTGCTGCAATGCTGCGGGGAGGGAGGACTGACTCAGCTGGAGGGGGCTGCAGCCATCCGCGGCGGGGAGAGGCTGGAGCGCCCAGAGAAAGGCGAGGGGTGGAAAGAAAAAGAAGGGTCACTAGTTCAGAATATTAATGAGCATATCAGGCCTCCTTTCCTGGGTGGCTTTGACGGCAGATCCCTCCCAGGCAAGCCTGCCTGCCAGGAACACAGCCCCACGGCCGGGGGGGGGCGAGACACACCCAGCCGGGCGCTGGCAAAAGAGGATTTTTCCTCCTCTTCCTCCCTTTCTTGTCTGCTCGAGATGGACTCAACTGCTTTTTCCCTTGCTGAAAGCAGAATTTAACAAAATATTTTTTTTTTCTTTTTTAATCATCCATTCCAAGGCAGCCTCACCTGCAGGGCCAGGTCGGGGGTCTGGCTTGGCTGGGTTGAGGAGTGAAACCCAAACTCCAAACCTTGCAGCAGCTTTAGGCAAACAGCAAAGGGAGGAGGGATCCCAGCAGGTTTTTAGGTATGGAATTAGTTTTGTTTTGGGTTTTATTTGCACCAGTACTGAGGCACTAAAGGAGCTGCAGTTTGAGGTGGAAACTGCTGTAAAAGTAGAGGAGAAAGAGCAGAATGGAGCCTTTGAATTTCAGTAAGAATTCTCTGGGTTTCTCCTCCACCCTAGGCATCAGAACCTATTTTCTTTTAATTTTCTGTCTGTTTTCTATAATTTCGATCATTTCCATTTTTGGCTATTGCCAGGGGCCAATGCTTCTGTGCTTTTGGAGCACCACACACACACTTGGGAGCAAGGAATCCTCCCAAACCCACACATCTCCTGGCACGCTGCAATGCAGACACTCCCAAACAATTCCAGCTGCTGCAGAGAACCACAGGTTGCTGGAATACCTGCCAGTGCTCTGGCTTGCTCAGGGGTGGAAGCCACAGTAAATTCAGTTAGAAAGACTAGAGATTTTTCTATTTTCTTAATTTTTCCCCAATCTCCCAGTGTCGTAACATTGGGAGATTGGGGAAAACATTGTCATAGAAGAAAAGAAAAATAGAGAAAATGTCTAACTCAGAATAAATGGAACACTATCCACACATTTTCAAAATTTGTTTGCAAGTTTGTTTTTTTTTAATGACCTTTAACTGCTCCCTGTTCTGTCCAAGCCTTGTTTTGTAGTTCCAACTCTCTCTACTTTCTCCCTGGATTGGATGTCCAGGACTTGACAGGTTTTCTTGTGTGTGCTTCAAAACCACCTTTGCCATGATCAGAGGAAGGCAGCCATCCCAGGCACCTGACTGCTGGAATGGTTTCCCCCTTCTTCTCAGGATGAACTCTGGCTTTGATATTCCCAGCAGTCCCAAGAGGGTCTGGCTACCTCTCACAACATTCTGGATCTTTTGGCATCAATCCAGCACATATTTTATTCTTTTTATTGAGAAAAGGGTGTGGAATGATTTAAAGGTGCCATGGCCATGTGTTCCACTGGAATACACTGTGTGAGAAACTGGGAGCAAATGGAGGGTCAAGGTGGAAATATGTGTTGTCATTTCCCAGCTGTAAATAGACTGAAAGGCTCTGGACTACCAGGATTAAAAGAAATCAAATAATTTGAGGGGCAAACAAAAAAACTCAGAAAGACAACAAATGGCTACTCAATCCTCCTCTATCTGAAAAGGGGTAATAACCTTCATGCCAACCACAGGCGCTTCACAGATGGCCCTCATGGCTCTTTTGTCCCATTCCTGAAGATTCCTGTTCCCCTGGCAGCATCTGGATCTCATCTGGAAAGAGAGATCCTGCCTGGGCAGCCTCTGAACAAACATGGCCATTATTCACTTTGCACTTCTGAACAGCACCAGTGTTCCCCTTGCTGGGGTCTCTGGTGTGGTTCAGCCACTTCCCTACAGAGATTAAGATTAACCATCTTTCACAAGGTTTTTATTTTGCAAACTATTTTTTTTTCCTTGAAAATGAAAAATATTTTATCCAAGATCTTAAAACCCAGGGATGAGTGAGAAGTGGAGACGGGCTGGTTCCTCCTGGCTGGGCTGGCAGGGACAGACTGGGCTGTCACACAACTCTGTGCTGCTCGGACAGCTTTGAAATCCTCCCTCTCCAAACTCTGCCTTTGTAAGAACTCAGGGTCTATCCTAGGCAGAAAAACACCAAGATGACAATCCAGTATGAGACCAACACCTTTATTTATCATGTCTTTATCCCAACAGATACTGCACTAAACTGCCACAACAAGGATTGTATTTTTCTCTCTAAGCTTACAACACACTTCCTCTGTTGTGTTTTTAGAGGAGGCAGCCTGCAGCCCTGGTCAGGTGAGGTCACTGGTGCAGAGGAGCAGCTCCAGGAGCTGCGGGTGCTGACTCACGGCTGCTGCTGGACACGGGCACCTGCTGACTCACAGCCCACTCCTGCCTGGGGCTGGGCACCTCCCAGCTCCCCTCTCCCAGCAGGTGACACTGCTTCTATCAGCAGCACTGAAATAAGGCTAAATAATCTCCTTTGGTACATTATTGGCATTGTTCTTCCGTGTGGGAAAGATGTATTTACAGGAAATAACAACAACAGAGTATTCCATGTATTTAGGAGGAGTTTTAAATTTATTTTTTCTTCCCTTAAGTTATCTCACACTCTCATTTCACAATCTTTACAAAGTAATTTCTTTTGCAGCTTCATCATGCGTGACTGGTATCGCAGTAAAGAGCTCACAGTCAGAAACATGAACAAAACCAGCTGTTAAATTTTGTGTGGCGCACACAAAGTTCCACAGGAATAACTCAGTGTTCTCCAGCTCATTCCCTGCAATTAAAGACAGTTTATGATCCAGGGAAGTTCAGCTCAAGGAATTTAAAGGCTGGCCACCAAAAAAGCAACACCCATGCGCTCCCCTGACCCAACACCATGACACAGGAGGCACCACGAGTTTGGGAACAGAACAGACCACACAGTTTTACATAGTTTAATGTTTGTTCCTTTTAACATCAGAACTGTTCTGCACACAAACAAGCTGTGAAGCTGGCCAGGACTAAAGCATTTTAAAGCTACAATAAAAAAAAAAGCCACATCCTGTTCTACATCTATGCAGTGACAGCATAAGACACAGCAATAAACCACAGAGATGAGTACAAAGTATTTTCTTCCTGCCTTCTCTCTCATCTAGCTGCATGAAACACAGTTTTACAAAATTTGCAAGTAAGCCACGCCTATGCGTTTATTAAAACCAGATTCTTACAAATCTGGGTAATCCATTAATCCAGAGTTCACCAGAGTCACACGGCCTGAGCACCTGGAATGCCAAAGCCGGTCCTGGGTGTGCCTGGATGCACTGGCAGGGGATTGAAGGGTGGGAGCACTGTGCTGCAGAAAAGCCGGCAACAAAGGCGCGGCACATTCACCCCTAACAAAAGAGACCCGTCAGAATTCATTACCGTTCCTAACGCAGGAGCTCAACATAAAGCCACAGAACCCTCCCTCCTCAAACGCCGAGGGTTTCACAAAGAATCCCGCCGCGTTCTGCCCTCTCCAGCGAGCAGCACCGCCGAAGGGGAGCAGAGCCCAGCACAAAGCACAGCAGGGCCCGGGACACGAACTCTGCCCGAGGACATCGTTTGTCGCACGTCCTGAGCCATTCAAAAGGGGACAAACGTCACTCCCGGCGGGCCCTGGCGCGTGAGGACCCCTACAGGGCTGGGAGGCTTTGGAAATGCAGCTTTTCCCGAGCGAACAGCCGACATTCCGCCTCTCCGGGGCCGAAGCTCGGCCTCCGCCCCGGAGGAAGCGACTGCGGAACCGTGGGGCTAAACCACAGGGCCTGTCTGGGGAGCGGAACCGGCTTCCCTCAGACCTGGCAGCGCTCAAACCCCACGGGGCTTGCGCCGCTCCTGCCTGGGGCTCCTCACGAGTTGCTACCAGCCCTGCTCACTCCCCGACACCCCGGCCCGGGCTCCACCGGCATCCCCCTGCCAGGGCCCGCCATGGCCGCCGCCTTCCCGGCCCGTTACTGGGGCAACGCCGCCGCTCTCGCGAGAGCGCGCGCAGGAAGTGACGCATGGAACGCATGGGCGTGACACGTGACAGCGGCGCGGGGATTCCGAACGGAGCAGCGGGAGGTGAGGGCCGGGATTGGGGACACAGCAGTGTGGGGACATGGGGACACGGGGGCAAGGGAACCCCGGAGCGACGGGACACGAGGACACAGAGATATGGGAATCCTGGAGCACAGAGATACGGGGCCGCGGGGACACGGGGGCATGGGGACACAGCAATACGGGGACATGGGAGCCCTGGAGCACAGAGATCAGGGACCGCGGGGACATGGGGACACAGGACAAAGCGGAACGGCTGCAGCCTGACTGAGGGCAGGGTTGGGTGCGATACTGGGAAGAAGTTCTTCCCTCTTAGGGTGGTGACAGCTCTGGCACAGGGTGCCCAGAGAAGCTGTGGCTGTCCCATCCCTGGAAGTGTCCGAGGCCAGGTTGGATGGGGCTTGGATCAACCTGGGATAGTGGAAGATGTCCCTGCGCATGGCAGGGGCTGAATGAGGTGAATTTCCAGGTCTCTTTCAGCCCTATCTTGGTACGATATCACCACCACAGCAGGGTCAGCACGTTCTGCTCTTCCTTGCAGGCACCTCAGGGAAGGAGCCATGCCCAGGATCACTCTGAACGGGATCACAGTGGATTTCCCCTTCCAGCCCTACCCGTGCCAGGAAGCCTACATGGCCAAGGTGCTGGAATGCCTGCAAAAGGTGAGTGAGTGTCCAACTGTGTGTCATTTCTAATTGTACAAAAAGGTTTCTCTAAGAAGAGGTTGTCACAATTAAAGTTTTCTTTATGTGCTTTGTATGCTGCCTTTCCAAATCTTCTCTGACCTTTTACTTGTATTTTTATTTTTCTCAATGGTAATGAAAAGGGCGGCTGGCAGGTGGCAGTCAGTAGAAATATAGATGGGCTGTTCCTGCCTAAACTGGGAAAAGGAAGAAAGGCTGCTTGTGTTCATGCAGTCTGTCCTTGGCTGGCTGGATCTGATTACAGAATCATGAATGGTTTGGGCTGGGAGGGACATTAAAGCTCACCTTGTTCCACACCCTCCCACAGGCAGGGGCACCTTCCACTATCCCAGGCTGCTCCAAATCCCATCCAACCTGGCCTGGGACACTTCCAGGGATGGGGCAGCCACACTTCTCTGGGCACCCTGTCCCAGGGCCTCTCCACCTTACAGGGAACAATTTCTTCCTATTCTCCAATACAAACCTACTCTCTCTCAGTAGGAATCCATTCTTCCTTGTCCTGTTCCTACAGGTTCTTGTGAAAAGTCCCTTTCCATGCTTCTCGTAGTCCCCTTCAGAAACTGGAAGACCCCAGTTAGGTCATCTTGGAGTCTTCTGGTCTCTGGGCTGAACAATCCCAATTGTCTCAGCCTTTTCTCATAGGAGGGATTTTATCGTGTCTTATTAATATTTGGACTATTTGTATGCTTTTCCATTTGTTGTGTGAGAGGAGAGTTTTAATGAATGTCAAATAATAAAATGGTATTTTTCACAGTAATAACCTTTTTTTCCTGGACACATCTTTGTTGGAACCAAAAGATTGTTTTGAGGGACAAACAAGCTTATTGTGGGAACTTTGGCTTTCCACCATAAGCTCTGGATCACAGTACCTGCTTGGTGCCTCCTCTCATTGAACTCAGTGTTGTGAACTCATGATATAAATTCCTCTCATACACTTGAGCTCAGCTGCTGCTTTTTTCCAATTTTTAGTATTGCCACACTTAAAAATTGTAACATCCTCTAGGTCAGGGCGTTCCAAGTGCTGACAAAGTTCTGTGCCTAAACTGGCATGGGATAAAGCCTTAATCCTAAGGGAAACCAGCACTCTTAACTGGGAGCCACTTTCTGGGCTGTTTTTTCAATAACTTCTCCTATTTTTATGTATTTTATGCTGAAATGTGACAGACTCCAATGGCTCTAAGAGTGGAGAATTGAATTCCTGTGTAAATAAATGTGATGGCTGGCTCTGGGTTTTCGATTGAACCTCATTAAGTTAATTAGAGGGTCCTACAGGCTGATTAGACCTCTTGTGTGGGTGTTCCTTGGTGGGGCTGCCAGCTGGCATTGTTCCTTGGCAGAGGACATGCAGTGCTGCACCAAGACCTGTCTTGCTGAACCCCTAAATCCCTCTCTTATTTCTCTCCACCAAAGAAGGTAAATGGCATTTTGGAGAGCCCCACAGGCACAGGGAAGACCCTGTGCCTGCTGTGTTCCACCTTGGCCTGGAGGGAGCACTTCAAGGACACCATCTCAGCCCGGAAAATCGCACAGCGCATGAATGGGGTGGAGCTCTTCCCTGACAGACCTGTGTCCTCCTGGGGCACTGCTGCCACAGATGGAGATGTCCCAAGTGAGTACCACCACCCCTGCACTCAGGGATGGTAGTTAACACTTGCTCTTATATGCCTTTTATAATAAATATCCAATTATAAAAGTTACAGAGCTGCTGTTGATCAGCTGAAGCACAGCTTCACCATTTTATAAATTTTCAAGGTGTTTTGTGTAGTTTGAATTTTTCTTGGAGCTCATTTAGTTCTTTAGTTTCTTGGAAGCTCATTCAGCTCATTTTATGTATGTGAATAGTTAGAAGACAGCATTTCCTGCTGTCTCTGCAAGGCAAACTGTTACCATAGTACCAGCTGGGGAAGGAGGCTAAGAATATCCCTAGTTCTCCTTTCTATGCTCATAATGTCTTTCTGCTTTTTTTTCCTCTTCCATTTGGCAGCTTATTACACTGACATTCCAAAAATAATTTATGCCTCCAGGACTCACTCCCAGCTTACACAGGTCATTAATGAGCTAAAGAACACAGTGTACAGGTAAGTATGGTTTAGGGTAGTGTCCTTATTCAAAGAAAAGGTAGAGAAACCCCTCTGGTGTAGTTATTGTTTGGACTTCTGTGGATGAATGCATAAAGGATGATATCCAGAGAAATGTAGTTCCTTTAATGTGCATGTTTAGAACCTGGTTTTCTTTGTTGATGGGCTTGGTTTATTTTAATACTTCACAGCTTTTCTCCTTCAGTCACAGAATTTTCTGAATTTAGTCTGGTTTTGGTTTTTTACATGACACATTAACTTATAAAATTTAAAACCTTTTTTAATGGTTTTTAAAATTTATAAAACCTTTTTTTAATTTTCGCTCTTTATATTTTTCTGGGGACATTTTTAAGGCAGTGGGAAGCCATTACCAAGCTGAACTCCTTAGGCTGATGTACATCTATGAAGAACTTTGTGGTTCTGTTATACCAGTGCGTGTCACAGTTTTCAGCTGTTCACATGCCAGTGTGTGGCTGAGCTCTTTGGACAGGCACAGTCATTTGTTTATGTAGTTCTTGGAAAGATACAACCGTGTAATAAGCAAAAAAGCTCAAACCATGGTGAATGTTTGTAGTGAACCAGTTCTATCCTAACCTTGCTCTGAACATCACAACCAGCTGGGAAAAGCTTGTAGTGGATGACAGGCCCCAGCTGCCTGGGCTGAGCTGTCATAACAGAACTCAGATTTTGTGCTGGATGGTGTAAATTGCTGCTTGTGACTTCTTGCTGTGAGCTGCTGCTGCTTATTAACACCCACTGCTGCCAGCAGAGATGCAGTACCTCCAAGTCCAGTAACACACACAGCAGTCACAGACAGACTAATTGACTTGCTCTGGCTCTGATCCTTGCTTTGGGCTCACCTGCTTCTCCTGAATCTCTCACTTTTGAGATATTGAATGTAAGCATGTACAACTCTGTTCTTTCTTGCCTTATTTTTAATGTCAGTTTTGTGTATCCAGGCCCAAGGTTTGTGTGCTGGGGTCCAGGGAGCAGCTCTGCATCAATCCTGAAGTGAAGCGACAGGAGAGCAACCACATGCAGGTGAGAGCAGAGCCTGGAGAGGATGTTCAGGGAGAAGAACGTGGAGGCTTTTGTGTCATTTCTGTGTCATTCTTCACTCTGGCATTGTTTAGCTACAAGAGGCTGTAGGGAAACACAGTAGTTGTAAAATTGTTTTTAGGAATGTTTAGTTTCCAGTTTTGTGAGTGCAAAATGTAATTCTGAGTCTCTGGGTGACATTTTCTATCCAAAGAAAGATGTCACTGTGTAGAACATGACAGTTAATAATTTGTAGTTTCTGATCTGCTATTTATGTGCTTGTCAAGAGCAATAATAATTTCAAAACATTGCTTCAGTTATTGATTTAGCTGTTATTTTTACAATATCAAAGATTACTGTTTTGAAAAGTATTAATGGCAAAATATAACACATTTTTCTCTGAGCACGTGAGTGTTCTTTGCTACAAAAAAAAAGCCTAACTTGCAAGGTGAGCAGGACGTGATTTTAAAGCTGAAGAACTGTGATTAGCATTTATTCATTAGCTGGGGTTAGAACTGATTTCACTCCTTAACCTGCTTTCAGTGCCTGACAAGCTGTGCTACTTTGGGCTGACATAGGCTTTGTTTTACAGATCTACATGTGCAGAATGAAAGTGATGGCTCGTGCTTGTCATTTCTATAACAATGTGGAAGGTGAGTGTGGCTCACCTTCACTTCCCCTGGAAGCCAAGTCCTGGTTTTTGGAGAGGGAGGGATGTGCTAGGCAGGTGGAGAGGTTTGGAAGAGTTGGCAAAATCCACCTGTGTTTTTCTCTGTTACTGTCTTTCAAGAATGAAATATTAGTGGATGAGTTTGATGACCAGAGTAACAACAAATCTTTGTGTGATGCCTTCACCTGAGCTGGTGTCATTTGAATGTCATCTTTTACAGAAAAGAGTACAGAGAAAGATCTGATTGAATCAATCATGGATATTGAAGACTTGGTTAAAAATGGAAACAAGCACAGGTGAGCAGTCCGCTCTGACTTTCCTTCCCCTGACTTGTGAAAATGAAAATTGTTTCCCTGTTCACTTTTATTAATCCATTTGTGTATCAGAGGGCATGAATGTTGAATGCCCTCTTAATATTTCTGCAAGCATTATAGTCTGTACTGTTTGTTTTCTTTAAACAGAGCTTGTCCTTATTATCTCTCTCGAAGCCTGAAGCAGCAAGCAGACATTATATTTATGCCTTACAACTATTTACTAGACTCAAAGGTATCATGTAACTTTGCTTTTAAATGCAATTGTTCTTATGTTTGTTTTATGTTGGCTTTTAGTGGATAAACAGTGAAGAGTGATGCCTGGCAAGTGGATGCATTATGTATGATTCAAAACTGACCAAACCCCAGTTCAGTTCAGGACTGTAGAGGATGCCATCTGCAGTTTTCTCTGTAAATTCTTTCTCATGATTTTTAAAAAAAAAATGTTTGAGATTTTTCTATGTTTGTAGAATTAGCTTTGCAGAATGTGGTGCCATTTTTAAGTGATAATCACCTCCTGGACATAAATCTTCAGTCACACAGTGCAGTATTTTTGCATGCAATCTGAGGTGGTTTTGTTTCTGCAGCTGTTGCATGATTTTCAGAATAAGGCAGCTTTCAGTAAAAACTGAACATATCCCTTGGAAATAATTTCTGGTTTTGTGTACAAACAGTTGTAATGAGCTGTTTGTATTTTATGGATAGGAAGTGAAACCTTTGAAAACTTTGTTGAGGAAACAAACATGCTGACATCTTCATGATGAATTATAGTAAAAGCCAGATTGCACCCCACTGCTGCAGGAAGACTGAAAGTTTAATAAATTAAAAAAGAAATTGAAAAGATCCCTTAAGCCCTATAAGCAGAGAAGCATTGTGAAATGAAGTCATGTGGTACTGGAGGGGGTGTGTCCAGAATATCCACTTGCAAAGGCAACACAAGAATAAAATTGTAAATACAAGGCAAATCCTCTGCTTTACACCTCGCTTCTCCGAGATCTCTACTGCCAAAAATGACTCAAAGTGACTCAAATTAATAGTTAAACTTTCTCAAATTAGTTAAACTAATCCAAATATAGCACATCAGTGTTTTTTACATTATACATTTTAGCGCCTTCGTTTCCAGAGAAAGTGATTTCTGTGGCTTCTGTAGCAGGCTGCCACAGCCATAACTTGCTGTTTTCTCAAAGGAAAAAACCAACCCAACCAAAAAATACATAAAACCCAAAAGTATTTTATCATCCACTTTCTCAGCCAATCAAATCTATATTTCTCAGTGGCCTTTTTGTCCATTTTCTTGTTCTGATTTTGTCTTTAGAGCAGGAAATCACACAACTTGGACCTGAAGGGCACTGTGGTGATACTTGATGAAGCTCACAATGTGGTGAGTTGTTCTGGTCTGTTACCATTTTCAATCTGCACCCAAAGAGTAAACCCCATCCTATTACAAACAGCCTGTAAAATCTGTAATCAGATGTATGTTGCTAATATTCATTATCATGAACATTTCTTGTTTCTGTGACAGTTAAATTTTTGTAGTTGAGTTAACAGTCCTTTGACACTGCTAATTTTTTTTTACAAGGTGGTGGTTTCTTTCTAAAGAGAACATCTCCAGACTTATGAGGTGCTTCTTTTCTTGGAGACTTCCAAGTAAACACTGTGTAAGAAATCATGGAAGACCCACTCTTGAAGCTCAGCTGCATCAGCTCTGCCAAGTGCAGTAGATAGCAAACAGGACTCTTGTAATATTTCCAAGTCCTCACTCATAGAGGAAAACAAGAAAAAAAAAATAATGCTGCCTTAGGAGTTCTTCCTTTTAGCTGGCTTGAAACTGCAGCTCTTTTCCTCAATGATGAAATGCAAAGGAACTTTTGAAATATGTCCCTTTCTCTGCCACACGAAGCCACAGTCTCCCAGTGGGATTTCTGCTGAACAGCTGTGGTTTGTTGTCTGAGTGCCTGGTGTCCTTTCAGTAAACAGCCCCCCGGGTCTGCTCTGCTTCACTGGAGAGCCTTGCATTGCTGCATCCAGGGTTTGCTCCATTCCTCAGAACATCTCTTTCTGCTGAAAAATGTGGAAATGCTGTCACAGTTGTTTGGGATTTGGATTTGTTTTTCACTTTGTAGCATGCAGGAAGTACTAATTGATGCCTGCATGCAGAAATTAGCCAGAACAGCTCCTCATTTTGCAATAGTTATCTGATGGTGCTGTCTCTTCCAGATTAGTATGTGGAAATTTACACTGAAATAAAAATTAATTTCTTTCTGATTAGATTGTTTACACATGCAACTAATTCAGCACTTATTTTCTTTATAACTTATTTCTTCATAGCTATTACAGTCAAATATTTGTGTAGGTTAGGCCTTAGAATTTATCATCAATCCTCAGGGAAAATTATTCTTTTTGTGAAAGAAAATTTCTTGTAAAGCAATATGTGATTTAATTTTCAAAGTCAGAGAAAGTTTTGTCAAACTTGCTAATCCTGAGTGTTTAAACCATTACTGCTTTTTAAATAGAAAGTAGAGAAATAGCTTTTTTGAAGAACAAACCAATTGTCTAAGTAATAGAATTTCCTGCTTGAACATCAAACAATTACTGTCTGTACTCTCTAGAATGTTGATAATGTGTAAGAGGTAAAATCTGTTTTACATTTCAGAAAGAATGTTGTTTACGAATAGTCAAAGTCTTCAGGTGTTTATAAAGTATCCTCTGGCCTGAGCTGGAGGTCAAGAATAAAATCAAGCCTGGTTGTCTGGACTTCATCATGTCTGAAACTGCCTGAACAAACAGGACACAGAGTGGTCAGAATAATTCTTCCATTCCTTCTATTTTAGGAAAAGTTGTGTGAGGAGTCCTCTTCTTTTGACTTGACTCCGTATGATCTGGCTTCAGCAATGGATGCAATAAATGTTGTCCTGGAGGAGCAAGCCAAAGTGGTTCAACAGAATGAAATCAATGCTGAATTCAACATGGAGCTGGCCAGTTCAGGTGTGTTGACAGTGGCACATCACTGTTTCTCTGGGATTATAAAGTGCCACTACCAAGAACTGGAAAATAACTTTTAGGGAAAGTTTCTGGGAAATTTACACTCCTGTTAGTAAGTAAATTGTTGTTAATTAGTAATTGTTGCCAGACACTGGAAGATTTGATCAAACCAATGTGACATGAGGGGCTATGAAAGAGAACAGTGAGGGGACCACACAAAATATCTTTCCATGTACACAATTCTAACCCTCATAGCCATAATTTCTGGAAAGGCATAAAGAGACTGGGAATGAAATAGGTGTGAAACAAACTCTTTGAAGTCTTCACTTTTTTCAACAGGACTGAACATGGAACTGGAAGATATAGCAAAGATCAAGAGTAAGTGTATTTCTTGTGGTGTTGAAACTTGTTGTTGCAACAGTTTGAAAAGGTCAGCAATTACAAATCAAGCTCATGTAGCATTGCCATATTCATAACTTAAACACCAATGAATGTCTCAGTTATAAGTTATCTGGCTTTTTTCCCAAGAACTTTTTGGAATGTTTAGTTAGTTTTTTCCCAAGAAGAGAGATTTGGCAGATGAATGTGTCTTTTCCTTCGTTGTTAGAAGTTCCCATGTTGTCTAATCTTGTCAGTCTGCTGGAATTGCATCAGTTGCATCATTCTGCTGTCAGAACCTGAAGTTAACATCAAGAGCTTGAGATATCTCCTGTATACAAAGGCTTTCCAAGAACAACTTTCCCTGTCTGTGAAGAGTTTAACATTTAGCTGCTGGCCTCAGCTTCATTAGGAATTGAGGTCATGGAAGTTCTTAGAGTTGAAATATGAATATTTCAAGGTGGTATCCAGGAAATTGGTTTTGATCATTTTGGTTTGTTTACAGAGTTGAGAGAACAGCTGGGCTTCTGTCTTTTGTAACAGCCTTTGTAATAAAGTACATTTGAACAAGTGACATAGATTGTGTCCCAGACATGACTTTCCGTGCACCCTAACTTTTTCCTCTAAATTTCCCTAAAGAAATTCTTCTTCAGCTTGAAAGTGCTATTGATGCAGTGGAGCTGCCAGCAAATGGTAACGGAGTCACCAAAGAGGGAAGGTAAATTTCTATTCAATCATGTAATTAAATGTTAAAAAGAACAGCAAACTGGAGCTGGGGCAGCTGTTGGGGTTATAGCTCTATTCTAGTTTCTGGGAATAGTATTCAAGGTTTTTGTTTTCCTGAAATCCCCTATCTGTAGTAATCATTATTTCTGGAGTAACTCCCTTTTTTAGTGTTTCAAGAGTGCAAAATCCTCTGCTTGAGTTTCTTGAGCTGTGCTTCTTTCACTTTTGTGTCATGATTTAAGCAGAGGTACCAGTGTCTGAGGTACCTCTGAGCTCTGGAAGTCCATTTCTAAACTGGTGCCTGTTGTACATGGTAAAAAAAAAAAAATGGAAATTGCCTGCCAGTCTGCTTCTAAATTAGTAATGGATTGTATGTTGGGGAGGAATGATTGAAAAAGGGAATTACATGGTCTGTGTGCTTTCTGCCATGGCAGTATTGTGCACTGTCTTTATAAGCAAGTACTTAATTTTATTCTTGGAAATTTTTCATTCTCATGGAGACAGAAACATGTTTTGCTACATGATGGTGAAATTATTCTTCTGAAAGAGTAACATTATTTGTGCCTGTTTGGTTCTTTACAATGTTTCCCAATTCTGCTTTTTCTTTGTAAATTGCAGCTACATCTTTGATCTGTTTGCAGAAGCCCAAATAACACTGCAGACCAAATCCTCCCTCTTGGAGTCACTGGAGCAGATTTTACAGTTTCTTTCAGGCCGTAAGTGCATGAACTTTTAAACTTTTTTACTCAGACTTTCCTATTTAGTGTAAGAAACTGGAAATTTGTGTTGGGGAGACAATCAAATGATAAAACCTCTGTAAGCTAAAATCTGACTTCTGTCTTTTCATTAAGACATTCAGGGTCCTCTGCTGGGAAACATATTTTCTGTCTGTTGATGTAATTGAACTGATGCTGAGAACCACCTTGTGTCACAACAGTATGTACCTAAGTATGGTTCCATCCATGCACAGAGGATTTTTGCACAGACACTATTTTTCTCCAAAACCACATGGATTGTGATGTGAAGCTTACTGACATTTTGCTGATGGTACTTTTCGTGTCTTGAGTTCTTCCTTGGTCCTGGAGTTAAAAAACAGGAAGGTGGAGAATCTTATAATATGAGCTTTTTTTTCCTTGATTTAACAAGCTTTTGTTCTAATGTCTGTCTAATGTTTGTCCTTAAATTGCTCTTCTGTAAAGAAAATTTTTCAACTTCTGCACGTGTTAAGAGAATGATTTACCTCTTACCAGCAGACTCTTCAGAAAAAACATTGAAGGGAGTAGAATACAGACTGTCAGTTCTGAAAGGACATCCTTGGATGACACATCCTCCCTTCCTTTTCTCTTTGTCCAGCACCTTTCTCCTTTTAGGCCTGACAAGTGCAGCTGTTGATCATTTCTGCTGCAAAATCCCTACCATCAGTGTATTTCATATGTTAACTGCCCCTTTAATTGCTGCTTTAATTAGCTCCTTTCCCATTTTTAAGATGGAGAGGATCTTTAAGAAGTGTATTTAATTTTCTGGGATGACAGCTTCCCAGTGTGTCAGACGTGGAATGCCATTTTTATATTTCTCTTTACGTCTAGAATAAGAATGAAAAACTTGAAATAAAGTATTTGTTTCTGAGAATATTTTGAAGTCATATTCAGAGTGTTGAGCTGCTCAGACAAGGTGTGGCTATACACAAGGGGATGTATATTTGTGTTTTAAGAGTAATCTTGTGTTGCTTTCTCCAGGTACTGGGATATTTGTCAATACATCTGGATTGCATAAGGTCTCAGATATTATCCAGGTAAATATTTGATGCTGCTTCTATACACATCTGAAGGACAGAAGAGTTGGTTTAAAAGATGTGGACAGATATTTGATCAATTTTATTCTAGTTGGGATGTACAATTGTGCAATGGTGTAAGTTTGCAGTTTTTGAGAAGAAAGCTGCTGCCTGATGGGAAGGATTAATCTGATTTTTGCCCAGGTTGTTCTTTTGTAGTTCTGGTCTCCTTTTTTGGAGATGCTGGATTTAAATTTTGCCTGGGCTTAGCATCCACCAGGTGGAGCTGGGTCATTGAACTTGTTTGCAGCAGTGTTTGGGAATATGAGATCATCTCATGAAATAACAAGAGAGGCTAAGGAAAAAAAGCCAACAAAAGATAATTAATAGGTTTTTTTTAAATTTAATTATTAACTTATGAGATGTCTAAAACAAAAGTCTTCAGTTCCTTAGGAACTGAATGTGACACTTGTGGTTATCCACATAATGCTGTCATCTCCCTGTTGTACACTTCCAAAACTTTGATTATGAAAATTCCAAGCCCCATAAATTTCAGAGATGCAGTGAGCCTCTATATTAGACAGTGGTCTGTCTGATATATGTGTGCAAAAAGGCACCAGAGATTAACACCCTATTTAAAACTGAAAATGAAAACTTTATTCAAACCTTGCAGAGCTGTATGATAAAGACAAGTCACCTGGGTGTGTTTTGAATGGTCCTGGCAGGTTTGCAGCACTGAACTCTGAAGGCATGGGTGTTTGCGGGGGTGCATTCACAGTGGCATACACAGGATTCCATTTTCTAGCAGTGGTTAAACAAAACCTTCCTGTGTGTTCCAGTACAGTAGTAGTGATTTATGTACACTGGTACCAAATGGTTTTACTGGCAGAGGTTGCTGTTCTGAGGGAAGGCCAGGTGAGCCTCATTTAAATGGGTTTCAAAGCTGAGAGATGAGAAAATTCAAAAGTAGAAACCAGGTCCCCTGATCCCAGGGGACTGTTGTCCAAAACTGGGAATAATTGTCTGTGTGTGCTCTTTTGGGCAGTGGATAGATAAAAAAGGAGATTTGACTTTGGAGGAGAAAGCTCAGATCCCTTTTCTGCTGCTGAGCACAGGGACAGTGCCTGCAAAGGATCTGCTAGTGGACAGTTTGCCATCTTGAGATGAGCGGGACATGTCAGAGTTTTTGTTGGGTAAACAGTGTTTGCTTCTTGCAGAGCCTTGAATGTTAATTTTTCACCAGCTTGTTTTAATTAATAGTAACTTTTTTCTTCCTTTTCAAAGAACACTTACCAAAATGCCTTTTGTGCACCATATATTTGGCTATTTTTCAGAAATAAATAGTTCCAGGAATTGTGCTTTTTTTTTAATTGCTGGGGAACATCTTGTAACTAGCTGATACTCTTATGAGCTTGGGTAATTCCTATAAATGTCTGGAGAAATTTTGTTTAGAAAAATTAACAGAGTTGTAAATATTTGAGAACCACAGCTGTTTTCACTGAAATTGCACTGGGATGCCTTATGTTTGAAAGAGCATCATCTGTAGTCATGAGACATCACATGCAGGAAAGGGGGGAAAAGCATAACTCTGAGAGAAGCTTTTAATTTAATATATGGACAATTAGATATGATTACAACTTGATTATTTTTCTAAGCAGGGTGTTATTAGCAGAGGGACCACAGATGAAATTTTAAACTGAAGGAACTCAAAAAGCTCTTCTATGCTTGCTTGTGACTGATCTCCTAAGAGAGGTTTTTTATCCACAGTCAGTCATCAACAGTGTGAATAATAACATTGTCATTTTTATAGTTTGAGTATATTTAGATACTGACTTGCAGTTTTTGGAACACTGAGAGCACCATGTGGGGAGCAGGAGTTGCCTGGAAGAACCACATTTATTCAAGGTTCTCTGTCTCATTTGATAACAAGAGTAAGGAAATAAATGTAAGGTTATTGCAGCAGTAATGTTTGTGGAGACACTTCTCAGTGCAAAGACACATCAGGGATTTTACCAAAAGGATGTATGTGTATGTATGGATCAAAAATAACGTGGCCAGCAGGACCAGGGAGGTCATTGTCCCTCTGGGCTGGGCAATGGTGAGGCTTCACCTCGAGTCCTGTGTCCAGTTCTGAGCCCCTCATGGCAGGAAGGACATTGAGGGGCTGGAGCATGTCCAGGGAAGGGAACAGAGCTGGGGAAGGGTCTGGAGCACCAGGAGCCGCTGAGGGAGTTGGGGGTGCTCAGCCTGGAGAACAGGAGGCTCAGGGGGGACCTTCCCACCCTCACAACTCCCTGACAGGAGAGAGCAGCCAGGCAGGGATCAGGCTCTGCTCCCAGGGAACCAGGGACAGGATGAGAAGAAATGACCTCGTGCAGTGCCAGAGGAGGTTCAGGTTGGACATAAGGAAGAATTTATTCATGAAAAGGGTTGTCAGGCATTGGAAGGGCCTGCCCAGGGGGGTGGTGGAGTTCCCATCCCTGGAGGTGCTTGTGGAACGCCTGGATGTGGCACTCAGTGCTCTGGGCTGGGTGACAAGGTGGGGATCAGTCACAGCTTGGACTCAACCATCTTGGAGGTTATTTCCAACCTAAATAATTCTGTGATTCTCTTTCACTCCATTTTGCAGACAGTGTTCAGCATGGATCCCCCAGAAGGAGTCACAGCAGGGTTCCTGCCACGTCAGGCAATATCTAAATATTACAAGGTATGGGAGCTTTTGTGTGCTGTGTTTTTCCTCACAGCATTTCATGCCTGTGCCTTGTATCTCAGACTTGGAATGATGTGGGTAATACAGCACATGATGTTGATTACAGAGAGGAAAAAAGAGAACACAACCAAAAAAAAACCACCAAAGGAATGGTATTTAATTTAGATTCTGAAGAAAACCACAATTTAAAAATCAATTTGTAAATTAAATTTTGAAAGTGCAGCAAATGGAAATTTCAGAAAGTTTTGAAACTGGATATTAAACAAGAATGAAGGTGTTCTTCCAGTTATGTATTTTTAGTTTAGCCCAGTGCTAAGCAAATGCAGCAGAACCATTGAACCTCCTCCCTAACTTGTTTTAATTTGTTTAAAGTTTGGGATTAATGGGATGTGTTGTTATGATAAATTTTAGGAACAGATCTTTTTCTAGTTGTCACATTTAGACTTTATACTATTTTTGTTGCCAAATGAAGCAAATCTTTCCACCATGATAGTGTTCTACATTTAATCTGTGTGGTTTATGCTGGTGGAAAACCAAATAATTGAGTTCTTGGTCTCTGCTTGGGTCAGCTCATGAAAAGCTGCTCCCATCATCTGACTCAAAAATGACTGGTTGGATGGTGATGCACTTTTTTGCTCCTACTTATGAAATATTGGAAGCAAAATAGAAAAGAGACAGGAAATGATATAACCTTAGTAACACTGAAAGTGGCACTTCTTGCATTAATTACTCTTGATGTAGGCCAGGTTTTTTTGAGGGATGAAGTTCAAGTTCGTTTCTGCAGCCATTGCTAGAAATGTTTGTTACTTTCCTTCAGGTCCATATTCATGTGGATAATGGTTATCAGAAAAAGAAACAAAGGACAGATCTCTGGAACTCATCATCATCTTCCAAAAGACAAGGTACAGGACTGTTCTTGGGGAGGTTCATGCAAAAGCTGTATTGAAAACTCCTCAACTGCTCCTTTCTGATTCAAATAGAAGAAAACAACTGCAGCTCCCTTGTGGATACAATGAGTTGGAGACAAGCTTTTCACTTTTATAGATGTTTCTGAAGGGGAGGTGGCACATGCCATCTCAATATAAGAATTTCTTGTACCATTGGTGTTTTGTGACTGCTGGAGTTCTTTTAGGGCAGTGATTATGGTGAAAGTAGATCATCTCCATCATGGAATTGTTGTATTGGTGTAGAGAAAATCTTCAGAGCAGCCAAGAATGGGGAACTCTCCTCCAACCCTCAGGTTGATACTGAGGTTCATGACAGGTTCTGTTCTATTCATACCAGCTGGATTTCTCTGTACAACTGTGTTGAGTTAAACACAAAATTGGTGTTGACTAAGCTGTAACTGCCTTTGGCAAAAAGGGGGTTCAGGTACAGTTATGATGGCAAAAATGTTTGTCAGAGGTGGTATAAGAATAAATTCTATTCCATTCTCTGTTGAGATTATTTATATTGTACAGGTGTTACAGTTGTTGGCTCATTTTTGTTGCTCTGAAGGAAGTTTCATGTGATGTACCAGAGATCTTGTCCAGATCATGTGAATTCTTAGGCAGAAAATGCCTTGCCCTGGGGCATGTTTACCTTTTGTGGGATCACCTGCTTTGTGAAACTTCCTACTTTGAGCAACTTTCAGGGCGTGTTGTCAGTTCTTGATAGTTTCAGCTTCAGACATACTTTCCAGTTCTGGGATTTCTCCCTCCCCTTATAAATCTCCTCCCACCTGTTTTGTTCCTTATGCTCTGCAGGTCCCAGTATCTGGAATTACCTCAATAGAACTGTTCTTCAGAACCATATATTTAGAAGAAAAAAAACTTGGCCTCTGAATCAAAGGCTTATCCTAATGCTCCTATAAGGCAGCACCAAGCTTGGCTTTGTTGGACTGTAACATTCATTCTTTCTGATATTTTAATTTATTTTTTATTAATTAAGTTGAAAGCAAAACATTTTCAGTTAGAGAAGACAGATGCAGATCTCTTTACCTAAGCCTTCCTGACAGAACACTCTTCAGGGACTTTTGTAAATACTTTGTCTCATATCTTCTTAATTACTCAGTTAAGTGCTCATTCATGTGTAATTATCTGTTTCATGGAAGTCCTTCTTTTAAGGGCAAAAGTAACAGTTTTCAAAGAATGAATTTCCAAGAATTACTGGGTTTGCACATAATAGCCCCTTAAATGTTTCCATTAAGTTAGTGCTGTTTGGTAATCTCTAAATGCTGTTTTCCTGAGATATGCCTCAATCCGAGTTTTAAGATGCAGGAATAATTCTGAGTAGATTTGGTTAAAGATGGGTGCAGGAAGAGGCTAATACAAACATTTTTAGGTTAATTGCACAGTTTGGAGGATTTATACACAGAAATACAAAGAAGTGAGAGAATTCTGTGATTGACTAGATGGATTCTGATATATTTGTTTTTTAAATAAGAACAGTATTTGGAAGTACCCGTGTAACACACCTGAGTATGCTGACACTTGTGCTTTATGTAAGCCTAGCAGAGGCCAGACATGTTTGATGGAGTCCTTGGTTTCCTTTAGTGATACAGCAAATGGTATAGGAATAATTCAAGCATTTAAGAACAGCTGTTTTCCAGGGATTCTGTGGAAATTATCCACTCAAACATCATTCTCTACAAAGTAGTTGGTGAGGACAAGGGGCATAGCATGGGGTAGCTGATGAGTCATCTGGGAACAGATGCTGTTTATGTCAACAATATTGGACTGTTACAGTTTAACATTAAGTTAAAATGCTCCTATTCATGGTCTAAATCATCATGTTGTAGACTATTAGCAAGCCATTTTTCCTTGTATTAGCTGTCCTTGTACCAGGAATGGAAAAAGAGACCAGCTTTGTTTAATGCCCAACACTTCCTGCTGGTAAATGGGACCTTGAAAATGGATTTATTGTTGTTAAGCTTTAAGACACAATTGCAGCACACCAGGCTAAAAATGTACAGCAGTCCCAACTTGTCCAGGAACTGGGAACTGGTGCCTGGCAGTTGTCATGCTGGGTTACAGAAATGTGTTTCCAGCTGAGCACTGGAGGAGCAGACATGAGGGCCTGATTTCTTTTTCCAGGCCATCCCATATCAGCCCAGTTTGGTTTTGGACTGGGATTTCTTGGCTTCCTGGCTGAGTGAGTTTGTTCTTATCTGTAGATACTCACTGGCTTGTCCAATTTGCACCAATTGTTAGTATGAGTCAGAAAGATAGGGAATTTGTTGAATTTTGGAATGTGAATCTTCTAGAATTTGGGCATTGTCTGGATGTGTCTGTCCAAATGAGATGGAAGGGTAAAACTTTTAGCTAAATGTTCACTTGTAATTCTAAGCAGTAAGTGACTCACTGGGCAAGTCTTAATGGGGATTTCCTGAAAACACCAGCTTTTTCTTTTGGAAATGAAGGCTTTGATTGGCTTGTGTAAAATTTAAATAAATGCACATGATACTTGGGTGAGAGGTATTTATTTTTGTTACTGAAACTAGTCATGAAAAGCAGAAACCGAAACAAAAGCTGATGTTTTATTTGGCTGCTCTTGTTCTTGACATGGATATTGTTTTCATTCCATTTCATTCCCTTGTGCCTGTGTCTCTGACAAGCTGATGCAGTTTTCAGCAAGTTTGAGCTGAGCAATGAAAGAAATTACTGATGTGATTTATTTATTTTTCTTAATATCCTTTCTGTTGATAACTTACGTATTTTCAGAGTCACACACTAAAATACATATATGTGTACGTGTGTGTGTATATATATATATTTATATGCCACCACATCCCACAAAAGATTTGAGCAGAAATTGAAACGTTTGGGAGTTGACTCTGGGGAAAGTGGGAAGTTTAGGTGAAAGATTTATAGCCTATATAATTTCCTAGGAAATTCCTCATAGAGAAGGGGTTCTTTATTCAAGCCAGTGCAAGGTTGAACATACTTTCCTATTAGATTATGAAGAAGCAGTGATGTTTTCATAAAAAGTCATTAAATCTGGGAAGAACCAAAGCAGGACATACCACACATCTGGAATTTTAACTTTGGATGCTGTCTGGTTTACTCTTAGAAGTTCAGGTGCAATGTGCCCTGTGCTGGTCATAGTCTAGTTTTTCCACATTGACTGATTTCTTAGTGTTTTCTCTTTATTTAATGCAGGCAAGACTTTGAGCTATTGGTGTTTCAGCCCTGGGTACAGCATGCACGAGCTCGTTCGACAGGGAGTCAGGACAATCATCCTCACCAGTGGGACACTCTCCCCCCTCTCATCATTTACAATGGAAATGCAGATGTGAGTACCTGCATGTGGGAACGCTGCCATTCCTCAAAGATGCACAATCTGCTCTTGTGGATTTAGGTTTTATCTCAGGATTTTAAAGTCCTCTGTTTGCCCAGAGAAGCTGTGGCTGCCCCATCCCTGGAAGTGTCCAAGGCCAAGCTGGATGGGGCTTGGAGCAGCCTGGGATAATGGAAGGTGTCCCTGCCCATGGCAGGGGGTGGAAGGAGATGAGCTTTAAGGTTTCTTCCACCAAACCACTTTATGGTTCTATGGTTCTTGAACTGGTAGGGAATCATATAATGGGTATGACTGGGATCTTCCTCTTCTTTTTTCTCCAGCCCTTTTCCTGTTTGCCTGGAGAATCCTCATGTAATTGATAAACACCAGCTCTGGGTTGGGATCATTCCAAAGGGACCTGATGGAGCTGTTCTTACTTCCACCTATGAAAGAAGGTAATGAATTTCCATGTGGAATCCTGCTTTGGAGTTTTGGGTTCCAGCGTTGGGTCCTGTTAACAGGAGTATGCCAGCTAAGTAAGGGATCTCTAGTGGTTTTCTTGGGTAACTGCTGAATAACAACACCCTTTAACCACTCCAACTGAAGGTCTGGAAGGGATCAGGTACCAAGGCACTGAGAGTCCTTGATGGCTCTTACCAGCCTTAGCTGGGAACTGCACCCACAAACATCCCCCAGGAGCTGCACTGAACCCTATCCAAATTTTTTTGCTGAAGGCTTAATTGACTTGAAACATGACTGGCCTTTGCAATACCTATTTTTATATTTAAAGCTTGTCACCATGCCCAGCCTCTCTTTCACTTCTGGGTTGCCTTCTTAAGGAAAACATGTCCAAATATTTGTCAAGCTTTTCATCATCATTTTTCTTGCTCATCTGGTCTTCCATCACTTTCTCTCTTTCTATCTGTTGTTCAGAGTTGGCAGTGCTTCTGCTGCCAGCAAAGGCCAAATGTTCCATAGAACTGGAAAGGGACTCAGCAATTGTAATGGATTTTTACAGAGAAGTCATAATCTGGAAAACGCTCAGACTGCATTTCTTATTTTTAGTGTATTTCTGTTGAAGATGCTGTCTTTTAAAGAAGGAGCGTTGGGGATTCCACCCCTCCAGGGCTTTAGAACATGGGGATTTTTTGAAGGAAAGGGATTCACTGTGTTCACTCTGTTTTGACAACATCTCTGTGTTGATAACTGGCTTTTGTATGTCTTATAAAAGTATATATGTTAGCTTTTTTTACCTGCATATATAAATTTTCTGGGAAAACAGTGCACAAAACTACAGGACGCTAAAAAAAGGAACATAGCAAAAAAAAGCATGAGAGAACAGGGGAGTTTTCAGTCAGGTGTGGAAGAACATAAATATGGCTCACTGGAGAGCAGGACTTCTTCAGCCAAAGACGAAGTGATTTATTAAGTAATAACCATAGTAACCAAACTATGCAGCAACACCACACCTTATGGTAATGTTAGTCAGGCTTGGCAGACTTCCTGACAGAACTCTCACGTGTGTTGCTACTCACATGGCTGCTCATTTCTACCTGTGCATTTTGAAATATTGAAGCTTAGATCATCTTCAGAGCTATTAATAAGAATATTTCATAGCATTAATAAAATGTAGTCAAGGTATTATTAATTCTTGCCCTTGGTGTTGGTGCTTGCCGCAGAAGGGAGAGCAACTGGGAGTCTGGAAATGTTTTTTTAGATGAATGTCAAAGGAAGTCAGTGTGGATGAAAAACATAGAAAAGGAAATGCAATGTTGTTATTTGATTTTTCTTCTTTGTAGGTTTTCAGAGGATTATTTATCTTCTCTGGGGAAAACAATTGGTAAGTGAAGTGTGTGGATTTCAGCAATGGGTTCATATCCTGGATTTTGGAAATTTAGAAAGGGCAATGCTAAAGAAGATGCAGTAAGAGAAAGGTAAAGGAATGCAGTGCATAGCTTGCTGCTGTCAGGTTTTCTGTGTTTCTGCTTGCTCAAGGCAACTGGCTGCTGCAATAGCACACAAAATTGAGTCCCTGGCTTCATATTTCCAAATCCGGACTTCATTTTTATTGTCAGAAGTTTGTGTTTGGATCAAAAATATGGTTCCTAAACACAGTCAGAAAGTGGCTCAAACTAGAAAATCAATAGCCAGAGATGATGCAGCCAAGGATGAGCAGAGCAATTGAGAATCACAGGAAATCAGTGCAATTTTTTGTGATATTTTAAACTGTCAAGCCTGCCCGAAGATAGCATTTATTGTTTGGTAATGTTTTATAAATATAATAGAATTACAAAGTCATAACACATAAGGACAGAATAAAAGAAGATCACCTGTGTAGCTTGGCTAACATGATTGAAAAGAATCTGTTAAATCTAGAAACGCTTGAAGGATATGGAGGAGAAATGAAAGCTTGTTTGGCTTCTGTGTTAAAGCTTACACCTTGACAAGATTATCAAATCATTTTAAGAAATGGAACAACTTCTAAAACACAATCATTCATGTCAAGAAAGTAGAGAATATTTTGGAAGGAGGCCACGCTGTTGTTTTTCCTCTGCAGTCCATGTTCTCCATTCCAGGATGAAAATGCCCTCAGCTGCACACTTGTCTTCTCTCCCTGCAGGCAACCTTGTGCGAGTTGTGCCACATGGGCTGTTGGTGTTCTTCCCATCCTATCCTGTCATGGATAAGAGCCTGGAATATTGGAGAGTATGATCATAGCTCTGCCTTTGTTAGGTGGTTTGGTTATTTGCATCAGGCAGCTTGTAGTTATTCCATTTAACTATGTTCATTAAAAACCTTCTAGTGGAAGTGGTTGCTGCTCTTGGCAGGGGGTTGGAACTAAATTATTATTAAGATCCCTTCCAACCCAGAATGTTCTGGGATTCTATGAAAAATTTTTTGTTAGTAAGTAAATTATAAAATCTGGAAGGTAAAATCTCAGGTAAGGCCTCTTTTATTTTGATCACAATATACTAAAGTGCAGTGCTGTAGAAACCAAACCCAAAAGAATCTTAAAATATTATCCCATCTGATGTCCCATTTTATTTAGCTTGCCAGACCTTTCTTTATTAAACTTCTGAATTAGAATTGGTCTCTGTGTTTCAATACTGGGGAGGAAAAAAATCCCCACCTAAGCATTTCTCCTTTAATTTGTAACCATTGCAGCTGTAACCTCTGGTACCTCTGTACTCGTGAGTTGAATGCCCCTGGTGAGATTTGCTAGAACAGTTCCGGTTTAAATGCTACTTGAAAAGGCAGGGGCAGAGGTTTCATGCTGTGGAGTGGGGCTGCGAGGTGAGTGCTGCAGCTCTCCCATCTGCCTGATGTCTGAGGTGCACCAACTGCACGGAATCAATGCTGTGCTCTCAGGGGCTTGCATGCTTCTGCTTCCATCTCTTCCTGTGTTTGGCAGGAGAGGAGCAGGCTATGGTGGAGAAGTGTAGTGACCATTTCTGAGCGGTTCTGTTCTTGTGGTGTGAGCTCACTTGGCATTTTTGACCTGCTCCTTCTATTCCAACAGGAGAATGATTTTGCCAAAAGAATAGAAGAAGTGAAGCCGATGTTTGTGGAACCCAGGAACAAAGGAAGTTTTTCAGAGGTTGATTATTTGCATTACATACCTCTATCATTTTCAGAAATTGTTTCTATGTTTAATGACCTTCTCTAAGGTTTGTTTGGGCATGAAACACCCCAGTTTTTGGCCTAGGGTGAAAGTAAAACTCTGACTGCTACTTTGAAGTGTAGTTTTCCTGTGCATCCTTACTTTCCTCTCTTGTCTGGCCATGCAGAGTTCAGTTTTCATTTAAATCTGGTGATGTAAAGCAGCTAACATACACAAGTGCTGAGTAATCGAGCTGGTGGGAAGCTGTCATGTCAGTAGTCAGCATTTGCAAATGTTCTGCAGGACTTTTCCTCCCAGATCATCCTGCTTTGGATGTTTAAGAGTTGTACAGTGTCATCCTATTTATTTATAGCCATCCTCTTTGCTTCTTGGAATAATTAATATCTAATAATTGCTTTCCTGCTTTGTCTATATTACTTAACGATCTGCAGAAACACAGGATGGTCCATCTTCTCAGAAGTACCTGAATTATTTTATGCTTACCCAGATGTGTTCTGGATTTCACAGTGATACAAGGATTTTGCTGAGAAAATAGCTTCTCACACTTGCAATTAGTTAAAGACAATTATACCAAACCAAATTAATCACAGTTTAGATCTTAGTGTGCAAGTCAAATTTAGTTAGTACAGGGTAATACCATTCTTCCTCTTAAACTTGTTTATATTTTAGGTTATTGATGCCTACTATGATAAAGTCGCCTGTCCTAAGTCCAATGGAGCTGCTTTTTTGGCAGTGTGTCGGGGCAAGGTAATGTAACTGAGAATTTGTTTCATCTGAGATCAGATTATATAATTGATAGGATAAAACCTTCATTTGGATTTAAATACATTTTTTATTATTTGACTGAAACTATATGTAGGGAAAAAAAACAAGTGCTCTGAAGCTTTTTCAAAATTTGGCCACATTTCTGTATGACTCACTCCTGTTTTTATTGAAGGGACACATTTTGATTTCTCTGAAGTGGATGAGCATCATACTTGCATTTCATGTTGTCTGCTCACTGAAAAGATAACCCCTTAGATGAGAACAGCTGTTCTGGAGAACTGTAATGAAACAAGTTAAAACAACTCTGCTGCAAACCAAAAATAATCCTTAGCCTTAAAACACTTGCTTTATTAACTTCCTGTTCTGTGGACACATTTGATGGCCTCTGCATCTTCCAGTGCTGGTAAATTGACTTATGTTTATCAGTGGAAATATTGGTGAAATTACTCTTAGAGCCTTTTTGCTGCTGTTTGCTGTATACCAGGAGAAGATACAACTTCTTTTGAAACTTTGGTCCCAGTCTCCAAAGAGGCTCTTGGAGTGAAGAAAAGATGTGGCTCTCTCAAGTATTGTTGCTGAGATTTGGATAATGGATTCAGCTGGAAAACAAAACAGCTTTTTTTTTTCCTTGATTTATTTTCCCAGTCTGTTCAACTTTATTCATTTCACAAAGTGATTTGCCAGCACAGTGAGCATGTACAGGGGACATGTGTGACAGATACTTGATGGGATGTCAACAGCACAGCTGCTGGACATGGCACTATAGTCTGGTGAAGCTGATGGCTTTCTGTTATTGCTTTCAAGTGATTCTGTTAATTTTTACTGTCAGAGAAAGTTTGCTATGTTGTTATGTCTTGTCAACAACCCCGGGTGTGGAAGGTTTAAACAAAGGTGTTGACATGTTCTCAATACAGCTGATCTTATCCAGGAACAGGACAGCTGTTAACAGGCTTTGCTTTGTAGCTGTGCTTTGGCAGAGGAAAAAGCCAAGTTTAAACTCCTGGTAATAAAAGGAAAAAAAATCTAGTTGAAATGATTAATTGACACTATTGATAAACTACACTTGGTCAGGGAGTTAATTTAATGGAGGAGAAGGGCCAACAACTGTTGAATTGCTCTGAAATGTTACTGCAAACTCCATTGAGGATGGAAAACTCTGTCCCTGCAGGCCAGTGAAGGCTTGGACTTTGCAGACATAAATGGACGAGGAGTCATCATTACTGGGCTTCCATTTCCCCCTCGTATGGAGCCCAGAGTTGTTTTAAAGATGCAATTCCTGGATGAGATGAGGAGAAGTGGTGCAGGTGGACAGGTAGGACTGGGCAGCTTCTCACTCTTGGCTGTTTGCATGTTCTTGTCGTTGGTTCTCCCTCTTGTCCCAGTGGGTTTTGGGTTTTGTTCTCCCCTCAGCCTCATGGGACCATGAATATCAAAAATTCAAACAGCTTGGGAATTTGTCACAAATCCAGCCACCTTTTTAAATAGTGTTGAGGGTTCCATGTTCTGGCACAGTCTTAAATATAGGCCCCAATAAAGGTTGTAATTAAAGTTTACAAAATCTTTGTATGTGTGTTATCCATCTCTCGTTCTGAGGGATGTTTTTCATCCAGAGAAAGCGTGGGCAGGAAGAATGGCCTGTGCTGGCAGTTTTGGGAATTATTGTTTTGGAAGTGTGGTGGTGTGTGTCAGGGTGTTTGGGTTTGGTGTTGTATTGCTTCAGGCACAAGAATGAATGATGTTACAATTTAGTCTGATCTACAGTCTTAAAGAATATGGTGAGTCTGTTGTGCTGCCAAGGCACTGAGTGCACCATATAGGAAATAGCCTGTCCAGCTGGACATTGCTACTTGAATTTTCTGTGCTCTGGAAATCAGGTGTGACTTTTGAGTCCACCTGTCTTTGGTTTTCCTCAGCTCTTTGAGATTTGTCAGTACATCTGGTTGATATTAACCAACACCTGTGCTTCACTTTTTATTTCTTTAGGAAAAAAACAATGACTGTACAGCAGAGAGAATACATTTTACCTGGTAAATAACATTGATTCTTCCTCCTACCTCTTGCAGTATCTGTCTGGGCGTGAGTGGTACAGTCAGCAGGCATCCCGGGCTGTCAACCAGGCCATCGGCCGGGTCATCAGGCACCGCCAGGACTACGGGGCCATCTTCCTGTGTGACCACAGGTAAACCCTGGCTCACCAAATCCCTGAACATTTGGGGCTGGAAGGAGCCTTAAAGCTCATCTCATTCCAACCCCCTGCCAAGGGCAGACACCTTCCACCACCCCCAGCCCCGTCCAACCTGGCCTTGAGCACTTCCAGGTTTGGGGCATCAATAGCATCAACAGCTTTATATCCCAGCATAGGTAATTTGAATTAAAATGTACTGATGTTGCTGTTTGGAAAAGGCTACAGTTCATAATAATAAAATTAATTCATATAACAGGTTACATAAATATTGCACTACTTCAGGAAACTAACTGGATTGTTATCTTCTGCTCCCCATCCATGTAGTCTCAGAGCTGCAGGAGGAGATTAATGGTTTTAATGGAAAATAAACCAATTTTTGGAATTCATGTTTGTAATACCATGGGAAATTATGTGACAACAATTTATGGTCTTGCATTTTCTCCATCTTTCATTTGAGATGGCAGTCATCAGCACTGCAGTGTTTTGAGAGAAGAAGAATGGAAATGAGGACAGATTATATTACTAAAACAATACTATTTATAGTCATATCCTGTATTAACATTATACTGCCTGAATATCCATTCATGTAATGCTAATTAGTATAATATGTATATTATAGGCAACAGGACTTTTACTGATAGTACATGGAATCAGCAAAGCCCTTTCTCCTGAGTGAAGGCATCACTCCATTATATTTACTGCTCTGTTATGTCTTTATTTGTGTTGCTACTCCTCTCTTGTCCTTTTGGATAGTGTCTTGGTTTGAAAAGACAGGTGTCTGCTAAGGAAGGCAGGAGCCTCCCCTGAAATGGGAAATGTAAACCCCTTCCCTCCAAATTATTATAATTTTGAAATTAAGGGGCTCTCAGGCAAAGATATGGGAGTAGAAAAAACAGTTCTTTATTGGGAAAATAAAAATAAAAATGCAATAATACAAAACAACACTGGCAGAGTCAGAATACAACCTGGCACCCTGAGGGTGTTGCAGCAGTCCCATTCAATGGTGGCTGCAGCCCTCCTGCAGTGACAGATGTGGTTGGAGCCCTGACCCTGTAGAAGGATAGAGTTTTCCTTTGAAGTTGCAGTGGTGGTGTAGATGGGCCTGGTCTTCCTCTGGGAATCCAGTGGGCAAAGGCTGCTGTGGTGTTCCAAATCTCAGCTTCCATCCAGGTAGGAATGCTTGGCTCCTCCCCCTGGGTGGAGCATCTCCTGGTGGGATGATGTAATTGTATCAGTCATGCAGTGAGGCTCAATAGCCCATTAGCAGAAGGTATCTCCCTGGAGGGAGGATGGGTGGAAGAGATAAAGAAAACTGCCCCACATGGCTTTAACACAAGATAACTGCCCCCCCTAATTCTAACAGATGACAATAGAATACACACCCCCAGCCTCATCTTGCATTGCAGCCTAAGAGAGATAGTGATCTAGGGTTCTTTTAATTAATTTAGTCCAACCTGGCAAATAATTCTCAGGTTTTCCCATCCTGCCCAGGTTCACAACTTGTGATGTCAGGGGCAAACTGCCCTCGTGGGTCCGACCCTACGTGAACGTTTATGACAACTTTGGGCACGCGGTCAGAAGTGTCTCCCTCTTCTTCCGTGTGGCTCAAGAAATTGTAAGTGTCTTAAAAAAAACCCCATAAAATGAACAACAACTTTCCTGAATAGTTTTGGAAACTGGGAATGCTAAGCTTGGTGGGAGATGTGAGAGAATCACAGATGATCTCAAATTGGAAGTGATGCTTAAGGATCACTGAGTCCAGCTCTCTGCTCTTCACAAGCCTGCCCAACACAGAGTCACTTGTCACTTCTAAAGACTGGAAGATTTTCTGGAAGGAGGTAGGCCTCATCTTTCTCCATGAGTGATCTGGGACAGGATGTTGTTCTTGTACTGGGCAACTCATTAGTTAGATTACAAAAATAACTTCCTCTTGCAGCTCTCCCTAAATAAACATGTATTTATTGGCTGGTATGCAAATCCTGGAACTGATATTGGCATCCAGAGGCTTTCTATCTCAGGGAGAGGTTATGTGTGTGGAAGGCTCATACCCCAAAATTTAAATTGAAGCTGACTAGTAATAAAGAGTAATACAAACCATCCATTGTTATTGCAGTTCAACACTGGGTCATCTTTACTAAAACAGCTTTTCTATTAGCATTAGGAAGCTGATGTTGTCTGTAATAGTTCCTTGATTTAAAAAGTAATATTGTAAAAAGTCTTCCTAATTCACTGGAGAAAGTCATAGCAAGAAATGGGCTGGAAGCCAGAATGGAAAATTCTTTGCTTCCAAAACGGAGGTTAAGATTAAAATAAGCACTTAAAAATTTCATTTACAGATTTGAACAACTTCCTGGAAGATGCTTTAGCCAACTACAAGGCTAAAAGAGTTGTTCAAGCTAATTAGTTACATATGGATGATGCTGCTGGACTTGATGATCTTTTCTGATTATGAGTGACAGTTTCATGGTAAATCAAAAACACAAGCCAATGTGCTTTGTCAGAAGGAGCTGTTTTTGCAGGCATACCATTAGGAACTGATTTTCTTTAGCAGGTCATGATCCTTTTTCTGGTACCAAGTCACTTAGAGTGCACTTACTGCACTTCAGTTGTGTCACTTGAGAGCTGTTTTATCCTTTTTTTCAAAAGCCCATAAATCCAGAGTGTGAAACAGTCTTGCTACCAAAGGTTATTTGGGGAAAGGGGGATGTCTTTGGATTGTTGCTGAGATTTTTGGTCACAGATGGAGTGGAAAAGGGGCCTTTGCCTATTGTAACACTTTGTAAACTGCTTGCAGATGCCCCCACCCCTGCCTCAGTGCCCTCCTGGACATGCTGGATCCCTGAGTGAAAGCAATGCAGCACCTTCTACTTCATCTGAGCAGATCCTCTCCGTGCAAAAAGCTAAAAACCTGGATGACCATGTTCCAAGTTTGAAGAGGAAAAGGAAAGGTAATATTTGGGTCCTCACAGATGCACCTTTTTTAAACTGAACCAGGACAAGGAGGATCAAGAGGCTGGAAACTGGGAGAGAAAGCAAGGAGAGCTCAAAGACTGATGTAAAAGTCTGGTCAGATGGGACACAGTTAAGCCTTAGAAAATGGGGCAAAACAGTTGAAATTGCAGAGAAAATTGCAGAGAAAAGAGGCAGATGGGGCTGGCAAAAGTGTCCCACAGAGGAGGAGGAGTTTTTTGGTGGAGTCTCACAGATAATTTGGAAAATAAGACCTGGAAGCCTCTTTCCGCCTAGCACTGGCTTCCATGTGTCCTCATTCCATCCTGTTGTGTAGATGACTCTTACCCAGTAGTCTAAGAAAACAAAAAGGGCATGGCAACAAAACCATATTTCAAATTTTGTGGGTAGCTAACACTAAAGAAGAAAGCATTTCTCATGTCAGATATTCTTTCAGCACTCTAGACTGCTCACTGGTTTGGAACAGAGCAGTGATGTTTGTTTAAAGCTGTGGTTCCTAATCAGTTATGAGTGAGGTTGACATTGCCTTGAAGGCAGTTGTTAAAGAGATTACTTTGGCCACCACTTTTTTCCCCCTCTCAGTTTCCAGCTGTGCACTTTTTGCTCCTTTATTGATTCGAGTCTATCTTTTGTGCAGTTGCAGAGTTAGAAGCTGAGCTTTGCTGAACCAGTTTATTTACCTTCCATACACTTGACTGCCAGATCCATCTCAGAGAATGGACTGGAATGTGTGGCTGGAGGTGAAGGGAGGAAGCTGCATTTCCTGTTTCATAGAGATTTTCAGTTGCATTGCATCAGCTGTAACATCAAACTGCCCTGTAGTCATATTGATCATGATATACTCCCATTCTTATCAAAAGAGTGACTTTCCTTAGAAACTGACTGTTGGAGTAATTCCACAAAGTAGTGGAAATACATTTTGAAGGTAATGTCTTAAAGAAATATCAAGCTGATACTAATTTAACCCTACTTACAGATCAAAATTCTTATATTTGAAACATGGATTCTGATTAGTGAGAATATGTAATTTGGGACCTTGGTAATTGTCTTATGGGTATTGATACTATAGGAATTGTAGGCTTTAAAAAAACTTGCTCTGTTTAAAAGTAATAGATCATGTTTTGTACCAAAATCTCTTAAAAACTCTGGATCTCAGTTTTGGGAAAATCCCTCAACAATTCATCAACACATATTTGTGTGTTGCTTTGTAAGATGGGGAACTATCACTAAATGAAACAAAATGCAGGAGAGGATGTGGAATGTGAATTTGTCTCCTGTGTTCTGCTGTGATGGCAGTAAATGGAGATGGAGCACCCAGCCTGTGTGTGGAATATGAACAAGAGTTTGTCTCACCCCGAAGAAAATGTGTTGGGCTTTTGGATGCCTTGGAGCGCAGTGAGAAGAGCAGTGAAGATGCAGAGGAGGAAACTGATTTGCCAGGAGAGGAAAAGGTAATAGCAAAATACTTCCTTATAAGTAAAAATTGCAGGCTCTAAAGCAAAATGGTTTTGGCATCCAGAGAACCAGCTCAATCCTCTGTTGAGAAAAGCTCACTGTAATCAGCACCAGTAACTGCAAGTTCTCATAACTAAATTAATCAAAGGGTTTCCTTGCCACTTTCAAGGAGATGGTTGACAGGTATGTGCTTGTTCTGTGCTCCAAGGCTGCTGACCAGAGATTCCTGGAAGTTAACCACACTTTCTGAGGAGCAAGGAGCTCTCAGAGAAGAGGTTTGTAAATACACAATTTGTCCTGGATAGACTCTGTGTCAGCACTTGGTATGAGACCAGATATTGAATTTAAAAAAGGGTGGGAGAGGGTTTATGGATTAGAAATTGCATTTACAGATGAAAATCTTTGATTTGCCCCAGAGAAAGAATATTGCTGACTTGTGGAATATTTTATCTGAATCAAAAATTCTCCATCACAGGATCAACAAAGCTGCTTCTGTGCTGTTAATTTTCTTTCCTCTTGGATTGGTATTTTTGATACATCCATGATTAAGATGTGTTCTTGCTTGCAATGCCAATTGCAGCATTCTGAAGTACTTTCCTCAGGGCAAGAATGCCTGAGGTAAAATGTGTAAATGTAGGAGTATCTGGGGAATATCTGAGTAGGCCCAAGGACATGAATGAAGACACGTACAGAACAGAAGGAATGTACAAAGGGCAGCAAATATTTAACTTGTGTGCAGCCAAGTGGGAAATGGGCTCTGTCACCCGTTGCGTGGCCATGACATCGACACCAAAACCTATTCTTTGGAAAGCCTGGCACATTTCCAGGGACTTTGGTAACTCAGCTACAGAATATCCCTAACACAGCTGCAGTGCTTTTGGCAGAGCTCAGCATTTCCTGGAGTTAGGTAAATTGATAAACCAAATAGCTTGACAGTTGCTCATGTCCAGTTCCTATTTGTGTATTTGGCATTGCTGCTTGTCTGAGGCTTGTGGAGAGCTCTGGGGTCACCCTGTGCTGCTCCCAAATTGGTGACCTGATCCCAGCAGTCTGGTGGGTGTAGTCCTGAGACAGGCAGTGGCTCTCAGGCAGCCAGCTTTCTCTCTGAGTCCAGCACTGAGCACTGGATTTGGACTGAGGATGGGGTTGGTGTCATTTCCTGTCTTCACCATCCAGCACAGTGTCTGTCATCATTTTTCCTTTAATCAAAGTTACACTGCACTCTTGATCCCTAAATAATCAAAGTTTAGCTGCTCTCATTCTGAAAGAATTTGCTTTGCCACCTCAAAAATCCACAATACAAGTAATAATTTCTTAATCCATTTAAGTAATAACAGTTCCCTGTAATCAGATTTCTTTGTGAGTTACGCCTCATGTCTAGGAAGACTTATTTCTGTTGAACCATACTTTTCAAGGTGCTGCCTTTACACAGCATGGGACTAAAAAGATAGTTTTGATAATTTTTCTGATTTACTGCATGTATCATATATATTTGACTTGCTGCTTATATTCCAATTCTTCATTCCCTTATGTACAGAGAATTCCAGACAGGAAAGTGAAGGGCCATGTGAACCACTGGTTACACACAGTCTGTGTACACTCTCAGGCTGCCCTGGAACAGTCTGCTGTGAGTCCAGCTTTGCTTAGCCAGGAATTTGCACCCTCAAGACCAACTTTGTCTTTAATTTCTTCTAGTTTGGTCTCTGTGAGTTGTCCAGTAAATTTCTACCCTCTAGAAAGAGGGTAGGCTCTGTTACAATAATTTAGGTTGACTTGTTTCACTTTCTTGAATGGTGTCATAAACTGGGTTACCAGGTTTTACTGCTGGAAATACCTAAATGAAATGGGCAATATCTCTGAAAAGCATTTTTTGTGCCTTACTTACTTTTTTCTTCACAGGCACATCGTCTGTCCACACTTTCCCTTCAGTATGAGAAGAGATTAACAGATGAGCAGAAAGGAGGAAGGAAGAAAATAAAGCTAGTCAGCAATACAGTATGTGTTTCCCTGTGTCTGTGCCATCCTTTCCATTTATAGATTGCTTTAATTTGAATTGGAAATTTCCAGGCAGACAGATAACTGTTGCTAGAACAAGTGTGTTTTTTCTCCAAATTGTAAATATTCATCTGTGCACATCTGAAAGCTATTTGTCGTGCTCTTTCCCAAATCCAGACATCCCAGACCAAATCAAGCACAGGTCCACATAGAGTGGTAGGTGAAAAGACTTGTTCTCTGACACTGATTGCTTTATGAACAATTTGACCACGGTGGTTTCACTCTTTTTGATTAAAATGGAGTAGTTCAGTTAGCAGGAACCTACAATGATCAGCAAGTCCAGCTGCTCTGGTAGAGCCTCAAATGGTTGAACTGACCAGTTTGGGGTAAGGGATCACATCTTACCCCTGTGAGGTGGGTCATGGTTGTGTGTTAGCTCTGCAGCTGTGCATTAATGTTTTGTCCTGTCTCCAAACCCAGTCAACTCATTATGCAGCCAATTGCTTAAGTCACAATAAATTCAGGAGAAGTCCGTGGGTGATGTGAGTGCCAGTAGTTGTCCAAGGTGCTGTCCTAACTGGATGTTCCCTGTCTGTCGATCTGCCAAGCACCTGGCAAACGAAACTGATCCCGAAGCCGATAATATCTAAGAGAAGATAGAAGGAAGAGAACAGGTTCATGCAAAAGGTTGTGTTTGGAATTTGTTGCTATCTGATGTCATGATGACTCAGCTCAGCCTCCAGCTTTGGAATAGATGTGATTTTTTTTTTAACCCTTCTCCTAAGAATAGAATTGTGCAATGATACTTGGCTGCCTTCTCTAGGAATTTTTCTTGAAGCTATCTGTTTTGGCAGTGAGCAAGAAGAATTATGGGGGTGACTGCCATAACTGCACCCCGTTAGATGGAAACATCTATGGCTTAGTGGAGAGAGTGGTGCTGCTCAGTGGGCCATTGGACTGGATGACTCTAGAGGACTTTTCCAACCTCAGCTATTCTATGATTCCTTTCATTACCCTGTGTGCTGTTGAAATTGTAAACATATTGCTTCCAGCTGAAATGAACCCCTCACGTGCTGCTTTTTACTGAGGGGCGTTTCCTGCCTTGCAGCAGGAGCGCAGAGCGGAGCCGGCCGAGCCCAAGAAGGCGCGGGCCACGTTTTACATCGCCACGGTGAAGGACACCCTGAGCCAGCAGAACTACGAGCTCTTCTCCAAGGCTCTGCAGCAGTACAAGAAGACAGATGACTTCCATGCCATGCTGTCCCAGATGAGCTCCCTCTTTGTAGAAGATGAAAAAAAGCATGTCTTGCTGAGAGGTACTTTCAGAGTGTTTGTGCATCCCTGGTGTATTTGTAGACGTGACTTTCGTCTTTTAAACAGGCTTGGGTATTTCAGAAATGTTTTAGATGTGAAGTACAACTCAATTAAGATGATTCATCACTATATTCCCAGATAACGCAGAAAATTCTCATCAATCTGATTATCATGTGTTAGCTCATATCTTGACTTGAAGAAAATCCTGTTCTGTGGAAGTTTGTGTTATTTTAAGCCTTGTCTAAAAGTACAGTGACTTATTCCTGGTAGTTTAGGAGATCAAGAGTGTGGTTGTGTGAGTTGGAGAGATGCCTTCGTAAGGGTTCAGTGCTAAAGCAGAAAATAGATAGAATATAGAGAGAAATTTTCTGTTTAGATAATTGTGAGTGTAAAACAAAGGATCTGGGCAAACATGGATAGTTACTGCATTGGCTGCATGGCTGGTTTTTTATTGCCTTTTAACTCTACTGATAGGAACTGAATTCCCACCAAGAGTTCTTCTAGTTTAACAGTATTTTCTGTGTGATTTTTCCTTTCCCTCTCAGTTTCTGAACAAAAGGACAGATTTTTCTGTGACTTTTCCATCAGCTGAAATAATAAATGCATAGTTATGCATTTATTTATAGTTTCAGGGAAATTCTAAGGTTAAAGAATGGGAAGCTCAGTCACTTGGTTTCCCAATTTGCTATGATCTACATAAATAAGAAGATATTTGATCATCAAATCAAGGTCTTAATCTAGTTTTGGAAACTGTCAGGCACCTGAAACCTAAAGTTGTTTTAAAGTTCTTTAGGGTTCTGGTTGGCCAGCATTTTGTGGTGAGTAAGTAATGTGAGGTGTAAAGTTAACAGTTTATCAGTTATTTGAAGTATCAGCCTAGCAGTTACTTGGATCTCAACGTTTCTGAGGCACCTCCAGGGCTGTTTCACTGAGAGGTGAGTTACTTTATATTTACTGTGAAAAAATGAGATTTTACCTACTGGTGATAATATTGCTTAATGTTTGCATGATAGATGACCTTTGTGTAATTTGTAAGTGTGCTTATTGTATAAATATTACATAAAAACATTTAGATTTTAATTTATTTAGTTGCACCTTTTTCTCTAAACTTGAAGTTCCACTGTTGTAGCTTTCGGTAGCATTTATTGATTTTTTGCCTGTTGTGGATTAATTTTTTTTTTCTTTCTTTTTTTTTTCCCCCCTTTTCCCTCTCTCTGATGCAAGATTTTTACCAGTTTGTTCGACCTCAGCATAAAAAGCAGTTTGATGAAGCGTGCTGCAATCTGACTGGAGTGGGCTGTGGCTACAAACCTGAGCACAGCCTCCCATGGGAGGAGAGGGAGATCCTGGCCAAGAGAATGGGTGAGAACTTGGTTCAGTTGTAGCATTTGAAGGACAAATATCCTTGTTCACCCAGTCATAGAGCAGGATGTGTCTGAGATGTAGAAATGCAAGGAAGTTCAATTTCATCGATACTGAGCTAAGTCTCTGCTCTCCATGGTCCTCTTGCCTTCCCATGAGCTGTGCAGATGCCTGAGCATTGGTTACTGCAGAGTTGATAATGATGCCATTTTGCTTCAAAAGGGGATTTCACTGATGCTGAAATTATTTACTCTGGGAAATGAAACAGCCTGGTGTGTGACTTCTTTTCTGCCCACAAAGTGCCAGCAGAATTGTGGATAGAGGGTGATTGTGTCCTCACAGAACTTGTCAAATCTGTGAAATCCTGGAGCAGTAGAGTTCTGAAAAAGTGAGATGTTAGGTCATCATCAGAGAAATAAATCTATGTGGAATCCCAGACTGGTTTGGGTTGAAAGGGACTTTAAAACTCATCCAGTTCCACCCCTGCCATGGGCAGGGACACCTTGCTCTATCCCAGGTTGCTCCAAGCCCCATCCAACCTGGCCTTGGACACTTCCAGGGCAGGGGCAGCCACAGCTTCTGTGGGCTGCTCAGATGTTTACAGCACAGGATGGCATACATTGAAATGCACCATTCCATGTTCATTCTTCCCTCAATTCACTTGTAATGGACTGGTTTTGTTTAACAGAAGAAAAACAGAGCCAGCAGAAAAGTACATTCTCCAAGGCCTCATGTGCTCAGCTGAACCCTGGGCTCCACCTGAACCAAGGAGGATCCCACTTGACAACAGGACTGAATAGTGCAGGTACCCTCCATGCTTAATAAAAACCAGTCTATTGTGTTTTATTTCATAACTGATTGGAAGTTCTCCTGGGGCAAACCAATGTTCTTTATGCTTGCCTAGCACAGTGGCTCCCCCTCTGTAGGTGGGAGGGATGATAATTCAGAATTTTCAGCAAGGATTGTGCAAAACAAAACATGAAAGTCAATGAATTAAATCAAGGTGGATGTGAAAGAAACCAGCTGAAGCCAGACACTTGTACTAGAGGCTGAGCTGGGAAAAGTGGGGGTTGGGCACGGGTCTGCTGGGCTTCCTGTTTGTCCAGGGTCCATGAAAGGGAGCCAGTTAAGGAGTGTGAGTTAAGATTACCTCAGTATGAATTCAGGTATGTAGAAACTGTTTCATTTTGTTCTTGGTGCAATGTGTACACTCCCTCTGTGGACAGCCTGTTTTTTTCTGCAGAAACAGAGAGTACTGAGTGTAATCTCTGTGTGTATCCCTCTAATCTCACTCTGTCCAGTATTTATCTTCAAACTCATGGGCTCATTTATTTAATTATGGGTTTTCCTGAGAACAGCTGGGAATTTTTTGTGTTTCTCACAAGGAAATGAGTAGGATCATTGGACAGCTTAGAAGTCTTTCTTTAGAGGACAAAGAATAGTCAAATGCTAATCCTTTCTTTAAAAAACAAGCCAGTTTCCTGGAAGGCTTTAAATACTTCTAATGTGTGAAACCATACTGTTTCTTTTGGTTTGTTTTTCCATTTTCTTTTCTATTTTGAGAATATTTGAATAAAGCAGAATCATTAGGAATTATCTTGTCCTGAAACCATTAGAATGGTTTCACAGAAACTTGTTTCCACAAAAAGTAATTGAGAAAATAATAGGAGTGAATGGATATGTTATATCTATGCCTCCTTAGGAAGAGAATGCTTCTGTGGAAATATAAGAAAGCTCTAGGACAGGCAATAAATACTGATTATAAAATGCACACCCAAGTTTTTTTCCCTACCAGCAAACTGAATGAAGCCTGTGTTTTGAAACCTAATTATCTTTATCCTCCAATAAAGGACTTTTAAAGATCCAGATACCAAAATATATGGTAGCTTAATTTAAATAAATTTCTTATCATATCCTTCATCCATATTTGCATGCCTGTGATATGCAAAACAGAACTTTTTCCTCTAAAACATACCAGAAGTGAGAGAATAATATTGTAAATAAAGTTCACTTGGCATTTAGCAGGATGTTCCAAGCTGCTCCTCCCTTTTGCAGATCTCCTACATGGCCCTTGTGCTCTCTTGAGTGTTGTTTCAGGTCAGATAGCATTTTTGGACATCATTTTACTGGTATGAAACACACACCCCACCCCTTGTCTGCTCTTTTTATTAAGGGGTGAGAAATCTGAACTTTAAAATTACCCATTTCAGGCCAGTAGGGTTGGTTTACTCATCTGTTTACCCTCATTCCCTAGTGACCTTCTGAAACATTTCTCCATTTCAAATGATCAAGGAGCTCCAGAAGATGCTGAAAGTGATCCCCAAAATAATTTTGCTCTGTTGCCATTTCCAGGAGCAGGTCTGGCCATGCCACAGGGCAGGCCAGTATGGCTGGGCAGGTGGGGTTGGCTTCACCATTTTGAAATAGTTCAGGAATTCCCTCTTAATGTAAGAGGTGGATATGATGGAGTGGCCTGTTTGTTCCTCAAGCCCTGCTCACATGTTTTTTGTCTCCCAGGGCAGAATGCCAGTGCAGCTCCAAGGAAAGAGGCTGAAAAGGCTCCAGGCTCCAGGAGAGAGCATCACCAGGCCCTCAGGACTGCCTATCTCAGTGATGTGCAGAGGGCTTTGGAAAAAAGCAGCTACAGCCAGTTCTATGAGGCTCTGCTGGCTTACAAGAAGACAGATAATTACGATGCCATGGTGTCAGTGATAGCAGCTCTCACCACCGAGAGGCCGCAGGACTTTCATCTCCTACAAAGTAAGAGGTTTTTTTAAAAACACTTTTATTTATTTGAAAGGAAAGTGTGGCAGCTGTGATCTCATGTGAGGTCTCACCTTTTGGTTTAGCTACCCAGATCAGCAGAGCAGCTGGAACAATGGGTTCAGTGAATGCCATTCAGAGAGCAGCACATGTCAAGGTTATGAAATGTTAGCTCTGCTCAGGTAGAAATTGTCCATTAAAAACATTACACAGCACTTCAGTAATTCCAGTCCTAACCTTCATCCCACCTGTTTTTTCTCCTCAGATACTGCAATTGCTCTTTAGAAAGGACAGTGGTGACTATTGAACTGACCCAATTTTATTCCCATGACGAGTGATTGCTGTACTGGTGCTAAGTTCTTAGATAACTTCCAGGTTTCAGGACAAGCAGTCAGGCTTTTCATTTACTAATCTTCTACAGAGCTTCAGCTGAAAATATTTCTGAACTGTGATAGAATTTATTTTCTCAGACGTGGTTTGGTTTATTTTCCGTTCATGGGTTTAGTAATGGAAGAGTTTAGGGAACTACAGATTTTTCAAATTTGAAATTGGACTTAATTGTTTGAAAGAAGAAGATGAGGCATTATATGCTGATCCTGACTGCCTCAGTGGTGGTATCTTGTGTGATGTGACACCTCAATTCCACCTTCTCCCATATCTCTGAGGTGACTTCTGCTGGAAATGATGCATTCAGTGTATGCTGGGAAATGCTGATGGAATTTTGTTTGTTATCTTTAGCAGATAACAATAAATATTCCAGTGGCCTTGAACAAGTACCATAGTCTGCAAGTTGTGAGAGAATACCCTTATCCTGGTATGTTAAGTAACTGTTAAGTTAGATTTGTCTTGGCAAAGTGGAGAGTGGGAGAACATGAGCTGTGTGAGTCATAACCTCCCCCTGAGCACTCTTTCACAGTCACTGTCTTTACTGAGCAAATGTTTTGACCTCAGAGAACCTTGTGGTAGAATTGTCTGTGCTTGGCAGTAAGTCATAATTGGGGTTTTTTAGAATTTCTGTATGTGTGTTGTGAATCCTTGTCAACCAAACAGTAACAAGAAATTTCCTTCCTGAGGGTCTCTCTGGATGTTGTGTGTATACCTGATCACTCGTCAAGTGAAGTGCTGGGGCGGGTGTTTATTCTGAGCTGTAGAGAGTAGAAGAATTTCAAGACAAATTGAGATTATTTTCAATACTATATACTCATCTGCCCTCTGGCAAGGAAAGCCCCGTAATTATAAAAATCACAAAAGCATCAAGTGTTTCACCAAGCTGAAGATACTCTGAGGAATCTGACTGCTATTATTCAGCTTCCAAAGAATTTCTCCCCTCCAAAGCAAGGAGTCTTCCATGGTCAGGCATGGATTTTCCTGTGCATTTGACTGTTTTTTCTTTTGGCCAGGGTTTTACATGTTCGTGCGTCCCCACCACAAAGAGCAGTTCAGAGAGCTGTGTAAGGGTTTGACTGGAATGGTCTGTGGTGATGGGGAGAAGCAACTCCAACATCTGGAGCAAAGTGAAGGGAAACCCCAGAGCTTGGAGAGCTGCACAAAAGGAATCAGCCACATACAAGGTAGGGAATGAGCAGTTGTCACAAGTTGAGAATCTTACTTATTATGATGATGGGTAGGGCTCAACAGCCTCACAGCCATAGAATCACAGACTGGCTTGAGTTAGAAGAGACCTTAAACCTCATCCAGTTCCACTCCCTGCCATGGGCAGGAACACCTTCCATAGACCAAGTTCCTCCAAGCCCCATCCAACCTGGCCTTAAATGCTTCCAGGAATGGAGCAGCCATAGCTTCTCTGGACACCCTGTGCCAAGGCCTCTCCACCTTCACAGGGAAGAATTTCCCTCTAATCTCTAATCTAAACCTGCTGTCCTTTAGTTTAAAGCCATTTGCCCTTGTCCTATCATTCCCCACCCTTGTGAAAAGTCCCTCTCCTGGGCTGGGGCCTCCCTGCCTGAGGCCTGTCAAGGAGAATCAAAGTCATTGGTTATCTCTACATTGGGTTAAAAAAACCACACTCAAACAGGAGTAAGATAAAAGGTAACATGAGGTGGGGAAGTGCAAGGAAATAAGAAAGAAATTAGATTTAATTCTGCCATGTTAAAACTGTGAGGTGTGTTAAGGGTGAAGGCAGAATCTTTACATCTAAGTGGGATGGGAGCAGGAGTGGATCAAGGCCCATTCTGTAGGAAGAAGTGCCATAGAACTATTTCAGTATAAAGGGTCTCTTTCAGTGATGTTGCATGTGTTAGTATCTATCAAAAACTTCTGTTGCCAAGCACTATGGCATAAAAACTAGTTCTTTACATTTGTTTTTCTTCTTATACAATGGCAACTGAGTGAATTTACTGTTGACTGTGTTTTGCAGAGTCTTAGTGTTTGTTTTGCATGATACAGGTTCATACACTGGTTTTCTCTTTTTCTCCCCAGATGCAGCCCCCTCTAAGAGTGGGGCACCAGAAAAAATTCAGAGTAAGATTTCCTCCTTCTGCTTCAGCCAGAAAAGTGAACTTCAGTTGCCAAAGACTGAATTGTCCAAAGAAACCAATAATGTGAGAGCACCCACAGACTCTGGAGTTGTGCCCATCTTTCCCCTAGAGATGGAACCAGAGTGTGGTAGGTACAGAAGAGAGTTGGGATGTAATTTTGTAATTCTTGGGAATAAAAATAAATTACAGAAATGAGACTGATAGTGTATGAAACCACTGGTTCCTGCCTCTATTTGCTCAGGTGCAGTGTGATTGGTGTGGTTTGCTAAGGAGAATCTGTACTTTCTGTACCTTGCACGTGCTCTCAAAGTTCTTCATTGTCTTCATCACAATGCTTTAGTAGTTTCCTGAGAACTTTAGGGATTTTTTTTCTTCACAACTTCCTTGTAAAGGAAGGATGTAACCCGAGTTCCTACTGGGATCTGAAGCATCAAGAGACTGTGAGGTCACTTGAAAGCAATAATGTGGCAGGACACTATTGAGGCAGATCATTACACTCATGGTCATTGTTTTCTGGACTGCACTGGAAGTGTGGATACATGAGAATTTCGCAGGTGATTACAGGAATTTAGTCATTTCCTCCCTCTCTTTCTCTCTCCTCACCCTCCCCTCTGTTCTAGGAAGATTCCACTGCTCTAACTGCAAATCCGAGGATGATGTGCCTTTTAAATGCCCATTATGTGACTTCACTTGCTGCAAAACGTGCTGGAAGCAGTTCTTAAAGGTTCTCCTGTTTATTGGTTTGGTTTTTCCCAAAACTGCCGGGGAATTTTGTGCTTTGCAGGAGAATGACGTGAACGAGCCTGGAATCAGAATTCTTCTGTTTCCAGGAAGAGCACCCAAATGCCAATGGAAGATTTACCACTTGATCCATTGTTTCCCATGGTTTGCAATATGATTGGAGGCAGATCTCTGCCCTAAGCTGGGGTTTTTACACTTTGGCATCTTTCCGAGCTGCCTCCACATGTTTTCTGGTCTAAAACTACAAAGGCAACAAGCTGTGGAGTCAACTTTAATAACTCTGTTGTTTTTTAATATTTTAATGTTTATTCAAAACTTTTTTTCTTTCTCAGTTTCATAATTTTCCCCATCAAAGTCTTGCTGTAAAACTCTGTTATGAGAATGAGGCAAACAAGGAACAGGCTGCCCAGGGAAGTGGTTGAGTCACCATTCTTGGATGGATTTATGGTGTGTAGATGTGGTACTTAATGGCATAGCTAAGAGGTAAACTTGACAGTGCTGGGTCAACCATAGGACTCTGTGACCTTTTGGGTCTTTCCCAACCTAACAATTCTGTGAATCTGTGATTCTGAATTCCTGCTCAAAGATCTCCTGTCGGTAAGAGGATGTAGCTGGTCCCAGGGTGCCTGGGTTTGGGAGCATCTTACCCAGCACTTAATTCAGCAGCCAGGTGTTAAAAGACTTTCAAAACCAGAATAATGCAAGAGTTTAGGGGTTTCTAAACATTCATATGTGATGAGAAGGCTGCTGATCAGTGGAGCTCAGGAATATCCAAAAACAGTACAGCAGGAAAAGAAACTTCTTCAGCTTGTCAATCTATAAGCAAGTACAAAATAATCTGCTATTCCAAGTTCCAGAGAAAGATATTTTTCTCAGGAAGACATTGAATTGTCAGGTGAGGATAGAAAACATTGGGCTGACATTCAAATAAAATATAGCGGCCAAGACAGGGTTGGTCCAAGAGGAATATAGAATAAGCATAGGATCAGGGTGGTTTGGGTTGGAAGGGACATTAAAGCTCATCTCATTCCAAGTCCCTGAAATGAGCAGGGACACCTGCCTCTATCCCAGGATGGTCAAACCCCCCTCCAGCCTGGCCTTGGACACTTCCAGGGATGGGGCAGCCACAGCTTTTCTGGACAGCCTGTGCCAGCAGCTCACCACCCTCACAGGGAAGAATTTCTTCCCAATATCCCATCTAACCCTGCTCTATTTTAAGGCTTCTCCCCCTTGTCCTGTCACTCCAGGTCCTTGTTTAAAGCCCCTCCTGAGGAGGGCACACAGGGAGGTGCTGAGCTCTTCTCCCTGGGATTTAATGTCAGAATTCATCAGACTGGATATCAGGAGACATTTCTATACCAAGAGGTTGGTCAGTTACTGGAAGAGGTTTCCTAGAGATGCCTCAATGCTCTTTAATATTACAGAGCCATAACTTCTGTTCAACCATTAAAGAGGTTAGGCACTTGGACTGTAGGATCACTGTAGGTCCCTTCCTACTGGAAGTGTTCTTTCCCTTCTATTTAAATATCCCCTGCATCCCATTTCCATGTTTGAGGAAATGACTCATGGGTCATTTGCTAATAATGATTTCCATATTTTCTACTTACTGAATAATCTTATTATTAATTATTTTGATATTATCCACTTACCTGATTAATCTTACTTACAGACACGCCTACACGTGTAGTGATTAATGTTCTCAGTGTACAGGAGTGTTAAGTGGCTCATGATGTGATTCACGTGTTGTTTGGTTAATGAAAAGTCAAATACAGTCACAGAATCATTTATTTTGGAAGAGACTTTAAAGACCATCAAGTCCAGCCATCAATACAGCACCACCACTGTGTTCACCTTAAACCACACCCTGAGGTGCCATAGCCACATGTTTTTTGGACACTCCAGGCATGGTGACTCCACTTCCCTGGGCAGCCTTTCCAGTTCCAGTGCTTTACTACCCTTTCCATGGAGAAATTCTTCCTCTCCCCTTGTAGTTTAGGACGTGACTTGTGCTGATGCAGAGATGCTTCTCCAGTGATGAGGCTGTGCTGGTCATGCAGCTGAGACAGAAACAGAGGATTGTAAACAGGAAGATGATCCTGTGTTTCTTGAAACCAATCCCAGGAGCCATGTCCCACCACATCCATCCCCATTCCCGCTCATGCCAGTGAGCTTGGACAGTTAACCCCATCCATGTGTTTGGGACAGGGATACCTTTACCAGCAGGAAATGAGCAACCATGTCCGAGCTCTGAACTCTCATCGGATGGGATTGGGCTTTGTCACTCTGACAGGGCTGCTTTCAGAACTCCTGGTTTTCTTTCCTAATAACTTACTCACTGTTTTTTCAGCTCAAAAGCCCTTTGGTGCATATTGTCCCACCGAGGAAGTGACTCAGAGCATCATTCACGACGGGGTTTGCAAATTTTGGTCTTGTCCAATCTGTTATTTTAGCAAAACACTGGTGGGGAGAGGTGGTGAATAATTTTGGAAGCTTTTGGAGGAGAAGAGCAGATGGAATTCCCTGCAGCTGGAGGAGGGGGATTAGGGGGATTAGTGCTTGAGCATGTTGGGTGATTCAGTGTGTTAGGGGAAGCCTTGCAGAGACTGGACCAGGATATGCTGCTTTGGGGTGTGGTTTTCCCCTCCAGAAGTTCTACTGCTGCTTCCAGGTGTTTAAATGCATTTATTCATGCAGGTCTTCCAAGAAGACAGAGTTACTTTCATTTGGACTATCTGTAATCTGGGGAAATAATCAAAGATTTCACAATTAAATGTTGCAGTTAAAATTGCCTTTGCCAAAGCACTGGCTGTTGGGAGATAAAGTGACCTTTTCTCTCCCCTTCCAATTTTGATATTTCAGTTCATGTTACCAGAACCAAAATCCTACTGCCTGAGCCTACTCTGCAGTCTGCATCTTCTCTTGCAATGGCTCCCAGCTGCCAGAGGTTAGATGGGCTATTGGGAAGAAATTCTTCCCTGTGAGGCCCTGGCACAGGCTGTCCAGAGAAGCTGTGGCTGCCCCATCCCTGCAAGTGTCCAAGGCCAGGCTGGACAGGGCTTGGCATCCCACCTGATTTAGTGGAAAGTGTCCCTGCCCATGGCAGGGGTTTGGAACTGGATGAGCTTTAATGTCCCTTCCAACCCAAACCACTCTGTGATTCTAATGAGAACTTCCACACTTCAGGGAAGGCTGTGCAGTGCCACTGATGTAGCTGACCATCTTTTTAGGCATCCTGAGCTGGCAGTCTTCTCCCAAAAAAAAAAAAAAATTTTTTTTAAAAGAAAACCAATTTGCTGTCTCCCTTTTGAAATGAACAGACCAGTTCAGTTTTACCAGTAATCTGCAAGCTATGAGAAGAACAGTTTGGATTCATCTGCAAGTCAAATTACTTTAAAATTGATGATTAGTGAAGAAGCAAACTGAAACCTGAGTGGAGAAATGATGCCTCATGTGTCTTCATGTCTCATGCTGCTAATGAGAAAGGTGTGGGGTGCTATGAAGAAATGTGTCCTTGGTTCCCTACAAAACTCTTGGCAATGACCATGTGTGTCATCCATGTCCAGGTATGTCAAGGAGACATTTCCTTGTCATCTGTGCAAGAGGAAGCAGGAATTCAGGGAACTCAGGCAGTTGACAGGATTTTACCCAGAGGTGCAACTGTACTTCTCAAGAGCTCTTGCAGCTCCACATTTCCTCGTTCCTGTATTTCAGTCCTCCAAATGTGTCATAGCTGGGACAAGTGCTGTAAATTCTGCTCCCACTTTGCATGGTGCCACAAAGCCTCCTCTCCTTTTTATTACTACCAAGGAAATAATTGACTGTGTGGTAACAGAGAGGTTGCAAACAACAGATCTCATCTCAGGGACTGACAGGTAGCTGCTGTGGCTTGTAGTTCATGTTGGCCAAAATGTGGTAAAGATACTTTATATCACAGTGGTTTGGGTTGGAAGGGACATTAAAGCTTATCTGCCACAGGCAGGGACACCTTCCCCTAGACCAGGCTGCCCCAAGCCCCATCCAACCTGGCCTTGAACACTTCCAGGGCTGGGGCAGCCACAGATTCTCTGGGAAAGCTGTGCCAGGGCGTCTCAGCACCCTCTGAGTACAGAATTTCTTCCTAAAATATATTCTAATTCTTCCCTGTTTCAGTTTAAAACCATTGCCCCTTATCCTGTCACTATTTGCCCACGTGAAAACTCCCTCCATTTGTGGCATTTCCTCCACAATAAATACATTCCCTGTGTGTTTTGTCTGTTGGTTCCTACAGGTGGTGAAGAAGTGCCCCAAGTGCTGCAGTGATGTGAAGAGGCAGCGATTAACCCAAGTTTTCTTCTGGTCCTGATGCCCCCGCAGAAAGGGCAGGAAGCCCTTGGTGCCAGCAGAAGGCAGTGGCTGTGCTCTGGCTCTTGCTGAGCAGGAGCAGGATGGAGGCTCCTTTAAATCCCTGTGATCCATGTCTCTGGATTGTGATCTGAGCATTTTCCAGCAAAGGTGGTCAATTCTGAAAGGTCTCACGGCAGGAGACAAAGCAGAACATTGTCCTCTGTTAGAAAGTTAATTTTTTTACTTATTTTATCCTCTGAATTCTCCATGGCCACTCTTAGGCTGGAATTTTATATCCTGGACGCTGCTGTCATTTTATGGCCCCTTCAGGTAATACCAGATCATGGAAAAACCCCAGGAATGCTCCTACAGTGGAACTGAGCTGGCTGAGGATGCCAGACTACCCATCCCTGTCACTGGTGTTCCTGGAAGAGGTGATTCACATTCACTCTTTGGGGTTTGGCAGCAGCCATTGTCTCCAATAGCAGAAGATACTGAAAGGATGATTTTTGCCAGGATGGTGAGCAGGAGCTCCCTCTCACCTGCTGTGCATCCCCCAAGCCTGATTCCATCATCCACCATGGAGGGATTTTTTTGAAAAAAAGAATAACAAAAGCCTCTAAAGAGGCTTTATTCTTCACTCAGGGCTGGGATTTCCATGTGCCTGTGTTACCTGATTTGCTTTCCAAGAAGAAGAGGGATCTAAATGTTTTAAAACTTTTAAATTAATCAAATTTTAAAAATTCCTTGGTATTTCCACTCTCTGTGAGTAGTGGATATAAGTGGTTAACCTAAAAAATGATAGCAATTTTAAATCTTCTGTAGCTGCTGTTAATTAGACTGTAAAATAAAACTATTTTGTCTAAATTTGATTTGGTTAGATTAAAAAAAACCCCAGTAATTAAAAAAAACCAAACAAACAAAAATGAAGGTATAAAAACCATTGGCTATTGAGTTCTAATGGCCCTGGTAGGAGCAAGGGGAAGGGTTGTACTCTGTTGGTGGTTTTCATCTCAACAGAATTTGGAAAATTTTATGTTAATAAAGTTTTATTCTTAATAAAATAGAAAAGCGAGCTTCATTTTAACAAAGTTTTCAATTTCTCCTGGTTATAGAATTTAAACCCTTCAATCTTCAAATCTCAGAGTTGCTACAGTGAAATGGAAACCTTTGTACTTCATTGACAACAAAAGCTTAGGCAGGAATTGAGGCTGTTCTGAGCTGTCATATATTCTGTCTTGTTAAATTTTTTGGATGAATATTACCTTCTAGCCATGTATCTATTCAGTGCAGCAAAACAGGAATAAATAATGCAGATAATGTCCTGGATGTTTCAAATAAAATGAGGGAAATGACAGAAAAGTATTATAATAAATACAGGTGTGTTGTAGAAATGAACATCAAAATACTTGGAGTGAGTCTGGGGGCAGTGAGCAGTAAAATGTCATGTTTTGGGGGGTAGCTCCGTGCCTGGTCTCCTGGGAAGGTCTCTCCCAGGAAGCTGCAGCTGACTGCTTGTGCCACTGGAGGGAAGCCACAGCACGGCCAGGAGCGTGCTGGGGGCGGTGACCACAGCTCGGGCCGGGTGGGAATCATCTGCCGTGGGCTGCAAAAATGCTGCCAGACCCAGCAAGACAGAAGGAATTACTTGAGAAGTCTTGTGGGGTTGAATCACCCCACACGCTTGGAAAGGGCTTGGCAGGGACAAATATTATGATGCTGCTTTTCCCCCTCAGCTGAAGTAGTTTTAAAGCTGTGCCTTTTCCTGCAGTTGTTTTGGTCTGAAGATTGTTCCAACCTGGGGATGCTCTGTTCTGAGACAGGGCAGAGGACCAATGCTAAGAATATCTCAGAGCCTTCAAGAGATTTGCTGAATGGTTGGGGTTGGAAGGGATCTGGATATCACCCAGTCCAACCCCCCCTGCCAAGGAAGGGTCACCTGGAGCAGGGGACAAGGGATTGCATCCAGGTAGGTCTGGAATGTCCAGAGAAGAAAACTCCACACTCTCCCTGGGCAGCTTTTCCAGTGCTCTGCCACCTCCATGGAAAGCTCTTATCCATGTTGAGGTGAAAATTCTTGACTTTAATTTTATGGCTGTTTCTCCTTGTCCTGTTGCTGAGCACCATAAAGAGTCTGGCACCCCTTGGAAATATTTATATGCATTGATGAGATCCCCTCTGAGCCTCCTCCAGACTAACCAGGCTCAGCTGTGTCTCCTCATCAGAGAGGCTCCAGCCCTTCATCACCTCTGCAGCCCCTGCTGGATCCTCTCCAGTAGCTCCTTGTCTTTCTTACACAGAGGGGAAAACTTGCTGAGGGATTTTCTCTCCCCTCACCCAGGACATTCCATCCCTTTTTCCAGGCAGCTCCTTCTCTTCAGCAGAGGGCTTTCCTTGCTGAAGAGGTTTACAGTCACTGCCCTTCACCAGCTGAACCCACCCAGACAAGCTCTGAAACACACCAGTGTCACACCAGTGTCCCACCAGTGTCCCACCAGTGTCCCAGTGCACATGGCTTTGGTTTGGGGTGGGTTTGGGTTTGGTGCTGGTTTCTGGTGCACTGGGAATTGCACTGCAGTGGATCTGGGAATCAATCCCTGCTCTTGGTGGCTGGGGCAGGACAGAAAGATGTCCTGGACATGGGAGAACTGGAGGACCTTTGGGTCCCTCTCAACCCAAACCCTGCTGTGACTTCATGAGACCTTGAAGAGGGTCTCCAGCAATCAGGACTTTTCTGTCATCTGGAAACTTGTTTAATTTACAGGAAGGAAAGACAGGGGCAGTTAATTAATGATAAAGAACAGAAAGTGAGAAAACTTTCAGAAAAAATCTGTGTTGTTTTAGGTGCTTAGAGGAATTTATGCAAATCATTTCATGATGGGGGGACAAAAACCTATCCCAGTCACTCCTTGCTGACTTTCAGAAGCAAATGACACATGGCTTACAGATCATGAAGGAAGTAGATAGTAATTTTTTGATTGTCCTTGCCTTGCAGTGCTATGACTAGACCTGGAACGTTGTAGTGTGTCATTGAACAAACCTTTCCTGCTGGTTTTTTTCTCCCCCCCAAAAACTGAAAGGACTCACAAAAGAGATCAAAATCAGCAAAGCAAAATGTTTCATCAGGAAAGAGATGAGCCCTGTCTCTGGCTGCCAAAGTGGTTCCTTATGGGCAGCAAGGGATTTCTTTGCTCAACAGAATTTTCTGTGAATGTAATAGGAAAATTTATTTTGCAAGAGTAGTTTCAGAAGGTGGTGCTGCTGCACACCCTGGAGTGTGAAACTGTGCCCTGTATGGAGAAGTGAAGGCAGAGCCACGGCAATAGGATGCTGAATTCCATTTCTATGCCACCTCCACTGGTCAGAGTCAATAGTGAGTTGTGTTGCTGCTTTCTGGTTGTCAGGCAGTGACCCTTAAACCCATTCTGGGAGGTTTGTTGGACCAACAGAAAAACAGACAGAAGATTAATCAAAGGTCATTGTTCCACCAGACTGTTGGAGTCTGAGGAAGTTGTCTGGGGAAGGCCTTTCTGTCCCATTAATGTGGTGTTTTGCTCTCTAGGAGCATCCATCTGACACATTTTTGTTGTTATCAAATTCACAACTAAAATAAATGTTGATGAGGGATCACAGTGCAGCGAGGAGCGAGGAGTTTCCCAGTGCATTGTGTCCATCCCAGCAGGGTCATGGCTGGGACACAGGGACTGCCAGCAGGTGCCATTCAGGATGTAACCACCTGCTACTGTTTCATACACCTGGTGGGTTCCATGTGAAATCCAGGGACAGAAAACTGAAACTGTGCTTCTGCCTGTGGAGGAGGAAACGCTCTGCGGCTCCTGGGTGGTCAAGCCTCAGGCAGAGGGATTCCAGTGAAACTCCCCAGCTGGGTGAGCCCAGAGCAGGGCTTTCTATTGGATCTAGTCTAGTGGTGAGTTTCACCCAAAAAAGCATCAAGAGGCTGTGCCTCAGTGCCGGGGCAGGGCTGGGAGATTAGCTGATTAATTACTGAGTTGATGCACACTGACAAAGCGAAACCCCGGCAGTCCTTGGCTCAGGGATTATGTCAAAATGAGTTAGAAATCTTTAGGATTACTTTGGACAGCTACAGGGGATCGAGATAAACAAGCAATAAAATAAAAACAAAACCACTTTAGAGTGGCCTGTGTAGATCAGCTCATCGCCTGTTCTGTGTAAAGTGCAGATAAACACAGCCCAGAGCCTGCTGCTGGACTGTAGTACTGACGCCCCTTGGCTCCTGCGGGAGTCAGAGGATATTCTTTAACCGAGGTGGGTAGAAACTGACCTTACTGGAAGGAGCTTTGTATTCTTTTTGACCATTGAGGTTTCCTTCTCTTTCTGGGTAGTGGAGAACTGGGTTTGATTTTCTTGGTGAATGGTGTGTTTAGCTGTTGTAGGTCTGAACTTTGTGTTCGGAATAAAGTCCATGAGATTCTCCATCCGCAGCCCCAGCGGCTGAGAGCTGGATGAGAGAGGCAGAAGGCAGATGCAGAATTGTTAATTCTCTGCAAGAGGAGCTGGCTGCTGACTCCTGAGGAGAAAACCTCCACATCCTTTCAGGTCCTCACTGTGGTTCCCTCACCCTTGCAGAGACTTGCATTTGCTTTTTGAGCATCTGATTTTGACTGTTCAGAGGGAATGTGATGAGACAGAGCAGGGCAAAGGGCAGGAGTCCCGTGTCTTGAAGCAGGCACTGGAACACATGGTCTGCCGAGGCTGTACCTGCAAGGCTGAATTCAGTTTTCATTTGAATCCTTGGGGCCCAAGACTTAGGGCACTGTCACCTGTAAGGGATTTAAGGGCTGACCTCCTTAGCTGCCGGATGCTGTGCCACAAAAGGTACCCGTGTTTAGAGTTATAGCTGGAGGTGGTGTCGTCCTCGGTGCTCCTGAAAGGAGAAGGTTGAAGCTCGGAGCCAGCTTTAGGAATGCCAGTGCCCAATCATTGACGACCGGGGCTGGTTTGGCAGGGTCAGTGCCCTCGGGGGACGAGTGGGATGGGGTCTGGTCGCGGAGCCCCTGGGCAGAGCCGGGGCGATGCTTCCCACAGCTCCGGTTTCCCTGCCCGCAGCCACAGCCAGAACCGGCCCCTCCGTGCTGCCTTTGACGGGGCAAACTCCCAGCGAGAGGCAGCTGCTGTTACTGGGAAGTTCTTCGGCGCTTCCAGCCGGGGAACAGAACGTTCGCATGGGAATTTCCCTGCCTTTCCCCTTGCCAGAAAACCATTCCTCACCAACCCCCTGTAAAACTTAGCTTTGAAAAACTGTGCGAATGCCACTCGCCTCCTTCCTCCACACAGGTAAACGAACTTCATTGCTCTGAAAGCTTCACTTTAGAGGCAAGTGCAGAAACGAGAGCGAAAGAGGCGCTCGGGAGAGGGAGGGCGCCGGGACGCGAAGGCGGAGCCGGGGCTGCCGCGGCGGGGCACCGGGAAGGGCTCGGGGCCGGGATGGAGTCGGGGGGGGGAGCCGGGATGGAGCGGCGATGTCACCTCCCCTTGCCCAAGAGGGGTCTTTCCCTCGGGCCGGTCTATAAAGGCACGGCCGGCCGCGGGGAGAGGAGCGGAGCGGAGGCGCCAGGCGGAGTTGCGGTGAGTGGAGCCGGTGCTGAGGAATGGGATAGGGAGGAAGGGGAGGAAAGGGAGACCTTGGCTGCTTCCCCACCTGCTCCTGCTCCCTCTCGGCTGCGGTGGGCTGGCGGTGGTTTCCCTCCCCCGGGCGATTCCACGTGTCTGGCTCTGCCTGGGTGCGGGGGTGCCCAGAGCCTCTCACCCGCAGCCGCTATAAGGCTCTGCTCCGTCCCTGCGCTGGGGAGAGCCGGCATCTCCCTCGGAGGAAGGGCTGACTCGGAAGAAAGCAGGCGAGGAAACCCAGTCTTTCCCAACAGCCCTTCCCCATCTCCCTCTGTTTTTAAGCCGGCCGGTCGGGTTGAGGCTGCTGCTGCAGAGGGGAGCCCCGGCGCAGGCAGCACCGGCCTCTGAGGACCCGCTCTGTCCCCCCAGGTTTCTGATCCCGGCGCTCGGAAGCCCTCGGTGCGATGCCATCCTGCCACGTGCCGAGTTTGAGGCATCCACCCAAGGTAAGGGATCTTCTGCTTGTCAGGCTGGGCACGTGGGCTTGGAAAGGGAGGATCAACAAGCTCTGGGATTCAGTCCTATCCTGAGCATCTGGGTTTCCAAAAAGTGTTAAAGGTCCTAGGGAGCATGTTTTGGATCTGCTAGTCTGGAAAACATCCCTTCTGCTTCTTGGTTTGCAAATGTGTCTCTTACTGCAATGGTGGGGAACTGACTGGGGGGAAAGAGGGGAATGGGCTGGAGCTGCTCCAAGTTCCGAGTGAGGGAAATTGGGCTCTAAATGCATCACAAGTGGGTTTGGGAAGGATGCTCTCTCACCTGGCATGGCAAAGGAGGGCAGTAGCTGGTGCTTGGGCTGGGAACAGCATGGGGTGGGAGAACGATTTCTTGTCTCTACAACAATAACAAGTTCTGTAACAGCAGCAGCCGCGTTTGTTGCTCCAGCCTCTGCCCGAGGATGAGCTCAGGGCTCTTTGCGCTGTCTTTGCCGTAGTGGATGTTCCCCCCTCTCCTCCTTTTGCTGGCTAAGCTCGCCTGCGACGCCCAGCCCACGTACCAGTGGAAGGATGCTGTGACAAGAGAGAGGATCACATGCCAGCAGTGCCCGCCGGGGACCTTCGTGGCACGGCACTGCTCCAGGGACAGAGCCACGCAGTGCGAGCCCTGCCCGGATTTGCACTACACTCAGTACTGGAACTACCTGGAGAAGTGCCGCTACTGCAACGTCATCTGCGGGGAGAAGCAGGTGGAGGTGCAGCACTGCAACGCCACGCACAACCGCGTCTGCCAGTGCCAGCAGGGCTACTACTCGAACATGGAGCTGTGCATCCGGCACTCCGAGTGCCCGCCGGGCGCCGGGGCTCTGAAGCCGGGTAAGTAATTCGGGCACTGCACATCCTCCCACGGCTCTCGCCACGCCCCAAAATCTCCGCGGGCGATAAAAATCAAGGAAAAATACAGCAGCCAAATGCAGCAGCCAATGCTTGCCCATAGCCTGACCGATTCCCTTTTAGCGCTGGTGCTGGCACTGTGCCCTCCCTGCCAGTGTGCTCCTGCCTCTTTTCCAAGGAGGAATTCGGTTGGGTTTTTCCACAGCTATCAATTTGAAAGCTTTTGAAATCCCCAGCAGCACACTTTGATGGGGTGTGTCAATCCCAGCTACCTGCCTCACCTGCCACAGCAGGCAGAGCTGTGACTTGGCCATCCCCGGAGCAGCCACTGGCCCTGTGCCACAGGCAGGTGGGAAGGTCCAAGCTGCTCCTAACCATTCATCAGCTCCCTTCTCCTGGCACAGGCAGCCCGGGAGCTGGGAATGATGATTATCTGGGCTGAAGAAGGCAGCTGATGATGTAAGGGCAGGGCTGAGGAATGTGTGTAGCTCTGGGGCCAGTGTTGTGGTTTTTCATTGAGCACCTTGGAGAGGCTGTGTTGAAAATACATAGTGGACACACAGCCAGATTCCAAATCCACAAAACCAGCTTTGTTTTGACTCCTGAGTCTGAGACTCATCTCCTTGTGTGATCTAAGTACCAAGATATTTTAGGGGACTTATTCTCCTAGAGTTTCTCTTGAACAGTTTTCTCTGGTCCTTTAATTGCTCCAAATGTGTGTAAACTCACCAGTGAGGACCAGGCTCTGCCTGGATACCCCAGCAGGGAATGGCAAACCAGTGTGAGCAGCAACAGCAAACCCAGCAGCATCTTGCTTCTCACTTTGAGAGGCTTTTGAAGTATGGAGTCTTTTGAAGTCCTTCCATGTGTGGCATGGAAGAGCTCCAGGCTCACCAGCCACAGGGAAAATATCTGTTGTCTTCAGCTGATGTTTATAATTGAGATTTAGGGTTTAATTTTCTATAGGACATGGCAAAATGCAGTAACACTGAAAAGGGGGATGAAGATATCCAGGCATTACAGGGAAGCACTTTGAAATTAAACATGGAATTTGTCTTGAGGGTTGGCTTTAGGACTGAGGAGCCATGCAAGCAAGCTGGGTATTTGAGAAGAAGCTGGTTTTTTGGTATTATTATTTATTTTTTGCAAATGGCTTCTTGTGTGGGGAGGATTTCCCCCCAGCCCAGCCACCTGAACACCACAGCAAGGGCTGAGTGTTCAGTGTGGTGGGCAGAGCCCTGGACCTGCCAGTGCTGGTGTCTGGGTGGAGAAGGTGTGCACTGGGGTGCACACCTTCTCCCACTGGATGAGAGCTTTGATCCTTGTGCAAACCCCCAGGGCAAACCAACTTTGGGATTTCCCAGTTGTAAATAGTGGCTCAGATGTTGGGGGTAATGGATGGGCCTTATGAATGGTCTGGGTTGGGAGGGACCTGAAAGATCAGACTTCTGGGAAAGCCTAAAGGGGAGGCAACAGCATAGAAACTGCTTGTAACTTGATTCGTGAAGAGGAGGTGAAAAGGGTGGGAAATCTCCTGCCCCAGAGCCCTTCCCTCTGCTGCCAGGGAGAGGGAATGCTGCTCGGTGCAATCCTGCCCGTGTGGCATCAGCCCTGCGACACAAGGGAAGCGCTGGCCCGGAGCCAGGGCAGCAGTGACAGCGCGGCCAAGGACAGCTCAACTTTCACCTCCACAGAGAGTTTCACTTTCACTTGGGAGGGAGCCTCCGGCTCTGGGAAGAAGGGCTCTGGGAACCGAGGGACTGGTCTGGCAGCTCAGCCACCAGCCTGGCTGCTGGCTCCTGCCTGGGAGGTGGCCTTTTCCTGGGGAGATGGTGGCAGTGGTCGTTTCCAAAACTTCACCTTCATGCTCCAATGGCGTCTGGCATCATCCCCAGCTGCTGCCTCTGCTCCTGTGCCAGCTTGTCACCTGACAGTCCCGTTGTGTCCCCATGCACAGGTACCCCCTTTGAGGACACCCAGTGCCATGACTGCCCCCACGGCTTCTTCTCCTCCAACTCCAGCACTGACCCATGCCAGCCACACCAGGACTGTGAGCAGCAGGGGAAGGTGACCAACGTGCAGGGCAACAAGTACCATGACACCCTCTGCATGTCCTGCAGACCTGGGAGAGGCAACAGCACACAGGGAGCAGGTGAGCCACGGGCACAGCGTGCCAGGACAGATGCTGCCAGGGTGAGAGCAAACTGACTCATGACTTTCTCCTACTTAGATGCAAATGAGGTGAAATGGCTTGTAAAAGCATGGAGTGTTACTAATAATTATGGATTAAATAATCTGTCTCCCTTCACCTCCTTCCAGTGTCAGTCCCATAGAGCAAGGACAGGGTGCTGGGCTTAAGCAACAGTCACTGCACAGTGAGAACAAAGAGCTGACAGTGAAATCCTGCTGGATCTTACCAGGGACAACTGGGAGTGCTGGGACAGGGGATTTTGGCAGCTGAGGCACCCAGCTTGGCACAGCTCCTGCACTCCCTTTTCCTGGCTGCACCTGTTTTCTGGAAGTTTTATGGCAGCCTGGTCTGGTGCAGGTTGAGTGGAGCAGAGCCCAAGGTTCATTGGAGCTAATGTGGGGTGGATTTTGACCCATCAGGTGTCGAAGTGGAGATGTGGTGTCAGTCATAAAGTCAAAGAAGAGCTCAGGTGGGAGGGACTTGGAAAATTTATCTTGTCCAACCTTTAATGGGAAAGTGAGCCTGTGAACATTATCCAGTGCCATGTCCTGAATGTCTGAAAAGCAATGGAGACGTCATCACCTCCAGGGGAGGCTGTTCTGGAGTGAAAAAATGTCATTCTTTCACCAGGATGAAGCTTGGTAGAAAAGCTTTAATGAAACTCACCCACAGGGTGGTCAGGCGCTGGAACAGGCTCCCCAGGGAAGTGGTCATGGCCAGAGCTGTCAGGCTTGTTGTGGGGCTTTTGGGTGGTCTGTGCAGAGCCAGGACTTGGACTCAGTGAACCTTATGGGTCCCTTCCAACTCAGGACATCCCATGGCTCTAAAAGATTTTCCTCTGTGGTGAAGGAATGTGGAGGCTTCCCCCCTGGGCACCTCTCACTTTTCCACACTCTCCTGGCACCAGCAGCACCGAGATTTCTCCTCACAAAGCCTGACTCACACCATGAGCTCCCTGCCAGGAGAGTGATCCTGACACAGAGACTGGAAAGCTCCGTCACCAGTGGGATGCAGTCCCGGGGTGGGGGATGGCCAGGTCAGAGCAGTGTCAGCAGCACGTGCGTCAGGCACCGGCCCCCGCAGCCAGACCAGCCCTTTGCAGATATTTATAGAGGGAGGAGGCCCCAGCAATGGGAGCTGAAGGTTTTTTTTAACTCCAGTTTGTTATGATTCCTCTCAGGAGGCACACAGGGATCTGCTCATCATCAAGCTGAGCCTGCCGGAGAGGCAGAGCCAGAGCAGTGGAGCTCACCCCACCCCACTATAATCAGTGAAACTGTTCCCAGTCTGCAATGGCATGAAACTGGGCTAATCTCTCCCTGATTGAGTAATCCTTTGCCCTTGACCTCTTGAAAATTCTTTCTGTTTTCATTCCTGATGCTGGCTGCACTCCAGGAGCTTCCACCAGCCGGGGCTGGATCTGTCCCATCCCAGCGCCCTGACTGGGGCTGTGCTTAGGGCTGGTCCTGTTGCAAATCTGTTACAAGGTTTACAAATGTGTGTGGGGAAACTGAAACTTTCAGGGATAAGAATGCGTAAGTACTTACGGCAATTGCATCAGATTTGTCTGGGCTTTTCTTCTATTCCCTGATGGGGAGGAGCATGGAATAGGTACATTGACTTTCTACAGAACTTCTACACCTTGTTTTCCAACTGCCCTGTGTAGAGTGCAATCACTAGAGCAGGTTGTTCCAATGCCCATCCAACCTGGCCTTGAACGCTTCCAGGCCTGGGGCACTCACCAGCCCTGTGGGGTGGTGATGTCCCACAGAGAGCCTTGGCAGGGCTGTGCCCTGCTGTCCCATGTCCCTTTAACCCCCGGCTGTTTTCCCCCACCAGCTGCAGATGACGACTGCGATCAGGCCATGATAGACTTTGTGGTGTACCAGAACATCCCCGTCAAGAAGCTGAAGCGCCTGCAGCAGATCCTGGAGCACTCACCAAAGAAGCAGGCAGCATGGACCAGGGCAGCCATCCAGGAGAAATTCCGGGCTTTCCTCACCCACAAGAAGGAGGAGGACTCTGAAGTCACCAAGGAGCTGCTGGATGCGCTGCGCATGGTCAAGCTCCACTCCATTGAGGAGAAAGTCCGCGAGCGCTTCCAGCTGCCCTGAGAGCACAAACTGGACTTGTGACTTTTTGGGTGCTCTTTGTTTTGGTTTTTATCTTCTGAGGCTCCATTAATTTATTCATCTTTCCAAACATAACTTGAAAAGCAGCATGAGAGATGAGTGATGGAGTGGCATCATGCTATAGCAGCTGTGTCACTGCTGACGGGATGGGATGGGATGGGATGGGATGGGATGGGATGGGATGGGATGGGATGGGATGGGATGGGATGGGATGGGATGGGATGGGATGGGATGGGATGGGATGGGATGGGATGGGATGGGATGGGATAGAATATGTGAGCAGCAGAAACCCCTTGCCAGCTGCTGGGGCAGCTCCTGGGAGCTCACCAGGTGTTGGACACAGATTTTCCAGCCCTCAGCAAGTGTCAATATTTTATCAAAAGAAAAACCTGCATCCAGGGTCATTATTTCTGGGGAAGAACATGGTTCCCATTATAGAAAAATGTTTGGCTTTATTTTAACCTGTATAAGTTTGGGCTTGTTGGGGTTTTAGTCATTTTACAGTATTTCCCATGGAGGATTTGCTTGCGATTTTTGTCATGCTTTTGTTTGAGAAGAGAGTTTGCTGCTGAGGCGCAGAAAGGGGGAAGATGCCCCAAACTCACTGGTACAGCTCATTTGAAATTTATTTCTTAACTAACTGTTTTTATACCATGTGTGAAAGATGTTTTCTATAGAAAGAAACCAAAGAAGTTATTTTATTGTACACCTCTCTGTCACCCTAGTCCTTTCCTAATCTCACTTGGAGGTGGTGCTGGAAGACCCAGACCATCATATCTGACCCTGCTTACCCTTGTCTGTTTTTCCCACATGTTGGCATCTCTGCTCATGGCAGGGCATTGGAACAAGATGATCCTGAAGATCCCTTCCAACCCAAACCATTCTGGGATTCTGTGATCACACAGCCCCAGCCAACCCCTGCGCCCTGAGCCTCGGTGAGGCTGTGTGCCAGCGGGATGCAGACAGTGTGCACTGGGATTTGTGGCCAGGGTGACATTCATGTCTCTTGGGTCAGCCCAACTGTGTCCTCCTGAGCCCCAGCTCTGTCCCCAAACCTGGCTGTGTGCTCAGTGAGCTGGGCTTGGAACAGTTCTGCTGACTGCAGGAGTTTTTGTTTAAACAGATGTTGCTTAGGGAAGTCAACAAGACTGATCCCCTCTGGCATTTTCCAGTCTGTAGCAATGATGACGCAGAGCTACATTTTACGCTGTGAATGAGTTTGACTTTTTATAGCTCTTTTTTAGTGGAGCAGATGCCAGGAATAATTTGTGGTTCAGAAGATGGTATTTTCCCCCAGCTTGGAGCTGTTTAAAGCTCTCTAAAGTGAGTGCAACCTGAAAGTGCCCCCACACTTCCTCTGTGCAAGGAAGCTCCAGGGGGAAGAAGGGAATTTTACCCTCCCCTCACTGCCCACAGACACATGCCAGGCTCTTCTTGCTGCAGTGACAAGTTAATCCATGGCAGTCTGGATGACAGGGGGTGATCTCAAGGGGCAGTGTTTGCTTCTTCACTGCTCCAGAGTTTGGGAGTCCCTGGATGTCTGCTCACACCTGCCTGGCACCACAGGCTTCAACTGGGATCCCAGACTTGCAATGTCTCACCCCAGTTTTGGGCTCTGAGGATGAAGCAGCTCAGTGACCCTGGCATTGTCCTGGGTCAGTTCAGCCAGGGAAGAAGAGAAGCAAACGGCTGAAAAGCAGCTGAGGGGAGCACTCTCCCCTCTGCATTGAGCCTGGGCTGACCCTGGGAATCCCCTCAGTCCTGGCAATATCCTTTAAACTTCATCAAGCCCGGCCTTGAAATCCTGCTAAGGAGCTTCACAGGGGACCAGAACTCCCCTTTCCAGTGCTCAGTTTTTACCATGTCTGATCTCTGCCCTCCCAAGCTGCTTTATCCCAGTGGGATGCAGCTCAGTCTCTGAGAATTGCTTTCTCCAAGTCCCTTGGCAGGAGCCAAGTGCCCCTGCAGGGTCTGAGAGCAACTGGGGCAGGACACGAGGAGGGTTTCCATGAGAGCATGGGGAGAACTGAAGCTCAGCTGCAGCACTTTGCTCCAAGGCAGACTGCAAGGCAGGACAGCCAGTGCTGATGGGTTGAAGGCTGGAGCAGCCGGAGCCTCTTGCATTGGCTGCAGCTCCTTGAAGGATTGCCATCCTGCTGCATTGCAGTTATCCTGACTCAGCACAAAGCATTTGGAGTCCTTGCTCTGAAGGGGAACAGGAATGGAGAGCTGTTAGTGCAGGAACTGCCTCTCACACTGAATGAGGGTCTACCATGGCCAACCCTCCTTAGGGCACCATGTCTGGCACCCTCGTGCCTTGGCAGGTTGCAGTGGGGACCACAGAGCTCAGCTCAGTGAAGTAGGAGAGGGAGTTTAAATAACAAGATGGCCCAGCCTGTGTGAGAGAGCTCTGCACTCACTGCCAGGCTTCCAATGCCACCAGCCACTGCAGCACTGAGGAGCTGGCAGGGGATGATGCCCTGTGCCACCAGCAGCTCCCCAGCTTGGTGCCACGAGCCTGACTTGCTCTGCCAGGGTATCTCCTGAACACCCACGCATTGTTATCATGTTCTGTTCAGGGGATTTGGAACCTCTCCTCCCGGTTTCCCTCATTGCCAAGTTAGCTGGAATTTCTGCACAGGGAATTTTCTTCTCACGTGGGCTCGTAGGCAGGGTGACTGAGGAAGATCTTTCTGATAAATGTTAACCTTTATAAGCGTGGCCAAACACCCTGGCACGTGAGTCTTGCTGGGCTTCCAGGAACTGGGCTTTGCTGGAAAAGCCAGGATGGGCAGCACACAGAGAGCCCTCTCAAACCACCTGTGGCTTCATCACAAGATATTTCACCTTTTTAGATAATTAACATTAAGAGGATGAAAATCCCTTTTGGTTTCCCCTGAAGTTTCCAAAGCCCAGAGAGAGAAGAGGAAGAGTTGGCAGCATGAGCTTTTTCCTGATGGTTTAAAAGACTTTCCTCATAAACTGTGGCAGAGGAGAGCACATAGTAACATCTAAAAGTAGATGCAGTGCTATCCCAGGATGACTCAGATATTTGGTACTCAGAAGATAATTTTCCAAATGCTACAAGCACTACATAAAAAGCCAAGCCCACACTGCTCTCAATATCAGGCTTCCCCCTGGCGATAAATGCTTAAACCCAGATAAAATCCCACAAAACCACTGGTTGGTTTAAAGTGCTGAGGTGGGTTAGGTCAGTGCCATGGGCTCCTTGACCACCTGTTACCACAGCCAGGTGTGGCAGTGACTCAGGCTGGTGGTGGTGATGCCTCAAACCCTGGAGCACTGGCAGCAGGAGCTGACATGCTCCCAACCTGCTCGGTGCAGGAGCAGTTGGGACACGTCTCTCCTCAGCCCAGGAGAGCACTGCAGGTTCTGGCCCACTTGCAAAGCTTGTAATGGAGTCAGGGAATTACTAATGTGAATGGAAGGAGTCAGAGGGAGTTTTTCTAGTGAGGTCATACACAGCTGGCTCCAAGGGTGGAGAGCCAGGATTGACAGAGGAAACAAAGCGGGGGAATTTCTGAGGTGTGCAGAGAGCTGTGAGGGGATGAAACCAGGGCAAATGAACAATTCATCTTGTTGAAACAGCCTGCAGCCCTCTTGCCTGAGGCTGCCACCTTTTCATGCACAAGGCAGGTAAATTCAATCTTCTGCCTGCAGATTTTGCCAGCCTCCCGTGCTGCTCAGCAGCTGACAATGGGCTGAGCCCTCCAGGCTCTGTGGGAGAGGACTCAGAGAGTGTTAATGGACACCAAACTTGTTTCCATTCTCCCATCACTATTCCAGAGGTGCCGATTTTATCTTATTTTGAAGCACACTTCTATTTTCCTCTTGATGGTAACATTTTCCTTTCTGGCTGTAAATCTGTGTGATGTGTCCATGCTGTCCCTGCTGGGACACATCCCTCACAGCAGTCACCCAACAGTGGGACCAAATTTCCTGGTGTCAGGGCCAGGAGGGGAGCCTGAGGAAGTCAATCCTATCCTAGAGCAGGAGCAGAGAGGGCTAAGATATGCAGGGCAGCCCAGCCTGTGGGGCAGAGAATGGGGATGTCAGGACATCTTTTCTCACAGGGTCTCACCTGATCCCTACCCTCATTTCTACCCCTCCTCAATTTATAATTTTTATTTCTTTCTGTGTTCAAGGAGCTTCCTAAGAGTGGGAAGTCTCCAAAAGCAAGCAAGAGAAGGCAGAGCAGGTGACCTGTCCCAGATGGGGCCAGGGAACTGAGGGGTGAGGACCAGGGAGCCCCATGACGTTGGTGTCACTTTGGCCAGATGAGGAGATGGGTCAGGTGCTCTTGGGCTGAGTAGGGCTCATACCATGGATCTGCATCCATAGCTGGGTGAAATTCTGCCTGCTGAGCACATACCATGTATTTTTTAATGGAAAGAGAATTTTTGCCTCACACTGAGCAAAACTAGAATCTGACTGATAAATCCTTCCAAGGAAAACCTCCATGAAAAACATTGATAAAAGGAAACAGTTTGGTTTGTCAATATAGTCCTATTAAAGAAGCTCAAACACATTTTGGTGGCCTGATGACCCTAGAAGTGTTGCTGGAGGGTCACCAGTTTGGAGCCATGTCTGGCCTCGGGGTGTAGGACAGGCTGGGGGGTCACTCCCCACCCTCACCTCACTATCCAGCTGCCTGTGTTGGTCCCCAAAGGGCCTTTTTGTCCGCCTTGTAAAATGGCAGAGTTGGAACTCTGGTTAAGTCCATATTTATGATCCTCTCCCTGACCCAGGATCCAGTCCCTGACTCAGGATCCTGCCTCTGATTCATGATCCAGCCCCTGATTCAGGATCTGTTCCCAGACTCAGGATCCAGTCCCTGACTCTGCTGGTGGTGAAAAAAATCTTGTGAAACCCAAGGTTATGGCACCAAACTCCTCTGGGACAGCTGGAAACCAGCAGTGGAAATGGGAACCATGGAAATTGTGGCCTGGGAGGGTGGGGAGGGTGATCCTGGGGTGAAAATTCAGTAGCTGCCTGTTTTTAGGAGGAGAGTGTGAATGGGAGATGGTCTGGAGTCTTCTGAAGAGAAAGTTGAAATGTCCTAGGCAGGTGACATCAATGCTGGTAAAGCAGCCCCTGGGTGGGGGTTTATATGTAATTAATAGGTTTAAAATAGATCTAAAAACAGATTGAAGATGAACAGCTGACATTGTGGGCTTCACAAACCTGCGATCGAGTCCAACTCAAATAGAAGTTACTGTTCAGACCTAACCTAACAGTCCCTTCCAGCTCAAACTGTTCTGTGATTCTGTGAAATGGGATGATCTTCCCAGGTTCCACATTCCAAAGGTGTTGGGATGTCTTTGGAGTAATCACCTTCCAAAAACTCAGATTACTGCCACCTGCTGCTGACTAAGCTGGGAACAGATGACAATACCTTCTATCACCATCTCCCTGAGCAAATTCAATTATTCATACAATAATACAATACTGTTTGTACAATCTGTAGTGCTGAATCAACCATTTAAAAGGCAGCTAAAGAAGTACTAACATGAGATTGTCTTTTTAAACAGAAACTTGGACTTGGTTTCTTGTGGTAGTTACAGAGCCCAGTGGTAGTACAGAGGTAGGTACACAGCACAGTGCTGGAGTATTCACTTCTTCCTAGAGTTTAATTCCAAGCAAGTGTTGGGATACCACTTGCCCTTCATAGGACAGTTTGGTTTTGTCCTGGGAGGTTTAAAGGGTCACTTACAGGGGCAGCATTGGCCTTTGCTCTCTGGTGACCAGTGACAAGACCTGAGGGAATGGCTGGAGCTGTGTCAAGGGAGGTTTAGGCTGGATTTTAGGAAAAGATCTTTCTCCCAGAGGGTGGTTGGAACTGGCTCCCTAGAGCAGTGCTCACAGTCCAAAGCCTGAACCAGAGCTCAAAGACCATTTGGACAATGCTCTCAGGCACATGGTGGGATTTTGGTATGTCCTGTGTGGGGCCGGGAGTTGGACTCGAACTTTGTGGGTCCCTCCCAACTCAGGATGCTCTGTGATTCTATTTGGTCAGACATTGTTTGGTTCCCCTGACCTTGCTCACAAGGTACTTGGGCTCTAGTGATCAGTTCTGGGCACTGCCTCCTCTTAGCTCAATAAAATTTGAATATATTAGTAAAGGTGCCCTTTAACTTTATAGTTTTCTCAGTAACAAAGCCATGGCTACAACTACAATATCCATGCACAACACGCCCCCTGTTTAGAACCATGAACCTTTGACATGTTATTGTCTGAGTCAACAGGAGTCTTCCCTCAGCAACTCTTTGTTTACTTGAAAAACAATTATAATTACACAATGTTTATGGAAAAAGGGCAGAAAACCCGCTGTGTCTCAGTACTAAGCAGTACTGGGGATCCCAGACCTCACAGTGCCATGTGGGTGTGGGGAGAACTGAGGTCTCTGTTGTGGTGTCCTTTTGTCACTGCTCACCCAAGCATCACCCTGGGCCACCCAGTGCCCCAGGATCCTGTGCTTGGTCTGAAGATGAAGGAGCTCCAGCAGCATGGTAACTTAGCTGTAACATGGGAGTGGAGCTGGGAGACTTGATCATTTTCCTATGGAAACACAAGGAATGACAACTTCCCAGCTATTGCTGTGAGGACACGAGCTCGGCAAGGATGTGTGTTGGGTGGTCAGTGCTGCTGAGCCTCAGGCATGTGGATTTCAGGGTGGTTTTGAGAGGGAAGTGTAAGGCTTGGGTGTAAGTGTAAGATTGGCTTTGGGGACTTGATCCAGTGTGCTTGCTCAGCTTTGGTCAAATCACACAGATTCCTTACTGCTGATTTCTATTCCTCTCTCTCTCCACTTCCTTCTGTGATACTGCAGCTTGGCAGGTGATTTATTGAACTTCTTTTGATCTTCCCAGAAGCTGAGAGCCCTTTAGCTGGGAAACTTGGGAGATAAGAATAGGAGTGTACATTTCCCACTTCACGACTCTGAACCTGAAAGGAAAAATCAGCTCTGAGAACATCAACCCCAAGTTCTCGTTTCACACAGTTTCACGTGTTGTGTAGGAACAGCCTTGCCTGTGATTCAGCACCTCTTGTCTGCAGAGATCCCCTGCCCTTTGACACACCACATGTACTCACAGGGTACTTACCAGTCTTTCACAGCTTGTGGTTGGGCTATCCCATGATCCTGCCTCTTCTCAAGGCATGGAAATGAGCTGTCAAAATTCCCACCATGTTGAGGATGTGGATACAGCCCTGGGAAAGCTTAATCCTTGACCTGTGGGATTGGTTGGTTTGGGTTTTTGTCCTTTCCAGGAGGCTACAGCTGCCTTTGCCCCCACTGCTGCCTCTGCAGGGCAAAGCCCTACTGGGGGTCACTACTGGGGGTTTCATGTGCAACTGCCAATATCTCGATTAAAAATCAGTCTTGTTTTTGTCAGAGGAGCAAAATCTTTCATCAGGGCAGGATACACCTCAGTATGCCCCAGGTCCTCTTGTTCCCCTGGCAGAAGAGCCCATCTAAAAGCCCTTGGTCACAAAACCCAGCAAAAGCTCAGCACAGAGTTGCACCCAATGATCCCCGTTGGCTGCTCCCAACTCAGGATATTTAATGATTCTCTGAAACACTGAGTCGCCCATACATTCCTCTGCCTGTTACTGTTACAGGCAGCGAGGAGGTGCTGTGCCTAACACCAGCTTCTGGGAACAGCAAATTACTTATTCCTCCTTATGACTGCCTTATAGAATGTTTTTATTCTTTGTGGAAGTCTGACTCAAGAAGGCAAAAATTCTAATAAAAATCTCTAATGAAATAGTATCAGGTTCTCTGACTTCTGAGAACTGGCAGAGGAGTTCCTGGCTATGAACTGAACTGCAATGTAACAGAAACAACTCCAGAGGTTCCTGTTTCAGGAAAACACTTAAGAATACACCTAATTTCAGTGAATCTAATTTGCCCTCTGAGAAGTGTTTCTGGTATGTGCTGAATACAAGATGGCTTAAGGCTGCATGGGTCAGAGGCTTGCGTTAGTTCCTCCAAAGGTTTAGCATGAAATGTGTTCAGCTGAAGGATATATTCTGCAAATGATGAAGAATCATAGAATCCTAGAATTCCAGCTTGGGAGTGACCTCAAGGATCATCTAGTCCAACCTTTCTTGGCAAAAAGATAGCCTAGACAAGCTGGGCCAAGCACAAAAAGAAGTTACTAGTAATGAATTAGCAGTGCTGGTGAGAATACTAAATATTGGTGCAGAAGGGTTTTGTTTCAAGAAAAGGATCCTGTGTGTTCTGAAGTCAATGTATCCACTGCCTCATCTTCACAGCTACCTTGGGTAACACGTGGGAAAGGTGGGACTGCACAGACAGCCTCAAGAGAGATGAGAGCAATGTGATAATCAAGAAGACTCTCATAACAACACAGGAATTTTGAAACTTCATTTGGCATCAGCAGTGTTAAGGAAGAAGTGCAACCAAGAAGGAATGAAGAGATTCCTGCCCCCTGATTTTGTGTTTAAAAAAAATGTCAGGCAGAATTCCAGCACTGTGTAGTTAACTACCAATGCTCCTCCTCTCCTTGCTTCCAGTTGATGAGCATCTCACTTATAAAAAACCTTTAGGTAATTTTTTCCCCCAGTGCTAGTGCATACTGTGCTATCCATTTATTCTGCACCTGATGTGTGTCATTTTCCATGAGGTCTGATTCTTTTTAGTACTAGCTTGTTGCTTTACCAGGAATTTTAGGCATCACTCCCTTCTGATGTAATGGGTGAAGGCTTGTGATCGGAAGTTATTTGTGCAGATGAAGTAATTTGAGAGCAGACACTGCTGAGAGCTGGGACTAGATCATCATGAAGGCAGTTTGGGAATAAAAAAAGCTTGAGTGTGTGTAAAGAAATTAATGGAAAGCCCCCAGGAGTTGTCATGGAAGCTGGTTTTACCAGAGGAGCAGAGAAACAAGTCCCTTAGGGATTGCAGAAGCATAAAGAACAAAACTCAAGGGTAAAGTAGCAGGAAATGCCCAAGGTCAAGTAAACAATAAGGTGTTATCCACCAGGAATGTTTCACATGGGATTTCCAGGCGGTATAAAATTCCAGTGTAAAAAGCACCTGTTCCAATTTTTTAGCATCCATTTTAAGAACTCAGAAGAGGGGAAAGGCTCTTGGCACCTCACCACTCCCCCTTATCTCTCAGGAGAGAAATCTGAGGCAAGTTTGAGTAGAAAACTGTGCCAGGAGGGAATTGTGAGAGGTCACCCAGCATGGAACCTGTCTGCATGGCAGGGGAAATTCAGCCTGTCTTCATTAATTGTTCAAATTGGTTTTGGGAAATCTACAGACAAATACTCAGGAGTCTGAAAACAGCCCTAAAGGTGAAGGCAAACTGAGCCTGTGGTGCTGCTTTGGACAAAAGCTGAGGAGCAGCAGCAGAGCTGGACATGGAGGCAGGATTCACTGTCCTTAATGTATGGACACTGCTGGTTGTGTGCCAGGAATTACCAACCACATTAATCAGATTTTTTGATTTAAAGGGATATTTGTCAAGTGCAGTGACAGCACCACTCAGTCTTTATAAGTTCTCTCCTTGACACCATTTGCCAGGAGAGAGATCCCAGGACAGTGTTAAAAACACAGCGAAATACCAGATCAATTCAGAACCCTCCAAAAGTACTTTAAGGCAGGTTTCTAGCTGAGCCTTACATTTCTAGACCTGTACTACCAGGTCAGAGTTAGTTAATCAAGAACAATTCTGGAAATCATGACTAATCTAACAATCTCATGTACAGCTAAAACATCACTGCTGAAGACACTTGTCAAGATTGTGATCTGTATTCCATCAGCAGATCCTTTCCCTAAACAAACTGCTAGATTTGCTGGCTGTGTCAGCAGTACACAAGCAGGATGATAAGGAAGAAGAGACTAAAAATAGCTCAGTTAGCAATAAAACCATCCTACAGCACTGGATTCTAAGTCCACTTCATGATGATGGCTTGATTTCAGTTTGTCAGAGTAGGAAGGATGGCCAGGGGCACAGACCCTAAAGAGCCTCTGGTTGCTCCACTTTCTGAGACAGATGTTAGCAGCTAGGGACGGGACTAAGATGCTGGACTTACTCTGAAGCTGGGTCTGATTTGTCTTGGCATTTTCCATGGTTCTGTGGAACAGAATGTTGTGGGAAGTGGGATGAGCTGTGACCTCGGCACGTCTGTAATGCAGACCCTCAATGCACACGTCACCGCGGGATGGGACTGGGTCAGATCAGCTAAAAGTGCTGTAAGGCAGCTCCTCTGCATCCTTCCACAGATCCAAATGAAGATGGAATTGCCAGCACACAGACAGCACTGAGACTCAAAGAAATGCTTTAGAAGTGGTTTTTCAGCTCTTGTCTCCTGCTGCTACCAGTTATTGAATCCTAGCATAGGAAATTCCAGATGGGTGAGAGAATTCCAAACGGGTGAGAGAAATGTAATCATCTGCTCAAATAAGGCAAGTGGGGTTCCCTGCTGAAGTTACTGAACTCTTACCTTTATCTCATGGACAGCATGCCAAAGGGAACAGGGATTGCAAAGTGCAGGTGATCCATCTGTATCCCCTTGGGAAGATAAACCAGCTCTTTAGGCAATTTCATTGCTGTGAACAGGCATGGGCAAAACAAGTCCAATGCAAATGTCTCAAAAATCTGGAGAACTGACTAAATTTGTACTTTGAATTCAGAAACATTCTTGCTTTAAGGTCTGGTAGAGGGGTCACTTGAAACAAAAAAAGCATTTCAAATAAGTCTGTGCTTCCTGTAAGTATAAAATGTGAAAAATCACTACATTTCCGATCAAAATATAAAAAATTGTCCCATCTGCTGGGATACTGCTGTGGAAGGTCACTTTGAATTAGAATGAACTTTACACTGGTGGTTTCAGAGAAATCCTCCCTGTTTTGCTGGGGCCAGAGCACACTCATACATACCTATCCCAGCTTGGGCATGTCTCTGAGAAAACGACTCTCCCACACCTGAGAATTTGGAATTCTGAGGTCAAAACATGGGCTTTAAGACACCCTGCTGATAGGCACCACAAAGCAGTCTTTGTCTAGAAACTGTTTTGTCCTTTCTGGTTTCCCAGGGAAAAAAAGAGAGCAAGAGATCTGAAAACAGTATGTGGAAATCTTGGAAAATCCCTTGTGTCCCAAGAAATAGACATTTCAAGCTACTTGACTAAAGTGTTTTGATTCTTAGCAAGGTACTTTTGTTCATTAGTTACTGTTTTACATCTTCAGTTTCATTGTCAGCACCAACTCTCCCAACCAAAGCAGCCAGGGCCACAAAGCCACCTTGAAAACACCAGACTTTCCAAGTGTTTTAAAAGAGCCCAGTGAGAGAGATGCCCCTGATAATCAAAGGCCATTGGTTCTCCAAAACTTTAGTACTCTTTAAAATCTCAGCTCTGCATCACATGCAGCACCCAACAAAAACCCAACACCCACTTCCTACAGTGGGTGAGTGATTTCCAAGGGATCCTTCACATTCATAGAACACACAAGAAAAATGACTGGCTCGCTAGGTCTGAAGGAGCCTTACTTCTCCTGCTGAGGAGCAAAGATTCTGCTCTTCAATTTGCAATTTTTTCTGCTGACTTCATGAACTTAATGACACAGCCCAGCTGCCTTTGTGCTTTGATCCAAATGTGAGCAAATAAATGATGTTCTCTCTCAAAAAACTTCTATGAGTTCCATGCAGGAAATTCAGCAGAAAGTTCTTTGACAGATGCCAACTAAGAGACTTTAAACAAATACTACAGACTGGCTCAAGTACAGCTTGAATGATGGCCCCTTCATCATGTCAGCAAACAGCACAGAACATTCACCAGTGCCAGGAATAAATAAAACAGCAGAGGAGCAACACCCACTGCCAAACCACCATGAAATTCACATAAAAACTCATATTCAGGGAAAACACAATGATATATCAGCAGATCTAGCTGCGTAGGTGATGTAAGCACTGAGCACTGTTTGTCTTTTGAGTGCTGCCTTGCTGTTTTTTCCTACAATTCAAAAAAACCCCCTTAAGGGCTAAGTAGTGCCATTCCCAAATACCACTGTTTCAGCCAGGGAAGTTCAAATAAGTAGGAAGCTTTATTGCATACTGATTTTTTCCTGCCTAGAGGTTGTTTTCACCTTAGAAAGATCACAGGGAGGGCCTTGATTCACTCCAGTTACAGAAGATCTCAATTACTCTTAGGATTAAAGAGAATGCACATAGAGACTGGCAGTCAGAGCAAGGCAGTGCTTCTGGAATCGGTGTCCTGGTAGGAATATACATTTCAACCAGCACAGCTGGATTTGATGAGGTCTTTTCCAGCATTAACAATTCCATAATCCAATGACCACTGTGCAGTTGCTGATTTCCACATCTGCTTTTACCACAGGTCAAAGTTATGAACCAACACCCCGAGTGAAAATCAAGTTCTAATCAATGCTGTCTCTCCCCACTACACAAACAGCAGCATAACAGGGCCACTAACACCCTGCAGGAACATGGGGCTGGAGCCGCAAGGATCTTGGCAGTTAGCAGGAACAGCCATTCCCCTGGCTGTTCCTCCCCTTCAACATTCACCTATGCATTTCCTTCAGGAGTTCCTTCATGTCACCAGCCTCTAGCCTGTTAGACTCACAAGTCAGGAATCACAAAGTAAGATTGCAGAAAAATTAAGTCTTTTGCATTGGCAACAATGTGTAGGTTGCTACATAGGATGCTCAGAGGCCAATGACAATACTTAGTGTAAGAGATTCCCACCCCCCACCCAGTTGGAATCCTTGGCTCAAGTTTTTTTTAGACACAGAAAGAGAATATTTGTCTCCAAACTTAGGAAAGAATCAGGTGTAATAGGAATCCAGTGGATCACCTTCTTTAAAGGGAACACAGAAGTGTGTGGAAAGAGATTGTCCATTGCTTGGCTGGCTCGCAGCTCTTACGTGATGTCCTTCTTCCTTGGGGGGCGGTGGATGTTCCTCACCACACACTTCACCATCCACTCAATCCCTTCATTCACCCCTTTGCTAAGGAAGGCAAGCAAACAAGGTTTTAAAATAAAGCAACAACAAGAAGCAACCAAGAACAGAAACATAGATCATATAAGCCCTAACTGAGCCCTTACATGAGGGAGGGAGGGGGTCTACAGTTATTTGCTGGTATTTCTGTGTTATTTCTCACGTAGGCAAACAACAGGGATCTGATTTCTTTTAGCTTAGCAATATATACCTCCATCCTTTATTTTTCTGGTGTCTGTGCAAGTCTACACCCAACTTAGTCACCAACTCTGTGGAAATCTTGGGATGAACAAGCATCAAACCCACCTGACAGTTGGTTTGAGGTCATTTTGCCACAAACCTCACACTAGTTGTACAAGATCTTGCAATCTTGGTTCCAGCTTTGTGTAATCATCTGTGCTGGGACTGCCAAGCAAGTCAACACCTTGCTGGTCTGTACAGCTCCCCAGCCATGACTTCCATGAGTTATTGTTTTAGTGCAAGCTCAAACTGGAATTTTGAAAGGAAATTCCACAGAGATCAAAACTAGAAATGTTTGTGCAAATAGGGTTATTATCTAATACATCTCTTCCAGTCAGTGCTTGAACTCTGTTCTTGTGGTCATTCACCTGCTTAACAGCATGTGATTTGTAGCAATGCAGACAACAAATTTTTTTCACGGTTCAAGAAGTTTTGTTATCTTTTGCAGTAGCTTGTATGATAACACAGAAAAAAATTCAAAGCTCTAGATTCAGCCCAGGCAGTAATTCAGCCAGAAGCGTTTCCACCACCAGGAATAAAACATTTGACTTATGCCAAGTAGCACTTTTCACTTAAAGAACTGAAAGTACAAATAAGAAATGTACTGCAAGACTCGATGCGCAACAATGATGCCGAGACCTCAGGAATGCAGTGGGTTGGTCAAGGCACGCAGCCCTGAAAGCCCAAATTAGGGTCTGTTTTAGTCATCAAATCTTAAACCACAGGCATCCCCATGTAAGAGGACTCCTGGAAACTGTGATATCACCCCATCATGAAGCTCATCTGCATGCCAAAGAATATGCAAGCAGAAACATAATTATGGCACCAGCAGTGATGCACCACCCATTTCTCTGGCAGAGGCATCAACAGTGACATTTTCAACTGACTTCTAACCTGAAAACCAGGAGCTGCAGCAAACCAACATCTGCAAGGATTATTGTGTAAGGAGAAGGGATGATACAGGACAACAAATATGCCTCCAAGTCCCACTGCTCTCAGCCAGGAATACATTTCCACTGTGTTTTACAGGCAGGATTTACAGATGAAGTTACTGAGCTGGTGCAAGTCCAAGGATCTTGAACAAGTGTCTGTCAGTGTTGGAAGGAAACAGAGCTCCTTCTCAAGGCTTAATAACTCGTGTAGTGCTGCTCTGTGTGTGACACCCCACAGCTACTCAGTCAACCAATTCTCAGTCTACCCCTTCTCATACTCACCCAGTAAGGGCTGAGCAGGCTTGTGTCAGGCAGTCTCTCTTCCCAATTTTGTTAATGCAGTCACTAAATGCTGTCTTGATGTCGGGTATTGACAGACAAGTCTGCAAAGGGAACCAAAGTAGAGCTTGTTTGTGCTACAAGACATGGTGACCTTCTTCCACAATGAATCCTACCATGACTGCAATCTTGTATCAGTCAGGATGGCAGTGCTATCAGGTTAAACCCACTCACCCACCAACCAAAATGTCCAAAATGTCATGGTTTGAGCCTGGCGCAATGCCAGTGCCCCAACGAGATCACCTCCTTCCCTGGCACCCACTGTGAGATGTGATCAGAGACAGAGCAGAGCAGGCTCCAACTTGAGGTTTAAAGGAAAAAAAACTTTATTAACCTAAAACTACAAAGAAAAACACTAAGGAAAACACACAAAACACATAGAACCCAAGATGAAAACCTTCCAAATTTCTTCCACCTCCCCCCACCTAGATTTCCAATTCCATTACCACCAAATCCACCCTTTAGATAATCAGTTCTCAATTTCTCGAGAAGAGAGAAGTCTCTCTTGCGCCACATCCCTTCCATGTCCAGTGCTCTCACCACTGCACATGGATCAGAGCTGCTTCTAGGGTTTTTCTTTTTAAGGATACTTTGTCCAGTTCCAAAGGGAGCACAGTCCTTCTCCTTTTGGGACACTTGTCCCCCCCAAATTTCACCCCCTGGGGCCGAGGGGTCTCTTGAACAGAGATCATCTCCTTCTTCTCTTCTTCGAAGCGGAGGGCACCACCACCCCCCTCCTCACCCGTCGTCTCTGTTCACTCCTCCACATCACTGCACTCTCCTGGCTCTGAGCCATCACCTCCCCCTAGAACGCAGTCTCTGTGTCACAGAAACACCCGTGGCTCTGCCGTGGCTACACAAGAGAAGTCCAGCCCAAAGCCACTCCATCATCTCCTCCCACCTAGAATTCTTTTCAACATCTCCTCAATCTCAACATCTTCTCAATCTCATCAACTTCAGGAAGACTCAGCTTTTGCAAGGTTCCCATCTTCCTCATAGGGGTTAAAAGTCCCAGACTCTGCCGGTTTGCTTCATCAACTCCCACGCCTGGCTGCCCTGCTGGGCACCCCCCCCTTCTCCTTCACGCCGGGCCACTATCACCGGCACCGGCTCTGTCTCTCTCTCCCTCTCTCCGGGGTGGGAATGGAGGATGGCTGCCCGAAGCCCTTGCAATGTTCTCCTCCACCCTTGGGCCCAGGCCTGGCCTACCTCTCCCTCCGGCCACATGGCTCCCCTCCCCCCCTGCCCAGCCAGATCTGGGCAGGGGGGTCTGCTCACTCTCAAGCGGGACTCCAAGAGGAAGTTCCCCTGGCAGATCACAGCTTTTAACCCCTGTGTTCTCAGAGGCGTATCCTGCCCTCAGTGGACAAACCAGGTGCCAATATTAAATCTGAACACCGATTGGCTTGCCCACACCATCACAAAAAACTTCATTTCCTTTCAAACCACGACAACAGTAAATTCACCTCTTTACATTCCAAAGAAACGAGCATATTCTTTTTTCAACAAAGAGAATGCTGTTTGCTGACAGTACACACAGTGCCTCACCTCCCTGATTCTTAATCTGTACAGCCCTAAGCAAACAGTCCTGAAAATGAGCACAACCAGCATCCTCTAACAATATCCCTTCCAAGCTGCTCAACAGCTTATATTTACAGGACACTACAAGAGCTTTAATATTTACAAAGCCTTTTGAAACAGTGTCCCTGCCACAAGCCCAGCTGACTCTTTGCCAGCATCCTGGGCACTCTCACAAAATAAGCTGTGATTTTTCCTCAGTTCTCAGCACATTCCTTGGCATTACAGGCATGTCCCACCAGCACTTCTCTGTTTGCACTCAGAGAAAATGCTGGCAGCACGGAATGCAGCACATTTTCTGATGCCTGATGTCACTGTGCTCTTGAACCCCAGCAGGTCCAGAACTTCTGTGAATCTGCCAGGAGGCTGCTGGGAACAACACCACAAATCATAACTCCCCAGTAAGTCAGTGATTACCTTCCCCACACAAATCACAATGGCACCACAAAAATCTTAAAGCTACAACAAAAGCAAACCTGCCCAACTAAAATCTGGACTGGCACTTTCCTGAGCACTCAGTGTTCATTTTTCCCTCAGAAGTCTTGGACAAGCCATTTAAGCACTTCAGCTGGCCCCAAGCCCACCTTCCCTCCTCTCAACAAAGACCTTCTGGACCTCCAACAAATCTCAAGTATGTGTTTGGAACCTTCAGTCAGGCCCACATACGTGTTTTGGACAAATATTTACACAAATGCCAAACTGGACCCTTTGTGAGTCCTGAGGATTGGCCAAATGAACATAAACTCTGAGAGAACAGAAATATGAAAATTATTACCAGCCATCCACTTGCAAAACACTGATTCTAGAGATATAAAATACAGGAAATTTTTGTGGACAACAGAAGTAGATTTCATTGCTTATACGTAGGAAGGGATCGTAAGAAATGGCTTGCAAGGAGTTTAACAACACCCAATTCTCCCAGTGCCCTTGGTTCCATTAACTGTGCAACTTTTGATGACTGTACTTTCTTATGACCTCAGCTGCATTTTAAACTTGCCCTTTCAATCAGTGACCTGGAAACTGTATCCAAAAACATTACTGACATCATTCTGCAGAACCCTCAACAATTTAGATCAGGATTTCTGACAAGAGAAAAATGTGCAGTTCATACAGATGAGCTGTCAGCCACAGGATACACTGTTAATTAAAAAAAATTAACCACCAACAATTACTAACTTGAAAGGGAGTCAGACTGGGCTTGTGAGCTGCAATTCAAACCAGTAGGTCTGCAAGATGGGCAAGAGATTACAATCAACCATTCTCTACTGATTTGTAAAAGCCTGGTATGGTGTCCACTGCCCAGTAAGAAAGGCAGGTCCAAATGCTTCCTGGTTTAACCAAAGCCCTGGACAAGTCAATTACCCAACAATGGGGAAGGAGAAGCATGTCAGGAATTTGAGCTGTTTTTCACATCTTTGTTTTTTTCACTCAATGAGACTTAGCAGCTGAAATTGAGCAAATGTTTCTTGAAATAAACTTGAAGCTTCTCGTAGTTTAGTATCATTGTATAATCATATACTTTTGAGTGAATCCTTTTCTTCTTCTTCTTGAGTCTAACCTTTCCTTCTCCTTTTCTGTATGATGATACATTTTAAAATATTTTAAAATAAAACAGAGAAAGTGTTCACGATACAAAGTAGCAACAGAGAGCACAGTGGCGATGTCCTTGGTTCCTCAACTTCTACTTGCACAGGTAGCAAAGCAATCAGGTAATGAACTTCCCAACACCACTAGCAGACACCTGAACACACCCAGCAGCACAGAGAACTCACATCCTTCACCCTGCCCATCCTTGAAGCCTTTAAGTTCACTCTTCCCAGTGCAGCTAACAATTACAGCCTTTTTTATCTCCCACTATAAACCACTGTTACACCTTCCCCTTCCCACCTTCTGGTAGAGCTGTGACCTGCCCCACCTTCCACAGAGCTGCCCAGCCATGGCTTTCTAAGGAAATCTGCATCAGAAAGAGTTTTGCTTCTGAGGAGACTTTGCACCACTCACATTGTCAGAGCAGGATGCCACTGCATCACCAATCCTGTTTTGAGGAACATCATTTTCCCCTTGGGATGAAGTAGAGCAGCACAGCAGACAGGTAACACCAAACTATCAATGCCTTGTTTTAGTGTTCCAGGGAAAGCCATGAACTGGAATCTCATGTGACAGCAGGGGCTGACTGTCTGCCACTTCAGCAAGGGGCATCTGAGCTTCTCATACTCAGGGGAAAATGTGAAAATGTCAGCTGTGGCTTCCAAGTTCCCCTTCTCCCCAGCCACATTACAAAATATTTGTTTACAGATGTGCTTTGTTTCTCAGCTGCAAACCCATAAGCCAAAGGCAAAGAAGGGAAGCTGGATCTGTAATCACATCAAGAGTGCTCCATTACAATACCACAATCCACAGTGACCTTTCAGGAATGATGGTATCTCTCAGGCAGTTCACAGGAACCCCACACACAACACATGACGAACCAGATTTCCATCTCAGCTTCCCCAGAATAACACATGTAAAACAGCTTTTGATGAAGGCTCCTCCAGCCATAATTTAGCCAGGACTAAACCAAATTCCTCCTATGAAGGGTTCATTACCCAAAGTAAGACTCAGCAATGGCACACCTAAAAGTCTATCAAGCAGCAAGGCAAGTTTTAGCCAAAAAAAGGTGGCATTGCAGAGCCTTTGCCCATTTCCCAAATCCACTGGAGCAAAGACAATGTTGCTGCCTGCTCTCCTCTCAGGATAAATCCAGAAGCATGCATAAAATCTCAAGTAGAGGCTCTTCAGTCATCTCAAGGGTAACAACCATCAGAATGGAACTAGAAGAGAAGCAAGAGCGAGGTGGATTGCCTAAATAAAATACTATTTCACATAACAGTCTGATTCACCTGACCTATGGTCTGGGACTACCTTTTTAAATTAGAGTTTGTTCTAAATTGGGACTGGTCTGGGACCACCTTTTTACGAGTTCATTTTAAATTAGAATTTAAGCTTCTTTCAATTTAAAGAAGAAATAGTATAGCCTCAATTGAAATCATCTTATTGAAATGAAAACTAATTTTACAGGGAAGCTGCGGGAGGTCTTCAGTTGGAAACTAGAATGACTTTCATGCAGAAGGTTTGTTTTCTAACAGCTGTGTGGAAATGAGTACTCTGCTACTCACCATGACTCCTCACATTTTTCAGAGGCATGAGGAGGCTTTTCAACATTCTGGAGATTTCAAATTAAATTTTCAAAATTTACCATTAGATGAGGATGGCAAAACTTCCTCCCAGACATGGGTCATCATACAGCACCCAGTAATTTTGAGACTGTTAAATTTCAGATGCTGTTTTTGACAGGTCATGCTTTTCCAGTATTTTGAATAGTGTGGCATAATGAGCCATTCTATCCTCAAATTGCAACAGTTCATTGTAAAGCATAGGATATAAAGCATACCTTGTGTAAACCTTTCAACAGCTGCATTCACATCAAAACAGCAATTATCAATTCTGATATTGCTGTTTCTTCTGCAATAAGCCATATTTTCAAAAGTGCCATTCTGAGTTGAAAGGGAGTTCACAGAAATTAGCAGATATTACATCATTAATTTCTTCTACAATGCAATAGTTCCTTTAAAAACCTAAACAATTTCCTTCCTTCAAAATTATTTTAAATTATTTATAAAATAATCCAGTTTTGAAGCCCCTGCTGAACACAGAGCATTCTCCTGATACCATAAAATATCCCATTCAGTACTGTGAGAATTAAAAGTGGTGTTTTGCAGTCAATGCCCATATTTTATCTCCTGGAATGACCAAATACCACTCATGCTTGGCAGTGCTGACAGGACACAATGTACCCTGGGATTCACAGCAGAATTCTTAACACTTCATGCAATTTCAGGTTGCATCAGCACTTTTGTTATCTTGATAACAGAATGTACACTTAAAAAACAAACTATGTCAGATGTACTATTTCTGATGTATTGGACCACAAGCCTTCTGCTGGCCTCTATCATCATCAAGAACTACCCTTCATCTCCAAATACCAGCAAGGTTAAAATACCATTTATCCTCCCTTATCATGGTTCAGGACAGAGGGACGCTGGTGAGAATTTCCTAGTTTTATGTCTGGAGATACAGAGCAGAATAATTTCTATCAATGTTAATTATCAGTTTTATTCCAGAGATCTTCCATTCTGCTAAATCAGAAGAAGAGAAAAAGGCTACTAAGTTTTCTCAATTTTGTTTAAGTGAACCTCAGTAATTACTGAAAAATAAGCTATAATTCCCTTAGTGATTTGTTAAGAGCATTGATGTCTCTTTGCTGGCTCCATATCCAAGATCACTGTGTAGGAGTGGACCTCTAAACATCCAATGCAGGTATTTCTTACAAACAGGCAAACCTCCAGTGGCTTTCGCTTTGCTCATCTCTTGTTGTAGCTCTACAACTGCATGGAGGCACTAAGTCTGTGAGCTGGTCTTGGACCCTCCAGAGGGAGCAAGAAGCCAGATTTTCTTTTGAAAGGCTGTTCCAAATATCTCTTTCTAGCAATTAAAGAAGCCAAATTGTTCAATTATTTGTCTTTAGTCTGGTTAGAGTGTCAGAAGAGCCAGTATCTACAGCCTGTAAGAAACTTTGTATATGCAACCAAGAGAGAAACTGGAACAAATTTCCAAATCACTGCTTGGATCTTATCCTCAACAGGTCAAGGCAAGAGTGCAGGCTGTTCCCTGCAGAAAAGCTGTGGGGTTGTACAGACATATGAGAGTCAATATTCTGTTTTCCACAGAAAAAAGACAGAACATTTCCCCACATTTCAGAGACCACAGCAAAGCCAGGATCATAAATCAGGAGTTCAGTCCTGATCTCATGTTTTTACATGGAACTACATTTCTCTTATTTCTAAGACTAATCTAGATAAATTAGATGATCCAAAAACCAATCTGTGCTGTACTCATGAAACCCTGCTTTAGAGCCAAGTGATTTCTATGGAAGCCTCACGTGTTTCCACAAGTGCAATCGCTCAGACAAGTGTAAAGTGAAGAGGAGGAACCTCAGAAGTATTTGCATCCTTTGGAACAGAGACTGATCCCAGCCCCAAGGCCGGGTGCTCCGAATCCTACTGCAAGCCTCTTGCTCCATCTACAGACCATTCACTGGAGCTGCAGTCCTGGAATTCTAGGTACAATTCCTAGGAGGAAAACATGAAAACCACCACGACCACCTTGGGCACTCTCTTCTTTTTTTTCCATGCTGGGGGGAAGTAAGGATGACCCAGGATGTGTCACCTAAACACTGCACCACCCACGAACTGCCAAACCCAAACCAAGAGCTTTACAGCTCTGAATACAATGGAAAGAATTCAAATTATCAGAAAAGAGCATTCCTTGCCATTCACTGCTGTCACTGATGGAATGCTCTACAACAAACAAGTGTTTTATAGAACAGATCTTATCCAGTTATGGGGAAAGGATGATTTGCTTCATATACATCTGTTGTGCTATTCCTGGGTTTTCGAAGAGCAGCATAAACAAAGGGCACTAAACATTTTTTTTCTGAATAAACAGGAAAAAACAGCATCAGTATAGCCAGTCACAGTACAAGGAACACCCACCATAGCTATGCAGTTTGTTCTGTTTACATAAAGGCTCCAAAACTATGTGCCTGTAGGAAACTCATTCATGGCACTGAAAAAGGGCTGGAAGATAAAGGAAAAAATTACAACTAAATTCAAAGCAATTATTTCCAGTGGTGGGAAAGTACCATAGGATCAGCTCAGGACTGTGGAACAAATTCAACATGAATGGAGTGTTCACCTTTCCAAGGCTTATTTGCTAATTTATGTAAATCCTCCATATTTTACCTCTACATCCTGCTTGTTGGCCAACACCAGAATGGGAACCCCTTCCAGAGCTTCACTGGTAATCATCTTCTCTACAAAGGACAGAAACAAAACCACGTTTAGCCAGTTCTGGAAGTTGTACAAATGCCTGGCACAGATTCTCTGGACAGAGAGATGAAGCCAGAAGCTCCCTCTTGCATTACAGTTTTGTTTGATACAACCTTCCAGGACAATTTGTTCACACTGTACTTACCAAAAGCTCTTTTGGACTCAGAGAGCCTCTCCTCATCAGTGGAGTCAATAACATAGATCACCCCATGAGATTCAGCATAGTACTGGAAGGAGAACACAGATATTGGTGTCAATCCACTAGGATCACTTGCTCCTCTTCCTGACTTGATTTTGGTACAGTTTTGGTACATGTGGAGGAGATCAATCAGTTAGAGGCAGCTGTATCCACAGTGTGCCTGGACAGAGTGATCTGGGTTAGTAATTGCTATCTGCAACCAATAATGCAAATATTAAGCACAGAAATAGTGGAATCTCTGAAAAAATCTTAATGCTAAATACTGAGGTTATCAATAAGCCTGTGTGATTACCAAGTGATTGTAGTGGCTCAGTTCTAAAATAAATCCCAGAATCACAGGATGGTTTGTGTTGGAAAGGGCCAACCACTTCATTCCAACCCCCTGCCAGGAGCAGGGACACCTCCCATTAGATCAGGCTGATCAGAGCTCCATCCACCCTGGCTTTGAACATTTCCAGGGATGGGGCAGCCACAGCTTCTCTGGGCAAAAAAATCAAACATTGATTCAAACAAACATCAAGTACTTATAAATAAATAAATAAAAGTATTTATCAAACAAAACAAAACAAAACCACATCTCTAACCTTGTCCCAAAGTGACTGCAGCTCCTCCTGCCCACCAAGGTCCCAGAACATGAGCCGAGTTTTGCCAACATCAATAGTTCCAACTAGAAGGAAGGAAGGAAGAAATTGCAATCCAATGGAAACTACAGGTGCTGTAAAGCACAGACAGCTGAACACCCCACTGAAAAATCTGGGGTAGGACAGGCTTGTAGGGGAACAAATCCCAGGCAGCAGCTGCTTGCAACAACACAGCAAAACCTGCACAGAGTGATCACAAATATAGAGCAGTATTGGTGCAAATAACTCCAGAATTGGGCCAGAGAATGAACTCCAGGGAAATACAGTTTGAGGATAGTACTGAAATAGGATACCTGGAGTTTTAATACTTCAAGAGTTTCTCCTCCTAAAACAAGAAAGTCTTATTTTATTCTCTACAAAAAGACCTGGACAGCTGGGAGATACAATCTCTGCACCCAGGCACTATTCTGCCCTTCTGAATTCTTAAACAATTCAAACACAAAACAGCTATCTGTGTCTATCTGTGCTAGAAAGCTGAAAAAATCCATGAGAATTTACTTACTGTTTAAGCCTACAGTGGTTGTGATTTTGGACAAACTCATCCCTTTGTAGTTCTTGTTAAATCGGGTTTTAGTTTGTTCAAGGAAGGTCTGAAAAAGAATAATACAAAGTATTTACTGTCAAACATTTTACTGGCTGGGGTAATCCTACCCCAAACTAGTCTTTTCATTTCTGCACAATCCTGCTAGAGCAGACACTGCCCTACTTAATTTTGGACAAAGCACTCTTCTTGCTCCCCACTTTAGCAAGGAAAGAAGGGATCACGTGTGATTATGGGATTACTAAAGCTCAGCCACATCCCTGAAAGCTTGTACTAAATTTAAGTAATGAGGAAAAGTTGATTGCTTGGTGCGACATCACTAAAGTAACTCAGGACACAGCTGAAAAAAGATTGACCCTTGTTGGAAGATTTAACCTGGAGGATGTTTAGGATTGTGTGTGCCCCTCCACAGGGTGATAAACAGCACTTACAGTTTTACCAGCATTGTCCAAACCCAGGATCAGGACACAGTACTCATCCCTCTGGAACATGTATTTATAGAGCCCTGACAGCAGTGTATACATCCTGCTCCTGCAACAAATGCCAGGAAATCAATTAGCAAACAGCTCATTCCCAAAAGCCTCTCACGCCACAACGCCAAACAAATAAATGATGCTATTCTTTTATCAGTAAATCTCATATTAGGCAATCCCAGGAAAAAAATCACAGATCTAAGAGAGATAATGAAAATAGCTCAAGATCAAATTTAGGGTTTAAAGGGGAACTTAGAAAGGACTTGAACACCTCTTGCAGTAAATGTAAGACCCAAAGAATATGAAGAAAACTTCATACAAATACAGAGAACAGGAATTTTGAGCAAGAACCTACAGAAGCTCACACCTGGATGTGCACACACAGGCCCAGCAGCTCTGCTGGGATGCAGGAAGCACTGGCACCAAGTGCTGCAGCTGACTCACATGCCATTGCAACAACCCTTCTGTTCAAACACAGATAAAGGGAACCCCAAGGCAGAGCCTTTGAGAGGCAGCTGCCTCTAAGCAAGTGCGTGGTTAAACAACCACTTTGAAGTCAAACACCATTACCTAAAGGGAAATAAGTGCTCCAAAGCAGGAATCGGATCGGGGGGCTCACGGTGAGGGATGACAGGGCACCTAAGGGCCAGGGGCTTCAATCCCACAGGTACCGAGGCCACCCCTCGCCCCCAGCTGAGAGCGGGGAGCTCCTGCCGAACCCCGGGACAGCAGCCACCGGCACGGGGGAACCCCGGTCCGCTCCCCTTCGGGACAGCGTCTGATCCCGGGCGCGCCCGACCCCCGGCCTGCTCCTCCCCAGCCCGGAAGATCCTCTCTAAACCGGCAGATCCCTCCAGCTCCACAAGATCCGGGAGATCCGGCCCTTTCCTGCCCTGCCACGGCCAGTGACGGCCGAAGGGGAACAGCGACCCTACCGCCATTTCCCCCTAATGGCCCCGCGCCACGTCCCGGGCCAGCGGCAGGTCCCGGCCCAAACTCCCGAGGGCAGCAGGCGAGGAAAAGATCCCGAGCCCGAGGCCCGCGTCCCCTCACCTGGCCTTGGCGCCGGTGTCAGCGTCGGAGCCCGAGTCGCCTCTCACGACTCCCCAGCGCCACCAGCCACCGCCATTCCGCGCCCCCGGCTTCTGGGAAATGTAGTCCTGTCGCCCCTGCGATGGCAGTGCGAAGGGAACCTATGGACTACAACTCCCGGAATGCCAAGCGCCGCCGGCCTCCCGGGTACTCCGAGTGCGGAGCGGGTGACGCGCTGTCCAGCGCAGCCGGAAGTGGGGGCTCTGATGCCGGAAGTGGGGTTGTCATGGCGGGTGTCATGGAGGAGGCTCGCAGGGACTGAGGCGGCTAAGGGCGCAGTGGGGCCGCCGAGGTGGCGGTGGAGGCTCAGGGAGGTGCTGCAGCCCTGGGGCTGAGGGAGCGCCCAGGCTGTGGGAGGAGCGGTGCTGTGCGGGGGCTCGGTGGGGGAGAGTGGACTCCGTGTCGGGGGAGGGCAGGGCCAGGCCCGGCCTCTCCTCGGACTCTCCCGTCGCTTCTTGCCGCCTGTTTCCAGCCGGAGCATCGCCCTGGTCATTTCCGAGGGAAAGAGCGGGACGGCGGGTAGATGTCGCTTCTGCGGGCGAGGACTTGTTATCCAGTAGTGCTTGAGTGAACTCTGAATGTGTTTTGAGTTCGTGGAGAGGACGCGGGCAGAAGCGCCTTTCCTGTGCTGAGAATGGATGAAGAGAGTCTGGAAGCAGCGATCCAGACCTACAATGCCCAGCTGGAGCAGGTGGAGCTGGCGCTGGGGGCGGGCCAGGACCCATCGCAGCAGTCGGACCTGATCCAGCTGCAGGAGGATTTGAAGCAGCTCATTGAACTGACCGAGTCGAGCCTGGTGGCTGTGAAAAAGAGCAAACTTCTGGCCACTTTGGACACAGATGCCTCCTCCTCCTCCCCAGCAGGTCTCCCAGGGCAGGATTCCCACCTGGAGAGCTCTGCCCAAGATGAGGAATATGCTGCTTTTAAGGAAGCCATTGCTGGGCTTGGAACAGATGAGCAGCCTCCAGCTGATGACAACGAGATCTCCTCAGAGAGAGAGGGAGAAACAGGGGATAAATCCAAATCAAAGTGCAGTGAGGAGGAGGAGGAGTCTGAGAGAGAGGAGGAGGAGGAGTTGAGTGGGATGAAGGTTAAAGCCCCCTACTACAGCTCCTGGGGGACCCTGGAGTACCACAATGCCATGATTGTGGGGACAGAGGAGCTGGAGGATGGCAGTGCAGGGGTCAGGGTGCTCTACCTGTACCCCACCCACAAGTCCCTGAAGCCATGCCCGTTCTTCCTGGATGACAAGTGCAGATTTAAGGAGAACTGTCGGTAAAGAGAGAGGGGTGGGAGGGTTCAGAGGGATAAACCTCCTCCTCAAGTGCTCTGCATGGCTTTCTCACCCAGAAAAATTGTGCCTTGGTGTTTTTGAAATGTGCTGTGGTGAGCAGGGGCATGGGTTTGGCTGTTCTCTATAGCTGATGCACAGGTGAAGTGGAAAATCCTGTGGGAAAGATGCAGGGATGTTACAGAACTGAGTGGATGAATTAACAACTGATGAAGTATTTTAAAACAAAGCACCCAGGTCTGTGGGTAATGCCCACATTCCAGTTGCACAGGGAGGTTGTATAGGCTCTGGTTTTGTGGATCTCCACCAGGATCAGCCTCAGTGGTCTGTGCAGGTGCTGGGCTGGAGCTGGGCTGTGAACCTCACCTTTGTCAAGGTGCTGGCCTGGAGCCCTGCCTCTCTCTGATCCTGTTTATCCCCAAAGCCAGGAACTTTTTAATTGGATGTGTCACTAGCAAGGAAGTTTAATTCTCTGGGGTGAGATGCATTCTTTGTCCCTTGACATAAATAACGTGTTTAAAGTGAAACATGAACAACTCTAGGGAAGTTTGACCATGTGCTGTTGTAATTATAATTCTGGTGAAGGTTCCTCACCCCGACACTCGTGTGCATTTCTTTTGAGGAAGGAAAGGATTTTCATTTGAAAACTCCTGTTCCTCCTTCCCTGCAGGTTTTCCCATGGTCAGGTGGTGTCTGTGGAGGAGCTCCAGCCGTTCCAGGAGCCCGACCTGAGCAGTCTGGGGGTGGGCTCAGCCTGCCTGGCCAAGCACAGTGATGGCATCTGGTACACGGCCAAAATCACCGGTGAGGGGGGCAGGGGCTTTCCCGGGGCCCAGGGGGAAGGTGGAGGCTGAGGTTTATGTGGATCTAAGACTTGGCTGCTGTGGTTAATGACAGAAAAGCATAAACAATGTGGCTGCTGCCCTGAACTCACAGTCTTGACCTAGCTGAGGAAACAGTCTGAGTTTTGTCAGGCTAGAGGAGAGAATTGACTGGGAAATGGGAGATAAAGAGCAAGAATGTGGAAAGGAAATGACTACGAGGTCATTAACAGCTCCAGGGAAGAGGGAGGGACTGCAGGAATTTACATGTCTAGTAGGTGAGAATGGCAATAATCTGGTCTTGTTTTAACAAAAACCTGGGGAGCTGGCCCTGCCCAGCAGCTGCTGATACAGGCTTCCCTCTGTCCTGGGAAGAGGGAGGGTTTATTCCCTCTTTCCATCTTTCTTTTAACTGTTATTAAGTCAAAGGGAGCAAGTCTAACTTCTTTTTAATTCCATTTCTCAACAGCCCATCTTTCTTGATTTGTAGAGATAAACTTTTGGGTATCAATACAGGCGCTGTGGAAACAGCTTTTCATTGCAGTGGGTGCTTCCCCCTCTCAGACAGAAATAAAAATCACAGATTAAGCCCAGAATTTTCTAGAGCTGTTCCTTGGGCCTCCCCCCATCCTGTGTCATTCTGCTGGAGCTGACTCTGGTTGAGCTCCCTGTGTGCTGCAGCTCCTGTCCTTGCTGTTCCCTCTGTAGATGTGGACAGTGGTTACTACACGGTGAAATTTGACTCCCTGCTGCTCAAGGAGGCCGTGGTGGAAGGGGACAGTGTCATTCCACCCCTGAGAAGTGAAGATGCTGCTGAATCTGGCGAGTCTGATGCGGACAGTGTGGATGATTCTGGTTATGCCAAAGGTAAGGGAGTGGGGAGAATGTGAGCAAAAGTGACTTGGGATTTTGTTCTGCTTTTCTTTGGGACTGGCTGACTGTCCTAGAGCTCTCACTCTGAGTGTCTCACCTCTGATGAAAGAGCAGTTGATCTCTATGTGTTCCTGAAAGATTGAGAACAGTAACTTGATGTTATGCTATAACTGCAAACTAAAATCTTTGTTTTGTGCAAATCCCTGGGCTAACGAAGGCTGGAGGTTTCCATGGGAACTCCCCACACAAGGAAGAAGAGGGTGTGATATATTAGAATTCCAAGCTCTGAGCCTGTTTCTTACATGTCTGGCTGAGCTGAGTTAATAAGTGAATCAGATTTTCTCATCCCTGGGAGATCCATGGCCCAGGAATGTGAGACCCAAGGAAATGGGAGTGTTGGGTCCTTCTGGTGCCTCAGTGAGGCAGCAGGAACAGCCATGCCCTGTTTTACTGCTGAAAGGTGACACAGAGAGTGCCCAAGTGACTTCTTGGAAGTTGCACAGGCAGCACTGTCCCTCTGGTGGTGCCCCAGCTGCATCACAGGGACAAAGTCATGTCCTAGAGCTCTTTACATTTAACCTGACAGAGGTTATTGGATCCTAATAACACAAAATTAATGCTGTGGCCTGGAGGAGCCTCATACCAGAGACAGGAGCTGGAGGCACAGGATAAGTATTAGGTGCCACTGTGCTAAATTCTACTCAGATGTGTACATTAGTCTGTATTATCACCCTGGAAGGAAGGAAAAGAATCTTAAAACTCCTGGGTGATTCTGCCTGGAACTGGGAGATGGTATGTGCATTAAATCAAGTGAAACCTCACATTTTAGCCACCCCCTGTGCAGTGTTCATGGAAGGTGACAATTCAGTAAGAACTGAGTAAAGCTGGAGGCATGACCAAATGCTTTTAGGGTTGGAGAAGTGAATTGTACTGTCCTGTGAGGGATGCTGCACACAGCAGCTTTATTCACAATTCCTGTTTCACTGATTCTCCTCTTGTGTTCCACAGTGATAGACTCAGGGGTTCCAGAGAATGGGGAATGGACCCCTGCCTGCAGCTCCTCTTTTGGTGGCTGGGAGGCCCATACTCGTGGCATTGGCTCCAAACTGCTTGTTCAGATGGGATATGAGTTTGGAAAAGGTAAGGGGAGAGGTTGATCCTGGGGCTGTTAAGAAAAACCCAGTATTTTGGATGAAGCCAGAGCTTTGCTGTGCTGAAGGCCACTTGGCTGAGGCTCAAGCAATGTGGTAGATCCCAGCAGTGTTGGAGGGAAGAGGGATGAGTTACTTCATGGAAGTGCAGGCATGTGGGGCACCAGCCCCTGTATGTAATGGCAAACAGTGGAGGCACCTGGAAGCACGGTCAAGTTCATGATCAAAGCCGTGAGAACCTTGTGGAATGTTCAAAGGCTGGAGGTGGAGGGGAGCTGATCTGCAAAGCTTCTGATGTCTGTGTTAATGCATCTCCTGGCCTGGACACAGACTTCAAAGCCTGCTGAACTTGCTGCTCCCACCCAAATTGCATCGAGCCTTGGGGGCTCTGGGAGGGCCTCTGTGTCTCCGGTTCTCCCAGAGGAACCAAACCAGTTTTAAGCAGAACCTGGCTTGGGTTCTCCTAGAGGAACCAAACCAGTTTTAAGCAGAACCTGGCTTGAGAAGCTGAGGATGTGAGGCTGAACCTGATTTCACAGAAACCAGCCTGACGGATGCCCTCAGGCTTGGAATCACAAATCTCCTGCTGTGAAAGGCTCCTGGCCTGGCCTTTCCTGGTCCCCTTGGCTCGGACAGAAATTCTAACTTTTGGTACTTCAGAAGCCTCTTGGCTTGTTTTAAGCTTGTGACTGTCAATGTGAACTTGTGGTGGGAGGTGACTCTGAGAGGGGATGCTGTAATGACTCGGAGTCTCTCCTCAGGCTTAGGGAAGAATGGCGAGGGCAGAGTGGAGCCAGTGCAGGCTGTGGTGCTTCCTCGAGGGAAGTCCCTGGACCAGTGTGCTGAGGTGCTGCAGAAAAAGAAGCAGGGGAAGCTGGAGCCAGGCAAATCGAGGAAATGCCGAGCAAAGGGAAGCAGCTCTGGCCAGCCAGGCGGCCGTAAGGCCCCGCGCAACGTGTTTGACTTCCTGAACGAGAAACTGCGTGGGAAGAGCGCTGGGGACAAGGCTGGGGGGATGGCTCTGCCCCAGAGGAACAGCAAAGAGATCTACCACGCCAGCAAGAGCACCAAGAAAGCCCTGAGTGTCAGCCTCTTCCAGACCACGGAGAAGATTGAGCAAACACAGAGGGATATCAGGGGAATCCAGCAGGCCCTGGCGCGCAACATCGGGCGGTAGGAAAATGTTCTTTGGGATCCAGTTTGTGGTGCTTCTGGGGAGGGGTGGGCTTGAAATGAGATGTGGGAGGAACAAGTGAAATGTGTCTGGATGGACTTAAGGGGAAGCGGAGGGGAGGAGAGAGTTCAGTGTGTGCTTCAGATCAGCATGAACACTGGCTGATGTGTCTGGGGTCCTTTGACTGGAATTCAGGCTGTGGCAAAGAGAGGAGCTCTGTGAGGAAAGGTGCTGGAGTCCTTGTGCCCACCTCTGCAGCATTGCTGTTGAGCATCCCAGGCGGACATTCTCTAGCACAGATAGTGCTGAGCATCAGGTTATTCCTGGCTTTCAGCAGGTCCCTTAGGCTAATCCCTACAGGAAAGGGCAAACCCTCCTGGTATGGAACAAGTTGCCTTTGATTTTACCATGCAGGATGACATTGCCACTGTGCTTTTTGCTTTCAGGCACAGCATTGCTGCAGCTCAGCTGGAGGAGAAGCTGGCTGATGCCCACAAGCAGCTGGGGCAGCTGCAGGCCCAGGAAGCCAGGCTACAGCGGGAGCAGAAGAAAGCAGACACCCACAAGAAGATGACTGAGTTCTAGGTGCTGAGGAAGGTGTTGGACTGCAGGAGTTGTCCCTGGTGCTCCTGGCCTCAGAGTCTCAATGAGCTGTCCTGCTCTGCTGGGCTTCAGGCTGCTCAGCCTAAAACTGGGCAAAAAAGCAGCAGTTTCTGGATGCTTCTGAGCTCTTGTGGGAGGGGGAGTAGTGCACATCCGTCCAGCCCCGAAAGCATTCAGTGAATTGAGCCTTGGATGAGGCCTAGCTACAAGGGATACAATTCTCTGCTCTCTTGCACACTTCTTTCCTTCATTTTCCCTGCAGTAGCAGCTCCATCCAGAGTCTGTGGGTGCTCAGGTGTTAACACTGCTGGCTACAAACCAGCTGAGGGGGCTTGGACAGCCCCACATCCTGCCATTAACTGTGGCTTCTGTCTGTGGCCACGTGCCAAGCACAGGTGCAGGCAGGGTCCCAACCATGGCTGGGTGGAAACATCAAAGGTCAAGTGCTTTAGCTGCTCTCTGCCTTTAGGTTTTTACTGTGGGATTTATATGAGAACTCCATTTTTGAGGGGGAGCAGTTCTTTGTAGCCCAGAAAACTGACAGCTCAGAGGTGGAACCAGCAGCCTGGAGCATCAGATTTCAGCAGTTTGACTGTTAAGAGTATCCCAGGCCATGCTGTAGCCAAACTCACTGGCTTGGCATGGAAAACTGCCTGGTTCCACAAGTAGAGTGCCATAGCTGGAGGAATAAGCCAGCAGCATATCAGAATTCCCAAACCTATCCAGGAACAGCTCCACAGGGAACCTTGTGATTTTTGCCACGTTCAGTTGGGTTTTTCTGTCCAAGGTGGCTGACTGAGCATGGGTCCTTTTACTAAAAAACCTCAGGACCCAGATCCAGGTTGGACTGGGCCCTGGATGAGCACAAAGAGCAGGATCTGTTTGAGCCCAGTGTGCAGCCCTGCAGTGGGAGAGCTTAGGGCTGGGCTGGAAGCAGGCCAGGCAAGCCAAATGCTCTTCCCTGCCATGTGGAAAGTGTTTGGACAGAAGGATGTCCTCTCCCCTTGGTTACATTCTGTGTTGGTGGTGGCCAGTCCTTCCCTCAGAGATGCTGGTTTCATCATCTGGTGGGATTTCTGCATTGTAATGGCTTTTTTAAAAAACAAAAATAGTTTGCAATTCATGCCAGTATCTTAAGGACACCATTTTTTTTTTTAATTTAAGGAACCAATTTCCTTTTATTCTGTGAGTAATTTTTCTAATGAAATGGTTCCTTTAGTGCCCCCTTTTTTATCTATCCCTAAGAACAGATTAAAAAACAAGCTGTCAGCCTGGGCAGGGCAGTGCCTGATTTGCAGGGTCAGGCTGCCAAACAAGCAAGAAAATCTGAGACTGAAGATATGATCAGAGCTGTTCAGGTTGTGTGGGATTGCACATTGCTGCAGACACACCTCAGAAACACAGCGAGACAGCAAAACCAAACAAGATGAACATCTTCAGGAAACCTGTGGGAGTGAGTCTGTGCTCCTGAAGAGCACCTGGATCAGGCTGTGATCCTGGTGGATGTGGGATGTGTCATGGGCTGCCTCAGCCACTTCAGCATCCATCGGTTCCTATTGGAATTGGCTGTACTCTCCTTATTGTTCTGAATTTGTGTTCACACACCAGGCTCAGCTCAAGGGTTTAACAATGGCCCTTCCCTCACAAATGACTGTTTGTTTCTCACACTTGAGTGCTAAGTGGTGACAAGGATTAATGTGCCCAGTTTAGCATGGATGCTCACTGAAGTGGCCCATGACTGGAGAGCTGAGCTGGGCAGAGAAAACTTGGGAGTTTATTTTGTGCTCTGAGACTGTTTAACATCATCATCTCTTTAGGAACTGGGTGTATGAGCCCTGTGTCTTTTCTCAGTCCTGTTTTAACTCTTCCTTGGGATCTCCACAGCCTGACTTGTCAAACTCCTATTCCAGCAGCTGCCACCTCCCACCCAGCGCAGTTCACATCACTGATGAATAAAGTTGGTGTTTCTTTTTCCTCCTCTCTCCTTGTAAGGCGTTGTTCATTTGCAAGGTAATGATGATTTGGGGCTCCCCATTCTTTCCTTGTATTGCCCTGATCTCCCGGAGGAGCCGGGCGGGGAGCGGGCGCGGCAGAGGCTGCTCGGGTGTGCCGAGCTTCCCGCCCCGGCTGCGAGCACAGACCCAGCCTACCCCGGGGTGAAGCCACCACCTCCGAGGCCAGGAAGCTGTGGTGTGTGTGCTCTGTGTCTGTGAGCAGCAGGCTGCTCCTCAGGGAGCAGGAGAGCTCAGATCGGGATGTTGGAAATGTGCGGGAGGCCCTGACTGGCACTTGCTGTGGGATAAGAAATGAAATTCTCCAGGCTGGCCGGCAGGGAAGAGAGCACGGTTGGATCCCTGCACTCCACACTCACCGGTTTTTGAGTTCCTACAAGTAAGTGGTGGTGGCTTTCCTGCCTGGGAAATGAGGAATCTGCAGCTAAACTGGGGGAGAACACCTTAAAACCCCGCAATGTGTACAGAAGTGACAGCATTGTCAGAGATGATGGCCAGACTGGACAAGCAGGATTCCTGCTCTGCTCTGCTCTGGGATCCTCTCAGCTGGGTTCAGCTTTGTGAGTTGGGCTCCCAGCTGTGTCATTCCATGCTTTGTGCTCTGTAGCTGGGCTTGAAAGGGAAGCAAAGGTGATGGAGCTTGGCAAGGCTGCTGGGATCCCATGGCTGGGGTCTGGAGGCTGAGAGCCTTTGGGGTGAATGAATTCAGTTCAGAGGTGCATGGCACTGTGGAAATTTCCAGTTGTTTTGTGGGGACAGGAGTGTTGCTGGTGTGTACAATGAGAAAGTGCTGAGCCCCTGTCTCTGGGTGAGGAGGCTTGAGAATGTGGTCCCTGAAATGCTGTCTTCTGAAAACCTAAGACGATGTAGAAGTAGGGCATCTGTGGCAAAGGAAACCACTGTGGCAGGCAGATGGTTCTGGAGAAGACACATCTCCTTCATACAGCCATGCTGCAGTATGGAATCTGGCTTCCCAGAACAGCAGCTCTGAGCTCTCTGCTGGCCTCCTGCTGTGGCTCAGCTCTGCAGAAAGCCTCTTGAGATTATTCTTGCCTTAAAAGAGCATTTTTCTGCCCAAGTCAGTGTTCAGCAACCAGAGAAGGGCAGGAAGAAAGAAAAGTGCTGAAATGGGGTCAGCCTCAAGCAGAGCCCTGTGGTGTGGGCTGACAGTCCCTCACCTGAAAGTTTTAAAGTTGTATTTTCTCAAAAGCTACTCCAGCATGTGAGCAGAGATCAGAAATGCAGGTAGAAGTCTGCATCCAAGTTTTCAGGTATTTGGGTCTGGCATTTATAAGCTGGCACTTTCTAAATGAAAAGCCCCCAGAGGTGCTTGACCATGAAATCTCATTACAGAGATAAAGAAAGTGGGTAAGATCTCATGCCTGCTTTTTTGAAATAGTCTTAAAATTCACTAATTGCACCCCATGGTCCAGGGCAGATTCAGTGTTGTGACTGACTGTAAACAGAGATTTCAGTTTTTGTAATTGAAAAGAAAAAAATCTATCTACTTCTGCTTCTTGGACCTTTTTTGAAGCACAACTCCCTGGGGTACCTGAGCAGAGTTTGCTGCAGCTGTGTGCACAGTTGCTGATGGAAATCAGCTCAAAATGTTCCTCTTGGTTTTGTGCAAATAGGCTTTGAGTAGCTTTGCAGACTTTTTTCTTGCCACCCTGCACTGAAGACTGTGTGGTTTTATCTGGGGAGATGAATCAGAGGCCAGGCAGAATCATCATCAACAGCAGCACTTGGTATTACAGTGAATTTAATCTCGCTTTCAGGAAGCCCAGATGAGAAATTTGCACCTTTTGTAGGACTCACAAAAAACTCCCACATCCTGGAGTAACAGCCCATCTGCCTTAAGGGTTGTTGTGCTGGGGTCTTAAGGGTGAGGCCTTAAGGGTGCCTGTGCTGGGGTGTCACACACAGAGGGCAGCGATCCCTGCTCAGAGGGCTGTGGGTGCTGTCACACGTAGGCAACGGCTGTGACCGCCCTCTCCTTCAAAGCCACCTGGGCTGGGCTGGGCTGGGCTGGGCTGGGCTGGGCTGGGCGGGGGAGCCTCTGCCTCGGGAGCAGCCCCAGGGCAGGGAGATCGATAACTTTATTGGCAGGAAATCCAGGTGAAGGTTTCAGAAGGTCTGGCTGAGAGTTTGCCTTGCAAACCTGCTCAGTCCTATCTGGGTGTCTTTAGTCAGGGGTTCTGCTCGCAAATCTGTGGTTTTGGGAGACCCAATGTGTTGCCCTAAGAAGAGGCTTCTCCAAGTGGCTGCTGAGCCCGAACACTGAGGAGGATGCACAGCACAGTTTCACTGCTCAGAAATCCTGGGGCAACCACCGACCTGCTCTGCAGAAAGTAGGCCAGAAGAATTTCTCTGCGTTCATTCCTACTCAAGGAAGTCTCTCCTTTCAATCTTCAAAATTCAGGGATGGAAAATCCCCCTGCTGTGGGATAAGCTGCCCCGTGTGTGCCTGCCTCAGCATGCTGAAAGCTCCCACCTCGATTCCAACCCCTCACCAGCTGCCGGCCATCAAACCTCACTAGAACTTTGTCTGCTCAGCTCCAGAGCCTGCTCAGCTCTGCCCTGCTCCTGCAGCCCACGATTCCATCCCTCTAATGAGCTGAACGAGTCCAGCGAGGAGCTCCAGGCTCTGTCTAACGCACCGGCCCTGTTGCAGGTAATCCGAATAATTAAAGTATGCTCAGACAGAAAAGCTGTGTTGTCTAATTAAAACGTTGGAAAGGGAACAGCCTCCCCTTCCCAGCTCTGATCTAAGCCAGTCTGTCCAGCCTGGTTAGTCCTTAAAACCTCTCTGTCTCACTTTCTACCTTGAAATAATTGCTCTCCAGGGTTCATGCTTCAGTCAGGGCAGTTTCCAAAGGCATGGGAAGTTCCTAGATAAAAGGATGCTCACAGATAAAAGGGTGCTGCAAATGGGCAGAGACCTTCTGGTTATTGGGGTAAAAAGGTGCCAAAGATGCTGCTGTGTGACCCGGGGTGCAGGGGAGAGGGAACTCCTGTGGGTCTGTAGTAGCTTTTGTGATTTACACAAGGCAGGGTGGCTTCTCACCAGAGCTCATCTGGGCTTTGTCATGTGGATGAAGATATGCAAGAGGGTGGGTAAGAGGTGCTCAGCACATCCCTCTGGATCTCTGGGTTCCCATCTGTGCTGGTGGAAGCTGATCCTGTTCAGCTCTGCCCAGGGACCCTCCTGTTGGCCCCATCTGGATCAGCTACCATGGCTTCTTGAAGCTGTGTTCTACTCCAGGAACTGCCTCCATCTCCTTTCAGATCAGGCATTTCTTGGGTGCTGGTGACAGGCCAGCCTGTTTTTGTAGAGCAGGGTGCACAGAGCTGAGCTGTGCAGAGCTGGGAGACGCAGACACCGGTGAAGGTGAAGGGGTGTCAGCTTTTGCTTTGGGTTTGCAGCGTGCTGGCAGCAGAGCTGGGATGGGGATGGTGGCATGAGAATGATGGGACAGAGGTCACCAAAAGCCTCCTGGGGAAGGAGGTGATCCTGACAGCCTGGGGAGCACCCATGCTTTGTGTCAGGACACCCTCCTGCCCCTGCTGTGGTTTGCAGAGATGATTTTTGCCCTGAGGAAAGCACAGGAACAAGGGCTGGGTTTGGGCAAAGCACAGTTTTAGGCACAGGAAAGGGGTGGGAAGATGGGGAGTTTTCTGCTCTGGTGTCACAGCAGAGAGTGACTGCAGACCTGGGGTTGTGGTGGCACAGGGAAAGTGTGAATCCATTGCAGGATGAGGGTGTCTTGATGTGTTCTGCTGAGGCCAGGGCAGGAGGAGGGAGAGGAAGGAGATGCTAAAGCTCCCTGTTTCCAGGAAATTGAGTCATACTGCCTGTACTTACTGGCCTCCCCTATGCTCAGGAGCGGTGTCACCCCCATCCCGCAGTCAGGGTTGGTGTCCCAGTGTCCCCAGAAAGCGCTCTGTCATTTCTAGGGTGTCTCCAGAGGGTTTTCAGGGGTCCTGGGCATCTCCTTTTCACCATTTCAGTGGCACATTGTGAGCTTGAATCCAGCGGGTTTTTTTTGATTGTTTTTCTCAAAAGGATCCAAAATCTGAAATTTTCCCTGGTGGTGACAGAGTACCCAGTGCCAAGTGTCCACATGGGGCTGGGCACTGGAGGTGTTACAGTGACTCTGGGGACAGCAATCGCTGGCCAGAAAACAGGACACCCGGTGCAATGTTCCCATCCAGAGCACCCAGAGAGACCCCCTGCTGGGGGACTGTGCTGCCGGGGTCCCTTAAGCCCTGGGGTCACAGAGCACCAGTTCATGCCATGGTGAGCCCAGCAGCTCCAGGCTGAACTGCAACTCGTGTTCTCTCTCCTCAGAGCTCAGCCCTGCAGTGGTGCTGCAAGCGGCTCCCCCATGGCTGCAGCCAGCGGCGAGGGGACAGCAGGGACCCGGCTCCTGCCAGCTGGCACTGCCCTGGCCCTGCTTGGTGGCCTGGTCTACCTGGGCACCCTGTGTGCTGCCTGCAAACGGTACGTGCTCCTCCACTCCCCCTCCTGGGGCTGGCTGGGGCTGGGGATTCCTCGGTGGCATTTGGTGGCTGCACGTGGGGACTCTGTGCGCAGCCATCCTGAGCTGGGACCACGGGGTCTGCTGCTCTGCTCACCCCAAACCCCACCTGTGCCTCAGCGCAGCTCTGCCTGGCTTGATCCTGCATCCCTGTGTGTCACAGCCTCTACACCCAAAAAACCTCAGAGGAGCAGCCCAGAGAGGGCTGAGCTGTGAGCAGGAGGGGCAATGCCAAGGGTGGTGCCAGTGGTGCCCTGCACAGCTCAGTGGGATGCAGGATGCAATTGTGATGTCCCCAGCCAGCAGAGAGCCTGCTGTGGGGCTGGGGAAGGAGCAGGATGTGGGTTTTGGGAGTGCCACACTGGGGACCTGGGACACCTGCTCCTCCCCCCTGGTTTGCCATCTGCCTCGGGCTCAGCCCCACTTCTCCCTGCAGGAAGGGCAGGAAGAAGGTCGCTCCAGACGGGGTGAAGCTCGTGGATGAGGTAAGAGCACATCTGGGGTGCAGGATCAGCCCTGGGGGGGGTCTGGGCTCTCAGCCCAGCTTGAGGGTGTCTGTCCCCCCCGGCAGGCCCTGCTCTGCCAGACACAGCTGCGGTCACTCAGCAAGTCGGACACGAAGCTGCACGAGCTGTACCGGGTGAAGGTCAGAGACGGTGAGTGGCCTGGAGCAGGGGAAGCCCAAGGGGCTGGTGGCCCTTGGCAGCATCCTGCAGTCCTGAAGCTGCCCATCATGTCATGGACAGATGTGCCACAGCTCTGGCACAGGGGTTGGTGCCTGGTGCATCCCCTTATTTCCTCTTCTCTCCCACAGTCCAGCGTCCAGCCAGCCTGGATCTCCCCAGTCCCACGGCCCCTGGGGGTGAATCCTTGCACAGCTCTGGCCTCCTGCACCGTGAGCTGCCCCAGATCCCCGTCCCTGAGCCCACAGCCACCTCCCCAGCCCCCGACCAGACCTACTCCAACCTGCTCTTCACCCCGCTGCGGAAACCAGCGCCAGACGCTGTCTATGAGTGCCTGGCAGTGGGGGAGGAGGGCACCCCGGTGCCCCCCATGCCAGCTGGCACCCAGGTATCCCCTCCACGGGCTGTGCATGGGGCAGCTGATTACGCCTGTGTCCACAAAGTGAAGAAGGTGGTGTCGGTGGAGGTGCAGGATGGGGCTGTGGCAGGACCCTCTGGAGCACAGCACTGCTGGGATGGTGCAGGCAGTGCCCCTCATGCCAAGGTACAGTCTGGGGGACAGCAAGGGTGGGGCACATGGGGAAGGGTCATTTAATTCCCTCTCCTAGCTGTGCCTGTGTGTGGAGCAGGGTATAAGTTAGGATCCACTGCCAGCACCCTCCTGGGGGGCTGTCAGAAGGTGTGGGGGACAAAATCATGAGGGTACCCTGCAGTGGGCAGGGATTGCCCCCAAACATCCACCCCCAAAAAAATTTCCTTTTGCAGCTGGAGGAGATGTACTCGACGGTGTGCAAAGCCACCAAGAAGAAATCCCCAGTCCCTGCATCAACCCCGAGGGCTGTGAAGGAGGGGGGGTCTGGGTGGCCGCCCCCCTGCCAGCAGGAGGGGGCCCCAGCAGCCCCAGGTCCCCCTGACCCCTGTTACGAGTCCATCAATGACAGAGCATGGCCTGCTCAGGCCCATGGCCCTGACCCTGACTATGAGGCTGTGGACATTAACTGGAAGAAGGCAGCAAAACGGGACAAGCCAGGGAAGCCCTGTGTCCCCGAGAACCTCTATGAGAGTGTGGTGGATGTCTGGGCAGGGGGGTCCCGGAAAGCCTCTGCCCGGACAGCAGCCAATGGGCTGGAGGTTTACATCACCAACCTATAGCCCCCCAGGAGCAGGGGCAGTGCCATAGGGGGGTCCCACCTGGCTGGACACCACTGGGTGCCAAAGGGACAGGTGCCAGCAGCTCTGTGCCCACCAGAGCCCTGTGCCCTGCACTCACTCTCTGTATATATTTTCTGTTACTTTTCTTCGAGTGTCCTTGTCCTATCCCAGCCCAGCTGGTGCCAGCAGTGGTGGGATGTCCCAGGATGGACAGTTTGGGGGTGCTGGCTGGGACCCCAGTGAGACAGGGCTGGCACTGGCATCAAGATGGGAACAGGGTGGGGACCAGACACGTTTTGGGGCAGGGGGGTGGCAGGGCTGCAGCCAGCCCCATGCCTTGGGCTGCAGGAGCAGACCCCCATCAGGAGGTTTCTGCCATGCCTGAGGGTCTCTGCCCTCCTCACACTGCCTGGGGGAGAGCAGGGCCCCCTCCAGCCCCCAAGAAACCCTGAGAAGCTTTGCCCCTGTCACAGAACGTCCCTTGTTACGGGGAGATGGAGCTAGTCCCATGCCTGCATGGAATCATAGAATATCCTGAGTTGGAAAGGATCCAGAAGGGATTAGTGAGTCCATCTCCTCAACCTGCACAGGACTACGCAGAAATTTCCCGGGTGTGGGCTGTGGGGTCTGCTCCATCCTCCATTCCCACCCTTTCAGACCCATGCAAGGTGTCTCCAGGGATTACCATTAAAAGGCTGAGAGAAGGTTTACACTCTTCAACTGTGTCTAAATCCCTGGTTCTGGGGGCTCTTGCTGCTGCTGCTGCTGCTGCTGCAAATGGTGCTGAGAGAGCAGCTTTGAGCACGATCTGACTGTGAGTGCACCCGCCCTGGATGGGTGGTTTGGCACCTCTGAAATGGGGACACACAGCCACCAAGAGCTGCAGTGTGGGGTGATCTGTGCCACAGCAGAGCCTTACACAGGGCTGCGGTACAAGCCAGGCTGTGTTTGCTCAGCATTTGCTTCCTTGCTCACCTCCCCATCACTCCTGTGGGTCCTGCAGCCTCCACGTGCCAAAAAAACCTGGGTGAGCTGGATGTGTACCAGAGCTTCAACTTCCCTCCTCTCCTCCCCGGTGGAGAGGCAATGACGGTGGCCCTGTCACATGGCCAGCGGCTGCCTGACCTCGTGGCACGATGGCGTGCTGCTGGCTGGAGCCGGGTGGAACCTGCAGCCCCCGGGCCGTGCCGTGCTGTGCCGGGCTCTGTGGCAGGAAGCGACGCGCCAACCCTCAGCATCTTTGCCCCTGCACCGCGGCAGGTGAAGAGATTAAAACTGAAAACGCAGCGCTCAGCAAACCCTGCTGAAGGTGTCAGAGCTGGAGGCACCCCGGGCGTCGTCAGCCCCGCGCTCGACGCCAAACCACAGCCGCCCTCGAGATCTTCTCCCATCCCCCTGCGAGATTAGGGCGCTGATAGAGCACGGCTGGTGCCGCTGCTGCCGCGCTCTTCCTGCTGCCACTCTGCCACAAGCACGTGTGGGCTCCCCCCATGCTGCCCCAGCCGCATCCTGCCCCTGCTCCTCTTCTCCATCATCCCAGCACACGGGGCTGGGTCCCTCCTGCACCACCTGAATCCTCTGGGAGCTGTTTTGGGCTGTGATGCCAGGCACAGGAGCATCATTTCCGTCTGGGGTCAGTGAGGCTTCTCTCCGGTCCCTGAGCTGCCCGCAGGGATGTGGGTACCACGGTACCACCTCTCTGGGGAAAGGCAGGCTCGGAATGGCAGCAGGGAAGGAAAAGCTCTTGCTGTGGCGGAGCTGAGGCAGCCAAATTTGGTCTTCAACTTGCCTCAGCAGCAGCAGCAGCAGAAGGTGTGCAGGGCTGCCCGCTTGCCCGTAATTCCTGTGGGGCTTGGGAGAGCTGGACTCAAAGAAGAGAACTGCCCAGTCCTGAGGGTGGTGGAAAACGTGCCCGAAACCCTGGCTGGAGGCTCGAAATGTGGCTGGTGAATGAAGAACCCATCCCAAACATCACTTGGAGCCTCAGGGTCTGCTCGGAAGGGTCGGGTTGGGGTCGGAGCGAGGGGAGAGGGTAGGGCTTGGAGTACCCCCACTCAGCCCTGAGGGACAGACGTGTGCGGAGCTCTGTCACACTGCGAGGGGATGGTGCTGCGAGGGACGGTGCTGAACGGTGCCGTTCCCACAAGAGGGAGCGAGCAGGAGCCCAGCGAGCGCCCTAAGAGGCCGAACAGGGCTGCAGGTCCCCGTGCGCGCTGTGGGATGTAGCACGGTGCTGCAAGGCGCACACTGCACTGCGCGACACCTGCACGGTGTGACACCTGTACGGTGTGACACCCTGCACGGCGCTGTAGGGCGCTCTGTGCCATAAGGATCCGCACCCCCATGTCCCTGCAACCCGCAGGGCCCCGCAGACCACACAGCTCTGTGGCTGTCCGGCAGCACAGGGCTCTCCACCCAAACCAGCCCCACACCCGAGCAGTCCCAGACCCCGCCTAGTCCCCCACCCCTGAAGCTCACCCCCGTGTGGCCCCGTCCCCCGGCAGCCCGGCAGCCCCAGCAGGCAGCCAGGGGACACGGGCAGCGCGGGCACTGCCGCGGCTCCCTCGGCACGACCGCCTGGGCCAGGGGCATCAGTCCAGTCCGCAGCCAAGCCCTGGCAAGGGCACCCGGGTACCACGGGGGCATCTCCCAGGGATGGTGATTCCTGGGGGAGTCCTGTGCAGGGCCAGCAGTTGGACTGAATGATCCTTGCACGGCCTTTCCAACTCAGGAGGTGCTATGACCACTTTTTAAATTTGGGATGTCCCTCTGCCGAGCCCCACTGCCCGGGCCGGGGGTCGGGCTGGTGGCACCCTGTGCAAGGGTGGGCGATGCTCGCGGAGTTGCACAACACCGAGCGGAGCTGCCGGAGCCTCCAGCTCTGCGCTTCGGCCGCCGTTAACCATTAAACCAGAGCGGGGGCGGCCGCGGAGCCTCCCCCGGGCCCCACAGGCTCCGGCAGGGCTGCGCTAACGGGGGTTGCGGGATCGGACTCCCCAGGGACGGGGCAGATGGGGAATAAAGGCTGCTGCGGCTGTGGTGCTCCTCCTCCCCTGCTGCCCGGGCGGGTTTTGGGGCCCCGCGGGTGTCCCGGTTCCCGGCTGGTCCCCCGTTCCTGTGGCTTGCAGGGACACCCCGCGGGCGGCCGTGCCGGGATGGCACCGGGCGCTTGGCCGGGTTGGTGGGGGTTTTCCCGGTTTGCTCCTTTTTTCGCTCCTAGAAAAGCACCCGGGCTTGGCGCAGCGTGCAAGCGGCACCTCCAGCCCCACCTCCACCAGAGCGGGGAACGAGGGGCGGCCGAGCACCCCGGGAGCCAGGCTGGGAACGTCCCCTCCCCAGGCAGGGGATCCCCGGGGAGCCGCCCCAGCAACCCCGCAGCCCCCGAGCCGCGGGAATGGGCCGTGCCCGGCAGCCCAGGGCTGCTGGGGGACAGGCGGGGGGGCACAGGCGGGGGCCACCATCCGGAACAGCCGCACGGACTCTGTCCCGGCCTTCAGGGCTGGTCAATCCAGCAGGAGCAGGAGCCGGTGGCTCCTCGCCGCCGTCCCGCGCGTTTTGGGGCAGGTGAGGAGCAGAACGAGGGTGGGCGCCAGCCGGAGCTCCCCAAACACCTCGTGCACCCCAAAACTCCTCGCACCCCATGTGTCACATGGACCCCACAGACCCCCTGCACTACAGGTACCCCCTGCCAGCCCAGGCACCCAGCGCACCCCAGTGCCCCCCAGAACCCCCTGCACCCCACGCACTCCAAGCATTCCGTGTACCCAGGGCATTCCATGCACCCCACATGCCTGGGTAGCCCATGCTCCCCATGGAGCCCACGCACCCCCTGTACCCCCCACGCACCTCAGCACCCCGAGTACCTCCTGCACCCCTCGCAGCCCACCCACACCCAGATCCGCCATTCTGGGGGTTTTTGGCAGTGATTCCTCGTGGTGGGCAGGACTGACGGTGGAATTCGGGACTTCTTTCCTGGTGGGAACGGCGCACACACCCCAAAAGTCCAGACCACACCCCCTTTCTAGCAGAAGGTGACTCTAACTTTTGGGGAAGCCCTAGAGCTGATGGGGGAGCCCTACAGGCGATAGGGGATTTAAAACTTTGGAGAGAACTTTGGGTGGAACCTATAAGTTTTGGGGAGTATAACTTTGTGAGGAGCTCTGCAACGTTTTAAGAACCCCTCTATCTTATCGGCAGCCCTATAATTTGGTGGGGGACATCGCTTTTGCGCGAATCCCCAAATTTTAATGCTGCGTGTTTCACCCCGGTAAGTCCGCAGGAGCCATCGGGAGTTTTGCGGGATGCTCCGCGGTGACGGGATCCCCGCGTTTATTTGGGCAGCACCCAGAACCCCGCGCCGTAACAACAAAATCGGAACTTTGGGGGGGTCCTCTGCGACTTTTGGGGAGCCCCGCGAGTTTGGCGGGAAATGGGGGAGTGACTTCACGGCGGCCCCGGGGGTGCCGGCGTGGACTCAGTGGTGAGCGGGGGGTGACCGGGGCGGCCCGGCGGAGGTGCGGTGGGGTTTTTTGGGGGGGGTGTTTTGTTTTTGGGGGGGTCCCGCGGTCAGCGCGCGCGGCGGGAGGGCGGGGCGCGCGAAGATGGCCGCTGCCGGCGGGGGCGTGGCGCGGCCGGAGAGGGGGGCGTGGCCGTCTCGCGAGGGCGGGGGCGTGGCCGCCGCCAGCGAAGTGGCAGCGGGCCGCGGCCAATCAGCGGCGCGGAGAGCGGCGGCCGCGTTCCAGCCCGCGCGCTCCGGCCAATGGCGCGGCGCTCGGGGGGCGTGGCCCTGCCGGCGCCGACACCGGGGCCGCGCGCGGCGGAGCGCGCTCCCCCCGCCGGGCCGCGGCCGCTCCGCGCATGGACCCCCCGCGCCCGCCCGCGGTCCTAATGCCCGCCCGCCGCCGCCGCCGCCCGCCGCCGCCGCCCGCGCCGCCCGCCGCCCGCGCCAACGCCGCCAAGGTACCGGGGGGCGGCGGCGGAGACCGGGGTGGGATCCGGGGGAGGCGGCGGGGGGGCGGTGACAGCTGACAGCGGCCCGCCCGAAACTTTCCCCGCCGGTAAAATGGCGCCGCGATGGGATAAACTTTGGGGGGCGGGAAGGGGGGGGTTGTGGCGGCGGGGCGCGGAGGGGGCTGGTGGGTCACAGCAGCCGCACCCCCGGCGGTATCGGCTCTCCTGGATCGCTGGCCTTTGGGATCTTCCCGGGATCTCCCGCCGCGGGGATCCGCCCGGCCCCGCCCCGCCCCAGGGAGATCGGCCGGGATCCGCTTGGAGCGGGATCCGCTTGGAGCGGGATCCACTTGGTGCTGGATCCCGTGGGATCTGCCCGGAGCGGGATCCACTCGGTGCCGGAGTTCGAGGAGCGGTGCCGGTGTCTGGGGCTGGCCTGGCAGGCACGAGTGCGCTCCCAGCTCTGGGATAGCCGCTGCGTGCCGGCTGATCCGCTGAGAGCGGGATAAACTTGGGATGTGGATCCCTAAGGTGTAGATCTACACCGGGGTGTGGATGTGGGTGCTGCCACCTTAGGGCTGCGTTGCCAGGAGGGTGTCAGGTCGTCTCCTGGCTCTGTGGAGATCCCTGCTGGATCCCTGTTGATGCTCAGCCAGTGGGTGATGGTGCTGGCAGCAGCATCAGTGGGCTGGATCCCACTGCGACCTGGTGGGATCCACTTGGGATTTACCCCAGGGGCACCCACGGGGTGGCTGGCAGGGAGGGTCCCACCACAGCCCTGCCTGGAGGCGCTGATCCAGCTCCCCAGTCCCAGCTCCCCATCCCACCGAGGCCGTGGGGATTCCTGCAAAATCCGCTGCTCGGGGATCCCTGCTGCCCGCTGCCGTCTCTCCCGCAGGCTCCGCTGGGATCCGAGGGCTGGCTGGAGGAGCCGCCGTCGCGCCAGGAGGAGGCCATGCTGCGGGTGCTGGACGCGGGGCTGGAGCGCTGCCTGGCGCTGCACTCGGCCGTGCAGTGCATCCCCGTGCCCCGGCACAGGTAGGGACACCGGCACGGCCGCCACCCTCCCGCCGGCACCGGCCTTGCTGCGGGAGCCGGGATTCTTTCTGCAGGAGGACTTTGGCTGCTGTTGGCCGTGCCGGGGTCCCCGGCGGTGAGCGGCTGTCCTGCCATGGCAGCTCCGGGGACTCCCAGCTGGGAGCATCACCAGGTTATCCGATTGCAAAATGCTTTCGGGTGCTGTTGATCTCTTGCATTTTTTTAAATCTAAATTTTTTATAGTTTTCTTCCTATCTCAAGGAACTGTTTGGCCTTAGACAAGCCATCCCTGTGTCCCTGGGCAGGGTGCAGGTGCCAGTACCCTCCAGCACAGTGCTGCCCACAGTCATGGAGGGTTGCCCCTGGCATGGAACAGGCAGTGGCATTTTGGCAGCTTGGCTGCACATCTGCATGTGCCATGCCTAGGGGAGTTCCAGCCAGCTGCTGGGATGATCCCTGTAGGGGATGGCAGCATTGCAGGGTGCTGCAGGATGTGGGGCACCTGTGAGTGCCTTTCCACCTGGTGATGCTGCCAACATGGTAGGGCCACTGAGACCTTGTGCCACCTCTGTACCCCCACAAAAACCACCCTGGGATGGGTACAGGCCACCGTGGGTCCTGTCACCTCAGTGGGGGAGGGAAAGCAATCGAGGGTCCCAGGGGGCCTGTCCATGGTGACACAGCCCCCTCTGCTCTCGCTGGCAGGAAGCTCTCGGGCAAAGCGGGCATTGATGAGGTGATGGCAGCTGCGGTGCTCACCAGTCTCTCCGCCAGCCCGCTGGTGCTGGGGAACCCACCGACCACTCATGCCCCAGGTGAGAGCATGTACCTGTCCTCCCATCCCTGGACGTGTGTCCCACAGCAGGACCTGACCTTGCTCTTCCTCCTCCTTACCAGAGCCTGGCAGTGAGGTCTGGAAGGAGGCTCCTGCCATGTCCTCCAGCTGCAGCAGCAGCAGCAACACCAGCGGGGACTGGAGCTGGGACCCCTCCAGCGACCGATCCACCCCCTCCACCCCCTCACCCCCCCTCTCCAGCCATGTCCCCAGCACCTTCCTGCCTGGCCCACTCCCAGATGAGGGCCCTGATGAGCCCGATGGCACCCACTTCGTCTTTGGAGAGCCCACCCCACGGAAGAGGAAGGTGGGATGAAGCTGGGGATGATGATGGGGGTGAAGTTGGGTTTTGGGAATAGTAAGGATGGCAGTGAAGAGGAGGATGAGGTTAAGGATGGGGATGACAGTTGGGATGAGGTTGGGTACGTGAGTGAGTTTGGGAATGGGGATAGTGAGGATGGAGATGAGGAGGAGAATGACATTTGGGCTGGGAATGAAGAGGATGAGGCTGGAGATAGGGGTGAGAGCTGAGATGAGTTCGGGGATGTGGGTGATGATGGGGGTAAGGTAGGGGATGACAATGAGGGTGATACTTGGGCTGGGATGACAGTGGGGCTGGAGATGAGGCTGGGCATGAGGATGAGGATGGAGATGGGGCTGCCAATCTGATGCCTCTCTCCTGCAGAACTCCACCAAGGTGATGTTCAAGTGCTTGTGGAAGAGCTGCGGCAAAGTCCTCAGCAGCTCCTCAGGGATGCAGAAGCACATCCGAACTATGCACCTTGGGTAAGCACATGGGGTACCCCTGGACACACCCAGACCCCCTGGTACCCCCTGCAGGGTCCTGTGGTGCTGAGGGAGGGTGTCCCAGCCAGCCTCTGCTCTCCCTGCAGCCGGAAAGCCGACCTGGAGCAGAGCGATGGCGAGGAGGATTTCTACTACACGGAGCTGGACGTGGACATGGAGGCACTGACTGACGGGCTCTCCAGCCTCACCCCGGTCTCTCCCACCTCCTCGGTGCCTCCTGCCTTCCCTGGCCCCGAGGCTCCTCTGCTGCCAGCACTGCCTGTCCTCGACCTGGCCCTGGCCTCCCCCTGCAGCCCCCCGGGGCCCCCCGGCCGCTGCCACGTCCACACTGACCACGCGTACCAGGTGGGGGGACAGGGATGGAGGGGGACAGGGGTGGGGTGGGATAGGCATGGAGTGGGCACAGCAATGAAGTGGGCACAGGGGTGGAGTGGGACAGGGATGGAAGTAGGGACAGGGATGGAGGTGGGGCTGCTGCACTCCCTCATCACCTTGTCTGATGACGGTTGTGTCCTCTCTCTCCAGGGCTGCCGGACCCCCCCACGGCCACCCGTGTCCCCCACTGTCCCCACCCCACCACCACCCAAGCCACCGGCCGTGCCCAGGTGAGCCATTGCCGTCGTGCCCCACCCTGTCCCCTCTCCCCCGCGTGTGTCCCCCGGTTGTGACTTGTCCCCTCTGCCCGCAGGCGGCCGCGGGGCGAGGCCAAGAAGTGCCGCAAGGTGTACGGCATGGAGCATCGGGAGATGTGGTGCACGGCGTGCCGCTGGAAGAAGGCGTGCCAGCGCTTCCTCGACTGACGGAGCCCCGCCGCTCCCTCCTTCTTGCACATTTTGCACTCGAGGTGCCTTCGCGCCCCCCCCCCGGCCGCCCCCCGGACTCAGGGAACGGCCCCCCGAAAGCTTTATGCACACACACAGCCCCCCTGCCGCGGAGCTTCTCCCCCCTGCCTTGTTTTCCCTTTGGAAATAAGCTAAATCCATCGATCCAACCCCTCTCCTTGCCGGGGGGGGCTGGCAGGGGGTGTCTGGCTGCTCCCGGCCCCCTCCCCACTCCGGTTTGGGGACCCCCCCATGGCTGAAATAAGCTGTGCCTGTGGCCGGCAGGGGCTCAGAAAAGGGGGTGTCTGTTCCTGCCCCCCGCCTGCTCCCGGGGGGCAGCCCCAGTGCCCAGGGCAGAGGTGGGCGCCTGCCCCCCCTCGACCCCCCCCAGGGGGGTTTTTACTCTTTGTAATGTCATTTCTCTCTCTCGTTTTGGGGAGCCCCTACCGGGGCCATGCCCCGGGAAGTGCCTGCAGGAATGCGCCCATTTGCACTAAGCCAAACTGCACAAAGAGGGGTTTTTTTGTTTTCCTTTACTTTTATTTTTTTTCCTTCGTGTGGTTTTTATTTTTTAAATAAAATATATGAAAATTCGTATTTTTACCTACTCCCTCCCACAGCACGAGAGCGCGCGGGCCGCGGGGTGCCTCCAGCCCTGGGCGGGCTTCAAGGGGTTTAATTCACTTTAAACCCCCTTTTTTACCCAAGAAAACCCCCCCATTTTCCCTCAAAAACCCTTTCTTCTCTCTTGTCCTGTCATTCTCCAGCCCAGGCAGCAGCTCGGGTTTGGCCAGGCCATGCCACCCTGCTCCTCTCCCCGTGCAGGGAGGGGACAGGGGGGGTGGTGGCCCTGCCACCCTCCTGCCCTGTGGGAAGGTTCCCTTTGCATCAGGGACCCCCCATTGCAGGGTCCCCCCTTGCAGGGTTGGACACTGCTTTGGCCCCATGGGTCGGGCTGGTGCTGTGCCCCCACTTGTCCCCTCCAGGGATGTGATGTATCAGATCTAAAAGAAAAAAAAAATAAATACTTGGATTTTTTTTTTTTAATGATTCCTGTTCTTTAGTTACTGTTAAGACAGGCAGGGTGGGGACCCTGGGCCCCTTGGCACCCCCAGCCCCACTGCTGTCACCTTCCTCCTTCATCCCACATCCCCCAGGGATGGCATCACCCTGTGCATCCTTCTGGGAGTTACTTTAATTTCAGATAATGCCCAAAAAATCAGGAAATTGCCACCAACAGGCAGCAGGGAGGAAGGGAATGAGCCTCAGGTGCCTGTTTGGGATGGGGAAGGGGAAGGTGGAGGGAGCAGCACCCCCAGTCTGGGGGTGAGCAGAGCTCCCTGCTGGTCCCCACGTTGCCTCATCCTTCCACACAGGGCAAGGAGGAAAATAATAATAATTACGTATTTAAAAAAAAAAAAAAGAAAAAGCAGACAAAATTGTAGCAGCAATTTCCCAATTTATTGAACTGATTGATTTTTGCAGGTATGTCTAAGCTAAATCCCATCACAAAGGTTCTATCCGAGGGGCAGCCCCCGGCAGGTGAGGAACTGGGCAGCAACTAGAAAATAAAATCAGATTTACCTGAACTACATTGACAGAAAATCAGTACAACACAGCATGTTCTCCCACTGACTTCTTGTTACGAAATCTCCTCAACCTCCCCAAAATATTAAACACATCTTCAATACAAACACAGGTTTATAATAATTAATATAAAGTCAGTATAATATAGAATATTCCCAGCAAAAAAAAAAATCAACAATCTTCAAACACCATCCTTTTTGTGTTTGTTCAGCTTTATTTTTGTAGACAGGTTTAAAGCACGTTGAAAAATAAATATATATGAAAGCATACACACAGCACTCTGACTAGGGGGACTAAAAAAAAAGGCTGAAATTCAAAACACGACTCAGGAGCTACAAAATCAAAGGAACCATTAATTATGGCTTTTGTAGGAGTCACACGTGTCACAGATTGAGCGAAAATTAGATTATCTTTCAGAATATTGCAAAAAATTCCAGTTTTTGCATTGTTTTCATGGAGTTTTTTCCTTAAGGTTGATGTGCAAAAGGGGGAGCTTTGAGGGGAGGTGCTCAGGGACAGCCCCAAAACGCAGCCACCCACCCCAAAGCCACAGCTTTGCTTGGGGGAAATGGAGTGTTTAAAGGCAGGAGTGGGGAGAGGAAACAAAAGGGGAAGTAATGCTGGAGTGAGTTTCCTTCCGGACATAAATTACTCATTTTGTTGTCCAAAAAACTGATTTTTGATTAAAGGGAAAAAAAAAAAAAAAAAGAAAAGGGAAAGGGCAATCACTTTGCAAAGCTTCATTAGGGAAGTCCCCCTCTGCCTCCCCACAAAGCTGCTCTGCAGCTGTGAGGCTTTGGGGTGACCTTAAAAACCACAAAACTGGGAAACTCATGATTTCAAGAATATTTTTTTGTTGGAAATCTCAAGTCAACACAAGGACCTAGTTTGTGTCCATCCTTTAAGATGCTCTCCAAGTCCATGGATCCCTGGGATGTTCTCCAGAGGGCTCAGACAGGACGATGCCCTCTGCCCCATTCCGCTCTCTACTCCTGGCACTCAGATTTAAAATAAAAAAAGAGAGTAATCAAGGAATTCAAGGAGGAACATTTACATGTACAAATGCTTTAAAAAAATGAATTGCAAGTTCTCAAGAAGGAGTATATCCATGTTTTACCTCTAAGGGAGTTACTGTTGTGGAACTAAGTCTGTATATATATACACACACATATATATATATATTTAGAAAAAATTAAAAAAAGGGAACCTCAGTGAAGTATACAAAGCCCTGAAGGGAAATACAAAGACGAGATGCAGAACAGGCAGAATTAGTGGGGTTTTGTTTAAATCTCCAAGAGCAGAAGTTTGCATAGGCAGTATATCCGAGAGACCCCGGAGAGAAGCTGGAGGGATGTGATCACCTGGAGTGACTGATGAAGTTTATAAAGTTTCAGCATAAAAAATGCCCAAAATCCTGTTTTTTAAACCCAAGTCGGAGCATGGAAGGCTGAAGATGAATCCCTGTGTTTCCAACTCTGCACACCTCCATCAGAACAAAGCACTTCAGTAGACATCAGGTGTTAGAAGGGTTTTATTTGGTACATGGTGTGTGTTAGTGGGACAGAAGCACTTGTGAGGTTATGACATGGGAAAAGTTAGTTCTTATGTGGATTTTCCATTTTTCTCTCCCTTTTTATTTTTGCTTTATTTTTTGCATCCTCAGTTCAAAGAGCCTCAAAGTGACACAATTTGGAAACACTCCTGAGCGCTACCTGGCTCTCTGCCCACCTTTAATAAAAATAAGGAAAGAAAAAAATAAAATATTTCCAAGTGGATTGTGAAGAAAGCTCAGCACTCTGTAATTCTGATGGCAAAATTGAGTCACCCAAGGGCAGGGAAGAAGAGGAGGGCATGGCCCACACCTGCTCCTCCTCAGAAGGTGGATGCACACACCAGCATTGGAGGGGATGAGCCACCAGAAGGTGACAAAAACCCAGGGGTTTGAACTGTTTGGGCTTTAAAATTCTCTTTAAAATAGATTTTTACGTACAAAAAGCAAAGCTAAAGATAAATCTTTAAGTACTGTATGTATTTGTCTACATGCAACAGGTGAGGCTGCACATTCAGGACTTAGGCACCCCCTAACCCTTCCCTATTTACAGGGTAAATGACAATAAATACAGAGCCCACCCTCTGGGGAGCCAAAATCAGGATAAGGGAACAGCCTCCTCACTCTCTGGGATACCCCAAAGCCATTGGAAAAGGGTATAGAAAGGTCCAATTGTGACATTCTGGGTGGGTTTTTACAGCTTTTTAAATAGGGGAAGAGAAGGAAAAGAAGCTAAAAAGCAAAATGAGATTTTTTACAAGTTAAGAAAAATGTTCTTACATGACCTGCTCTGCCCTTCCCATATTTAAAGAAGAAGGTTATCCATGCTCAGTGCCTAAAGCAACAAGTGCCACTAATTCCTTCAGTCCAAGGGGCAGCAGTAGCAGCACCGAGGATTTTAGGAAAGACCCATGTTCCCACAGCACTGGACACCCCCAAATCCACAGGGCAGGAGCCTGGAGGCTCCCAATGGAAGCAATGGTGAACTGGGGTGATGGATGCAGAGAGAAGGTGGTGAAGGTCTAAAAGGAACTGAGGAACAGGGAAAGGAAGTGAATGCCATAAACCCAGGATGCAGCTGGAAGGAGGGAAGGGAGAGAGATCCCAGCTCCTGCAGGTACCAGGACCGAGGCTCCCACCATGCTCCATGAAATCCTGGCACCAAGTGGCTTAAATCCTTTCAGGTTATTTGCTTTATGGGGGTTTATTGTACAATATACTTTTAATTCCTTTGCTGGGTGGAACCACACTTTTCCTCATGGACCACCAGGCCTGCAGAAAGGAAAATAGCACCTTGAGTCATTTGGCTTCTGGCAATGGGTTGTCTTTCGTGGCAGGTTTCAAGGTACCACAGTCACAGACATCATAAAAAATTGCTTGATGGCAAGGATGGAGTGAGGTTTTCGGCTTTTTTTTTATTTTATTTTAAAAAGCACCAGAAGCAAAGAGGTGAAGGTAGAACAAGCTGTTTCTCAGGAATAAAACAATTCCAACACATGCTGTTGCTGCTGTTATTTAGGTGTAGCTGAAAGAAGGCAACAGTGGCCGATATGAACAGGGAGAATCCAACTATCTGGAACAGCCCCACAGAGTCTGAGGAGATGCTGGAAGAGAAACCTGGTTCTTATTTAAAGAAAAACTGGTTTATTGGAAAATTTACATGGAACTGGTGCAACTAAAGCTGAAGGTTTTTGTCATAAATTCAGTAGGTGTTAGACCTACCCATGATCAACAAGAATGCTGAGGTTGGCAAGGAAGAACAAGGTACCCAGGTGAAATCCTGGCCCCACAAAAGTCCATGGGATGGGAGCAGCAGGATTCCACCCTGCTGGGATCTCCTCACCTCGGCTTCTTGCCTTCCCTAGCTCATCCTGCACACACAAGGCTAAATGCCTTGATTTTGCTACAGTTTGCATATATTTGTGAAAAAGGCAGCTGAGCAAAGGGAGAAAAGTGAAGATCTTTGTGGAGAAGAATGACAGGTACAGAATTGTGTCCTCTAGAGCAAGAGGTGCTTCCAGAAGCACAAACGTGTTTCAGTGCCTGTGGATGACCAAGGCTGGAAGACAGGACGTGGGTAAGATGCCAGTAGGTCCAAGAAAAGTCACAATCTGTTTTTGATGGTGATTCTTTTGGAAGCTAAGACTCCAAGATAAGTATTCGTAAGGCTGTAGTCTGACTTGCCTTTTGATCTATTTGGCTCCATAAAAAATAATTAAAACTCTTTAAATAATTTTGCAAAAGGCCTGTATCATCAGGGGAAGCCCTCCAACACATCCATCCATCTGCTTTCACAACCTTAGTTTGAAATTCCACTGCTGCTAGGATTTTTAGCACAGACAAGGTGTAAAAAAACCCCAACCAACCAACAAACCTGCTTTGGACACAAAGACCTCCCCGGTGCTCGGTTTGGAGTGGGAAGGGGAGGAGGATTCATGCTTCACCAGCCTCCCCACACCTGCAGAGACTCCACCTCCCTCTTGGGCAGCCTGGCTGACTTGGCTCAAGGGGTGGCCATGGGCAGGGGGTCACAGGGGGAAAGGGAAAGGGACAAGGGGGAAGGCGAAGTCAGTCGTGCCGCTGGAAGCGACCCTGCTAAGACAGTGTCTGAGTGGAACAGAGAAGGACTTGTTTAGAAAACACAGGAGTTATTTTGCACACATGGACGACAACAAGGCTACTTAGTTTTTCCAACATACTCCTTCCTCCCCACCCTCCCTCCCCCTACAAACAACAGAGCGAAACAAAACAAACCAAACAAAAAATAATCCCTAAGAAATCCAGGTAAAATCCTTGTCGTTCTCCCCAGAGTTGTCCTGCTCCTGCGGGGAGTCGACATCTTTGTCATCATCTAAAATCACATCATCCTGTGACATCCCCACGTCATCCTTCCACTTGATGTCGTCGTCGTCTCCCATCTCCTCGTCTCCTTCCACTTTGATGTCATCTGGATCTTCCATGTACTGCCCCTCCCCAGGGTAGCACTCCTCTGGGGAGCCCTCTGCCCCATTGTGGTCCAGGTGCCCGGCCATGCCGCGGCCGGAGCAGTCGGCGCAGACGCCGTGGCGGCGCGAGCCGTGCTTGATCCCCACGCTGGCTGCTGACATGAACACCCGGTTGCAAACCTTGCAGACGTATTTTTTATCTTTGCTGTGGACCTGGAGAAGAAGAAAGACCACAGAGGTGAGTGCCAACAGAGATGGAATGAGAGCTGCTCCCGTGTCCTTGCAAAGGCAAATCCACAACTGCTACCTGAGGCTTCCACCAGGAACTCAAACCCACCACGATTAATTCAACCCTGCAATGATGACACACAATGGAAAATCCTTTGGGACTGCCTGCTTATCATCACACTCATAAGTCTGAGACAAACTTCTACCATGATTTTTTTCTTCCTTTTTCCTTCTGTTTTTCTGGGGTGCAGTAGTTGTGTCACACCCAGCATCAAGAGGAAAATGTTAAAAAGAAATAAAGAAACAATCCACAAGCACCAGTCATGTTCAGAGAAGAACAACCCTGATCAAACCAGTGTTAATGTCATGGTGATTTAGTGGTTTACTTAGTTCTGACTACTTTGGTTTGACAAAAATGTTTTTCTTCTATAACTCAAGCTGCAAGAATCCTGGGCATATGAAGCGATCACAGAATACATGGCCAGTAAAGGAAGCAAGGAAAATGCTCTGCAGGATAAAAGAATTCACTTCCAGAGTCAAACTGCACTACTGAATGAGCAAAATTGCATACTTTGAAAAGCACAAAACACCTGTTTAAAGGTGAAATCTGTCCCTGGCCACTTGTGCCCTGCATGGAAGGCAAGAAGCTTGTCAAACCATCCACCTGCTCCTCTGCCAAATAAACCAGGGCAGTGAGAATTCCCAAACTCCACCACAAGGAGCCTCATCAGGTACTTTCACTTACACATATATATCTACATGTAAAATACATATTGATTTTACTTATAAATAGAAAGTTTTAGTTAGAAGGGACCCATGACAATCTTCTAATCCAACTGCCAGACTGCTTCAGGGCTGCCCAGTATGTATTATAAATATGTATTTCTCTTTTATATATTTTTTCTTTATTCTTTTATATAGTAACACCACACGGGGACAGCACAGGCACTCGATGCACTGATCCTCAGGAGAGACTTTAGGAAGTGGTGCAGGAGCACACAAGGATCCAGTGCCAGTGGTTTGGGGTTGTTCTGAGCAGCCCAGCAGCCACCAGAGCCTCGGGTACATATCACCAGTCCCTAATCCTTTTTAACTCATTTCTCCCTTTCATGCTCACAAAAGCCTGTGGGAAAGCTTTTGCTGATTAAAGTCCTTCCTTTTATTTTAAAGCAGCTGCCTGGATACCTGCTCCCTGCTCCTGCCTCAGTAGGGGATCATCAGCTCTCACCACCTGACTCTCTACAGCCCTGTGCTCTGGAACACTCAGCTGAGCTGAAGCTCTTTGGGAAGAGGACAAATTGACCCACTGCAGCCCCTCAGCCCTCACTACTGCAGGACACTGGCTCAGGCTCTGTGTTGCACCAGTCCCAGCTGTGTTCAAAGCTTGTGAGTGCCTCTGATATGCTCTGGCTGCAGGTTCCCCTGCCCTGAGCCAGTCCCCATGACATTCTTCTACTGCATCAAGCAAAGGCATTAAATTTTATTACTTTTTTTAAAGCAGTTGGACAGGGCTGCTCAGAGCCATCCAGCAGGATCTATAGGTATCACTCCCTTTCAACTCATACAAGAATGATTTTCAGGCATCAAAAGCTGAATAGGAGAACAGAAGGTGGTCAGGGGTGCAGAATAAGGGCTAAAAGAGCCATATAAAAAAAGAAATCATTAAACAGGTACTAAACCAATTTGTAATTATCACAGAATAGTTTGGGTTGGAAGGGACTTTAAAGCTCATCTAGTTCTGACTCCCTGCCATGGGCAGGGACATCTTCCACTAGAGCAAGCTGCATTTCTGCTAAAAAACTCTAAAAAACTAAAATCACCTCTCTCCCTCTTTTCCAATGCTGACAGTTCAGTCAGCAGATGTGAGCCATATTCCTGGATGCAACTGAACAGAAATTAATCTCATTCCCTTTACAGCCAAAATAGTATTAAACACAGAAACAGGATTTGGCCCTCAGTATTGGATAGTGCAAGTAGAAAGATGATAGTCTAACTGATTAAATGCCAATATTACAAGGAAGAGAAAGGGAAATATGCTGACAACATTCTAAACTTATGAAAAGAAAAATTTAAAAAGGGCAAGTTCTCAGAAATAAAATGCTGGAGGCAACTAGCTGGCATGACAAGTGTTCCCTGCTGCAAAACCAGGACCAGATCTCAAAACCTGCTGTGTGCTTGCAGCAGGACTGAGCTCACGCTGGGATCTGCTCCCAAACTCCAGCACCCCAAGGGAAGAAGGAAGGGACGTCCCAGGGAACAGGCAGTGCCCAAGCTGAGGGCTGGGCACTCATCCAAACAGACATGGGAGCAGCAAAGGAAGGGGAGGAGACGATAGGGCACTGTGGAAAATTGTCACACAGGGCTCCAGGATCCTGGTGCAGGACCTGGGACACCATCAGTGGTGAGCCAGATCTGCTGCTGGAATTACTGCCTGGAAAGTACCTGCTCTGCCACAACACCACCTCCACACCAAGCTCTGAGAACCTCTTTAGGATGGAAAATCATTTCTACCCTGAAAAGAAAAATAATCAAAGCTTGGCTTAAAATTCTGTTTCTGAAGAAGCTGTGAAGAGCCAGCCAGCAGCACCAGCCTCGCAGTCAGAGCTGAGGAGCCTCTTTAACAAGCTGTAACAGCACTTTTGATAACCAAGCATGGCCAGAACAGAGTAGCTTTGCCTTAACTTATTGCTGAGCAATGTGTTTTAAAGCTTTCTGCACCAAGTCATAGAATTACAGAATTGTTAAGATTGGGAAAGGCCTCTAAGATTGAGTCCAATTGTTCCCCCAGCACTGCCAAGTCCACCACTAAATCTTGTCCTCAAAAGCCACATTTACATGTTTGTTAAACCCTTCCAGGGATGGTGACTCCCCTACTGCCCTGGGCAGCCTGTGCCAGGGCTGAACAACCCTTTCAGTGAAGAATATTTTGCTAATATCCACCCAAAAACTTGGAAAGCCTCTAGCTGAGCTCGGAGAACGAGAGGAGGATGAACAGGCAGCCAGCCACGAGGCCTTGGAAAGGCAGGGGAAAAAGATACAGGAGAAACCTTCAGATGAGCCCTTAGTGGCAAACAAAATCCAGACTTAAGTGAGGTGAACTCCTGCTCTCTTTACCCTGAAGAGAAGGGCTGATGCCCAGCCCTGCCCTTACCAAGGTGTGGCGCTTCATGTGCTCCCGGCGGGTGAACTTCTTCCCACAGATCTCGCAGGGATAGGGCCTCTCCCCCGTGTGGGACCTCATGTGTCTCTTCAGGATGCACTGGTGCATGGCAGAAAAGCTGCAGTACGGGCACTTGAACTTCTTCCTGATGACTGTGAACTCGTTGACTGCAAGAGAGGAAGCAGAACACACAGATGAATCTCAGAACATCTCAAAACAATCTTTTGTTGACTATTTCACTATTAAATTTATTCACTATGAAATCACACTCTTACCCCTTAACCATCTACATATTTTTAATCCTTATACTGTATTACTGCCCATATATTATTAAAGCTAAGAAATTGAGTACCTCCACCACAGCAGCTTTTGAACAAGTTGACACACAAACATGTAGCAACAACCTGTTACAGACATTGCTTGCTAAAGGGAAAATGAAGAGGGCTGTCAGCCTGCTAGAGTTCTGATTTATTATAAAGGGTTATCCTAAATATCAAGATCTAAAATGCTAACAGCATTACTTCTGGAAGAAGCAGGGAGCCAGGTACAGAAGTCCACAAAGGTGGCGCCCAAACAGCGCCAGTGTTATTTATGGGGTGATGCCAGAACATCATCACACACCCCAGGAGCACTTTGGTGAAGGAGAAGAGACTGAGGATGGCCCAGAGGAAACAGGACAGTTCCAACCACCACTCTCTACATGATCCAGTGACACAGGGACAGTGCCACACACAAAATACAGCAGGTGAAAAAACTGAGCAATGCTGCTCCCTGAGGGCACCACCCACCCAGTACAAGTTTGGAAGTGACTGACCAGGAGGAGATGATTTCTCCTGTTTCTCCTTCATTCTATTGCTTCCTGTTAGTGTGTTAATTTTCACCCACTTTTCTCCTAATTATGTTAATTATTGTTATTTCTCAAAGCAATATATTTACATAACAAGGAGGAGGGAAAAAAGAAAGCAAGTTCTGGTTAATCACTGTAACTTATGTATTTGTAAATGACTCCTGGTAAAGGAAACAGTCTATGGAGGAGACTTTCCTACCTTGGTTTTTTTTTTTTTTAACAACTAGAATATGAAAATTCTTTGTCTTTTATTACAGGAATTTTTTTTTTTAATTTTCTCCTAGGGTTTGACACTCCCTCATCTATACACTCAGAGGCAAGGAGCCCACGTTTTCCTACAGCAGGCAGCAATTTTATCATACAAAGCTATTTATTATAAATTCATTTCCAGTCTGATTTTGTAACCACTTGATTTTGGTGACAGGCCACACACACTTGTAACAACCTTGTTGCTATGGAGTGTAGACAAGGTGAGCAAGCTGCAAACTGAGCACGGGGAGTCAAGAAGGGACACAAACCCTCCTTCCTCCAGTCCTGCTCCTCACCACACACCCTGCAGAGACACAGAGCCACTGGGAAACACTGACTGGACATCTGACAGCACTCAGATCCTGGGAGCATGAAGAAAAAGTGCTTTGAGGAGAGAAACCCAGTAACCCCCTAATCCTACATCACTGGGTTGTAGCTGATCCTGCTGTTCCCTCAGTGCCTGCTCCTTTCCTGCCCACCTCTCCCTTCCCTTCAGGGCTGAGCTGCTGCAAAGCTGAAAAGGCAACACCCAAGGCTGCACCCCCAGCAGGCTCCTGCCCAGCCACCTACTTCCAACACATCCATGGATTCCCAACAGCCTATTCCTGACTCTGTCCAAGATCCCTCATGCCTGCATTCAGCTTAAATCACTCAAAACCCATATTTTCAGCTTCTGTATTTAAAAATACTCACAGAGCACTGTTTGCAGCTATAGTTTTATTGAAAACTATTTTTGCACCAAATGTTTTGCCACATATTTAGTTCTGGTATCTACAAAAGGAAACACCTCAAAAACAGCAGCATGGTTAGAAAAAGAATTGCATATTGCAGCATTAACATTTTCACAGTCCTGTAAAATATATGCCCCCACAGTAAATCTATTTAATGCACAAATACCAGCTTTGGTATGAGAATCATCCTTTCTCTAAATGACAATATTTTATAGCAGCATTAAGTGTAGCAGCATTAAGGTCCTAAGAAATCATCTTTAACATGATCATCAAGGTGATAAACAGCAGCACCATGGGTAAAGAGCTCCTGGACACAGCACCAAGAAATGGAGAAGGAAATAGAAACAGTGACACAGTAAAAATCTGTGTCCTTAATGCCACTAAAATATTTATGGAAATGTGTGTTTTTAAAACCAACACAATAATGCTTGGGAAAAAGTCTTTGGCATTGTCATCTCAAGTAACTTATTTCACTGAGGCTGTTAAAGGACACAGGTTCCTACATCCCTGAGAGTAAAGGAAATGCACCAGTGATGCCTGATGGAGCTGCTCTGGATTAACTCTGTAAACTGTCATCTAGTTAATAATCACTGACATACTACATTCTTTGGGTTATTAGAAAGAATTCCCAAACTTCAGGAGAATTCTTGTCCACTAAATCCCTTTATATTTAAGATAGGAAGGTGCAATTTAACTGTCAGACTCACACCTCCCATCAGCTTCCCATGCCATTTTCTAACAGTAAAATCCTGCTTCTAACACCTGTCCTACAAAACCCAACAAAGCTCTTCCCTGTTATACCCTTCAGTTCTAACAATTTAAAAAACCTAGACCTGATCCTGAAGGGAGGCACTGGAAATTCCCAGTGCTGAAGTCAGGAAGCACTCTGATGTACAGGCCAAGGAAAATACTAAAACCTCTATTAGAGACAGCAGAAAAAGAATCCCCTGTTGAATTAAATTCTAAAATAGAAGAAAAATCGGCAAACATGAAAACTCATTAACTATTATTATGTAATGAAACCTTTTAAAGTTTGCTGAAATTGCTTTTGCTGGCATCTTCCTTTCCCAAGTCAGACAAATCCTTCTCTGCTGCTCCCAAATTTCCAGATAAGATTCATTGGGTTACAACTTTGTTTTCTGGCTCAGCTTTCTCCTTTCTCACTAGCTGATTATTTAAGAGCAAAATAAATCATGAGGCAATTAGTCTGACATCTGTCACAAGGGAAGCTGACACTAAAGGCTACACACACTCAGACAGCAGAGATCTCCCATGCCAAAGATGTCAATGGGAACGAGAGCAGAAGAGATGAACCTGACTTTGCAAAAAGCATAACATCTAAACCCAAATGATGAAAGTGTTCTACAGTGATTACATGGGAACTCATCCTCAGTTCTGACTGCAGAATGATCAAATGAAGGGTAAGAGCTAAGCCAAGCAGGGAAACTCCAGCTTCCCAGCCCTGGTGTGGCACGGAGCCGTGTCCCTGAAACTCCAACTCCCAGCAGGAACAGGTGGAGCAGAGCTCCTGTTCCTCCTCCACAAGCCCAAGGGCAGCAGGTCCTGGTGGGCTCTCATTCATCTTTCCACAGGAAAAGGCTGAGGAAGAAGCTCCTCACTAAGTCCACATGGTGCACAACTAAGTATTTCTCATTTTTTGTCTCCCTGAGATGCAACAGTATAATGAAAAAGAACTTCCCTGAAGAACTCCAGAGAACATTGGTGGAAGTTGGAGTTTTTTTCTCCTCAGCTGTCTCTCACACTGAGGAAAGAAACCCCACATGCTGACAAGCTGTGCTGCACACAGAGCAGCTGGGAAGCACTGCTCTTAATTATGCTACTTTCATTTCACAGTTACCATAATCTGGTTTTGTATGTAAATATATAGCAATAGACACAGAAGTATTTAATTTTTTTTAAAAATAAGTGAATTTCATAGAACGAAACAGGAATTACAGATTTCTACCCACCAGGAACAGCCATTACTGATTCTGCATGCACACCCCAAGTTACAATTAAATTTATGTAAAGCCTCCTTCCTCTGTTTCAACACCACCACACTCAGCTTGGCTAACTTAATTACAGTGTATAAACCAAAAGAGTCACAAAAATGTACAGAATCCCTGCAAACCACGGCCAAACTCCAGCATGTTATTCAAAAAAAAGCCCTGAAAGTACTGAAATACAGTATCAATAAAAGATGCAAGCCTTGCAACAACTTCAAGACCAAGTAACATACCCTACTGGACATATGAACAAGCAGTATATTTTACTCCTTTGAAAGATATAGAAAACCACTTTACAAACAGCAATCCTGTGCTTCCACAGCTCCTAAGTTCACAGTGAAAACTCCTGGAATGCCCAAATGGTCTAATGGACAGAGCACTGGGGCAGAACTCAGAATTGAATTCCATTATTAATTCTATTGCTAGCACTTTCAGCAACCTGAGGGATGTTATTTTCCAGAGGAATTGGAGGAAAACATCCCCATTTCTTTTATAAAGCACTTTGAGATCAACTGATAAAACAGTTCAAGGTAGTGTCAGAACACAGAATGAGCACTCCAATAAAACAGCCCAAGTGCCTATTTTATGGACCCAAAAAGTTATCTTTGCACAAAAATTGCCACAAGGCTGCAGTGACACAGCATCTGGAACCAGCACAGCACCAGCTGGTCACCTTTGGGGAGTCACTCTATGAAATTACACCTGTGGAACACTTATTTGCAGCACGAGAACCACGGCACAATTTGATTTTCCTAGTTCAAGGAAGCATCTCGTATACAACAACAGCAGCTATGCATCCTCAGGATCCTGGCTTGGCCCTACACTGTCCAAAAGCTCCAGCCCAGCCAGGTGGGCAGAGCCCAGGTAACACATTTTCACGTGGCTACTGAGGCTCTTCTGGGTGCCGAAGCCCTTCCCACAGCAGAGACAGACAAAGGCGCGCTCGCTCGAGTGCACGGACAGAAGGTGCCGCTTTAAGTCTGTCTTGTCACGAAACAGCTTGGCACAGTGAGGACACTGCATCTTCTTACAGTGGAAGTGGATGGTCTTCTCGTGCCGCTCCATGTTGGATTTCAGAGTGAAGCTGGCGGGGCACTTGGAGCACTGGAAGCGGCCGGGCCGGGAGCAGTTGAGCACGTCGAGCGGGAGCAGCATGGAGAAGGCGTGCTCGTGGATGTGCTCCTGCAGCTCCTCAGCACGCTGGAACACCCTCCTGCAGAAGCCACAGGTCAGCCTCTTGGTCAGGGCTGAGTCCAGGAAGGTCCCATCCGAGGTGATGTCCGCGTCTTCAGATCTTGGGAAACTGGAATCTGAAACGGGACCACGGGTACACACGCACGGATCAGCCTTTTCTGGTATAAAATAATGACAGTTTAAAGGTGTATTTTTCTCTCTGCTTACCTGAGTCAGAGTTATCAAACTGCCAAAGTGCCAGCAATCCATCAAAGGCGGCCTGCAAAGGAAAAGCACAGGGAAGTTAGGGCAGGTATTGACAAGAAGCCGTCCCATAGGCAGAGCTCTGCCTCCCATTGCTGTCACTGCCTTCATCCCTTCTCTAAGGGAGGCTCAGTCGTTTGACCTGACAACTCAAAGTGCCTTCACAAAGCTTTCACTGCCAGAGCAGTAAACTGGGCCTTTATCTTGCCTCAAAGCACCTTATTATTTGGTGTATTGAACATGGCAATCAACATCCCTGTTTAAGTCCTGGATAACTACTCAATTTCCAGTCTCACTAAGCATCCGTAGCTCCCACTCGGGCCAGTGGGAAATGTTGGACAGGATATTTTTAGTTGATACAACCCAACTGGAAAAGTTCTCCCTTAGCCCTCCACAGGTACTTTTCCTTTGCACACAGAAGAGCCTGTAGAACACAAACACCTTCTGCATAGCTCCCCTTCTGCAATGCCCTCTGGCACTGCTGATCCAAATTCTATATAAAAGCTGATTTTCTCTTTTTTTTCCTTATAAATCCTTTGCGATATGCCAGCGTGTGGCAGATGGCAGCCCTGTATGAGGCAGAGGCGTGCTGCAGCCCCGGCAGGTCTGTGCAGACCAGCTCACTTTGCTCTACAGGGATGGCAAAGCAAAATCTGTTTTCCACCCATTTGTTTCATAGAGTATCATTCAAAAATATTAAGGACAAGAAATGCTGCAGAAAGCTATGGGTTTTAAGTAAAGCTTCTGACTTCTGTAACAGAGAGAGCCAGCCCACTTCTGTCTGAATTCAGACAGTTACAAGAAACCCAAATGCCCAACACCAGAAGTGAGCAATGGGTAGCTGAGGTCTCATGCCATTATTACATGCTAGTGTGCAACGTTGTGCAAAAGAAGGGATTTACAATAAAAAGGGCATTCATATTTTAAAAAGCCCAGAGGTTTTTGAACTGAAATTCTGTTGAGGTAAGACAGAAAGACTAAAATTTGGACAGCACCAGTACTGACCTTCAACAGATTTCTAGTTTTAAAACAACCTTTTTTTTTTTAAAAAAAGCTCACAGATTAAAGTATTAGATCTTTCAAAATACTCCTAACTGGGGAGGATTTGATCAAACAGACACCTTTGCATTTTAAATTCTTTGTATTCTCCCCTGCCCCCCGATCTCACCTGGACTGAGGAAGGCACCTCTCCTTTTGTCCCAGTTTCTGGTGACATTTCACCAGAAGAGCAGATCCTGGTGGGGCTCTGAGTGGCAAGGTGTGCTGAAGGCAGCGGGGGAGATGGTGCTTCCACTTTGCCATCACTTTCACCCCTTGAAGGATTCGAGCTGGTGCCAGGCCCTGGGGAACACAGGAAACGAATCTCACCCACGTGAACGAGCACCAGCTGGTGGCTTTAAAAATGGCCTCGCAAAGGCAGCGCCCCAGCACTCGCAGCTCATCTTCTGGCAGTGGGAGGGAATGCAGCAGGACAGGGATGCCAGGCTTTTGGTCTTTCTGGTTGATGGGTTGGTTTTTGTTTTTTTTTTTTTAAACCGTCCTCCCCACCCAAATGTCTGTACTGGAGTGACGTCGCAGGGCTCGGTCACTACAGAGTCCGTCGGGAGAAAGAAGCACAGTGCAGCACAAATATCCATATTTCTCTTGGAGAAGCATCATTCTGAACACACACACTTCCACCTTTAAGGAAATTTCACACTTCATTCCACTAACTTTCTTGAAAGTTTATGTCACAGGTTCAGATCTCAAGATCTGTCCGTGGTGGTTTATTTAATATCGGACTGTCAGTACTTGATCTCAAAGTGCTTTACAAAAGATGGAAAAAAGGATTCCTGTCACTCTCTATTTAGCAAGGATGGAGGTTCAAATATTTGTACAAAACTGTTCAATTATACCTGACAGTCATTACAGTCTAAAAATCTCCCATAATTCAAAAGGAAAACATGCTGTGTCCAGCTCTCACCTACACTACAGCAACAGCCAAATGGAAAACGATACTCCAGAAGCTGCCCTGAGGATCAATGGCAAAGCTAAATACAAATAAAGACTGTGTCATCAATATCACTGTACATTATAAATTATTGTACAAACTTTAGCACATGCCTTGACTGAATATTGGAATGACATACTGAGTAGTTTGTTCTTTTTGAAATGCAAGGCGGCAAAACCAGAAGCAAATATGGCATAAAATAAACAAATTCATATTTAAAGCACTCTGTGCCCTAAAGGCTTTTTCATCTCCAGCAAAAAAGAGTCTGATGGAAACCTTCAGGGATATAAAAGCCCCACTTTTTAATGCAGCTACAAATAACAAGTCACAGTTTACACTGTGTCCAAATACAATGTGATCTGGGTGACAACAAAGCACTGGAGTGGAACCACACCAAGGTTTCAAAATGTGAACAATCCCAAACCTTCCTTTTTTATCAGCTATCAAAGGAAATTCTGCTCTTGTGCCACAAGCTGGATGTTTGATTTGCTTTCCTCTGCTTTGATGGCAGATCAATATCTTTCCCAACTTGAGTTAAGGCTGTTCAGCTGGGATAACTGCTCCAAGGTTTCCTTCAGGTGCTGCTCATCTGCTGCTGTTGTCATTTTAATGTAGGTCAACAAAATGCCAGAAATTCAAGATAGGGAAAAATTCAGGGGGGAAAAGGAATTTATCAGTATTTCCTGTTAGAAACTGTTACCAGGAATCCAGCTCTACAGGTCCATTGCAGAATTCCTGCCTAGACAGACACAGGTTCTTTTTTTTTTTTTTTACCCCTGAACATCCCAAAATGATTCAAACTGCCTGAAAGGCATCTCTGAGTTACAATTCTTTGAACTAATGGTATTTTAGCACACAGTAAAGATAAACCATTGGGGCCTGGCTTGATGAATTCTTTATTAGCACCTTCCCAGAGTTTCACAGGATCCAAAAAACCTTTGCATTAAAGCAAAAACTAAGGCTAATGAACAAGCAATGAAATAAAGCACAGAGAAGCAATAAACTATCACCAAGGAATACAAACACACAAAGAGGTACAGCACAACAAAGGTGAGTTTTCAAACAATAATCAGTATTTATTTGGTTTCAACAACTGCAAGTAACACAAGAAAATAGAAACCCACATCAATGACCCACGCTTTGTAGACAAGAACACAGATTTATGTCAGTTCTGACTTGTACTGTGAGAAACCTTTTTCCCTCCTAAACTTGTACTAAAATGAATTTTAAGCAAAAGTATTTTAACCTCTAAATCAGAAATCAAACCCACTTTCCTTCAGTCAGCTCTGCACACAGAAAATGAAGTAAGGGTTCAGCAATATTTGAGTGAATACAGAATTCTTGTGACAGTTGGACAGTAAAATATTGTGGAAAAGAGAAAGGCAAAGTTTTTACATCTCATTTAAAATTGCATCCATTCTCCCCTAAATCTTCTTTTACCATGTATGAAAATTCCACACCAAACTGAATACCTTTAACTTCTTCCTGGGAAAGTTGACCACTGTGTAGAATGTATTTCTTAACATTCAGTGCAAGGATAAATTATTGGCTCCAATGAACCACTAACTAAAAATAACCTATTAGCTGGTTTGCCCAAAAGAAAAGGGCTCTGTGTACCACGTAATCACTTGGACTGGAAGCTTCATAGGAATTGCTTCTATAAACAGTTTCAGATGCCACAGGGTAAACAGGAAAAGCCAAACTTAGACATATAAAAAAGCCTTCAAATGGGCTATTCTGAAATGTGGAAGTCACCCTTGAAGGGAGTCATCCCCCCACAACGATCTGAAAGTTTTCTCTTTTTTAAATGAGAAAACAAGGATGCAAACTAACCACCTCATTTTCTGCTGAAAATTAAAATTCTCTTTCTTTTGATTATACTTGGCAAAACCATCTCAAAACATTTGACTGAAGCCTTTGAGACTTCTGGCTGTGTGATGTAACTGTGTGGAACAATGCTACCAAAGTTCAGGCTCATAAATGAAGTAAGACACGTTATTAAAGCAAGGAGCTCTGCAGAGCAGAGTGGAAATCACACAACAACCACCTGCTTTTGGAGAAAAACCAGGAAAACATGGCAAGACCAGGAAAACTCTCGGGATGTCTTATCTGAAAGGCACCCCAGCAACAACCCAGGCAGGTTCAGTAACCAGCAGTTCCCCAGACAGCCTTGGTGTTACCCATGAGTAACTCAGACATTTTTTTCTGCAAAATCTGCGTGTTCCAGGTTCCTGAGCAGCATATGAACAATGTCAATCTTGATCACACATCATGAACATCAAATTCTCAGAGCCCTTCAGCTGCAGGTTATCTGGCAACTGTGCTCCCCAAATGGCAAGGTATTTAAATTTTCCCTTCTGATTTTAAATGAGTTTGAACTGGTTAACTTCAGAAATTCACCATAGTGATACAACACCCCCACACACATTCCGGGCTTCATTTTCCACCAGCAGAATGTCAAGTTCATACCTCAGATGATCATATAATGAATTAGTTAAAAAGAACACGTGGTAAAATGAAAACCTTGGGATATCCTCTAATTTCTAAAACAGGAAGAATTATGTGGAAGAGCAAGTGAAAACTTTTAATGTGTGCAGTAACTTGGAGCATAATATCCCCTTTAGAAATGGCTCATCCAAATTTTAAACATGTTTAACATCCTCTTTTCATCTGTCCACTTCCATTAAGTCTTTTATCCTTCAGGGAAAAAAAAAAAATCAAAACAAAACCTGAATACTGCTCCTTCAGGCAGTTATGTACTGCAGTGCTTTCTAAGAGAAGATAATCCAGTGATAGCAGCCAAGATTAAAAAACACTTCACTTTACAGTCAGAGAGACTGATCACTTATAATCCCTGAAATTAGTGCATTTCATTTCAAACCAAGACAGATGAAAACTGCTGGGTTTGTCTTGTTAAATTCAGGCTTTTTCACTGTGCTCCCACCTACTCCCTCCTCCTTTCTTTTTTTTTTCCTAAATATAACACAGGACTTAAAATGACTCAACATCCTCAAATTGTTTTTGAAGAAAAATGTCAAAAACACCTACAAAGCCAGCACCAACCTAGACTTTGCTTTTACATCTCCACAACCTTCCTACCACTTGCTTCACTGTCATTTTTATACACTGAAAATTCTCATCAGACTTGATGTTCTGTTGTATTCAGTAATGACCACTTAAAAGGGAATCATGTATCACGAGATCTTTTTCAAGTGATTAAAATAAATTGATACCTGTGGATCTGAATAAGATGAAAGAAAAATATGTCTCTTAACTCCTGGCTTCTATAAAAATCCTCTTACCAGGACACAGCCACATCCCTGACTGCTGTGAGAGCTACAGACCAAGCAGAAAGGGTTCCTTTTGACTTGGGCATTTCACTTTGCTTCCATAAAGATGAGATACTGAAGCTCAGCTGAATGAAATCCAAGTAATATTAAGAAGACTGGAAAATAAGGACCTCAAATACATACTGGACAGGACCTGTGGGCCATGGCACCCCTCAGTGAGATATCAACTACCCCCTTTTCTAAATGTATCAAGCTTTATTTTAAACCCAGCTGGTCTCCTGCCTCCACCATGCCCATCCCCAAGCTCTGCTTCTCAGGTGGTTGGGCAATCTCTAATTTTTAACCTGGATTTATGACTGCTTCATACACATTTATCTTTACGTCAAGAGGTGCTTCAGTTCTTAAGTATAACCTAAAATCCTCCAACAAGGAGAAGGATGATGGATAGAGGGCAGCCCTGTCATTATTCCAATTTATCAAGACAGAAGATAAAATTGCTGATTTCCCCTGTCAGGAGCCACAGACTCGAAGCCGTGGTGCATCCATCACCCGCAGTCACACACTGACCCAGGCTCCCACCCCTCCCTGTGCCAGCTCAGGGCACCCAGCCACTGAACTCAGCCACAGCTGTGCTGCCCCACTGCAACTGAGGGGTTTTCAACCCTGGAGCCCAGTCTGAACCAGCTAAATCTGATTTAACTGCACATCCTTTGGGAAGTGAGTTACTGTGAAAGAAACCAGCACACTGCACCAGCCATCGTCCACAAATATTTAAGCTACAGAATAAGGTACAGAAACTTCAAGGTTTTTGGAATTTTTTTTTTTTTTTTTAAATCCCATTGTTCAGACATGAGAAGTGAAAAGAGACACTAAGTCTGACACTGCACTGTGCATATTATTTCCCTTTGTCACACAACTCCAGGGATCAGCTGGCCACTTGGATGGGGCTGGGAGCACCCTGGTCTAGTGGAAAGTGTCCCTGTCCATGGCAAGGGGCTGGAAAAAGGTGATCTTCCATGTCCCTTCCAATCTAAAGCATTCTGGGATTCTGTGATTCATTCTCTAATTCCATGACCATTAAAGTCATCTATCTTTTCCCATTGAGGAAACTAAAAGAAAATAGAATAACAGGTATCACAAGTGACCTTTCATTCTATTTTCTTGGTCAGTTTTCTCAGAATAGATAAAGATAAACCTTTTCTTCTGGAAATTAATGTGCAATAATCAGAAAACTGCTGCTTGCTCTATTCTATTTCACAAATGATGTATCTTCTCAGAGCATTACTAAAATACAGCATTAATAATTTCTTTATGCACTAGAGAATCAGGCTGCAATGAAGAAAACATAAGCATATGCTGAAAATTCAGCTGTCCACACCTAATGGTTCATATCAGCTGTCTCCAACAGATCACCAGTAGAAAAACATTAATTTCCAGGTGCAAGTTTAACAAAATCAATAGCTGCTCACTACTTGCAGGTCTAAAATTAAACTGCAAGAAGTAAAGATCATGCAATCTACAACATCCCAATTGTTCCCACAGACACAGGAGCAACCTTCAAGCTGTTCAACATCAATCAAGCTTGGATTCAAAACCTTTCCCATAATGACTCAAATACTCTGTATTTTGTTTGTAAGCACCATTGTGCAAATGAGTGAAACAGAAATCTGATGGCACACACTACAGGCTGAATATTTTTTTCTGTGATCTCAGCAGTTAACAACAAAGTTGGATCAATATAGGACTAAAGTTTCCATATTTTATGGAAAGTGGGATTAAGCAGGACTTAAACCTGGATATAAACACACCAGCACCAACAAAGGAGGGCGGCGACCTCTATTTTCTTCTCACTAAAGATTTCCCTTAAAGCAACACTTAAAAATTAAAATATAGAAAAAAATAGAAGGCGGCCAACTTACGGGAGAGCGAGTGCGTGCCTTTGGGGAGGTACTCGAAGAGCAGCGAGCTGTCCTCGCTCAGCATGTCGGCTTTCAGCGACAGCAAACTGTTCTTGCTCATCAGAGCCGCGCGCAGGTTGGCCACGGTGGCGGCCTGGAGCGCGTCCTCCTTGTCCGGAGTCAGGGGCTGGTGGATGTAGCTGGACTCCCCTCCCAGCAGCGCCTCCTCCACGTTGCTGAAGGGCTCCGGCCGCTCCACCCGGCTGTCCGAGCTGCTGGGCTCCGTCCCGGCCGCATCAGCGCCTGCAGCGGGGGAGATGCGGTCAGAGACACGGGAGAACTGCGGGAGCGGGGCCGGCCCAATGCGGGACGCAGCCGGGAACGCAGCAACGCTTGTTCTGGCTTGGCTTTCCACGTGGGAGTGCTGCCCTCACCCCCTTTTCCTGCCCTCACCCCCTTTTCCTGCCCTAATCCCCCTTTTCCATTGGTTCCCAGCACACATCACAGGATGGGGTTTATACAGAAATGTTTCAGTTAAAAAAACCCAAACTGATCAGCCACTTTACAACATGTAACTATAACTGTATAAAAATATAACACATTAGTAACAAACATATCAATTATTGAACCCTTTTCCTGCCCTCACCCCCTTTTCCTGCCCTAATCCCCCTTTTCCATTGGTTCCCAGCACACATCACAGGATGGGGTTTATACAGAAATGTTTCAGTTAAAAAAACCCAAACTGATCAGCCACTTTACAACATGTAACTATAAAGAAACTGTATAAAAATATAACAAATATATCAATTATTGAACCCTTTTCCTGCCCTCCCCCCCCTTTTCCTGCCCCACGCCTGGGGGTTCTGTTTTTCCAGCCCCTTCCCTCCTGCCCCACCACCTGGGCTTCATGTCGGTACCACACGCTATGGAGGCAGGCAGAGGATGTGTAGAGGATGTGTATTTTACCCACAGCCTGGATAAGATTATTTATTTATCTTAAACTAAGATTTCAGGATAGTTTGCTAGTACTGAAATTACATTCAAAGCTTTAAGTTGTGTTTTCTCCCTAATTTTACACTCCACTTAGCCCAAATTTTCACTCTTTGTTTCTTCCCCATGATGAAGGTTTTGAGAAACCTCTAATAGTAGGATACTGACTATAAATCCCTCGGGGTCACTTCTCTGAAAAATACACAGCAACCATTGGTTCCCAGGATATATCACAAAGTGGGTTTTATAGAGAAATGTTACATTTAAAAAAGCCCAAACTGATCAGCCACTTTACAACATGTAACTATAAAGAAACTGTATAAAAATATAACACATTAGTAACAAATATATCAATTACTGAACCCAAACAAAACCAAAAAAGCTATGATAAAGTAAACTCCTTCCTGCAAAAACACAGTTTATTTTTGTATTTTTGGGGAGGTCTAATTGAAGAGCCTACTTTGTTTGAACTTTGACTCTCTTATTAGCTTAAATAATTTATGTATTTTTGTGTAAAGGAAAATGACTCTCAAACTCCTCTCTATTCTTCACATGAAACAACAAAAATTACACATAAAAAGGGCTGTTAGCCCATTTAAAAGTGCATAAAACAAATTGCAATTACCTACTCCACAATCTGCAGCACAAACACAGCTGACACACTCAAAGCCCAGCTGAGCACCTGGCAAACGGAGCTGAAGCTTCCCAACAAACTCATGCCTTTGTGGCATTTCTCCTATCAGGGAGAGGGAAAAAAAATCCATATCCAAAGAGAAGGCACAGATAATGAGCTATCAGATGGAGAAAGAAGCTATTTTGCAGATCCTGAATATTTTATTGCCTCCTAGTTTAAAAGAGATTTAAATCTACTTAATGCAAGAGGGAACTATTAGAGCTCAAACCAGTGGTAGGACACTTACAAAATTAATACCTGCTGCTTCCATAAATTCACTTTGCACTCTTCAGGGCAAGGAATTCAGGTGTTGTCCACACACAGCACTGCAATAAACTCACTCCTGCACAGAAGCTCAGGAGAAGTGAGGAGGCAGAGTGGGACAAACCAGCCCTTGGTTTCCACAACTTCAAACCAGGGCAAGGCATTAATCTGCAGAGCCTTATTAAAAAATGTTAATGAGGACATTGGTACTGTGCCCACCTCCTGTAACCTGGAAAACAGCTGAAGGAAGATCATTATTTTTATCTCCATTTCACAGGTGGTGGCTGCCAGAGAAAGACGTGGGGACTCGCTCAAGGTGCCCAGCCTGTGGAGCCAGGAGCAGCCAGCAAATTTCCCAGTCCCAGCTCAGGGCGTTATCAGATTCCAGAACATGTTCAGATTGGTTTTACTAAGCTACACTGTTCTGCCAGTATATCCTACTGCTAAAGCTGTTCCTTTAAAAAACAAACAGCCTCAAAGCAAAAAAGAAGGAAAAAGCAATCATAGGCAGAGTGCTCCCACACCCCGGAGAGGCAGGGAATGCCCAAGGCTGGGGGCTACAAACACAGCAGGAAGTTCATAAATGTGAACTACTAGAGATGCTCTCTGTCTAAAGCCATTTTCCCTCCTCCATCTGTGTTTTGCTTGTATAATTTCATATTATCAGTTTTATTAAATCTTAGCCAAGCAGAAGAATTCAAATGCTTGGAATTTTTATGTATTTTGTCATCCCTCCGTTAGTGGCTCACAGGATATCCACTTTTCTAGATGATAATGAAGGTTTTTTAAAAACAAGCCAGCATGCCTACATAAAGGAAAATTACAAGACAGTAAAAACCAGCAGCTGTTACAAAAGGTGGTGAAGGAAGCAAATGAAACTTTAGCCCATTAAACTGGCAAGGTAACAGAGCTTCATCACATCAAAGCCACAATAATAGCACAGTCCCACTGCCTACATGGGGAATCACAGCACATAACTCAGGCCAGAAAGGGTGTTTGCCCACAAAACTGTACTCCCAAGTAAGCAGGCAGGCAGGGAATCACCTTGTGCTTTCTGCACTCCTTTCCAGAGCCTGCTACAGCTGCTGATTGACAGTTGCCAGAATTGGCTGCTGCCTGCTGCACATAAACACTAATTGCTAAAACACACGCAGATTAATTGTAACCACAACAAGACATTAAATGTTCCTCAAAAGCCAAGATTAGAGACAGACAGTGAAATAGATGCTTCAGAGCTTCCAGTATTTATAGCTGATGTAATCTAATCAAACACACATTATGGCAAAATAAATATCCACTTAGTCACATAAGTACTAAAATACTCTCAGCACACCAAAACCCAAAAAAAATGCACCAAGTTCCTCTCCACAGTGGCTCCAAAACCACTTCTCTTTTCTCTAGAATGCAGCTCCTTTTAACAAGATTTAGCCAAAGAATTATATGAATCGAAAGCATCCGTCACTTCCCCGTAACCCAAACTGTTTACTACAGAGCCTCAGCCCCATGTAAACCAGGCTTTGGTCAATGAGCTTCTATTCTGCAATTATTCACTGCCACGGGCCCAGAGCTCCATCCCAGCCCTCCAGAGCTCGTTTTTCACCCTGCTGGGACAGCCCTGGGACTGCAGGGCTGCACACGCAGGAAATCCCGAGCTAAACATGGGATTAATGCTGCTCAAAAACTGAGCTCATTAGTCTCTTTAGCAAATCATTATTTTGCAGTTATTCTATTACACCAGCCTACTTTCCAAAACACAGCAGCTTTAGAAAAGCTTTCTTAAATTTGTTGACTTGGGTGAATATTTTATTGTTAGCTTTTAGTGTCAAATAAAACACAGAGCTTATTTTTTGACAATTTTGGCCACAGTACTTCTATACAATTCTGAAAACAACAGTAAAGTTCTTAACTACACATGAAGCATCACCTAACAGGGATACAAGGACTGCACAGAGGTCACCTTCTCACAGAGGTCAGCCATCCCAGCTGAGCTCAAAGCACACTTCATTCTCAGTCATACAGACCAGGCAGGCTTTAACAGATCCATGAAGAGGAATAAACCTCACAACAGGAGCAGTAAAATATTCCCAAATCACCCAGGGTAGCTACTGTGTGAGCTCTGGAAGTTCTATAAACTGAGCTCCTGTCACAAACCCAGGAATGGGAAAAGCAAGTTGCACTAGTCACAAAAAATCAAGCACTACAGACACCTGTCAGCCCCTTGGAAAGGGCTATGGCACAAATCAAAGTAATGCAATATACAAAAGTATCCAAATGTTAATGTGATAATTTATTTTCAAAGATCTAGGAAGAAGATGACAGTAAAAAGCATTAAACCTAGTCCAACAACTGAACAAAACACACATGCCATCCCAGACAAGGAAAGGCCCCATTTTAAAGACTCCATTTACTACCTTAATTAATTACTTTAATACACAAACCAATTTTTTCTCTTGCATTTCTTCTCCCTGCTTTTGTCATTTTTTCTCATTACAGCTTAAACTCAGCTGTTACCAAAGCACCTCCTCAGTGTCTGCTTCTCTCACACCACTTGTTTCTTGTTTGTTCTGTGTTTTAACCTTCTCAGTAAACCCCCAGTGGGGTTTCCCAGACTCCCAATGCTATTATTCTCTTTCATAGTTCTTTTTTTTTCTAATTATTTTTTCCCCTTTTCATCCTTTATTCCTGCTCTCTCATGTAGACAGTTGAACACCTAGAAATCAGGAGCTGGAGAACTAAACCCACGAGAAGGGAGAAAGGAGTGGATAAAAGCCACACAAGGTTGTATCTGCTGCTGGAAAACTCAGAGCAGAAACAAGCTTTATCCACAAGAACTGAAGGCAACGTTTTGCAAGGTCTCTCTCTCTCAATATTGCTCTTTTCATCACAGTCTGGAGGTAAGAGGGGATCAGAAATCTGTCATCCCCTCCTCACAGCCCTGTTCAGCGTGGCAGGAGCACAAAGCAGGGATGTGGTGGCTCCAGTCTCTGGGGTTGTGTGACAGAGGTGACCCCCAGCAGTGAGGGGGAGCCAGCCACAGGCACAGGAGTCCTTCAAAGGAGGGCAGCAGTACCTCACCCACCATTTACAGAGCTTTAAAGCAGCTCCTGCGTGTTTCTCCACCTGCCTGGCAAATTCCAGGAATCTTTGAGGAGCCCTCCCACGCTGGAATGCAGGGGTGGTTCATGAGCACACCTTCCTCAGCTGGAGGTCTCACCCCTCAGCACCTGGAGTAAACTCCCTGCAAATCCCACAGCCTCCAAGGACACTGGCAATTCAAGGCACCTCCACAAAAAGCTCCTGAGCCTTTTCTGTAGCTCACCCCACCTGCAGGAGCCAATCTGGCAGAATTAGGTGGAAAGGTGAACTGAAGGGCAGACACCTCTGGGGACAGGAGTCCTGCTGCCAGCAAGGCAAGAAACCAGGAAAATCCAGTCTGGAGAGAGGAGCAGCTGGACCTAATGTGAAGCAGCATCACCATCAGACAGGGGAGTGAGAAGTCATCCTGACCTAGGGCAGCCTTACTGCTCTGTCACTTAGAGTCATCTTTGAGAACTGTAGAATAAATTAGGTTGAAAGTGACTTCAGAGCTATTTTAGAGTAAGATTCCAGTGGCTTGTACTGCCCAGTTGTGAATATCAGCAAGGAAGACAGAGTACAACTTCCCCAGGTCCTTCCTCCACCTTCTGCCCACTGTGTGAAGAATCTCCTCCTTTCACCCTGGGAGAATCTCCCTTCCTGTAACTCACACCCATTACCTCTCATCCTTTCCCAGCCCACATCTGAGAAGGGTCTGGCCCTGGATAATCCACCTACCCCCATTCTCTTCCCCAAGATTTTAAACCAAGTTGTCTCAGCCTCTCCTCACACACATCATCTTGATGGCCTCAGCTGCTCTTGCTCGAGCTTGTCAAAGCCTTTCTTGGCCTGGAGATGCCCAGAGTGGATGCTGAACTCCAAATGCTGTTCCTAAGGCAGGCAGCCAGCCTTCCCTGGCTGTGAGGGCACACAGGCTCCTCTTCAGCTCCTTACTCACCAGGAGACATTTTCTGCAAAGCTGCTTTCTCTCCTCCTTGGCTGCCAACCCAGACCGCTGCACAGGGTTCTCCTGTGCCACATGCAGGACTTCACACTTGTCTTGGTGGAATTCCTGCTGTGCCTGGCACCGCTGCCTTCCAGCCAATCATCCCTCCCAGCCTGGTGCCACCCAACATCCCCCCACACTAGTTTGTTAATGAACAAAGTCAACAGCATCAGGCCTGGAAGCAGCTTGGGATGGATGTGGGCATCACATTTCCTGGGCCAGATGTTTTGGATCCCCTGCACACAGCTGGATAATTTTTAGTGTGACAGAAAACATAATTTTTTTTCTGTTTACAAGCAGAAAGGGAAGAGGTTCCAGCATCAGCAACTTCTCCCATGCCAAATTCCTGCACCCTCCCCTGCTACTCCCTCAGTGGCACCAAGACCACACCTACAGCTGTGATTGAACTTGAGACAGGAACTAATATGTTAAAAATAAATTGATTTATTTAAAAAAAAAGTTATATTTAAATGCAGATCAGTTCCCCTATCTGGTTCTCTCCATGGTCACATGGAGATTTTCACCGGAACAACTGCAGGAGAGCGTGGGGGTGCAATTCAGTACCAAAGGAAAGTGGGAGCCACTTAAATTCAGCTTTTGTTTCACGTACACTGACAAAATGTGACCCAAAAAGACTTAGGTGAAATAAAAGACTTAATTTTCTGAGGTTCTTCAACCTATCTGGGTCAAATATCTGCCTGACAGTTGATTTTATCTAGAATTCCAGGGATGATGTTTCTTGTGTAAGTTTAGGAAGGTTTGGCTTGATCTCCTTCTGTACAAAAGGCAATTAATTTTTAAACTCTCAGGGAAAAAAAAAAAGAAAAAATAGCTTTCATTTCATAGTGTGGTTTTTTATTGGGAATTAAAAAGGAAAAAAAAAAAAAAAAAAAAAAGAGCACACAGGCTGGCAGAAAAATGACAATATTTTACCAGCTGCTAAAAATATCCTTGAAGTTTGTATTTCAGTTCCCTCCTCCTTTCTAACAGAAATCTTCCAAAAGTGTTTCACAACTCACTATTTGTTAAGCAAACTCCAGCATTCTCACCCACTGCAATATTTACATGGGGAAGTGATGCCATGAGCTATATTGGGTTTGATTTGCACTTTTTTACAACCATAACAGCAGACATGTGGATACAATAAATGTGCACAGCATTCAGAATCAGCTCCAATTTCCTCGAGCAGGAAACAATTAAGCAAACATAGATATTTAACCACAACACATATGATCATTAAAAACCCTCTTTATGTTGAAGGCTGTAAGATATCTTAAGTGAATCCTTATGGAATCAAAAACTTGGTCTCCTTCAGGCTGTGCTTTCCCAACCCTCTTCTTTCAGGTTTGAGCCCTACTGTGGCTTCAACACCATGACCCAAAGCAGGGTGACCTGGGACTGTCAGGATTTGAGTCCTGAAAAACACTGTTCTGCAGGAAAGTGCCAATTTCCACTGCTGCTCCTGTTTCTGGAGGGCTCAGCAGGAGCCCATGCCAGCTGAGGCTTCAATATAATTTTCCAGCCTACAGCCATAGGATGTTCACTCTCTGTGTTTTACCAACAGAAACATTCTCCTCACCAGCTCTAGAACACTACTGCTAAAATAAACCAGCCTTGTTTTACACCAATATGACCTGGTTTTATGTTGCTATTCCTGCAGCATGTTCCAAGCACAAGTGTATCCCCATCTTTGTCTTCCTCAAAACAGTAATCAGTGTACAAGTAACTGGAAAATTCCCTCCACTCCTCCAGGTACCTGGAAAAAAATAATCAATTTTCATCTCTTTCCCGTAATATTTGTTTTTCTACCACTGAATCAAGTTCTGCAGACACTTTCCTGTGGTCAGCAAAAGGAGCTCCTGGCCCAAACCCTGCTGCTCGTTGCTGCTCCCCCACCTCCTGTCAGTGACCTCAACTCAACAAGTTCCTTGGGCTCCAGAGCAAACCTGGCCAACTGCTGACCTTCCTAAAAAAGATAGAACAGAACAAATCCAAAAAAGAGAGAAATGGTTAAAAAAAAACCTGGGTGAGTTCATTGTTTTAGAAACTACTCTGAAGTGGGGTGACACAGTATCCTTGCAGGAGCAGGAATGACTGGGCAGTGCAGAAATACCCTAAGCCACTCTTGTTTCTCCAAAACATGCAGAGAATTATAGAGTAATTTGAGACTATCACTTTAACAGTACTGCAAGCTTAACCTCTTTCTTCAAGTCTCTTAATTCAGGCAATAAAAGGAGTGACACTATTCCCTGCTGCTCCTCAGGACAGAGGCAGACACAAACATGAAGGGACAGAAATAAAACATTCAAGTACCACATTAAATATGAATATTAGCACTGGTGATATGACAGAATGCTGAGTTATAAACTCTGAAAATCCTCAGAACAAATATTTACCTTTAGAAACAAGTGCCTTGGAAAAAAAAAAAAAAAAAAAAAGAGAGAGAATAAAAAATTAATCATAGACCAGTACCGAAAAGCTTGGGTTTGATTCCCAGGCACTGCATCTTAAGAATTCATTCCTACTACATTTTAATGCAAAAGCAGCACTGTAAATAAGGAAATTAAAATCTTGAACAGGGCTGATTGCAAAGTAGGAATAGAATTTATGTTAAAATACTAAAAACGTTTTGATTTCTCACTCATAATTTCAAAGTAAAGAACAAAAAAAAAAGGGGGTATAAGGTTTTTGAGAAGTTGAGATCTCCCTAAAGAAGAGCACAAGGAACAAATAAAATAGTCAGAAGGGCACTCAAGAGAGGGAAAATGCCTCTGATCTCTGGAGTTCAAGCAGATTAACAGAATCAGAACTGCAACCAGGGGGAGGAGGAAGAGGAGGAGGAGGGCTTGGGAGCCTGGGGAAAATGGAATGCAGGGTGGGGAAAGGAAACAGACACTGAGCATTGAGCTAAAGCTGGTTTAGGGTGGAACCATTTTAAAGCCAGGGTGTAGCCAGGGAGTAAGTGTGTCTGGGTTTAAAGCAATGATTTTAGTTTCCAAACTTGAAAATAACCTGACCTAACCCTTCAATAACAGAAACACCAAAGTTACTCCTGCAAAGATTGTACCCTAATAGCTCCATTAGCCTGTAGCCGTGGTGATACAGAGACCCTGAATTATTCACTGAGCACCCTCTGCAAAATTCTCAATATGGACACAGATCAGTGGTCTTGGGGGTCAGGGCTTTTTATTTTTTTTCCTTTGGTTTTGCATTTTGAGGCAACTCTCAAAGCTGTGTGCCTCCACACAGCTTCAGGCACACCAAGAGTTCCAGAGAGGGTCCAGAAACCTGGGCAGCTCCTAAGCCCAAGGAATGCAGGCTAAGCCGATTTTGGGCTAAGAAAGAATTCAGGGGGTGGCACAAGAGCACAGAGCTGTAACCCCTCCATGCCTGGCTGCATCACTGGTCACCAGGCTAGCAAAACATCTCCCCTGCAAAACCCCCTCCATTGTAGCAGAGATTTTAACACCTTGCACCAAAACTGCAATGTCATGGCTGTAAAAGAAGGTGGGAAAATGCAGTAATTAACTTAATTTTCCAATTGGCAGGCAATTTGTAGTTGACTATTACCTACCCTCGAAAATACTCCAACACCTTTCCAATAAGCTGTTTTAAAGCAAAACATCTATCCTGCTTAAAAAGTGATCTTTCCAAAATGAGGCATAAAAAAGGTCTAAGTAACAAACTAAAAGTAGGAAATTATTAAGATTTGAGCCTGTGTTGGTTTTTAGGACATCATACATTTATTTGACAACTGAAATTTTAGCCAGTCCAGTTTTTAGTCATGGCTGTAACAAACATTTAAACCATTAAAACACCTGAAGTTTTCCTATTGCAACCAGGACTCAGACCATGGCAGGTGGACTGGAGACTCCCTCTCTTCAAAGTAAAATCCATTTAAAGGAAGAGTAACTGGCTGTACTCTGTCCCAGTGACTTTTCTGGATGGATTATTTCAACGCTGCCGACTTCCAAAACTTCTCTTAGCACCTCCTTCAATGCATTCATTTTTTTCTTGTAGAAAAAAGCAAAAATCTTTAGGAGTTCCTTAAACACCTGAATCCTGAGTACCAACACCACACTCATCTTTCCCCCCCTTTCTCATTTTGCAAAATCTGGATTCCTCTGGACCAATATGCTTGCCAAATACCATAACAGGAACAGGGGAATTTTCAGGGGAATTCCTTATTTAATAATGACTTGCAAATATGAATCAAGGGAAGATCTGAAGATTTGCATTGATAAAGGGACAGAGTCAGAGGAAGCCCAGTAACTTGTTGAGAAAAAACAACTTTATTTCAAGAATAAAATCATCCTGTACTAAGGCAATCCACACATTGACCTGCCTGTACTCAGGTCCAGAGACCTCACCTGCAGAAACTCCATGGAGCTCATTGGAACGAGCTCTTCCTTGCCTGCCTCTGAAGCCTTTTGCAATGCAAGCTCCCTGTGTGATCCAACTGTTCAGCATCTGTGCTGCCCAACAGCTCCTGTAATCATAATTTGCTCTCTGGAAACCAAGACAGAAAAAGGGATGGGGAATGTTGAGGACACCAGCTGTCTCCAGGTTTCCTGGGGAGCAGAGCTCCTGCAGCAGCCACTGCAGCCACACGTGTGGCATTGGGAAACCAGCAGCTTCAACAGCTCCTCACCAGGAGGGAGGAAACTTGTGCATAATTAAAGATTTTGATGGGGAAAACGTTAAAGGAACTGTGAGCTCTGCAAAGTCAGAAGGATACAGCAAAGTCCTGCTTGTCCTTCCCATGCAGGTCACTAGTCTGAGCTTACTCAAGTCCTGAAGCTCTTCTTAACAGAACACAGCAATTCCAATACATGTATCAAAGGAAAGAAAAGAGTTCCCAAACTGTGGTGTCTTTAGAAAGGGGCTGCTCTGTTTTTAAAATAATTAGCTTCATTTCACAGTCAATTGGCACACAGAAATTCACTTGCAGCTTTTGGGTGCAAACACTCAGAAGATGTGTGGGAGTATTTCCTTGGAAATAAATTCCTGAATCATAACTACCATGCTTGAACTAACACATTAATAAAGCCGTCAATAAATTCTTCAGAAGACACCCTTCAAGTGACAGTTTTCCATTACATGAAGAGGCAAAACCAGCAACACTTTGCTGGCTTAACAGTGAAGAAGATATCCATTTTATTTTCCAAACACCACCTGATCCTGTAGTCCACGCACTCAGGATGTGCAATCCTGAAAAACTTTTATCCAGCAAGGTTAAAGGAACAGGAACCTAAGGCAAATAAAGATGTTCAAGGCACAAGACTACTTCTGAACTTCATAAACATCTCTGATACAAAAACTAACAAAGACTAAAAAACAGGTTTTTTTAGAAAACCTATAAAACTCAAGAAGAAGGGATAAAATAAAAGTTAGACCTGTTCTTTTGGCAAGTCCATGGAGGAAATTCTTCTTGGCTCAATTATGAAGAAAGTTATTATTTATAAAAGCCCATCCTTCAGTTTACTTTGGAGAACTGCTGCTTCAAGTTAATGTGCCTTGATGAGGAAAACACATATATGAATGTTTCCTACAAGGAATGACAGACTGACATCCTGAACAACCCAAACAGGATGAGAAAGACAAAATCTAATGTGTTGGATGCTAAACAGACAGTCCAAATTAATAAATAGAGACTAGCATGAGAAGATGGAGCTCATCAAGCTTTGTGCTTGACTGACACCACCCTGAGAAACTGAGAGCTGAATCACAGCCCCAATCCTGCACCTCAGTTATCCATTTGCATTCTTCTGCAAATCCCATTTGATCATTCTTTCTTGGATGAAAAACACGATCTTCACGGCAGACATTAACAATCTCTTGCTATTTCCATTATGTTAGATTACCATTAATAAGATTACCTCAGACACTCCTTTTTATTTTAATCTCCAAAGTTGTCAGATTCCAAAACCCTCAACAGCACCCCACCAGCATATGGGAAAGCAACAGATTCACAAAGAATTTTCTTAACCTTTCAATTTAAATAACATCTGTGTCCTTTTTTGAGATGTCAATGATTTGTATTCAAATAGTCTACTTAAATATTTGGGACACTTTAATACACCTGCCCATACTGATAAGAATGTTTTTCCCACTGATAGCAGCACCACTGCTGAGTGTGAATGAGCTGTTTCAAAAGCAAAGTTTCAGTGATTGCAATGTCCCTCTTTGTAATACAACAGGAATTAAATAATCCTATATATAACAGAGGAGTAGGAAGTATATTTTTCATCTGCCCAAATAATCACTGAATTTAAAGGGTGATGCAATGGTTACCTGCAAGTTTCTCCTTCCAAAATGCTGCTAAATTGCAGTGCTGTTTGCAACCAAGACCAAAAGAGTACCTTATACAATCTCAGGAGGAAAACTGAGCTTTGAAGACGTATTCTCCTAAATCAGCTTTTGCATTTCCAGAATGCAATGTCTGTGTTAGCCCAGCAGTAGAGAGGCATTTGTAAACCACCCCAGTGAACCCAGCGAGAACTTTCAGCAAGCAGCACCTTAAAATAACTGATAGGATCAGAAAAGTGAACAAGCCTTAAAGAACAGAGAGTTCTAGGTAACTTTCTTTCCTCCCAGTTACTTCTGAAAGAACATTCAACACCCATTTCCTCAGTGAGTGAGTAGCTTTCCATCTTAGCTGTGTACATTGCTGATAGGGATACTTCTAAATAAATGAGGTAAAAGAGAGCCCCAGACTATGAAGTCTGTTTTAAAAAATGAAACCTGACATGACTAAATCAAAGACAACTTCAAGCTGAAATTTAAGTACAGCCCAAATACTTGTTACAAGTGTCTGTATTGTGTCATTACCCATTTGCACACAAGAAAATCAATTATTCTTCACACTTAGGAGTCAAGTCTGCAACACCCCTACAGCACTGCTGAATTCTAACAGGAGAGGGAAGAATCTGGGGTACCAAAATCCAGCCTAAGCACTACCCTGTAGCTCAGGATATGAAGTTTGCTGGAAAAAATCTCCCATCTGCTGGATATGGGAAATACCCATGCAAGAGCAGAAAACCTACTGCTTGCAGGGCTCCAGCCAGGGATGTTTTTGGGGTGGCATGGTTGCTTTTACTTCACAGTGAAAGAGCAGCAGCCTCACCTGAGTGCCCATTTGATGTCCCCAAACCACAGGTTTATCACAACCCAAGAGAGAGAGGCTGCCAGTGGACAAGGTATCCAAGGTTAACCAAAACTAAACAGGTATGGATCTCAAATCCTTTGAAATCATACTGAAAAAAATCCCCAAAGACACCACAACTTGACCTATAACAGAGGCAGGGACAAGCCCTGCTGCTAAGCCCACATGCACCCATTCCACAGTTTCAGGGCCCACACTGCAGAGGAACCTCCCAGTCCAGCAGGGCAGAAATGAGAATTTCACCTGCATTCACCTCTCCAGATGGCCAATCTGGGGAGCCCAGGAGCAGCTCAGTCTCCACACCCCCACCTTGCTCCTCATGGACACACCTGTTCATATTGGACAGCAAGAAGTCTTGAGTCTTGCCACTCATTTTTTCCTTTTCTTTTATCAGCACTATTGGAATACTGAAACTCTTCCCCCAACCACCACCATCCAGTTGCCCTTTTCCCACCACTGAAACCACCTCCTTTATTGGAAACTGCATTTAAGGCAAGATTTGGAACAAATAATTTGATGTGCCTGCTGACATGCTGCCTCAGCACTGTGCTGAGTCAACCCCCCAAGCCATCTTCCTCTCATCTGAGAACAGCCACTGCAATTTAATTCCTTAACAATTAGGAATTAAATAATCTAAGTTTCATTCAGCTTCCAGTAACACAATCTTTTCTGTGGTGCATTATTTTCATAAAGACACTCGGTCTAACCCAGCTTTCCAAGAGGATCAGAGCTGCAGCTCTGTTTCTGCAGCCACTCCAACATGTCTGGTTCCCTGCAGGTACCTGTCCAAACCCACATCCCTCAGACAGCACAAGTGATGGAGCTGCTTTTATGGAAAATGAAAAACAGTTGCATGAGAACAGAGACCAAGCAATCCATGCTGAGTCTTCACTCAAAACAAGGATAAAATACATGCATTGCAAAAATTGAGATTCTTCATAAATCACTGTTGCCTTAAATTATCTAGCATTTTTCTTCTAACTGACATTGTTTAGATTTTATCATCAGCTAATTAGAATAATTACATGCAATTATCTTGCTGCAGCAGATAACCATAAAACATAATAAATCTCAAGACATTTGCAGAGTTACTGTTCAATGAAAACCACATTTAAACTCCAGTATAGGAGCAACTTCAACCTCCTTTTTCAACCCATAAAGACTCTGAAGACTTTCAGTACTCTTTGTATTGTTTTTTTTAAATCCAAATTTGGCAACATAAAAGTCTGTAATTTCACACACCCTTCTCCTGGCTGACTTGGATTCTGGTATGCAATGAAACACAGGCTAACTCACAGCACAGACTAAGTTCTGAAGTCAGCTAGAGAGAGTTTACTAACACACTCTCATAAGTCCTTAGAAAAAACCACCAAACTCCTAGTCCAGAAGCATTCCTCAATCTATTTATTGCCACATATTAATGAATCAAACGGGCCAGTTATCTTGAGACAAAAAAACCCCAAAACTACTGAAGATTCAAAGGAAGTCAAGAAAACAATTTTCTTGCTGGCTACACACTTTAAACGCAGCCACTCGTCTCAGACCACAAGCAGTCACACATCAAAATACACTTGAAGCATAGTGGTGCCTCAGAAAAACATGTTGTTCTTCAGAGATACTAAACACTTATCCTGCCATTACCAGCAAGAAGCTATGGTGGTTTTCTTACCCAAGAGAAAGTGACACCTGAATATCAGGAAATTCTGAAGATGCTATCGGTAAGACTAAATTACACCTGCGTGTGTGGTGTAATTACCTCATCAATATAGAGTGAAAGGAAAATTCTTCAACCTTGACATCAATGTCCACACCTGCTAAAATAAATTCTTTTAACCTTTCCTCTCATTAATTCCAATACTTAGAGTGGTGGTTTTGGGGTGATTTATGTGGTTCAAAGCAAAAACAAAACCACCACTTTTACAGGAGAACCAACCTCCATTGAGGCTCCTGACTGAACCCCACAGTGCTTGCTGCTTCTGAATTGCTGGCAACACAAGTTCCTACATTTTTGTATTTCTGGCAAGCTCCTATTTCAGAGGCTGATAAGATCATCCCATAGACAGATCTAATTAACTCAACGTTTTCAGTTCCATCCCCAAAAACTGGAAGAATTACTTACTTGGGTCTCGACTGCTGTATGGCCATCCTGAGGCAGGTAAAAGGGGCAGCACAGGAGAGTTTGCCCTGCTGTCATCCTCCACTTGCTGCGTAATGTGTCTCACAGTTTCTTTGTTTTTCCTGTTCTTCCTGCGGCCCGTGGGCTGCCAGCCATCCCCCACTCCTTGCTCTGAGAACCCACTCTGTATTGCACTATCCTTGGCAGAGTGCAGCTCACCCCCTCCGTAATGGGACGGGGACACCTGCTCCTCTTTGATACGCAAAGACCCATAGCCCATGTCACTAGCCCAGAGAGACTGGGATGAAATGTCTTCGTGGCTATCTGGTTTTGGTTCTTGATCCTCTTTCCCATAACTACTCCCTCCCTCGTGGCAGCTGGCAATGGCTGAGTCCCCAGAGGAGTTTGCTGGGCTTGTTCTCCGAGCCAGCCAGGGCGATATACTCCTGCCAGCCACCACTGCCGAGATCAGAGCGTCCGTACTGCTGCTGGAAGGGGCTCCCAGCTCATAATCAACGAGGTCCTCCGAGGCATCAGACTTGATGCTTATGTCCAGGGCTGCTTTGATGAAGTTGTGACAGGCCTGCACGATGTCTGTCATCTGCAGGTAGCTGGCGGCCGACATCACCTCGATGACGTTCCTGCTGGTCAGCGCCAGGTGTGCGGAGTACATGAAGTCAATGATTGCCTTAAAGCCCTGGGCGGTGACGATGTCCAGGTGGGTGACCGTGGCCTGGTCAGAGGTTTTCTGGACCTGGCAGTAGAGGGTTTTGAAGTAGCGGCTGCTGCCCAGGAGGACGTTTTTGTGAGCCTTGAAGATCTTGCCCTCCACGATGATGCAGACGTCGCAGAGGATGCCGTGCTGCCTCTGCTCGTTCAGCTCCCGCAGCAGGTGACGGTAGTGGGAAGCAATTTCCATATCTTCCTTTCGGTTATTCATTTGGAGATCTTTATGTTTCCTCTTCCACAAGTCCTGCAGGGGGAAGGAAATGACAGGATTACAAAATCCAAGACAAGGCTGAGACAAACCCCGGGTTGTACCAAAAGAAGCAGCAGGTTCATCTGGGAAGAGTGCCACAAGTACAGCTACTGCCTGCAATGCCTCCACATTCATTACAAAATGCACCTTACTTTGGCCAGACTTCAAATAATTTACATTAAAAATGACTAGATTTGAAGCCAATCCTCCAGTGGCTCATAACATCCCAGAGCAAATGTTTCTTTAAATTACTACAAACTTGTAAAAAACCCATCTGAAGTAAGCAGAGAAGAACAGCTGTCAGTTTTTACTGTGAATTTGTTGAAATCTGGTTTTGAAAGAGATACTGCACTTGAAACCATGCTCAGATGCCCACAGCCTATTGAGGACCACACTGTAACACATTTTCCTCAAGGGAACAAGCATTGTGTGCAGCACACAGAGGAGCTGAAATTCTCAAACAGCAAGAGCCAACTGAACCCAGCATCTCCCTAGTTATACTCCCGCAGAGGGGCTATAAAAATAGTTTAAAAGTCACAAGAGCAACAAGTAAATCCAAGAAAAGTTTTAAGTCCCCACCCAAACTCAACTGGCAATAGATCACAACTATGAAATTAATGGTATTGGAAGCTGAACTACTTACAAGCAATACTTTGCAATAAACCTGTTATTTCCTTGCTTTACATCTCCAAGTTTACCCCACAGCCACCCTCAGATACTGAGTAGAGAACTTCTCATGATCATCTAAAGAAAGGATCCTTATGACCAACATGAAGCTGGGTAAAAGTCACAAGGCATTTGATCACCTTTCATAACATTTGGCAGTATTATCCAAAATAAAAGGCTAGTTGTATCTTCAAATTTATGCTCCAGATTATCCTCCTCTTACACTTCTAAACAGAAAAAAGGTTCTAAATGTTGACAGTAATCAGCAGTGCAAGGATTTTCAGATTGAATTTTTTCCAGTTACTATCTTTGCAACTCCATACTTGCCTTTAATTCCACAGCTGTACAAATCCTCTGGCATTCAATTCTACCATTTTCTCTAGCTTATACCACCTTTTTTGGAACTTACTATCCAGATTTATCTACCATGGAACAGTGGTTTAATGGTCCAACTACTTAGGAGCACCAAGGTGAAGGATATCTTACTCCTCTCTCTCAGAAGCTTAAAATTTGTTCCAATACAAAAAGTCCCAACTGTAGAATTGATATGAGTGTCCACATATCAACACACCACTGTAAAATTGGACCCAGTTCCAAATGTTATTATGTGCAGACACACTCATCAGAAGCCTGGGTTTAAGCTACTGGTTGTTACTTTTGAAAACAAAACCTCTGAGGTCGTACAGCCTTAAAGCACACATGGTTCAGGGTTAGCACTGGCATTAAGGAGGAGGTTTCCAGCCTGGAGCACCTTTCTAACATCCACAGAGCTCACACACAAGCTCAGTGCCATCTGCTCACACTGGCTCGCAGCAGTGGGCAGCACAGCCGTGATTCAGGAAGTTTCCTTGGCACATCCAAGTGTGTTTCCTAGGCTGTGGAATACAGATCCACAAGTACCCTGCCCCCTTCCCCTACCCTGTGCTATTATTATCATTGGCAGGAGCAAAATAGCTGCAGTTTAGTCACTGTGGGCTAGAAAAGCACCTCCCAGCCCACAGAACATCCGTGAGGTGGGACCTTCTCCTAGAGAGCCACCTGATGATTCAAAAGTTCAAGTTATGCAAGATTGCTCCAAGCTCCTCCAGTTCTGCAAGGATGGAGCTGCCTCTCTGCAGCCCCAAAACCCCTAATTTGCAAGGCCAGCTGGTCCCTGATCATTGAGAAACGTTTGCTTCCTTCTAGAGAGGAAGGACCTTCTTCCTGCAACAGAAGCAGACTGAACTGTGTTCATCCACTTCACACCGTGCAGCTTTTCTGCAGAATTAAGCACAGAATTCACAGAGAAGGCAATCTTTTTTTCTTTTTTTTTTTATTGAACTGAAAGAGGTCAATACCAGTGCAGCTGCACACACCTATTTACCACAGAAATCTGCCCAGAGACCTCAAACCAAATCCTCACACAGACACCATCTCTGTCTCAAATAAACAAAATAAATCGATGAAAATCAAACCGAGAATCAGGGCTGGGGAGTATGGAAAGAAAAATAAATGAATTTTCAGGTGTTTGGCCTGAAAAGGTTATGATGGCACCAGCCAGCACAGCATCTCTCTAAGCCAGGCTCTGGAGGTGGCTGCCAGCACTTCCCAACGTCCCCATGTTGGAAAGAACCACCTCTTAAGGCAGAGTGACAGCTCAGTTTTGTCTCTATTCCAGAAACCAATAGTGCATCTACTTTTAGGAGCTGAAGAGTCAGCTTAGTCCCCTTAGGAAATATGAATTGCCACATAGGATAAAGTGAGCTGTCCATCACCAGTCGTGTCTCCAACAGCTGCCATATCCACACAATTCAGGGGAAGATGGAAGAAAACCTCAGAGCCCTCAGTGAGGAAAGGGTCAGAATGTTCTGGATATGGCATTTTCTTTCACTGTTCCATCCTATGGATATTAAAGTCCATATTCCAAGACACAAACTCCCTGGAACTGTGGGGACGAGGAGCAGGAAATCTCCTGCAAGGAAAATTTTCTCTTCCTCAATTTCATACAGATTAGCATCACAGTATTTGTCAATGTCTCCACTTGCTCTTGTGAATTTATTGCACATTTTTCCTTCTTCAACTGGAAATAGTCTTCAACTGGAAATTACATCAATTCCCTGAGATTTTATTTCTTTGCTATCTCATACATTTATTCAGTTTATTTCATTGGGTCAGGTCCCCCCCTACTGATAACAATCCACTTCAGATACACCTTGTCCTTTTTTGTCCTTTAGTGGCAGAAATACAGAATTTCAAATATGTCTCTTGCTACTTTTGGTTTAGACTGGAGCAGTTTGAGGTTCAGGCATTGACATGGATGGATGGATGGATGGATGGATGGATGGATGGATGGATGGATGGATGGATGGATGGATGGATGGATGGATGGATGGATGGATGGATGGATGGATGGATGGATGGATGGATGGATGGATGGATGGATGGATGGATGGATGGATGGATGGATGGATGGATGGATGGATGGATGGATGGATGGATGGATGGATGGATGGATGGATGGATGGATGGATGGATGGATGGATGGATGGAGCTCTTGCTCATCTCTTTAGGAAATAGAAGATAAAGTCAGAGAAAAGATACCAGGGAATTTTTACTAAACACAAGGACGCAAAAACCTCTGCAAGACTCCTTTCTGACCACTGAGGAGGGCACATTACAGCTCATTCAAGCAAGGAGTGAGGTGGATACTCCCGTGTTCAGTGTGATCAATAAAATGTAACAGTTTCCAAATCAGGAATTATTACTGTAGATGTCTTGATCTTCCTCTGCCACAAGGTCTGCTCCCTCACACCCATCACTCCACATCCAACATCTGTCACAGCATTGTACCTTTTAAACAAGAGGTCTTTAGGGGAGAAAATTAAATACGCCTCAAATTCAGAGGAATTAATTAGTTTTCTGTCTACCCCTGTCAAACCAGAACATCCGTTTAATGTCAAGGATCACTAGGGAATTAATCCAAGTTAAATTTAAGGCAATTTGCTAGTAGTTAAAAATTCAGGAAGCTTTAAAACCCTGTTCTTGTGTTCCAATTTCACATGCTGTTTTGTGGCTTGTTGATGGTTTGTTTTTCTTTTTTTTTTTTTTTTTTTCCCTTTCCCTGGTAAGGATATTTATTTCCACTTAAAAAATGTTGTGGAAAGATTTCTTCAGAAAAGTTGCACCCTTCAAACTTCTGTAGAAGCACAGTGAAGATGGAATAAACTGGAGATTTCCTACAAACAGACCTCAAAGATTAATGATGTCTTTTTTGGTTTATCTCAGGTCATTTTAGTACATGAAGGCTTTAAAAGTTGAGCATGCACTGGAATTCTTTAGGCCACATGGCCACAGCACAACTTTCCAGGAAGCCAATGAACCAGGAATGCTCAGCTGAAGATTTTCCACAAAATAAAAATTGTAGCAGATCAGGCTTTCTTCATAAGCCAGTTCACAGGCAGTACAGTAATTCAAGTCTATTACTTCTCCAAAAAAAAAAATGTCCCAAACCAAACCATTGCACTTAACAGCAAGAAGAACACAGAGTGAGCAGATTTAAGAGTCACTTTCATGCAAACTTCTGCCAAGATACAGGATTGCTTTTATTTCTCATATCAGAAAACCCTGGTCTTGAAGTAAGCATTAATAATTTATACAATCTTTAACCCTAGCTAGAGTGAACCTATGAAAGTGGTTTATTTTGCCCTGCCAGTACAGTTATTTAAACATGAAAATAGCACCTGATGGCACAGTAGGATTCTAAATCACATTTCACTTCCCATTGGAAAGGTTTTAGGAAGAGAAAATATTTATTTATTGGCAAATTTCTCAGCCCAGGAATGAGTCTCCGAACCAAAATCTTAACATCACTAAAATTAGGGAGCACAAATTTGTTGCAGCTAAATCTCAGTGCATTACTTACATTTTGACAAAAAGTCACAGATGACAAATGAATTGCACACAAAATCCTCTACAGAGCAGTCCCCTGGGAAATAGTGGGGACAAAAATAAACTTCCTTCCCTCAGAAAGAAAACAGGGGAAAAAAAAAAGGCCTGGAGGTTTGTTTTTTTGGTTTTGTTGGTTTTTTTTTTTTTTGGGGGGGGGTTGCTGTTATTAGGATTTGTTTGGTTGGTTACTTTTTCTTTTCTGAGAATATAAGTGAACTGAAGATTTAAACGACATGGCACTTCATCTTATCAATTTTCTCAGCATGTTTCTACACTTAAAACCAAGGACCAAAGGTAAAGAGCACCAAAAATGCTCACTAGTGCACTCCTCCACCACTCTGCTCCCTAGAGAAAACATGCCAACTGGAATTTAACCAAAAATGTGTTGTTTCCTCCCCCCTCTCCCTTCAGAGAAAAGTAAAAACAGATTAAGGAAGAACTCCAATTCACTCCAATGCTTTATTACACAAAAACCCAACAAACACACCCCACTTCTCTGCTTCCCCTGTGTCCTGTCCATGTTTCCACTCCCAAGACATTCCAACATTTTTAAAATTCCTCTGCAAAGGAGCTCTGTAAGGTGAGATTGGGTTTGAAATGCTTCCTTGCACAACAAGACACAGTGTGCATGCAAGTTTCACTGTTATCCAGTTCAAGACAACAGAAATGCACAGGATTCCTACTCTCCATCTGCCCTGTGCTGGAAAGAATGGAGAACAAAACCCCTAAGGAACTGAAAAGGACAGTAAAGGAGAGAAAAAGGAGACTCAGAATCTTCATGGATGGTAACTCTCTGCAAAGACATTGCTCAGCAGCTTCACAGGCACAAATCTCCACAACAGCAGTGATTTCTCACACCTGTGTTTGAGGAACAGCAGCACACAATTCTCAAGAGTTTTAATTTCTTCATACTATATAACACCAAATTATATTCATATGATTATCTTTGTCCAATATAGATATAAGTAACAGCTTACAAAAATGAACAGTTGCCAAAAAATAAACTCCTTTACCCTGTTCTGATTCCTGAAACCAATCATCCCTTGTTTTAAGTTGGTCATTCCAACCACAGCTCTGAACTGGAGGAGAAAGAGGCAGATGTTTGTAAATAGATCAAACCAGACCCTGGAGCCAGAGGGGTCACTCAGGGCTCAGGGTTCCACGCAAACAAGGAGCACCACTTCTCCCTGATGGAAGGGATGGGAACATTTAACTGCAGCCCAGCAGTGCACGGGCTCATGGGCTGGGACTCACAGGAAGAAAATAAAAGTTTCACCATTCACTTTGAGAGAAACTATAGAAGTACAGAAAGGGCAGGGATTTGGGAGGCACATGATTTTCAGTAAACTGAATTCCATTGTCATGACCAAGTCTGACAGCCCCACTGAATTGTCAGTGATTGCAGGGCAAAAAGAGCCCCAAGTCCCTACAGAAATTTATTAACCTTGGTCTGATCAGAATTCACTAAAATTTCTCCAACTTCAAGCCAACGTTGCCCCATCATAGAGAGCATCAAAACAACATCCCTGATTAGAATCTGTAGCAGACACAATCCAGAAAATTCATGAGTAAAGTTCAAACAGCAGAGTAGAACACTGCACACTTCCAGCATCTCACCATAGCATTAAAGCTCTGTTTCCACAGTCCAAACAAGAACAAGGAAAATCAAAATAGCAGGGAGTCATCATTAAACATTTCATACTACTCCAAAACTTTAAACCAGAGACTTGGCTGTGGCCTTTCACTTGTCAAATTATCCACCTGAAGTTATGGGTCAGCCAACGTGCAGGAGCTGGACAGCAAATAAGGGCAATCAAAAAACAGGATTTCACAGAAAAATCCATTTATTAACCTTCATTAGCTCTGACATGAAGAATTTCAAGAGAAAACCAGGACTGAAAATGAGAGGTGAGTGAAAACTGATGTCCTCCACATTTTGGGAGGAGGGTAATTAGAATTCAAAATTTAGAGACTAAAGTTAAAAATTTTAGGGGGGAAAAAAAGAAAAGAGCAGATATGCATATTTTGCTATATTGTTATTAAAAGTAACAAGTGATTTTTGCAGATTTAGTTAATGAAAACATGTAAACTGCAATACTGAATAAATAAACAATTAAAATCCAAGACAATTACTTCTTACCAGTAACAAACTGGGTTCCAGGTCTAGTGTTTCTCCTACAACAGCTGAGGACATCAACAGCCCCAGGGCAGCACAGGTAGTGCCCTTTTGTGACCTTCTGACAGCACTGGGGTGAACTCTTGTAGGAGAAAGACAGAACTATGACAAAAAACAAAACCAGAACAAATTATTAGCAATAAACTAACAGTGAAATGTTTTGAATCCTTTCCCTCCAGACTCACAGTTATGGCATCCTTATTGTGACTTAATGAATTCCAAAAAAGTCAACTCCAAACGTATCAATACATTGAAATTAATTAAAGTGGCTACCACTCTGTAATAATATAAGCAAGAGTTACTTCTTAAAGGTATGGGAACAAAAAGGTCTAATTTTAGCTACTAAAACTTCAATCAGACCCTTGAACAACAGGGTTTCCTGTTTGGGAGCTTTTCAAAACATTCTCACTTTAATGACTCTTTAAAGAGTCTCACCTTATCTGACCTATAAAATACTGAGCTTTAAAAGCTCCCAGGACAGCTCCTGAAAGAAATTTGCAGTGGAACACTCAGGAGAATTTACTCTTGAAATGTTTAGCTGCCAGTTTGTAGTGGCTGACACCATTCTGGGTTAAGAGACCAAACAATCTCAAGATTTATGAAGTTTTGTGTAAAATACAGATATTTAGGAGGGTAAGCCACATTTACAGACAGGCTTCTCAGAGAAAACCTGAGTGTTTATGGTTACAAGGCACAAGGAGTAGGAATAGTTCAACTACACCAAGGCTTTTGTCTGTGAGGACACATCCACTAAAACTATCATCTTCTACACCTATTTTTCTTGTATAAAACAGACTTTCTTCTCTTCAGATTAGCATATACACCACACTGACAACATTTAACTTAAAATCTAACACTTCTGAGTCTACTTTATTTAAAACTTCATATTGTTAGCCATAATAAACTCCTTTTTGATCTCTGCATTTCAAACACCTTCAATACACAGATTAGCTCTCTTAATGAAAATGAGCTATAAATCAATACTGGTGATTTCAAGACTGACCTCCTGTAGTAACAGATTGTGAAAGGAAACATCAGAAGATAAAAGTTAAGAAAGCTTTTCCAACACAAATTAATGCCATTATAGAAGGTGAAATAAAATATCTAATAAACAAACAAAGTAATTTGGAAAATCCAAGCAGTCTTATGGCAAACAGCAGAACTGAAAATCTTGAAAACAAATATGACCCAATTGAAGCAGACACCAGTGACTTTGTTCTCTGTTTCTATTCTGGACTGCCAAGTCTTGCCTTTCTCTATTTCTGATTGCTTCTCCATAGCAATTGTTTTGGCGAGCTCCTTTTAGTGCTGTTATTTGGACAGTTGAGAAAAAATAAAGTGGTGAAGTGAGGGAGCCAGACCAACCCAGACACATGGGAAATGACTTTGTTAGCAAAGTGTAACAAGGTGTATGCATTTCTACTTAGACATGGGGCTATTACTGTTAAAGCTCTCACTTACACCTGTCCCAGAGCACAGAAAGAGCCAGAACAGATTGGTAAAAATGGCAAAGCTGAGCCTTGCACTTCTTCTTCTTTGCTTGGAGCTGTGCACCTGTGTCCCTCTTGTGATCAAACAGATGAGAACCAAGGGACTGTGCTGGATGGAGGCACCTCTGCCACAAGGAAGGAGCAGAACAGCCAGAGGTATTTCTCCAACTTTTGCAGATGACCAAGATTTCTAAATGAGCCCTTGTTATAAATGTTAAGTCAAGTTTTATTGGGAAGTTTCAGCTCCCATAACAACGTTCTCTCCAGGTCCCCTTTCTCTTTCCTACACCACATGACAAAAATATCTTTGAAATGCTGAGAGCTTACCGATACTTGAAAGTGTTTCCTGTCAGCAAAAATAAACCTTGCAATGTTTCACAGCTGGACAGTGCATGTTTCAATGGAGAGAGAAGAATGGTCTCTGCTGAGAAGCTCCAGAAGGTTCATCAGATGTCCTGTGTTTGGGAATGGAAAGAATAGGAGGCAAAAATTAAAATCCAAATTTTAACTCAATACAAAGCCCTTCAGTATCACATAATTACAAGCAATGTTTAAAATAACTGCACATTTACAACACTGTTTGCCATTTTAACAAGAAACAATCTGATATATTCCTATAATTAATCACACAGGAAAAATTATTTAGCCTTTGTGTTAATGTAAAGAAGGAGTTTAACATACCAGTATTAAGACTGTTAACAACTCCTGACTATGCTTCCAGAAGTGCTTTGAAAATGTCACTCTAAAAACCAGCAGTGTATAAAAGGATTTTAAAAAATTTAACAACATTGTTTCAGTTGACATGTAAGTTTCAGTGAATGTTTCTGTGACCTCTGCCACCCACACACTTTAAATGGGGTTGGAATTAATCTCACCTCATAGTAACAGTGATTTCCCTCCAAACCAAAATATTTGCCTAGGGTTACAGAAAAATCATGTGTCCGTGTTGCGTGAAAGGAACAGATCTGAGTTTTATTCCCATCCAGCCTTCAAAAGCCAGCATGACCCCCAGATTTTAACCACCAAGCAGCATCCACAAAGGTACAGAGGAAAGCACTTTGCTTCTCTTGCAAACATTAAAAAAACTTTAAAAAAACCAAACAGCCAACAACCCAAACACAAAAATGAAGATGTAAATAACTAACAGAAGCTTTACTTTCCATGCCTGTAAAAGCTATGCACCTGAAATACAATATTCCAGTGGGTAACAAGTTGCTAATCCCACAGGATGCACCTTTGCACCAGGGCACAGGTGTGTGCAGCCAGCTCCAGCTGCTCGCCTGCAGAAATATTTCCACTGCACTTGGATTTCCTCTGCATTTCCCTTATTCATTTCCCCAGAACTTCCAACTCTGTCCATCTGCCTGTCTCCCATCCTCTCCCCATCCTGGCACAGTAACAGTTGCTCCAATCATTCCCCTATTTTGATCTCTGTTCTCTCTCCCCTCTGGTTGCACCAGGAGAACAGACCCAACACTACTCATGTCATGGACCCTGTAGAACACAGCAAGAACTTGGCAGAACTGGCACAGGGTACCAGGCTTGAGAGTCTGGTGACATAAAAAAAAAAAAAAGATTTTAGCTACAGATATATCTGCTAATCTAGCAGTGAAGATTAAAAAACAGCCTGAAAAATTCAAATGCCTGTGGCTCATATGACACTTACCTGTCCAAGTGCCATTAGATCTCCTTAAGATCTCCTACAAGATCTTAAGCTTTGACTTTAAAGAGTCACAGAAGAAATCTAAGCAAAAAACCTCTGCCCTTGTGCATCTATTAGTCAAAAAAACAACGTAAAAAGTACCTTAAAAAAAAAAAGAGGATTAGAGAACTGTAAACTTATCACACTGGGAATTGCCCTGAAGAATGGTTTCCCCCAAACTTTGTCATTGGTTTTTGGCTTTTGAATTAGGGGATCTTTGCCAAAGTTCCCAAACTCAAAACACAAAAAGAGAGGGAGCCAAAGGAGGAAGAATCATGAGGTGATTTTTAAAAAGAAGAAAATCAGGGGTAAAAACCAAGAGAAAGATCACCTAAAAGACAGAAAACACACAAGGAGTCATGAATAATCTAAGAGTAAAAGAATCAACCAGTGCAAAACTAAAGATAACACATGAAGGGCTCTGAGAACAGCCTTATTCTGTTTGTGTATTTCATGGGACAAGCCCTCTGTGCCTTGGCTAAGGATCCTGGTTTACTTTTTAGCACAAATCTCATAATCCAGATTTGATCAACTACTACTAAAAAAAAAAAAAAAAAGGGGAGGGAGTGAAGCCAAGAAGGAGACATTGGTAACAAGAAGGAAGTCAAAAAGCTCATTTTATATTTAGCCACCACCTCATTCTCCAACCTTATAGTAGCAGGACTGTTAAGAGCAACTGGGCCCTGACTACTTCATTTATTGGCACTTAAATTAGTTGGGTTTGGATATTTTAAGCACCTAATGTCCAATACAGACCATTGATTCTTCTGTTTCATGGCATGATCTGAGCACTAGTCAGGAAGGTATTTCCTCTGATGCTGTATCAGTGCAAAAGGTGCAAATTTTGTTTAACCCTTTCCTCTAAGAGAGTGAGCCAAAGCCCTGAAATACTGAAATATCAGCTTTCTGCAGAGCCCTTCTCCATAGGGTGAGAAATACCAGGAAGCAAACTCACTTGGATGGAATAAGCAGTTTGTTCAATATATGGCAAGGAAATAATTAGGAAAGATAACTGGCTATTTCACTATACAGAGGTATAAATATATTCTTTAATATACAAAACCTTGCTGATTTTCTAAGTAGGGTTCTTGGGCAGGTGAGGTCCTGGTACACACTGACACTCTCCTTAACAAGAGTATTTTAGTCCACACACAAGCTCATAGATGTGTTTGTAGAATTTTTTTTGACACCTTGGTGCCTCTTTCCAGTACAGAAGATGCCAACTCAGAGTCACTATAAAGCAAACACAGGACAGCTTCCAACATTTGCAGGGTGTTTTTCTTCCCAAGGGCACACATGAGTCAAGTGAGAAGCAGGACAAGATCACCACTGTCTGGGCTGGAATAAAAGCCAGCACATCCCCAAAAATCAAGGCAAAAAGGTGAGTTTCAGCTCTAATTCAGCATCTACCTGTCACTTTTCAGCAAAGCCACCTCTCCCCTCCTATGCCAGGGACATCCTTACCTATGCACAACTGAACACTGCCAAGTGGGAACACATTTCCATCTCATTAGAACAGCTGTCAAGGATCTCACCCTGTGCTCAGAAGCTATTCCAAACCAGCATCTCAGCAGCAGCCTGATGTTTCTTAAACACATGGGTATGAAAGAAAGTTAAAGCAACTGTTCAGAAAATAGGGACAGCAAACCCCACCCACGAGCCTCTGGACTCCACCACATCCCAGAGGGAATTCACCCAGGACTTCACACTGGTTTGTCTTTATGAAGAATAAGCACTTTTAGTACAAATTTTCATCACTATAATTGAAAATGTTTGGGAGAGCTGAGCAAACCCCTGTTTCACAGAAGGGGAGACAGGTAACGAGAAGTTACACAGCAGCACATTCAATCAAAGCTGGAGGATGGGAACAGAGTCCCAAAGAGCAACTTTCCCTCTGAACTGGACAGCCTTGTGCATCCAAACACACCAAGGCAGCACAAACCAGAAAACTTTCGATCTACTTAGGGAAGTTGAGATTCTTCCCTCTTGCATCTCAAGGAAAGAAGCCCCACATGAAGTGATACAGGCTTTTATTTCTCATCCTGCCTAAAGGACTGCAGATCCAGAGGGAACTGAGAAACCCAACTGAAGGATGTGTTTAAGGGGGCTGCAAACACAAACATACAAAAAATCCTCGGGAAGGGAATAATGTGAAGTTTTGAAGCAACAAATTTGAACACCTGACTGTGTGCTTGCACAAATATCATCAAAACTCCCACAGCTGCTTTAGAGGTGCAGTAGGATGGCAGGATTTCCTACAGGCCAAATGCCTCGCAGCCAGGTCCTAAAGTGACCCCTGCTCTGTGCACACAGCCTGCTGGCTTTCACCATGAACACACTCCCAGTTTCAAATGTCACACGCAGAAAACACAGGTGAGCTCCACACTTCAAAATATTCCAGCCAAACGCAAGCCAGGAGCAAAATATAAAAATGGAATTAATGTCTCTGTGTAAATTGTCTGAATTTTCCAGGGTAGTGCTCCCAGCCAGGAGCAGACACAGATTGCTGCCTCCTGGGAATTATAACAGAGATGTGGGGTAACCATTCCAACTGCAGGTAGCTCCTCAAAGACTTCAACTAAACCCTCTCTCCTTCTCTTCTGTTTGCCCATTAAACTAAGCATATAGGAGCATGGAAAACCCCTGTGAATGCTTTTTAGTTTAGGGGGAGGCTGGAAAGCATTACAGAGCGCTCTGGAGCAGCCAGTAAAACCGGCAACACGAAGGGAAAAATGTCCTGGGAAAGGTTGAGCTGTTTATGAAATAATTCTGCCCTGAAAGCAGGCAGTGGCAGTTTGGATTGGGTGTCAGCCTGCTCTGCACTGCTGCTGCTGGGAGGAGAGGAAACTTTGCTTAGAAACTTCAAAAACACGAATCTGAAAAAAAAAAAAAAAAAAAAAAAAAATCCACCCAAGTGGACAGCAAAGACAAAAAGAATAGGCTGAACCTCAGAGAAACACAGCACATCACCAGAGGAAAAGCAGGCAATTAACAGATCTTCCAAACATGGGGCATTTTTCCTTTTGACAGAGGGCTGCTGGGGAGGGGGGAGCTGCTAAACTGGTTTTCCTCTAAGCACTTCCAGATATTAAAAAAAAAAAAAAAAAAAAAAAGAAAAAAAAATCCTCTAGCAAAGACTATATCCACTGTTGTACAACTGTCCCAGAAAACAAAGACCACGGGGAGAAAGTGGCCCATTTTCTCCAGTCTCCAAGAACCCCAAGTACAGGTCATGTTTTCAAAGGCTCAGTCCTACACACCCCAGATCAGAGCAGCATTTAAAGCATAGAAATAAACACCTAAGGTGAGAGTTACTAGAATGCCCCGTTTTTGGTACCAGCCTGAAATTGACTCAATTGCACCCAGGCGAACACACGGGCTATGAAAACAACCGCGAGAGAAGTTTCACTGTGAGTGAGTTTCCCCCTCCTGGACACGCTGCATCAAAACCAAGATTCGTTTTCTATTTCAGTCATCCCATGAACGCACCAAACCTGCTGGGATATTTTTCAGCAATTTGGGAGCCCCCTGAATCCTGTCCTGTAGCTCATTCTCCTCTGCCTGCTCCCTGACAGCTCCCAAAAAACACCTCAAAGCTGTAATTCCTCACCACATGTTGAAAATATTGTGACTAATAATACACTCCACCCATTTTTTTTCCATCACTAAGGATTTCAAAATATAAAACTTGACAAACAGTAAGAGAGTTTAGAAGGGGAAAGTCAAATTTTATTTCCAATTAAAAGAGGCTATAAAAGCATAAAAGTAAGGTATTGATTAAAGTGAAATGAGCTATCCAGTTACAGAAAGCTTCTTCTTCAATAATTATGTTTTTCTCACTATTCTTGGGCATCACTGCCTTTTCTTATAATCCCCACAGGGAAATAAAAAGAGAAAAAATACTCCCTGTCTTTTTTGAGGAAACACATTTAATGCATTAGTAGCAGGGCTGATCTGTACATACAGAGAACCCACACTCAATAAATACTTGATTGAGTCCACAAACTGAGACCTACATCTCAATGACAGCAACTGAACGCTAAAAATGACACCAGTGATGCAATTAGAATGCATGCACGAACTTTGGTACAGGTGTCTACAATGCCACTGTTTGCTAAACACATCTCCTAATTAGCATGGCTTTAAACAATGCTGATAATAATCCCGTTCTGTAAGGCTTGCCAAATGAATCATTGGGATTGCAAAATAAAAAGCATGAGGAATTCATTAAAGAGCTGTTAAACTCTCCTTTGTTTATCTTTCCCCGGTCAGGTGTAAAAATAAATAAATATGGGTTTGTGTCTCCGGATTCCACCCGAATGCTCCGCTCCACAATAACGCGCCGGGGAAGAACCTCCTCAGGAGGTACCAACATTTTTTTTTCCTCTCCGTTTCAAAAGAGAAATCCTCCCACTATTACAGTCCTGAAAATCTGCTCCATTCTCTATTTGTCATCTGGGATTGAGTTATCAGACACTACTTGTATTACTTTGGGAACTGACATGTCTATTTACAGAGACACAAAGGCAATCCAGCAGCACAACCCCTGCTTTTCCCAGCACCTCTCCTTCTCCCCTCCGCCAAATTCTACCAGCACTTTTTTCTGGGGAGGGGGAAGGACACCTCACTAGTTTCCCAGCATGACAGAGAACATTTCCAGCCACTTTTGCACTTGTTACAGCCTTATGAAAAATCACCTATATCCCCCCCAAAGGAACAGCATTATTCTTTCAAGGCTTTTTTTGTTTGTTTGCTTGTTGGGATTTTTTGTATTTCTTTTTTGAAAAGAGGGTCACTTCCCCCATTTCAGCCTGCAATTAAAATGGAGGCAAGGCCAGGCGATCTATGTCTGGCTTTAGGGGGAGACAATAACCCAAAACAGGCCTGGCTTAAAAAAAAAAAAAAAAAAGAAAAAAAAAAAAAAAAAAAAAAAAGAGGAGAGGGAGAGGAGAGGGAGAAAGAGAAAGAGAGACACGCAGAAAGAGAGAAATACAACATGCTTCACCAGTATTATTACCTCATCCCTTTTTCCAAGCAGTTTTGAACCACACTCCTGACAAACTCTTGGTCCAACTTGCACGGATGCTGGTTTTTAGGGGGCGGAAAGGGTTTTAATGCTGGAGCCGGGATTGAGGCTGGCTATCCGCAAGTGGAGCTGCTGTTAAAATGCCCCCTTGTCTCTTCTCCTCTCCCTTGAGCTGGGTGTTGACGCAGCAGAAATTACCAGCTGGAAAATTCCCCTTTTGGAGGTTACGGGGAGGAGGGGGGGGCGGGCGGAGGAGCGAGGGGAGGGGAGGGCCGGGGGAGGGGGGTTAAACCCGGCACTTACCAAGTTAAGCCATCCACCCACACCAAATAGGACATCGCGTCCCAAAGAAGGCTCCGTGCCCCCCTCGGCGGGCAGGGCGCGACCGGCCGCGCTCCCCCCGCGGCGGGCGGGCAGTGGGGGGAATAACGGGGATAAAAACGGGGATAGGGATAATAAGGGGGATAATAACGGGGATAACACCGGGGCGGCGGTGCGGGAGCGGCGAGGGGGGGCTCCCCGCCGCCCCTCCAGGGGTGGGGGGCGGCCATGGCGACCCCCGCTCGCCCCGGGGGGCGGGGGGCGGCGCGCTTACCTGTGCCCCATGGAGGAGAGCGGGGTGTCGGAGCGGCCGGAGCGGTGGCTCCGTCGGTCACTCCGTGCCTCTCCTCCCGGGTGGGGAGGGGAAGGGGAAGGGGGGGCGGAGGGCGGAGGAGGGGGGGGAGAACCCGGCGGAGGGGGGGAAGGGGGGGGCGCCCGGGCGCGCTCCCGACGCTCCCTCGGGCGCGCGGGGCGCGAGCCCGCGGCGGGCGGGGGGGGCGCGGGGGGGCGGGGCCGCGCAGCGCGTGCCGGCGCTGTCCCCGCCCACTCTCCCCCAGCGGCAGGCGGTGATTGGGCGGCGACCTCTCGGTCGGCCACGCCCCTCTCGCCACGCCCCCCTCCCCTTGCGCCGGGGGAGCGGGGGCGCCGCCGGCGGCGCTGCCACTGCCGGACACCGGAAGTGAGGGAGGGCGGGGGCGCGCGGCGCGCGGGGCACGCCGGGAGAGCTCGGGGGCTTCTCTGAGGCGGGGGCGGCGGCGGGAGCTCGGCATCGGTCCCGCTGCTGGTGCCGGTCCCGGTTCTGCTCCCGATCCTAACCCCGCTCCTGCTCCGGACTTCTCTGGGCCTCCCGGCTGTCTCCTGCCCCCGGCAGGTGCGCCTGGTCCCGGGCGGGGCGGCTGTGCGCCCTCAGCGGGGCGCATACCTTGAGCCTCCGCCGCGGGGTGGAGGGCGGCGGGTGCTGGAGCGGGGCAGCGCCGCAGCCTCCTCCGGACCTTGCAAGGAGAAACAAAAATCACTTGCCCCCTCTTGTACGCACTGAGGTGTATGTCGCACAATGGTCTGAAACGAAATCATATAAAATAAGTGCAGTTCGGAGCCCCCTGACCCGTCATGGCCAGAGAGCGAGGCCGGTGGCCGGGGAAGGATGGAGATCAGAGCGGATGGAGATCAGAGCCAGCTCAGCAATGGAAAACCGCCCGCTGCAACAAAGGGCAGGGCTTTGCCCTTTTGACTGTCGCGCTGAAGGATCTGACAGAAACTGCCCTATATTTCAAAGGACGGAGCTTAACAGGGCAGGATAGGTCTGGAGCGTGGGGGAAGTCGGCGCGGTCGCACGATGGCTGCGGCGAGCAGGGGATCGCTCTCGGTGCTGTGTGCGGTCGCTGGATTGTGAAAGCAGGAGCTGGTCCAGCAGATAAAACGCTTGCAAACTGTTTAATCAACGTCTGCGTGCTGTGATTGCGCCCGAAATTGGGGAAATAACGTGTCTGACCAACGGGGTTGGCCGTTTGCACGGTTAACTGACTTAGGTGTGTAATCACAGTAATTGCCTGGCTAATCGCGTGCCGAAGGTTTAAAAATTTCCTCCGTGGTTTCCTTTCCCTCATCCTATATATTTCCTTCATCTCTGGCTTTCAAGTAGGCAGACCTGCTGTCGAAATCTTAGATTTGACTTTTATGCCTGCTCTTCATCCAAATCCATTTCTATAAGGTGCTTTTAATCCGTAGGACATCCCCTTAAAAAAAGTGTATTTTCCACTTTTTAATCTGTAATTTAAATAAACGGATGTTCCATCGTGTGTTTTCTTCCCCCCGTTTCCTCCCACATACCCTAAATACCTTTAATTTTGAAAAGACTCTGAATAAACCTGATTAATGAAAACAAAATGCCTTTCACTCCAGCATGTTTATAATTACCTCTTCATTTTATATTGCAACAGAGTCCAAGCACCACCTTCCTAGAAAGAGTTCCATTAAAATGCAAATGAAGACTTTGCAGAAGTTGTTAATGCAACCAAGGACACTATTTCTTAGACTTGAGCCACTCAGAATCGGTGCTGGGTGGGAATTCCTGCTGCCACCTGCTCTTTCTGCACACGCAATCCTGTGTAGAACATGTTTTCCAGCCTCTGTCACCTGTGGGTGAGGAGCACCAGAGGTGAACAAGCAAAATCCCATTTCCACCCTAAATGTTGCACTGGTTTTCACGTGTTTCTGTCCGCCCCACACCTGCAGGTATTAAATCCTTCTGTGCTTTGAGTCAGTGCTTTTTTTAGGCTGAAACAAGAAGGTTCAAGGGGCTGTTGAAAGTGGAGCTTTATCTTTATGCCATTATATCTTGTTTTGCATGACATCTGCATCATACCTCGTTGTGGCTGTAACCATTCCTGCCTTTCCTCACTCCTCTGAGGCCAAGCTTCCCCTGCTAGCCCAAAGCTCCTCAGGTGCAGGATGTAAGCTCCCCTCCTCTCCTCCTGCCCAGGGTTTCTTCCCCAGGTCTTTGTTGGAAGAAAGCATTTCTTCCTGTGGTATTTGTTTGTGTGTCAGGCTGGGCTGACTCCCCCGGAGCAGCAGCAGCTGCTGCCCGGGCACTGCCCTAGGGAATGTTCCCAAGAGGGGGAGGGTGGCAGCAGTCCCCGTTTCCCAAAGCTGTTCCACACAAAGGATTTCAGGAGACTTGAAATGCTTCAATATTCTTTTGCCAAGCCCCTCTCCTTTAATTAGAAGTTTGTGTTGTATTTTAGGTAATTACTGCAATAGCTCAGCATGCCCTGAGAGGTGCTTTCTCCTCATGAAGAAGGGAAGGATGTGCATGGAAAAAAAAAGAGCTTGGAGGAAAAATCGGAGTAATTGGGGTAGTTCCTGTGATTTTTGGTGCAAAGGAGTGATTAGGAGTGTAATATCATGTCAGAGGTTGCAGACCACGTGTTTCTAGCCCGAGTCCACATCCCTTGGTACCCACTATACCACAGGTTCTACCCTGGCAGAGACTGGTGGTATCACACTACTGATGGATGGAGACTGGTGGTATCACACTACTGATGGGTTTTAGCCACTGGCACAACAGGTAAGGACCATATTCCTCTAGCACAAGAGTGCTTGGGGTTGCCCTGATATGTTCCTTTTGCTCTGCCAAAGCACCTGGACCCCCAGCACAGCCACACGGCCATCACGTGCCAGTGCTCCATCCTCACTGAGTGGGTAAATTAAGCACCATGGACTTGCACGGGTGCTGCTGAATTTCACTGCCTTTTCAGTAATCCTGCTCCTCTGTGATTGCTCCCTGCACAATCTCCAAAACCTCTCCAGAGCAAATAAGTCAGCACCATCCTCCCACTCTCTCCTGCACTGCGATATGGTGGGACCACACCAGGGGACAGCAGCAGAGGACAGCTGGCTGGGTGCTGCATTCATACCATGTCCCATTTGCAAAAACATGGGACGGGTGAGGTTGGAAAAGACCTCCAAGATCATCAAGTTAAAGCAGCACTACCAAACCCAGCACTACACTATGTCCCTAAGTGCCACATCTGCATGGTTTTTGAACACTTCCAGGGATGATGATTCCACCACTTCCGTGGGCAGAAATTCCCAAAATTTGCCAATATGGGCAAAGAAATTCCTGGCCAGAAGTGCCAAATCATCAGACATGCTGAACATTCTCATTTCAGCTCCTCTTTCCAGCTCTCTTCTAATGTTCATTGCAGTTGTAGGAGATTCTACATTTGATAAACTGAAATGATTTCCTCTGTGTCCTTGTCATGCAGGCAGTTTGGGAACAGGTTGACAAAATCTAAATGGCCTAATTATTGTTTTTTCCTCTACTAAAGTGTTGTAGAAATAGAGGTTCCAAAGCAATCCTGGGTAATCTGTGATCTGTGATCTCAGTGATCCCCATTTTGTTTCCATGTTCTGGTAGACTTGGTAGACAAGGTAGACTTGGCTCTCCATCACCAAACCCTGCTCTTCCCTGGGTGAAGCATGAAGAAAGCCATTTTGCAGAGCTTCTGCCCTTCACAGCATCTCTGAATCCCTGGAAATCCCAGGACCATCAGCTTTGTGCACGGCATGGAGAGCAGCTGGCAGATGTCAGAGGAAAGGGTTAAAGGACCCACATTCCTGTCCCCACTGCCCTGACCAAAGGTCAGGGGTTCCTTAGGTGAAGGAAAGGAGGGAGGTGATGCAGCCCTGACCAGGTCATTTGAGGAGTAAACCACATCTGAGGGGAGCTAATGAAGCAGCATTTGTCTCTCTCACAGGCTCATACTCCCGGTCTGTGCCGGGCAAGTCGGAATTCCTTCTCTAGTGGGAGTGAAGATGTTGATTGTATTTTTTCCATGATGTGTATTGAGGCATTTGCTAGGTTGTGGGAGTAAACACTTGGGGGAATTCTCCATGAGCTAGCAAGGGCAAGTCACAAGCCTACTAAATATGGTGAGTGAAGATTACAAAAAAACCCTGGAGTGTAAACCTCCCTCTTTCCACCCCATCTCCCCACCACCACCACCCCCGCAGATTTGTTCTCATTATCCTGTGCTGTGTCTCACTACTGGCTGGGTAAACCTGTTGCCATTTGTGGGACTAAACACATTGTGCTGATTCAGTTTTGTTTTCTGCACCCAAAGGCAGCACTGGGGTGGTCCTTCATGGCTCCACCACGCACAGGACCATCCTGCTGGAGCAGAGACACCAGATACTCAACGGGGGGGGAACAGCAGGAAATGCTCTCAGGTCTGTAAATACTTGAGGGGGTGAGAGATGATGGTCATGTACAAAATATTTGACCAAACACATCCCACTGACCTCCTTTAGTGCTGCTCTTGAAAAAGGATTGGCCAGAGTCAAACAGTTGATCTTTAATGCTCCAAAAATACATTCCCTTTCAAAGCTTCTCAAGTGGAGAAACATCCAGGCTGTCAAATTCAGTCCCCCACTCTCAACTTCTTGTAGCCTGGGTGAGCTCAGCTCTGGGGTGTCCATTTAGGTCCCCCAAGGCTGCAGGTGACCATAAGGATGAAGGATGCTGGGGCCATGGCAGGGGGGTGCAGGAGGGTGCAATGAGCTCTGTGTCCACCTTCTCCTGCCTGCTCCATCTCCACTGTCCTTGACTTGCTGCTCTGGCTCTGTCTCATCCTTCTCTGTTCCCCTCCCTGGAGTGGCCCAGCAGCAGCCAAACACTGATTCTTGTGGTCCTCAGTGGGAGCAACCTGGGCCCCTCAAAGTCCCACCCAGAAACCACAGGCCATTTGTGTGTTGGTTGGAGCTCAAGAGATCTCTGTGCCCTGCTGACACCACCCTCCTCCAGCAATGAAGGATCTCCACTTTCCCCTTTCTCAGCTTGGGTTCTCCTCAGAGTTGTTTCCAGCGTATTTTGCATCACAGTGCTCTGGTACTTCACCCCTTCCCAGGTTTCCTCCTGTCCCAGTATGGATCAGGAGCAGCTCACTGCTGTGCACTTTGGGCAGTGCTCTTTAACCAGATCTCCTTCTGCAGCTTTTTGCAGACTGTCACCTCTGCGCATCCGGGAAATGTCAGTGCTTGGGCCAGGCTTTGTCCTGATGCCAACAGCAAAATGTCAGCACATTCAGAATAAATTTTGATTCTTCCTCCTCCACTATCACCCTCCCTTACTCCTGCAACCTTTCCTAGTCATTATCAGGGGCTCACAGCATTCCTTTAGAAACAGACAAACCCATTTTCAGGAGACAGAAGCAGGGACATCCCCGCGGTCCTACATCCTTCAAAGTCTCATTTGTCTCTCAGTCAAGCCCAACCCTCTTTACCACAACACCTATAAATCTAGTGTATAAGAGAGATTTCACTGAAATAGATCCCTCTGTTTGCAAAGATTTGGTTTTCTTCAGAACCCAAGGAAATTGCAGGGCTGCAGGCAAGTCCTTGGCTCAGTGTGATCCATGAAAGCCGTGCGTGTCATGGAGCTGTGCTGGCAACAGGCAGAGGGAACAGTTAAAAAATACATATATATAAAAATATACATAACTCCTGGACTTTGGGAAGTGTGGTTTGGGGTTTCAGCAGGCAATTGCTGGTTCTCCTAACAACTCAGGCCACAGCCAGGGTTTAGCTGGGTTAAACAATGAGTCAAGTTTTGCTCTAGTTATTGTGGAACTTGGGATGACACTCTACTCTGGGAGCATTAACCCACCTCCATTCCCAACCTCCTCAGCTCAGAGGGTGTGGAGAGCTTGTTTTCCTTTTGCTCCTGCCCTGATGCTTCCTTTTGGTTTTACCTCCAGTGTCCTGAATTTGCTCAGACAGCTCCAATTTCAGGATTCCCCGCAGGGCTGTACTGGAGCTGAACTGCAGGGTGTGGGGAGCAGCACATCTCTGGTTGCTTCCCATGCTAAAATAATAACAAGAAAAATCAGGAGGACTCTGGCAAAACAGTCACAAAATGCTCTTAAGCAAATAAGAAGGGTTTTGCAAGATTTTTGAATTTATAGTAAATTGCTTGTCAGGAGAAGCGATGAGGCTGTCAATAATTAGTTTGTGTATGGAGCTGTTCAAAGCTATTTATGGCATTTTGCACCCTTCTGTGAACACCCAGCTGGTTCCTGCACACCTGAGTCATGCCAGTGGCCGTGCATCACCCTGGTCAGCATCTCCCTGCTGTGATGCCCTCTCCTCCCATCGTTCCCAATGGGAAAGTGGCTCATTCAAGTGCCTAAACCCTCCTGTTGTAAATGGCACATTTCCATGATGGGTGTCCACCCTGGACACTTCATTATTGTCTCCATGCCCTTCCCTGGGTTTCTCCTGGCTCATCCCAGCTTTTTCCAGAGAAGCTGGGCTGGCTGCTGTGACCCGTAGGCGAAATCCCAGTGCTGCCAAGCCCTGGGGAGAGCTCAGCCGCTGTTCCCAGGCTTCAGTTCCCGCAGGATTTCCTATCTGGGCAGAGCCGGGGTCAGCAGGGAGGGGTCCGGCCAAGCACCCCGCAGCCCCCAGCCCTCGCCCTGCTGCAGGAAACTCGGCCGGGAGCACGGGGTGGAGTGGGGGAAAGGAGGGGAGAGGAGGAAAATGGGGAGTCACAGGGGGAGCCGCCAGATAAGGCTGGGCTGGAAGCGCTGGGCGGATGCAGCTCCGGGCTGGGGCTCGGACCTGCGCCCCGGTCACTTCCCTCGTGCCGCCCAGCCAGAGCTGTTACAGGAGCCCAGGGATGAAATTACAGCCAGGGAGATCCAGCACCTGAGCTGGCTCCAGCAGCACGTGGCCAACAGGCAGCGGAAAATCCCTCTCGGAGCCAGCTGTCCTCGGGAAGATGTTTCCTCCTCTCCGGTCAGGCAGGGCAGAGCTCAGCATCGCCCGGGGCCGTGGCCGGGGGTATTGGCCCGGAGGTTGTGGGGGTCCTGGGCAGGCAGGGCCCCCTGGCATCCAGTGTCTGGTGAGACCACAGCTGGAGCTCTGCCAGCAGGGCCAGCACCCGAACACAGGCTCAGGGGTGCCCCCAAGCAGAGGCAGAACCACTGCTGGCCCCAAAGCCCAGGAGAGCCCCTGATCTCTGGGAAGTAGCGCAGGGATGTGGGCAAAGACAAGGAAGACAGATGCTTTCTTTATTTTCTTTCCCCCTGGATTTAGTGGTTCCAACCCCCTCCAAAAAATGTCTGTGCTCTCTTCTCAGCATTTTTCTAGACTCAACCCACTCATTTTTATTATCCCTCCAGGAGTTTGTTCCCTGTAATACATTATCTGCTCCCTCATTGTCACACCAGCCCTGAGCTCCACATCCTGCTGGACCCAGCATCAGTTTGAGCATCCCCGTTGTGCTTCCCCTCTGCCTTGCTCACATCCCACTCCATCCTTGCTTTTCCCAGAGAAGACAGTGCTGGAGCTGCCTGTGTAATCTCCCGTAGCACCTGTAGCCCCATCTTGGCAGCACACTCTTTCACTTCCAACCTCCAAGGGGTGAGGGGAGCAGAGCTGCCCCCAGATATGGGTTCTTGGCCCCATCAGTGTCACACAAACACCCAAGTAGTGTGGGAACAGTGTGATACTGAAGACCCCTGACACCTCACAGACAAGGCTGAGGGCTGTGGGTAGTTGTGGGACCTGGAGGGGTCCTGTCTGTGTCAGACTGGAACCCCAAACCCCCAACCCTGCTTTTTTCCTAGCCCAGGCTTGGCTCAGTGAGCACCAGAGCAGTGTGGGTTTGGTTTAATCTGCAGGGAGATCTTCACACCTCCCTTTGCTCTTTTCCTTGCCAGCCCCTCCGCCTGCCAGTGCAGCACCTTGGCGGGGGCAGTGCCCATCTGCTGGCAATTGCGGGTTTTTTAAAATGTTTTCTCTCCCTCCCTCCCTCTCCCTCCTCCATCCTCTGCTCCTCCTCTTCTCACCCTTTGCTTTCTCCATGTGTTTCTTGCTGGTGCAGCATGGATACAGCTCAGTGGGATGAGGGAGGATGGGGAGATGCTGTGCCCAGTGCCAGCTGGGAATTGACCTCCCCGACCTGCAGTGAGTGCAGGTCACAGCAAGAGCAGGTCCCAGCCTTGCACAGGCGTGTGCAATCCCTGCTGTGCTGCCCGGGGCTGGAGGTGTCTCTCCAAAGGACAGGGTTAGGGCAGCAGAGGCTGCCTGGGTTCTGCGGGGTTAGCGGGGCTACAGCCTGCATCCGTGCAGATGCAGCGTGTTTATTCTCACCAGATAGTTTGATGGCTTTATCTGATCACAGGTTTTCCTGAGGAAGGAAGGGTGAGTCTGAGTCACTTGAAAATGGGGGCCCTTCATCTCTGGGTATGACTGGTGGGGCCGTGGATCTCAGCAGAGCCCCAGGGCAAGATGTGCTCCCAGCGCTGGTGTCGCTCCAGGTTTGCTCTGTGGCTCTTCTGGATGGGCAGTGCCATGGTCAGTAATGGGTGTAAATCCAGTGTGAGCAGCCATGGGTGTCAGAGAAAGCACCCAGGACTCAATGCCACCGAGGAAAGAGCGAGATCATTTACTGTGTCTGTGGTGAGAGAGGAGGGAGCTGCTGACATGGTGCCCCTGGTGCAGAAAACACCATCACAAGCAAATTGAAAGCAAGAGATAAAATCTGGCAGCAATTGATAAATTCAAGGGATAGACAGGTTCATGCCCTCCTGGAAGAAAACCCAGATAATTAAACTCCCTTGTTCTGTTAATGCCTTCGGTGAGGGGCTGGAGGAATCAGCCGGGAGAGCTGGGAGGCAAAGGTGTGCTGGAGGAGAGCTGGGAGAAGGGGAAGCAGAGTGGGTGGAAACAGCTCCAGCTCCTTAAAAAGGGGGAGCTGGGCTGGGGGCTGCAGCAAACTGGAGCTGTCCTCTGCTCCCCGACCCGCCCACACACCAGCATCCTTCCCAGCTGCCTCTGTGCCTGAGAAAACAAATGGATTTTCCATGAAGTGCCCTCAGAGCCGTCACACTCGGCATTTTGTGGAAATCAGGGGTTTCGAGCCTTCCTGAGCACAGCCAGGCTCCGGAGAGGGGAACGGAGCAGGCAGTGCTGAGCTGCTGAATGCACACAGAGCCAGGCCCCTGGGGTCCAGAATTAATAGGACAGAGCAGGGGCTGTTCCCTGCATGTTTTATTTATGGGAATCAGGCCAGTGAAGTTCCCTCAGCTCACCGAAATAGTCACATCGCCTCTGCTTCGCGCTGGCCACAGCCGTGACCTTGATAAATGGGTCAGTGCCCGGCCCCCTCTGCGTGCCCGGGGGGTGTTTGCTGCATGAGGGGAGGTTGGGCTCCCTCCTCAGACCCCAAAACTCAGCTTTGATGTGCCCAAGGGTGCTCCTGCTATGGGCAGGATGTCTGTGCTGCCTGCAGTGCTGGCTCTGCCTGCAGCAGGAGCAACCCGTGAGAAAGGACCCACGGGAACTCCACCGAAAATCCCCCAAACATCAAGTGAGCTCGGGGCACCCCCCTTCTGAGAACGGTGCATGCCCAGAGCTGTGTCCCCAGCACTGAGGTGACATCAGCCTCTTGCACCAAACTGGAGCCCCAGGGCAGTGCTCGATGGCAGAGATGAAGACCCCAAAACAGGAAGCAAAAGTGGGGCTCTGCTTGATTTCTGTATTTTTTCTTAACCTGAGTTTTTTAGACGTTTCCTGATGCCAGATCACAGCTGTCACCTCACCACGCTCACCACCACGATGACATCTCTGCCAGTCCCATTTGGCAGCTCTGAGGCCACCAGAGCATCCCAGAAGTAGTACCCAGGAGGGAGGGATGCTGATCCCAGGATCACATTGCTCGGTGTGATGGCCAAAGGGCGTTATCAGTGTCGGTGTTTGGTAACCATGGAGCGAGGTGGCTTTCCCAGGGCTGCCGGTGAGTCAGTGGCGGAGCCGGGAGCAGCCCGGTTCCTCTCCCCACCCTCGGCCCCAGCACAGCATCTCCCTCCCCACTTCCTTCCCCTGCCGATAATTAGCCTCAGCTTTGCGGTTCCCGGTGATTTCTCCCAGCGTGGCATTTCCCCATTTGGGTGCTGGGAGGGAGACGTGAGCCCCACACCCACTGTAGTTCCCACCACGGGAAATGACCATGGGTGGCCCCAGGAGTGGGGAACTAGGGAGGCGTTTCCCGAAAATCCCATGGCCAGGAACAGTCTAGGCCAAGGGACAGCGGTGCCCTTTGCTGGCAGGAAATCCTCCCCAGTGTTTAAAGCCCAAGGGGTCCATGGAGCATCTCAGCAGCTCCAGGCTCAGCCCAGGGCAGCAATGGTGGGTGCAGGCAGGGAATCTTATGCCACATCCTGCTCCAATGGGATCAGCAGTTGGGGGAGGCTGCACACCCACCCCATGTTTGCTCTGAAAGAAGGGCAGCTGCCAGCACAGCCGGTCCCTGGGGAGGGCATGTGGGGACAGGGCCATGTAGAGCCTTTGTGTAGCTGCCACCATCCAAGGCTGATAAAAGGCTCTGAACGCTCTTCCTGCTGCCTCCAAACCCACAGCCCCACCCTGACCCTGACCTCTGCTGCTCCAGATCCTTCATGACTCAGGGTCCCCTGTGGCGCCAGGACCCCAGGGCTCGGCTGAGGCTGGGCAGGGTGGCAGGGTGACACTCTGTTAGTGGCTGACTCAGATCACTTGCCCCAGCCCCAGCTGGGGGGTTTGCCATACAACCCCTTCTCCATCCCAAGGAGAGGTTTGCTGTCCTGCTGTGTGTGGGGGGCTTGCCCTTGGAAGGGCACAAACCTGGAAGCATTGTGGAGATGTTTGCCCACAGGGGAGGGATTTCTTCTTCTCTGCATATTCTTCCCCACTACCTCCCCAAGGATTCAAGAGGCTTCACCCAGAGGTCCATGTCCTCTAGCAGCATCTCAGGGGCTGGAAGTGAAATCAATAATAAAAATGATGCTGAGCTCCTGTACAGAGCATTACGTCTTCAAAGCCCTTTGCTGGCATAAACTCATTAACGGCAAAGAATCGAATTCCTCCTCACACAGGTCCCAGGGATGCAGATCTGGGGGGCGATGGACCGGAACATATTTGTAATAAGAAATCGCTGCTGTCGGTGGCCCCGTGCAGGAGGGCCCTGAGGAGCCGGCAGGAGCAGATGGAGAAGGGAGGGCTGAGATGGAAACAGTGCCCAGGGCGGGCTGGCAGCATCCTGGCAGAGGAGCTGTGTCCCCTCCTCACGACAGCCAGTGGGCCAGGATCAGGGAGTTGGTGTCCTGCACTCCCCACAGACCCCCTGGGCCTCCCAGTGCAAGGGGAAATGAGTCTGGCATCATCTCTGCTCCCTTTGGGAGAATCCCACCCATGCTGAGCCCCTTTGTGCCATTCTCAGTGGAGCATCCCAGTCTTCTCCAGCCCTGGCTGCCTACCCTGAAACACTTAACACAAGCCAGGATTAATGGAAAATTGGGGATGTTCATCCTGGCTGGACTGCAGGGATGGGGTGGGCAGGGGGAAGGTGGAGAGGTGAGGGGGGTTGCAGTGTCTGTCTGTGCTGAATGACTCAGAGCTGCTGTACTGGCCTGGGGGCACAGCAGGGGTTGGAGGGACAGAGTGACCCCCTGGAATACATCCAAAGTGGCTTTTTTTGAGGCACTGGCAGGCCAGGCAGCCTCCCAGTCTGGCCAGAATATCCCAAGCAGGACAGTACTAACATGTCTCTCACCCCACCCCCACCTCCTTGGGCTGGGACCCCCAGAGACCCCTGCACCCAACTGCACTGCCCACTCAGCCCATCCCACCCTGACAGGAGATGTCAGGGGAGAGACTCCATCCAGGGTATCCCAGGGGACTCAGGGCACGCTCCCACCCGTGGCCATGGCCTCTTGCCCAGGGCAGGGTGGGGAACCACAGATTCTATTTCTGGTTTTCTCCCTGGGAGGTGCTGCAGGAGGGAGGACGGGAACACCCTGACCTGGTCCCCGAGGTCCTTGAGGTCCTGTCTTTGGAACAGGTCACACACACCCATGCCCAGGGGATGGCTGTGCTGGGAATGGGGAGGGGAGGGATGTCCTGTACCTCTCCACTTCCCTATCCCTCCTCCCTGCCGTCGGTTCCCTCCCCATCCCCGTCCCTGGAGGGACCAAACCCTACCGCACTGAGGGGGAGACTCCTCGGTGCGGGGGATTGGGGGATGCAGGGGCACAGAGGGATGCGGGGACATGGAGAGATGCGGAGGCCGAGCTCATCCAGGGTTACCTTGGAAACGGCGCCCGAGCCGTCCCTGTCACCACTGAGGGACTGAGCCACTGCGGTGGTGAGGCCAAGCCCCACTTGCCGGCTCAGGGTGACAGCAGGAGTGTTGGGATGCGTGTCCCCCAATCCATCTCGATGGCTGGTGCCAGGCGGGGGGAGAGGGGGCTACAAAGGGGGCTGTGTCCTCCCCCGGGGCAGGGGAGCATCGCCCAGCCTTGGGCAGGGAGAAAAGCCCCTGCAAGGGTGGCTGTTGGCCAGCGTTCCTCCTGGCAGCTGGATCCCTCCCCGGCAGCCGGATCCCTCCCTGGCAGCCGAATCCGTCCCTGGCAGCCGGATCCCTCCTGCAGGACAGGCACTCCCCGCAAAGATGGAGCTTTAAATAAATAACGAGCTGCCGACATCTCCCGGCTCCGCTGGCTGCGCCACGCTGGGAGCTCTCCCTGGCAGCCCCCGCGCTCCGGAACACGACGGGAATGGGGACAGTGCTCCTGGGAGCTCGGCCCGGGGGGTGGTAATGATCGAGGGAAAAGGGCTGGCGGGGCCCTGGGATGCCCCTGGCGGGGTCAGCGCTGGCTGATGGCTCTGCCAACCCTCTCCTTAAAGCTCTCTGTGATGGAGCATCACAGCCTTGCTTTGGGAATGGGATTTAATCACTGAGGCTCGGTTGGGAGAGAAGTGCTTGGTGCTTCCTGGGGAGCTGTGATGGATGCGGGGATGTGGCGATGCAGGAAGGATGCAGGAATGCGGGCAGGGTGTGGGCATGAGGGAGGGATGCGGGAATGCAGGCAGGGCGCAGGCGGGGCAATGGGGATATGACCCATCGGTTTTTCCCTGTTGGAAGATGCTTCCTTGCAAACTGGTTTGCAGGGTGGAGCGTTCCAGAAGGCGCTGCCGGCCGGGGGAGGCAGGCCGGGTGCGGGCAGAGCCCGCAGGCAGGGTTCAGACAGAGGCCAGGCAGAGCGGGGAGGGACCGGCCGGCGATCCAGGGAGCCTGGCAGGGCAGCGCAGGCTACAATTAGCCGAAGAGCGACGGCAGGATCCTGCCTCAATTAGAGCCTCCATCCCCGGCCGGCGGGCAGGGAACTGTGCCCATGGGCAGCACGGCCTGGCACCCCGCGCTGCCGGCACCGGGCATCGCCCGCCGGGCCCCGCTCGGACTGCGGAGGGGACACTGCAGGGGGTGGTGTGGCCGGGCTGGGGGCTGCCAGAGGGGAGAGGGGACGGACTGTGCTCCAAAAGCAGCTGAGAGGAAGGAAGAAGCGGCTAAAATAAGCAGGTGGGTGGACAGGGAGGAAATGATAGTGAGGCTGATAAGGAATGGGCTGGGGAAGGGGGACAAGAACCAAAAGGTCCCCAGGAAACGAAAACTGGTCCCTCTGGGAAGCAGAGGGAGGTCACGGCACAGGAGGGGGTTCTGAGCTCCCGGAGATGGGTGCGAAGGCGAGGGATGGACAGAATGCTTCAGCAACGTGAGAATTGCCAGCCAGGACTGGGGGCAGCCCTGTCCCCACATCCCGCTTTAGGCAGAGAGACAACGGGAGGCAGACGTGCACAGAGGCACTCTGAGCATCCTCGGAGGGTGGGTGGGAACCCCTGGAGTGAAATGCCGGGAGGAGGAGAGCAGCACAGAGCTCAGTGTGGTTTGTGCGCAGACAACCGCCACCTCTACTCCAGGCATGGCCATGAAGGGCCGTGGAGGAGGACAGGGACCGAACCAAGTGCCCAGCACTCCAGGAGTGGTTTGGGATGGACCCAAGGGGAACAGGGCAGGGAGTGGTGGCAAGCAAAGTCTTTCCTCAGCGTGGCACTTCCCCGCCCTCTCTGCCTGCTGGCTGCCAGCATCTCTGGGGACTTCCAGAGCATCCCACCTGCCCTCTGTATGTCACAGGTGAGCAGGATGGTGTCAGGAAGGGTGTGGGGAATGGGGCTGGGGTTAGGACAAACCCAGGGATTCAGGCAGGGTGACTGGGGTGCTGGGGACAGTCCAGAGGGGCTGTAGCCCTACTGTGTAACCCTGGAATCCTTTGGGTTGGAAGGGACCATAAAGCTCATCTCGTTCCAACCCCCTGCCATGGCCAGGGACACCTTCCACTAGGCCAGGTTGTTCCCAGCCCTGTCCGACCTTGGCCGTGGGGAGCAGGCGGAGGCAGTTGGCCAGAGCTCAGGATGATCAGGGCCAGAGCTGTGGCTGCTGTCCTGGGAGTTTCCACATGAACCACACACTGTTCACATCTGAGCCTTCTCCCCGTCCAGGGCAGCCGCTGCCGGGGGTTATTTCCTGCCCTCCGCACTCTCCCCCCTCCGCCCCTGCCTGCCCCAGCCCGGCTGCTTCCTCTCGGCCGCCCCGGGGGCTTTCCATGCTGCCAGAAAATAAATCTCAGGCTATTTTTAACAGAGGGGAAAACGCCAAGGTCTCCTCCAGCCTGGGCTGCTGCGGAGCCGAGCACGGATGGGCACCCCCGGAGAGATGAAGGAGGGAGAGGAATGTGCGGGAAGGATGTGGGTAGGCAGGGCAGCGTGACCCCGCTTTCATCTCCCTGCCTTCGGGCGGGATTTTGGGGAAGGCAGGGAGAAGGGTGCTGGGAAGGGAGCACCAGCTGGGTGCTGTGGCACCCGCTTGCCCCCATTTGCAGCAGACAGCCACAGCGCCCCCAACACCCATTAATGTCACCCATCTAGTCTCTGCCTGTGCAGACAGGGACAGAATGATGGGAGGGTCACCCCATGCGTGCTCCCAGCACCCCAGCTGGCATGGGGTTACTGCGAGGTGTCCTGGAATGGGGAGGGCCGCACACACACACACAGTGCCCACCCCGCATTGGGTCAGTGCCAGCACCAAGGGAGCTGGGGACTCGGAGGGTCCCCTGGGGTCAGGGCTGGGCCAGTTGCTGTTTTTAACCCCTGTAAGTGCCTTAGGGAGGCTGCGGGCGGGATCAGCTGGATAATGCTGGCGGAGGCAGAGGGGGGCTGCTCAACGGATGGAGCTGATGATAACGGGGGGGGGCACGGACAGGCCACCCCACCCCGTTGCTCCCCGAGGGTGGCTGTCCCCGCTCCAGACTGGGACACTGCCGTTCCCTGCCAGCTGTCCCCACTGTCACTCCACACACATCTTTCTGGCTGCAGCGACACGATCCAAGGACTCGCCCTTTCCTGGGACTCCAGGGACTGAGGATTTATTCCTTACAAGGCTCCTGCTGAAATCTCTCCACCTGAGAGACTCCCAGCAGCCCCAGCACACCCAGCGCTCCCATCGGAGTGGGAGGAGGTCTCTGCTCTCCTCCTCCAAGCGGGAGATGTTGTGGAAAGCCCACAGGCAGCGGAAATGCGGGAAGAAAAGCAGGGAGAGAAAGAGGAGCTGTTTCCAAGGGCTCGGTGGGAGGAGAGCAGAAAACAGGAGGTAGAGGTGAAAATGTCAAACCTCCCAGGACTGGTTGTGCGGGGACAGAGTGCTTGCTGGTGGCTTTTGGTCCTTGTCCCTCAAGGAATCACTGAGACCACCTTTGCCTCTGGTCCCCAGCGTGGTGGTGATACTTCAGCCACCTCCCTGCTAGTGCTGTGGCACCCAGGGCTCAGCCTGTGCTGGAGTTTTCAGGGAAAATCTGAGCTCCACATTCCCAGCCCAGGAACTGCTGGCTGCCTTTGGTGACATTTTCCTGTGACATGGGGGAAAACCCCCCAGGGCTGGCTGGGATTTGGGGTGCCTGGCCATGTCCCAGCACCACCCCAGTCTGGGGCTTTCCAGTGCCAGGGGTGTGGGGCAGTCCCCATGTCGTGGGACACCCACAGAACTCTAAGCTGGACTTCACCTGCCCCAGCCCCATTCAAGCCACAGGGAAACCCCAGCTCTCTTCCCTGGGACAGCCTAAAACATCCCTGGGGACTTCACAGAATAGACTGGATTAAAGGGGACATTAAAGCTCATCTTGTTCTGACCCCTTGCCACAGGCAGGGACACCTTCCACTATCCCAGGTTGCTCCAAGCCCCATCCAACCCGGCCTTGAACACTCACAAGTATGGGGCAGCCACAACATCACTGGGCAACCAGGGCCAGCGCCTCACCATCCTCACAGGGAAGAATTTCTTCCCAATATCCCCTCTATCCTTGCCCTCTGTCAGGTTAAAGCCATTGCCCCTTGTCTTGTCACTCCAGGCACTTGTCCAAAGGCCCCATCTCTCTTGGAGCCCCTTTAGGTACTGGAAGTGGCTCTAAGGTCTCCCCAGAGCCTTCTCTTTTTCAGGCTGAATGCCCACAGCTCTCTCGACTTGTCTCCAGAGCAGAGGTGCTCCAGCTTTTGGAGCATCTCTATAGACTCCTCTGGGCAGCACAAGCTCACTTCTCCAGCCTGTCCAGGTTCCTCTGGATACCATCCCTTCCCTCCAGCATGTCAGCTGCAGTACATGGCTTGCCTGGAAAGGAGAATAAGCAGGATTTGGGGACCATCCCCACCACAGGGCTCACGGGATCACCTGGAGGGGCCTGACCCAGCTGCAGGGACTGTGCCGAGGGGCTCTGCCTGTGACCAGATGGCTCCGAGCAGCCCTAAGCTTTCCATAATGCCCCTAATTGTCCCCCGGCGCGGGAGCGGGTGGCCTGGCCCAGCTGGTGCCTGTGTCCCCCCGCAGCCACGGCTCCGGGACCTCTGGCTATTTTTAATCCCAGGAAGCTATTTTTGAAGGGAGAGGCTATTTTCCCTGCCCGCGGCTAATCCTGTCTTGCCGTTCAACCTTACCCAGCTATTTGCCGGGGCAGCGCAATGGGCGGCTCCCTGCCCCGGGCAGCCTGCATCCAGAGGGATTCGGGACAGGAGGGATGGGGTGGGAAATGCCGGCAGGGATGGGGTGGTCCTGCACCCCATGCCCTGCTCTGCCGGGCCCGGGGCTGCTGAACGCCCGGGCTTGATCAGTGCCACGGAGGGGAACGCTCCCCATTTGCGGCCACGCACTGATCGTTCCCCCACCCGCCCCGCGGGAGCCGGGAAAGCCATCAGAGGATGGGATGCCAAAGGTGACGGGGCCGCGTGTCCCCTGAGCCTTGCGGGGACCGCGGGGTCCTGGGAGCGCCGGCAAACTGGGACTGAACTGGAAGCAGGTGTTGGGCACGTCCCGGCGGGGAGGAAGGGTGGGGTTGCGGGCCGGGGGGAGCGGGGTGCGCATCTGGCAGCGGAGGGGTGGCAGGAAGCGCCGCGCTGGCCCGGCCCCCCCGGGCTCGGCTGCCTCGGGGTCCCGGGGGGCCGCGCCGCTGCCAGATGTTGTGCAGCTGTCTCCTCCGCTTCCTTTCCCTCCATGCCCCGCATCCTTCGGGAAGCTCTTCCCTGCGCTTCCTCGGCGGGGAGAGCGAGGGAGACCTCCCCAGCCCCCCGCTCCTCCGGCCTCCTTCCTGAGCCCCGGCTCTGTTCGCTCCAGCGTTCAGCTCTTTCACCCTCGGACTCACCGCCCCCCACCCTCCTCCCACCTCTCCGCGGCCCCTCGCTCCTTTTCTTCTCCTGCCAGCTCCCGATCCCTGGGGATCTCTCCCCTCTCTCGCCTCCTGATGCCGGGGCTGCCTCCTGCGCTCCTGGCTCAGAGCTCGCCTCGCTCCCAGGGCAAAAGAAGGCAGGAGGCAGCAGCGTCGAGCATCACTTATTGCTTTTCTTCTCTTGCCTCTCCCAGCATTTCCCATTTTCCCACAGCGCAGGGACTGCTCAGAGCCCGACCAGCCCATCATGGGCAGGGAAAAGCCGGGAGAGCCGCAGGGAGCGGGGCCGTGGGCTGCGGGAGCGTGGGCTGCGGAAGCCGGGGAGATGCTCGCTGCCGGCAGCTCACACCGACTGCGGGGCGCAGATAGGATTCAGGGATTAGAGCAGCTTAGGGAACAGGGCTCTTCCAAGCGGCAGATGGTGCTGGATGGATCCCAGGGCAGGGTTAGCGGGGTGGGAAACAGGTCCCAGAGCAGCCCTGGGCAGGGCAGGGGAAATCAGGCAGAAGCGGGAGGAGGAGGAGGGTTTTTGCCCAGCCCGTTTCCGGAGCGCGAGGAAGGGCTGGAGGGACAGATCCTTGCCCCAGCTCCCAGGAATGGCAGCTGACGCCCAGAGCCGGTCAAAAAAGCTGCAGTGACAGCAGCGTGGCTTTTGCACGCCATGGCCCCAGGAAGTTTCCCTTGTACCCCAGCCCGGCGGCGGGGTTCAAGGTCCCGGTTTCGGGACGTGGCTCCATCACCCACCGGGTCCTTCAGCTGCACATGTCCCTTGTCCCCACGTGTGTGTGTGTGTTTGTGTCTCCACAGAAATGCAGGCTCCCGGGTGTGCTCATCATTCTGGGCGTGTGTGGGAAGCTCCAAGACCAGAGGTTTCATCCCATGTCCCCTGGATCCCCCTGAGGTGGACTTCGCCACAGGGATGCCTTTTTGGGCTACCTAAAAATAGAGGCCAGACAAAATTAAGGGAATAAAAAGTGGTTATATTTATTGAAGGGCCTTCAGGTACCTTTTGGGCAGACAAAGCCCCCCAGGGGCAACACCCAAAATGGATGACAGGTCACAGGTGCTCACACTTTTATAAGTTTGGTCCTTTTGCATATTGGAGGTTAATCTTCCAATAACACCTTCAGGTAATGAAGTAATTTACCTCAAGTTTGCCCCCCCCAACTCACTTTCGTTTACATTTCTCAGGCCCTGAGACAGTGAGGTGTCCTTGATTCCCAGGCCTGGAGAGGTATTGTTTTGTCTGACCAAAATGGGAAAGCAGTAGCTATGGAGTTTAGAGCTATGGCAAAGCACTTTCTATGGAGTTTAGAGTAATACACTAAAGAATTGAAGGATTACAAATATATGAAAAATATAAAAGCTAAAATCCTAAGGCATCAACAGGAGTACATGCTCCCAGGTGTGCATGTCATTCTGGGGGTGCATGGGAAGCCCTAGACATCCCTCCATGTCCTCTGCATGTCCCTGAGATGTTCTTGGGCACAGGGATGGATTTGTGGGCAGCAGGGTGCTGCTGTGGGACTGGAATGGGACTGCCCTTCCTGCCCCACGGCGCTGGTGGCTCCCTGGATGAGCAACTTCACCCCAAATTCTGCTGGGGGAATTCCCAGTGACGAGGGTGGAAACAAGAGATGACGAGGTGGGGCCCAGAGAGAAACCCCACAGCTGGGGCAGCACTGGTGGCTGACACAGAGTGCTCCTGTGCCCCCAGGAGCTGTTTTGGAGCTGAGATCAGCCAAATGAGACAGGATAACAAAGCAGAAATTAAGGGACCCATTTCCAGCAGAGGAGTGATTTTCAAAAGTGGCCTCAGAGGAGAAGGGTCTGACTTGCTCCAGCTGAGATTGTCCCCATGGCTCCTGAGGGCATTTGTGGTGGGAACAGGGGGACTCCAGCTGACAGTGGGAAAGCCCAGCCACCAACCAGGGAGTCACTGACATTTTCTGGGAAAGAGCAGGACGTGAACGGGAACCCCTCGGGCAGCCCGTGAGTGCAGCTTTCTGCTTGGGGTGTAGAGGTGGGCATGGGGAATCCCTGGGGACCCCAGCCCACCCCAGACTGCTCCATGGGATGCAGCCACATGCTCCAGGTTCTCACACCAACCCCCGACACCGGCAGGGAGGTGGCAAAGGGGGGGATGTTGGGGTGGTCCAGGCAAGGAGCTGAGCACACAAATGATGCTCCAGACCCATGCCTGATGTCAGCCCCAGCAGCTGCACTCACGTCCCCTCGGCTCATCCCCAATTGAGAGTCCCTGTACCTTCCCCAGCAGCCACGGTGGTGTCTCAGAAAGAGGAAGCGTCGCCCCCGGCATCCCCCCGCTGTGTCCGGGGCTATTTTGGCTCTGGAGAAAAGCGGAAGGCAGCACCGGGCGGGCGATGCCCTGCAGCACGCAGGGGCCAGTGGTGGGTGGGGAAAGAGGAACCCCAACATCACCCCTCACCCCCCTTCCCACCTGTGGGATGAGGAAAGAGGATCTGTCTCACCTGAAGCGTTAAAGGTTTTTGGGGACTTGGGCGGTTCCCAGGGTTATTGCAGGGGATCCTCCAATGCGTCCAGCTCCTAATTCCTGCCTTTGGGAACCAGGGGCAGGGTGCTGGTGCACACACCATTTTTAAATGCTGGCTTTTGCTCTTCAATGTGTGTTTTGCAACCAGTGCCCAGGTAAATGGTAAATGTTAGCCTGAGTGCCTGCATGTGTGAGTGACCCAGGGAAAGGTCAGGGATATAATTGTGAGTGGGGGCTGATGCTGATGGGGTGGATAGCGATGGAGGGAAGGAAGGAAGGAAGGAAGGAAGGAAGGAAGGAAGGAAGGAAGGAAGGAAGGAAGGAAGGAAGGAAGGAAGGAGGAAGGAAGGAGGAAGGAAGGAGGATAGGAAGGAAGGAAGGAAGGAAGGAAGGAAGGAAGGAAGGAAGGAGGACGGAAGGAAGGACAGGAAGGAAGGAAGGAAGGCAGGAAGGAAGGAAGGAAGGAAGGAAGGAAGGAAGGAAGGAAGGAAGGAAGGAAGGAAGGAAGATAAAGGGATGGATGGATGGATGGATGGATGGATGGATGGATGGATGGATGGATGGATGGATGGATGGATGGATGGATGGATGGATGGATGGATGGATGGATGGATGGATGGATGGATGGATGGATGGATGGATGGGCAGATAGACACAGGGATGAACAGTCAGGGTCCTATTGCACCCACACTCTGCAGGAGGCCATCCAGCTGTGCTCCCTCCCCATTTCACCCCCGGCTGATGCTGTGGGAACGGGGGCACTGCCGTGGGGGGAGGACAAGAAGGGCCAAAGGCTGGCCGCTGGCCATCACCGACGCCCCTGGGCGGTGGTGTCTCTGCCGAACAGAGATAGCCCCACCGGCCGCCCCTCTTGCTCCGGGGATGCTCCATCAACACCTGGCGCCCGGGGATCAACACCGGGCCGGGGCAGGGCGATAGGGGCTGTATCAGCCGGCGCAGGCTGGCTCCCCGCTCCGCCGGGGCGGGTGCCACTGGCAGAAGGAGCAGGAGCCGGCCCGCTCCGCTGGGCCCCTTCCAGCCGCGGGGAGGAGCGGCAGGAGAGCAGAGCCCGGCGGCTGTGCACGGGCAGGGAGGGAATCTAGGTCAGGGCTTGCTTTAAAAGGGGGCACAGAGCCCAGAACGCGGCGGCTTCCAGAGAAGCCACGGAGCAGCAGCGCCTGCCCGAGCCCGGCGCAGACACCGGGAGCTGGCAGCGGAGGAATGTCGGCGCTCACCCGGAGCATCCCCATCCCGGGAGCTGCGGGGCCGAGGACGCCCACGGGTGCTGCTCCTCGTGTGCGTGGCCGTTCACGCAATTCCTTGCTTTGCTGGGAAACGGTGGTTTGTAGCTCAGGGCTGGAAAACAACGTGGTATCCGGGGACATGCGTTTTCCAGAGACACGCGTGCCTGGGCACAGGGAGATGCCGCTCACCTCCCAAACGAGAGGGTCAAATGGCTCCCTCCTTCCCCTCCGCCTCCACACGGCTGGAAGGGCGTCAGCGAAGGGAACTCGCCCCATGTCTGACATTTCTGCATTCGCCAGCAAACGGCCAAAAAAAAAAAAAAAAAAAAAAAGCCCCAACCGAGCAAAAATCCCGGTGGCAGCAAAAAGGGAACCGGGGAGAGGTGGAGGGTGCAGAGCTGCGGCTGCCAGGGTGAGCAAATTCCTCCACATTTTGCCCCCCAAATATCTGCCCAGCCCTGGCAGAGCCACAGCAGATCCGAAAACACAAAAGGGATTTTATTTTTCCCCTCTCCCCAAATTTAGGATTGTTCTGCACTTCCCAACATCCTTCAAGGTCTTGGGATTGGGGGATGATTAAGTTGGCACCACGATGCATTTAATTAAAAGCCAGCGCCTGAAGGTGGAGGGAAATCAGCTGCTAGAGCAGGGGATTTTTGGAGGGCAATCCCGTGAGGCACAGCCTGATCCCTGGCTGTTCAGGGAGGCTGGACTTGGCAGGGCTTTGTGCCTGGCAGAGCTGGCAGAGGCCACCGCAGTCCCTGTGAGCCGCAGCCCTCCCAGCCCCTCCTGCTGCAGCCACCTCAGGGCCAGATTTTCAGGAACTCAGGCTCCGGTGAGCTTGGAAAAATCCAGATTTTTCTCATGGGCTCAACATTTGGCCACTCCCTGGGTTTTCACTGAGCTCAGCTTCGAAATGAGGTGTGCACCAAGGCTCCAAAATTCACAATAACCCCTCAAAAAATCCCCCAATAAAAAGTTTAGCTGTTCAAGTGCTCCCTGTCCTTCCAAGGCCAAGCAGGCGGATGGGTGTCATGTGCTGTGCTCCAGGAAGGGCATTTCCAGGAGCTCTTGTGGGTGCTAACCCTCTGCTCGGGTGGCCAAGGTGCTGATGGAAAGGGCTCTGACAAATTCCATTTCCCCATTTGTATTCACTTCCCTTTTCATGCCTCGTCCTGGGGAACCCGTAGAGACAGGGGAAAAGGCTCTGAAAATGAAATGAGGCCGCAGCCCAGTGGGATTTTCAAGCAAGGGATTGCAAAATAGCTGGGAGCTTTGCAGCCCAGGGCTTCCAGGTGCCCTGACACAGGTCTCAGACCCTTGCGGAACTGCAGGCTGTGCTGCCATCCACACCCAGCCCCTCCAAAGGGAACAGCAGAATCTCACCAGAGCCGAGCTCTGCCCGCAGCAGGCACTGGCCAGACCTCCCCCTCCTGCCACTAATTCCTCTTTGATGTCACTGCAGGTGGCACCGTGGCAATCCCGGTTTTGAGGCACATTTGGAGCCTGATTCCTGCAGCTGCAATAGTGTGTGTGAGTGTGAGTAGCGTGCAAGAGTGTGATGGTGAGTAGTGTGCAAGAGTGTGAGTGACTGTGTAAGGGTGTGCGTGACTGTGAGTAGTATGCAAGAGTGTTAGTAGTGTGCAAGAGTGTGAGTGTGAGCAGCGTGCAAAAGTGTGCGCTAGAATGACTGAGTGTGCACCAGTGTGAGTGGCGTGCGCTCCCACCCGCGGCCATGGCCTCTTGCCCAGGTTGGGGGGGTCCCTGTGCCCGGGCCCCCGGGGCGGGCTGGGGGTGCCGGGAAGGCTCCGGGCTCCGCAGCCACCGCCGGGCCTAACGGGAGCCCCGAGTCCCGAAGGAGTGTGCGGGGACAGCCGGGGCGGCTCGTCACCGTGCTGAGCGATCGGCGCTAATTAACGAGAGCGGCGGGAGCTGGGCCGGGGAACGGACCTCCGGGATCGTACAGAGCAGGGCAGGGAAGTCCCCGGTGCCCCGTGCCGGTGCTGCCCCATGGCCACGGTGTCCCATTCCGGCGCCGCCCGGTGTGTCGGGCCGTGCCCACTGTCCCGGTGCCCCGTGCCGGTGCTGCCCCCTGCCCTCCGGCCGCGCTCACGGCACCGCCCGGCCCCGCCCGGCCCCGCCCGGACGCGCTGCCCCCTCCATGACGTCACCCCGGTGTCCGGTGCAGGGGGCAGTGACACACGTGTCACCGTCACCGTGGCGACGCGGCGGTGACGCGCTGTGCCCGCGACCCTCCCCGGAACGGGCGGGCGGCGCGCGCTGAGCGCGTCACCGGGGGCGGCGGCGGCGGCGGCGGCTGGACGGGCCCGGGGCGCCGCCATGGAGAGCGCGAACCAGGGTACGGCCCGGGGGCTGCTCCGGCCATGGGGCGCCGGGTGGCGGGGGGTGCCGGGCACGGGGGGAGCCCGAGGACAGCGGTGCGGGAGCTGCCGTTGCCGTGATCGGGGACGCGGCCCCGGGGATGGGGAGCGGCCCCGCGGGTGGGGAGCGGCCCCGGGGGTCTCTCCTTGGCTCCGCTTCCCTCGCCGCGCCCCGTCCCCACCCACGGTGCCGGGCACAGGGGCTGTGAGGCCGCGGAACGCCCGGCGCTGCCCGGTTCCGATGGATGCTCGTGGAGGAAACTCCGGCCGGGGTTTCTGTTCCTGTCCCCTTCCCGCAGCTCCGCCGCCCCCCGCCCTGCTTTGCATAACGCGCCTCGCCTGCCGCTTGCTTATTCCGTGCCCTCTGCTCCTTGTCTGCGACAGATATCAACCTTAACTCTCCCAACAAAGGTCTGCTGGCGGATGCCATGACAGATGTTCCCGTGGATAACGCGGCCCGGGGCGCTGCGCCCCAGGGATTGACTCTGGCCGAGGAGGAGGAGCTGAGAGCCGAGCTCGCCAAGGTACGGGGGGCTCGCCCGGGCAGCGTGTGCCCCGGCTGTGATCTGCTGGGAAGGAACAAACAGGAGCCACGGGGGCAGGACCGGGTGTTTTGTTGTTGGGGTTTGTTTTTTTGGCTTTTAATTTTGCAGTGTTACCTTTGGGTCTCGGAGGTAATTGTTAAAATGCACAAAGCTGGCAGATACTTCAAACGCTGCGGTGTGTTGTTTGCTCTTTCCCAGAACAGCCTAATTTAGAGCTCTAAGGAAACAAGTGGCTTTTGATGCCATGAGCTCAGTGTAGGATTTGAGTTCCATGTGAAGCCAGAAAACACTTCAGGCACATACTAAGCAAAAGAAAGCCATTTTTCCTTGGGAAACTGAAACATTGGAGCACTTAATGAGCTTTTCTTCTTACCTTTAACCCTTAAATATTTATTACACTTTACCGCAACTATTTTTGGTGCCTATACATTTTCAAAGAGCTGAGGGTTTACATTGTAACATCCTGAAGTTTGAGCACCTCTGGTTATCATTTCTGTCTGAAATGTGGCTGAAGATAATTGCAGCTGTTTCTCCGTGGTCCTTTCCTTCATGTGAGAATCCTGTGGTAATTCTTTGACCTGCAGCTTATGGCAGGGGGGGACTTTGCTGCTCTGGGTGCTCATGCAGGGCTTGGTGAGCTGCAGCTAAGGTAGAAATGAACCCACTCTGCCTGGAAGCAGCTCCAGAGTGCTTTGAAAGTGTTGTAGGAAAAAACTCTGAGGAAAAAACTCTTTGCTTTAAAGACATCAGAGGAAAAGAAACAAAAGATAAAATCTTAGTTAATAAGGTTTGGCGACTGAGTGATGTTTACTGTTGAAATTACAATACAAGGAATGGGTTCTGTTCATCTCAGTGCCACTAAGTCACAGTGACTTGTATGGAGGTGAAGTCTGAGTGGCCTCCCATTCCAGCACAGTCCATGTTGAGTTGAATAATTCATCTGATGTTCTTTTCAATTTTTGAAATGAATGTTAATGAGATGTTGCTAGTTTCAAGGGAGGTAAAAATCTGTTTTAATTTAGTTTTTAACTGAACTGTGATTTAACACAAATCTCTGCCTTTCTCTAAGGTTGAAGAAGAAATTGGTACTCTCAGACAAGTTCTGGCTGCCAAAGAGAGGCACTGTGGAGAGCTGAAGAGGAAGCTGGGTCTGACTCCCTTGGATGGGCTAAAGCAGAACCTGTCCAAAAGCTGGCATGATGTCCAAGTCTCCAACGCGTGAGTGTTGCTTGTGACTCCTGTGTTTAACCAGGGCTCTGTGACACTTCCCAGCAGGGTATTTCAGAGCTCTGCTCACTGCCTGGAGGTTTCTCTTCTGGTGGGTTTATAGAGTAAAAGACACCTTTAAAAAATCTATTTCGTGTTTGCATAAACTGGACTTCCATATCCATGATCAGGATAAATTGTTGCTGGCTGCTCTTTGCCATGGTGTTAAAAATCTGGATCACACTTGGTGTTAAAAATCTAGATCTCACTTACTGGTTCAATTTGCCCATTTCTGCCTGTTTTTTTGAGGCATAGGCAGCAGCTGCCTTGTTCTGAACTCAGGCTCAAAGAGAAGTGCAAGCAGTTTCACAGCTTGTGCCAGTTCAGAAGCATTCCCTGGGTTGTATAGCCTGAATTAAAAGCCTGCACTTCCTAGGAAAAAAAATCTGTGATATTGGTGTGCTTCACCAGAGTCATCCTGTCCTAAATATGTGAAGTGAGACTGTTCCTGAACTGTCATTAAGGGTATGGTCCCTCCTGTGCTTGACAGTGCCAGAAGGAGGGACACTGAGGTAAGTTTGTCCCTGCATTGAGTGTCAGGGACTCTGGGTGCCCATGGACATCATTCAGGCTAAAAAGTCTCCTGTACCTTAACTGGGGTTTGGAGTTAATGACAGTGATACTGCAGAGCAGATTGTTGAGCTGTTCATCTTGCTGTTTATTCTTTTCCTTTTTTCCTCATCTTCCCTCCTCTGTCCCTGCCCTGTTTCTGTTATTCCTTTGTCACTGGAATCTGTGTCATTGTCTTCTAAAAAATGAATATTAAAGTTATATTCATTAACACTTTCTGTTTCTAGTTATGTGAAAACATCTGAGAAACTTGGAGAGTGGAATGACAAAGTGACACAGTCTGACTTGTGAGTGCCTCGGGCTCCTCAGCATCACCTCCTTGTTCCTTGCTGCCTTCCCTGATTTGTGCTGCTCCTTGTATCCCAGGCATCAGGACTTGCTTGGAGGCAGGGTGAAACAGGATTGTTACTTCTAGCATGCCTGGCTTCCAGTTAAAAACATCTCTCAGGTGCAGAGGAGATGAGTAAATGTTACTGCCATCATCTCTGTCATGGTCTTGCAGAAGGAAAATTCCAATCAGTTACCAGACCACATTTTGAATAAAAAAAAAAAAAAAAAAAAAAAGAAAAAAAGGAGGGGACAAAAATGTAACCACAATTTCCCTTCAGCTGGTAATTAGTAGGTTAGTCAGTTGTTTCAGGTGTCTTATTAGTGAACTCTACCTATTCTGTGAAACTGTTTCTCATCATGAATGTGGTAGGAATCAGTTTGACTGCTGCCTTTCTGTATGGCCTCCTGGGAGACAAGTGGCTGGAGGTGCTTCCCCATAGCTGGAATTAGGGGCTGTGCAACTGCCAATGTGTTCATGGGCTTCTCAGTCTGCTGCATTGGTGTGTGACCTTTTCCCAGTGTCAGCACTAGAAATCCATGAATTTAATCTTTGCTGTGTATCCAAGCAGGTGACAAATGCACACAAAGAGCATCTGGCTACTTTTGCTTCTGTAATAAATTCTTTAATTATATTAAAGCTCCACTGATATTAGTCATGAATCATTAATTCCTCTGCATAACTGAACTTAAAGAGCCCTTGAGTGCTTTCTGTGCTGAAGTTTCCCTCTCTTTGTCTTGTGTTGAAGGAGATGATTTAGCTAAGAGGAAAATGTGAATTGAGAGCATCACATCATTAGGCAAGGTGGCACTGATCTAATTGGGGCAAGTGAATTCTGGGTGATAAGTCCCCTCCTTTGAGCACCTCTGTGTTCTCTCTGAGGTGGGAGCAGCCACCTCCTGTAGTGTGTGTGTTCTGTACCTCCAGAGTTAGTTGTCACAACCCTTAAGGTACTGTTTTTGTATAGAGAAACATGATTTTTAAAGATCAGAAAAGCAAAAAGTTTAATTGTTTGTCTGGTTCCTGCTGTATTGGTAAAGTACATCTTTGGGTGTGGCAGTTTGATTTTTTTGGCTTTAAGATCAGTTCACTGCTCTGTGCTTTTAATACAGACCAGCAACAGAAGTTGTAGGAAGGGTGCAGAAGATGCAAAGTTTTTCATTTCCTGACACCTTTTAAACTGCAGGCTTTGTTTCTTGGTGCTCAGTGTTTGAACATGCTTAAACAAAAGAAACTGGGGCTTAGGTGTCTCCCTGCCTCTCAAACAGTTCTTTTCCCTCTGGCTGTATCAGAGAGACTGAAGCTGTTGTCAGAGAAATAAAGCCTCTGATACTGTAAGTGTAAAGAGTCCCTAATAATGTAGAAAGTGTCAGAAGAAGCATATGTAGTGAATCTTGGAGCTGTCTCTAACCTCAGTTGTGTTTGTAGATATCTTTCAGCCAGCAGCACACTGGAGGACTGGAATGAAAAATTAACTCAATCAGAAGCGTGAGTGTCTTAACCTTCAGCCTTAACAAATGCTTCCCTCTGCCAGTCTGCTGCCACTAACTGTGCTGTGCCTCTGCTCCCAGTCCTCTGCTTTCACCAGATCTACCTGGACATTTATCTTTCCTGGCTTTTAACTTTTTTAACCCAATGAATGCCTCTGCTGGGAGAGGGAGCTTTTCCTCAGGTGAGTATCCAAGTGATACTCTGTAAATGCCTGCCTGGTCTCAGGAACTGGCTGGAACTCTTGGGTAGCTGAGACCTGTGTGCCACATGTTCCACCTTCAGCTGAGAAGCTGTGGAATAGCCAGACTGCCTTTCTTGTTACCCCAACATGCTCTGCAGGGAGCAGGAGCTTTGCTTTCTGCTGTGGTACCTGATGAGAACAGAGCTGTAGTGTCCAGGGCAGCTTCCTGTCATGTTGGGGCCACAAATCGACTCAACCAGCTTAAACCTCACAGCTGTTCTACTCCATTTGTTGAATGCAAATCTCTCTTAGGTGTGCTCTTACTAAATGCCTGAAATTAAATTCTCATCTGGACTAAATTATGGAGGGATATTGTGGAAGTTCGCCTTTGTCTTTCTCACTGTGCATTTCCCACAGTGTGTAGAGCAATCCCTTACATTGCTGGAGAATGTGCAGGTACGTTTTGTCATTATTTTCTGAGCTGATTTAAGCTGGGGAGGTAGGTCTTAGATGTGAGCCAGCTTTTCCTGTTCCCTGGAGCTGTTCTAAAGAGCAGTCCTTGGAGCTGGCTGGTTATCAGCAGCATGTGTGAGTGCACAGTTTTCTTCCTAACACGGGTGAAAGAGGAGCAGAGATAAAGTGTAGGAGTAGCAGAAAGAACTTTGAAGTATACAGGTCGACTTTCAACTGTGTTTTCTAGATTAAGAAGCTGTAAACTGTCACCATTTCACTTGCCAAGTAGAGTGACCTTGGTTTTTGTGCTTGCTGTCAGTGGCTGACTCCAGCAGAGTTCAGAGTCCCTCCCTGGGTGTGCCTGCAAGAGCAGAAAGCTTCTGGTTAGATGTGTTTCCTTGTACTTCATAAGCACAGAAATGTGGAGGAAATGAGCTTTTGTGGAGCACTTGGGGGCTGAAGAGCTGTGGCACCTTTGCCTTCCTGCTTGCTTTGGCACTGGACAGAGTGACAGCTGGTGCTGGCAAGGTAGAGACTGAAACAGGGACGTGAGGGGGATTGAAAGATTCCAGCAACATTTCAGAAATCAATCAGAGTTTCTACTTCTACAAAGTTTAGTGAGTGCAAAAAGGCAAGTTCAAGAAGTCCAAGGGTGAGGTTTCATTCCTGTGTTTTTGGGTTTTTATGCAAATAAATCGTCTTTCCTGTTTCAATGCTGCTCAGCTCTGTAACTAACAAGGCTCTTGAGTGAGCTGGGAATGGACCTGACTCCTGACCTTATGGTGCTTTTGCATGCTGTGGAATTTCCTGGTGTTTGCCATTCCTGGCCACAGACTTTCCCTCTGCAAGCAGTACATAAACAGGGAAAAACCCACCCCAGTCTGTTCCTAGATCCAGTTTCACTGTAAGCAGAATGTGAGGTGACTTACACAGTTTGTGTCTTTAGGCAGACAGCTCAAATGGTGATTGCTGGATGAAAGCAAGTGAGAGGAAGCTGCTGTTAATGGATAAAGGAGGATTTGAGGGTGCAGATTTCACTCCTTCCTGTCAGGGTTTGTAGGAGAGGGGTGCAGTGAAATGTTTGAATACCACAGGATGACCAGCACAGGGCAGAGATCATCTCTGCAGCTTCTGCTGCAGCCAATTGCCTGTAAGTAAAGTGGGGTATTAGCCAGAGCTTATATTTATTACTCCCAGATTTGGATTATTCCATTGTGCTTTGTGCTGGGGCTAAGGGAAGAGAGTGCTTGTGAATTTACACCCATGGAAAACCAGGCTGTGGCACTTGCAGGAGAAGAATTGCAACTTCTAGGTCAGGGCTGGGTGTAGTTTAAGTTGCATTAAAGCCTTGTATAAGCTGATCCCTTGCTGTCACATCTGCAGCTGCGCATGTGTGTGGTGGCAGTTCTGGGTTACAGAGCTGTTCATCTCCCTGTGCTTCCCTGGCTCTGCCTGGCAGCAGTGAGGTGTGTACGTGTGTGTGGGAGCTGTGGATGCAGGACTAGGCTGGCCATCTGATCAGCTGCTGCTTTTTTGTGCTTCCAAGTTTATATTTAATCCAGATCGTTGCCTTGATCTAGATTGCTGTGCCAGCACAAGCAGTTGTGCTGGAGGAAGGAGCACACTCAGGCAGAAGCAGCAGCACCCAAGCACTTGCTCTTCAGTTATATGAAAAATTCTGCTGTCAGGTGTGGAAAACATGATTGGAAAATCTCTGGCCTGCTGAAGCTGGGCATAATACCTGGAATTTTGCAGTATGAATGGCATGATGGTGTCTTTGGAGGCTGTAAAGCATTCCTCGGGGCTGAGCTCTGAGTGCTAAGCAGACCTGGAGTCAGCATTGCTACTTTGGTGAGCACGAGGTCTTCAATACTTGTTAGGCAGCTGTAAATCAAGCCCCATGACAGGGCTCAGCCAGGGAGGAGCCTGGCTGCTGAAGGCAGGGCTCGAGATCCTCCTCAAACACTGTGGTTGCAATAGGAAGGCAATCCTTGTGTGAGATCAAGCAGCCTTGGTGCTGATCAGTTCACTCCTAAATTGTGCTGAGGTGCAGAAAATTGTGCTGTGCAGAGGCAGTGTTGAGGCCTTGCTGTTGGGGTATGCTCAGGTTCTTCCGGACCTCTGGACTTCAAGAAGAATTGGTCTGAAAAATGGAATTACAGGAATTATAGGAGTTACAGGAATTCTCTCTGAGAAGCAGGAAGAAGGAAGGAAAAGCTGATGCAGTTTTGCCCTGTTCTGCCTAAGTCTCGTGTGTATTCATGATTCAGAAATACTTGGCTGTGGTTTTAAAAATAACCAACAAAACCCAACATGTTGTAATTGGAATTGCTCAAATCCAGTTCTGGTGCTGTGGTGCTGCCCTTGCACTTCTGCCTGGAGAGAAGGAGATGTGAGTAAGTCATCTGTCACCGTGGTGTTTGTAGCCAGGGCAGCTCAGGCATGAGAGAACATTAGGCTGTTTATAATGCCCTTCTCCCAAATGTCCTCACCAGGCAAAAAAATAATCTCAAGCTGAAATATTTGGAATAAGAAAAGTTTAAAATGCTGAACTTGTTTTCCAGCCTGAGTCTTTTCTTTGTAGTCTGAAGAATGACATAAATCTAGATGTTAATCATCAGCTGGAGAATAGTTTAGAGAGAATGAATTAATGAAAGTGACACAAAGAATCTTTGTTCCTGAGATTAGTCTCATCTGGAGGAAACAAAGGTTCTCAGGTGTCTCCAGCTCAGGTAGAAACTCAAATAATCAGCTGACAAATAAAAGCTGTCAGACTTTTTACCTACTGTGGTTAATGGTAACTGATAGGAAACTTCTCTACTAATTTATTTCTAAACTGCTGCTGTAGAGCTAATGCTGATTCCTGCATTTCTTTTCTATATGATGATTATGGTCTTGCTTCTTGCCTCTTTCCTCCAAAACATAACTCCACGTCAAGTGCTATGGCTTCCTCAAGGCTGAAAGGATAGTTTGGAATAGGTTCCTAGATTTATTTTCTCCAGGACATGAAAAGATGATTGCAGAGCAGTTAGGCTGCAGTGCTGAGGTGTTAGAGCTTCCATGTGGAAAATTTTGCTTTGTTTTTTAGCAAATATTTGTTAGATTTAACAATATATGGTCAAAAGTAGAAGGTGAGAAAAGGTTAATGGAAAGGTTAATCCTACACTTGCTGCTTTTGTAAAACTTCAAGTATTTGAATATGTGCAAATCTGGGAGTGGCTCTTTCAGTGAAGTCAGTGCAGCTCACTAACCCAGCTTCTTTCCTTTAATATGGGGTCCTTTTCCAAAATGGGGAGGGGGGACACTTTTTGATCCAACTTGTTAGTTCAGCTTATGAATTTTTTTTCCCATGTAGTTATAAGAAGACCCAGGAAACCCTTTCCCAGGCAGGACAGAAGACTTCAGCAGCCCTTTCCAATGTAGGTTCTGTTATCAGCAGGAAGCTTGGTGACATGAGGTAAGATTTCTGCTTTGCACTCCAGGGCTTTGATCTTGGTTTCAAACAGGAATGGGACTTTAGACAATAACTAGGCTTTCTTCCATTTTTCTGCTTAGCTGGCAGCATGTTGCTGTTGATGGACTGCCACCTTCTGTGTGGCCCTGTGCATTGTAGTTTAGGGCAGATTAAACTCTTACTGTAGACTTACTGAGGGGATAAGCCTGTTCTAAGGCATTTAATTTGGTTTGGTTTAGGAGAACTGACCAAACATTTTTTTAGCAGCTTTCCCCCTTTTACCATCATGTGGTTTCACTGCAGCTTTTATATTATATGTAAGAAATTAGAATTAAAATTTCCCTTTTCTATTTCTTACTTGTTTATGGAGGTGTGTTTTCTCAGTGTAACTGCTTTGGATTAGAGAGGGATCATCCCTCCTGTGCTCTGTTATGATTAAAAACAAAAAGGGAAAAGTCTGTTTGCTGCATTCCATGTGGTTTCAAGCCCTGGGTGTTGACATTCCATGGAGAGGGGCCGCATGTCTTCCAGGCACAGTTATGTCATGTTGGTTGGAAAATATCAATTGATTCAGAAGATTATGACAACATTAACATTTTTTTCTGTGGTTGGGGTTATCTCCATTCCTTAAGTGGATGACCACCGAAATAATTGCAAATTTCAACCTCTCCAAACTGGCAAGAGGGACAGGTTCTCCTGGCTGAGGTTCTTGCTCTGTGAGATTCTCAGCTGTACAAAGGCCAAGGTTAGAATTGGTGATTTACCTGCTCCTCAGAACTTTAAGCTAAAGATTTCTTCCCCACTGATGGTAACATCCACATTTTTCTTGCAGAATCCCTTGACCATGTTTTTCTTGGATTTGAGAGCTAATTCTGGGTGTACAGCCTGTTTAGGTTACTAAGGAAGGATTTTTAGAGCTTGTATTTAACATGCTGTCTCAGAGCTTGGATTGAATGGGTAGCTGTCATTCTTTGTAGGGAATTTCCTATTCCACTGTGGCTGGGAGTATCTGAGTGGTAAGAACTTGTTGGCCTCTGATCACACAGTACTGATTTATTCTGGTTCTGTCCTCAGTGAGTTAGTTACTGTGTTCCTTGAGGGTGTTTTTTGATGTTTTCAGAAGCTCACATCTCTGAATTTGGCAGAGGGATAGCTGGCTTCCTACCCTTTCCAGCATTCAAGTTGTAACTTTTCTTTCCTGGAAACTCCCTAGTCTGATGGAAAAAGAGAATTTCATGTAATCACAGCAGATTACAGATACTGGCACAAGATGTGGTGGGAACACATTTTGCCAAACTGATAAATGAACTTGGGGCCTGGTTTCTGCAGTCTGGCTGGGCTATTGCATCAAAGGAATGGGAACTGTGCTTTTTTTGGGATCACATGGGGAACTCCAGAACTGGGGTTGCCACAGGCAGAAGCTGTTTGGACGGGCTTGGTCCTGCCTGTTGTCTTTGAGCTGGGAGAATGCAGGTCAGGCAGCTGCTGAAATGCTTGTGCCATCCCAGGAGCAGGTGGTAGAGGGAGGGGAAACTCTCCCTGATGGCAGAGCTGGCCTGGCACAGTCACTGTCACAGCTGGCCACGTAATCAGCTGGCCCAAGCACATGCCAGGCCTTTGCAGCAATGGGTTTTCTCAGCTTCAACATCTGCATTCCTTTTTATAGCTAATACCTTGGGTGAGGTGTTATGAAATACAGGCAGCTTCTGTTTTATCATTTGGGAATCCCTGCCAAAGTTATTTCAGCAGGATTTGTGTATGTGGCCCTGTGGGGGAACACAGTAATGATTTTTTTTAAAGACTTTTAGTTTTTCTCTGCAAATATAAACAGACTTCTAACTCCTGTGCTACATCCAAGTCTTCCTATTTCTGATACTGTGGAAGTTTAACTCTGGGCATAAGGTTTTGCAGGGGCTGTCCCACTTTTCACCCTTGCCAGGTGAACTCTGGTGTTCTGGTATGTGATCAGAGCTGACAAGGAGTGAAGTCTGTTGTATTGCTGTGATCACTGCTCTGAACCAGTGGGATGATCTCTGTTCCCAGAGAATCTCTCTTACAGGCCTTGTAGCCTACACTGACCTCCATTTCTGTACTCTGGTTTTTTTCCTTCTTACACTACAAATTCACTTGTAAAGCGAGTTTATTTTCCAGCACTGGAAGTGTTGAGATAACAGAGGGGATTTCCTTGTTTAGTCAGCCTTCACTGGCTGATAAGTGCAAGGAAAGCCTGATGAATGGGGCAGAGCCTCCAATACACTGAGGGTGTGGGTCTAATTCCATTAAAAATGCTTGGGCCAAATTGTTTTTAAAAAAGTAGTATGTTAAATCTTTGGACGTGCTGTATTCTGGTCAAAATAATTTTGATGTGTGGATTGTAACCTTGGGAAGTTAATGCTGTAACTGTGTGCTTGCTGCATTAATGCTCTACTGGATTGCTCTGAGGAGAGGAAATGAACCTTAGTGGGTGGGATTTTTTCAAATCTTGGCCTGTTCAGATGTCTCTGTTATCTCCACCTACAGTTAAAAAGTAAATTGGCTTTTAAACATTCTGTTGCTGCATTTTACTGATGCCAGTAAACTGCAAAATTGGAAGTGTTTCCTTTTTGTTGCTTTGTGGGTTTGTGTCCACCTGTGCACTTTGTGGTGTGTGATGAAGTTTGCTGCTGTACATAATGCTACGAGCAAATTCATTAGGAAATGTCAGCCTGAACCCAGAGTGCCTGCAGATTCTGGAATGTATGTGAACTTTCGATCATTGTGGAAGGAGGAGAAGGGTTACTGCTAGGTCCAGGCCAAGATGCTGAACAAGGAACCAGTGCTTGTGGTATTCTGTATGGAGCAGCATGGTGCATGGATGTTCTGTGTTGTTCTCCTTTAAGCAAGAGTAAGTAGAAGGTTAATTTATTTCACATGCAAAGGCAGCATTTCAAGGCATCTGCCCTGCCAAAGAGCTGACTTGGATATATGGGGAAATGAAACCACAGAGCCCAACATCTTCACTCTGTCTGTCAGGAAAAGCCCTTGTACTCATTGCCAAGTACTTCACATCCAGCTTGCCATGACTGCTTCCTACTGCAGAAGAATTATATTTAAGTGGAATAAAACACTGCTCTGGCAGGAGAAGCTCCTTTAGAGCATCCTGGTAATCTTCCTAATAGAAGTAGGAAACCTCAGTCTGTTGTTTCAGACTGCTGAGATGCTGCTGCATTGCAAAATCCCATCCTAAAAATGGGCAAGCAAGTTACAGGTAAACATGATACCTTTAATCTTCTCTTTAGTAACCTGCAGTGCATTTGTTCTCTGAACTGTAACTTTGAGATTTGCAGGCTTGGCAAGATGAAGTGCTGGTATCCATTGCAGGTTGCCCTTACTCAAGTCCTTACCAGAAGTCTGAGCAATGCTGTCTTTGTATGAGGGATCACAGGGGGAAATGGGGGAAGGAGGTATCTCTGCCAATATAGCTGGTGCTTGGTAAAACCTTCAGTTTAGAAAAAAATGCTTAAAAAAACATGTTAAAGGAACAGGTGGGGTAGGTAAAGTGTTTTGGTTTTCTGTTGCACATCTACTCCTTCCCCTCCCCAGCTGAGTTCTAAGTTGATGTAGGTGCTGTTATTGCTCTTTGTGAAACATTTTAGCTTGTCTGGAGTTAATGAAAAGCTTTTATTTGCTTGCTCTTGTGATTTATTTTGAGAGGCTTCCTCCTGGGTAGTTGACTTTGCTGTCCCAATGTTCTGTGACCATGTCCCTGCATTTGGTGTTTAGCTCTGTGCAAGTTTCTGACCATTCCTTCCTTTTTCTCTCTGCTGCCCGTGGCCTCTCCCAGGGCTCACTCCATCTCACATTCCCTTAGGTAAGATACTCTTCAAGGCTCTAAAAGAGCATTTGTTTCTGTGCCAGGCCCTTGCAGACCTTAAAGGGGAAGCTGGTTATTTAAGCCTTGCCTAAACTTTTGACACAGATTGAGAAATCTACCACAAACCAATGCCCTGGGATTGACTTTTGGATCACAGTTCAGTTAAATACTGGCTATCCTGTGTCTGGGAAACTAAACTCGGAGCTGCAGCTATCAAATAAGGGGAGAGAGGGCTGGCTCCTACCACTTGGGCTGTGCACAGCAACCTGACAGTGAGTGCTTCACACCTGGGGTTAGGCTGCTTTTGCATGGTGTCAAATTGTTGTTAACTTTTTCCTCCTTGTCCCAAACGCTTCCGAGCAGCGGCTACTCCATCCGCCACTCGATAAGTATGCCAGCCATGAGGTAATGTAGCACATGCCTGTGTCTGCTGAGTGGGGCTGGGGGGAGGACAGCTGCCTCCATCACTGCTGGGGAGTTTGTTCTGACTTGGACAGCCAGCTCCCTTCTCGAGCAGGCCCCTCTCTGAGCGTGGATTAAGCACGGCCTGCAGTTTGACTATTTAAAGGGTTTTTTAATATCTCTTAAGGTCATTAGCACCTGTCTTTTCTTGGACTAAGTGAAGTGTTGCACCTGTACCAAAGTCTGGTTGAAGCTTGCAGCTTTCAAAGGTCCCTGAAGGGCAGGATTACAGTTCTGCCACAATGTATGGCACAGCCATTGCTGACACTGAGGTGAATCCTAACAGGAACCCTCTCAGCCTTCCCTCACTGTGCCTTAGCTGGTGATCTCCTTGCAGGAGAAATGATTGCCAGGGCTGGACAAGCCCACAGAATTCTCTCTGTTCATCCTCTTTCCAGATCAGCAGAGGTTATTTTATGGCTGCAAATCTAAAGCAATTCCTTGGAACAAAAATAACTGAGATGGGGCGAGTCATCTCCCAGCGCTCCCGCAGCCTGGCCCGGGGGAGCAGCTCGATGAGTAATTGCCTGGTCTGGATGCTCAGTACAGAGCACTCCCTGAAATCCTTTGCCAGCCAAGCAGCTTGTTGGGTTGTCAAACAACTGACCTGGTTTTCTTTGCTAGAAATATGAAATGCTCTGATTAATTTATTAAGCTGGATTTTTGTGAGCATTTCCTGATGCAGATGATCACCCCTGTAGAAATAAAACTGCTGATAGGTGCAGGTACGTGGCACTTCCCCTTCCTCCCCATGGGATATGATACAGGAAAATGAAGCCTTTGTTTTAAACCTTTCTCAGTTTTCCCTTTCCACTATTTAAAACAGAATGTTTTTAGTTGGAAGTTTTTTTAAGCTAAGAGCTGTTTTCTTCTCCACTTAAATGGGCCTTGATTCCCCAGTAAACTAGGACTTGTTTCCCTCAACATTTTAGCTTGAGCAATTGAGTGAACTGCATGTGGAATAAGTGTTTCCCTTCAGAGTTTGGATGTGGTGTTCATGCCTAGGGTGCCTGAGAGATTTGTGCCAAAGGCTGTGAGGAGCTGGAAGTGTTCTGGGTGATGGTGTCACTGCCAGGGAGTGGCCACAGAGCCCAGTCACACTGTGCCATTTGATATAGTTAAGAGCTAACTTGTCTTGATTTGTTGTTTTTTTCTCCCCTCTTCTTTCTTCAAGGAATTCTGCAACCTTCAAGTCCTTTGAAGATAGAGTTGGGACCATAAAGGTAACAGTCTGCTTTGTCTTGTAAACACACAGCGTGAAGCCTTGTGCAGAAACTTTAATTTCTGCAATGTTTTTCTTGTAGACTAGTATTCGGGCAAATGGCCTCTCAGATATGTGAAGTCTTGGCTACAGTAGGTGACCTCGACAAGGGGGAATTGACTTGGTATTCCCAGTGCTGCTTTCTTGGTGTCCTCACTCTCTTCTCTCCTTCCAGTCCCGAGTGGTGGGCAGCAGGGAAAACAGCACTGACGGCCTCCACTCTCCCTCTGGAGCTGGGGACAAGCCTCCACAAGACAACGCTCCCTTCTAGGCCTGGATGTGGCTTTGCACAGCTGTGCACAACTGGAAGAGCCCCCTCCCTCCCAAACCTTCACCACAGCAACAACATGCGAATCCAAGAAGGGGCTGAGAGCCAGTCTGGAGAGATCCATCCTTCATTCATAGACACTGCTGCTGGATCCAAGTCAAATAAAGAGAATGCAAAGTTTTGTACACAAATAATATTTTACACTAAAGTTTGTAGATTAAATTTATCACTGCTGTCCTTTTGGGAGAGCGTGTAAGCTGGAGTTTCCTCATAGTAGCTCAGAAACGCCACTGCTGTGGATGCAAACAGTTTTCCCTTGTCTGTCATGGCTTGGAGCAGATACATGGCCCTGAGCAGCATGAGGAGGGCAGTAACTGAAGAAGCCAAGTGCATGGGCACCTTAGCTTCAGCTTCTGGCTCCGTTCTCTGTGTGGGCTACTCTGAGAGCTCCCAGGCTTCTCCTGTTACTGTTTTCTCTGGCTCTCATTGGAGCTGTCAGGCTGATGGGGTAAACAGTTGGGGTTTTTTCTGGGCTCCTAAAAGGCAAACTTCACTTAGCAGCTGCCTCATTGTTACACTAATGCTCTAGCTTTAACAAAACTAAGAATCTTTATTTTTAAATGCAACGAACTTTAAAGAAATAAAGCGTAAAAACAAACAAACAAAAAAAAGCTTTTGCATATTAGGGCAAAGCTCCCTTGGACTCTGAAGCTGAACTGCAAGCCTTACATCACTTATGCTTTACTTGTTTATGATTTATTTTCTGTAGAGGAGACTGCAAGGGTTCTAAAGCTGGTTGTTGAGCACTGGAGTTTTGCATCATGCAGTCATAGCAGCATGTTTATAAAGCCAGTTCTTGTGTTAAATTCAGTGGTGCACTCTTGAGTGTATGAAACTTGCTTCTCCCTTCTCAGCTTATCCCTTCATTCTTGGAGGAGGAATTTCTGAAGGCTGGAATATGGATACCATTGGAGGGACTCTGCTCTGCTCTCTGAGGGCTCCTCCAGCTGGTACATCTGGCTGTGACTGGATGGGTTTCTCAGTTGAAAGCCCCAGCTCTAATTTTAGTTTACAAAACTGGCAGAGAGTCATGGAGCTCACCCAGTCCCTCCAGGGGCTGGATGTTTTGCTCTTTTGATGTCCAACTTCATTGCTCAGGAGCTGACAAATTCCAAGTTTTCTCCTAGAGGCCTGGTCTTATTCTAGGCAAGGTGCCTCCACATAGAAATACCTAGAGTGAGCAATTCTGTGCCTTAGAGGCGAAGTGGGACTTACTCAGGTCTTTAAACTTATGTACATATCTGGGTAGTTTTAGTGGTTGATCACCCCGGAGGGACTGAACTGCCTCTGACCCTTTAGAGAAGCAAGTTTTGACACTGATTTGATAAATCTCCATTTCCCCCACCCCTGCTCCCCTCCCTCTGCAGACCTGGGGATGTGGGATGAGATGTTAGTGGGCAGATGTACTAGGCCATAGGTGGAGTGTAGAGTGTCGTTCACAGGCACTCCTCGTTTGACTGGAACTGTGAGGAGCAGACCCAGTGAAATGGGGACTGCAGGAGCTTGGGTATGGAACTGTTTCTCTTTAAGATAAAGACTGAGGATATGTGTCAATAAAGAATTCCTTTGGGAGAAAATGGGGTGAATGTCTTTGTCTTGTTCTAATGGCACCAAAATCCTCTCTTGAGTGGTTGTTATGAACTCGTCAGGTAAATACCAACTGCCTGCAGCAGCCTGAGGTGAGAAGCAAGTGAAATATTCCATCCTATCCCTCTGGTTTATCTGCTGGCTCTGTGGATTCTCTCTCATGAAAGAATGTACTAAATAATATTTACAGTCTGATGTTTCCTTTCCAAGATACTGGACACTATTCCCAAGCTGTTTCCTCCAGGCTGGGGAGCTGCAAAACTCCATGGCTGGTGCTGCAGGTGAATTCCAAACTTCCTCATGCCCTTCTCCTGAGCTGGGAGCGTGGGGCTGCAGTCCCAGCAGTAACCTTGGCAATGAGAGCTGAGGCTGGAGAAATTCCTAATGTGGAAAAGCTGCAGCTGAGGTGCTGGTGTGGCTTGACAGCATGATACCTCAGGGAATCAGTCACCTCCATGGAAGCTCTGGCAGTCGAACAGCACAGCATGGGGAAGTTGTGAATGGGTGGCTGGAGCTGGGAGCTGCTGTCTCCAAGTTTAAAAGGGCAGTGCTGAGCAGGCAAATAGGTTGTGAAGAGGCCACAAGAGATGCTCCATGTGCTGTTTGCACAGGAAGGATTCCCAGCTAGGCTTGGGACATCTGCTTGGTGATGAGGGTTTGGTTTTGGATTTGTGGGATTCGGGTGTTTGTTTTGAAGGTTGGGGGTATTTTTCCTACATCACTTCATTAGGTAAAACTACATCTCTCCAAGTGGGGCTAAGGACAGACAGATTGGTGTGAGACCTGGTCCTGGAGGAGAGATGCTGCTGGGAGCACCCAGGCTGAGGTGAGGGCAGATGGCTCTGTCCCACAAAGCAGATAAACAGCAGAATCGAAAAGTAAGTCAGTGCAAAAAGCAGGAAGGAGCCACTTTTCCCTGCTGGCACCATGTCCCAACCCTTAGCCAAAACCACAGCAAGTGTTTCTTAAGGAATTTGAGATTTATGGTCTGAGAGGGGTTGCACAACGACTCCAGCAGCCTGTGCTCATTCTGGCCGAGCGAGCAGTATCCAGAGCCAAGCTGCCAGCCTGGGCCCACTTGCTGCACCCCCGTGGGTGCTGGGGTGGGCTCAGCACCTCTTCTTGTGTGCAGACTCTGTGCAAGATCCAAGGTCAGTGCTGGGGAGCCCTGTAAATGGCTGGTGTTTTGGACAGGGAAAGGTGCAGGAGCTGGGCTGGAGATGGAGCTGGAGCAAGGAGATGGTGTGGGTGTGTGATTCATGGTGATGACTCTGTTGGCAAATAGGATCCATCATCATTCATTTCTTTAAAACGTGAGTCAGAGGCAGCAGACGGGAAAGGCCATTAGAGCCTCACGGAGAAGACGCACACCAGCAGGAGTGATGGGAGGGACAACTGGAACCAGGCACCACCCCAGCCCCACCTGCTCCAGGATGCACTGGATAGGTGGAAATTGTGTTTTTACCTAACCCTGGGAAATAGCCGTGTTTCCCAGGAAACAGCCAGGAACGCCAGGAAACTTGAGCAACTGGGGAAAACAGACTCGGGAGCTTAAACCCCTCGTCTGCCCTAATTGTAAGCACTCGTTTTCGTTAAAGGGAACCGGCTCTGCACCGAGCTCCTGAGGACCCCAAGGGCCGCTGTGGGGCTGGGTGGGATGCTCGGAAGGCGCTGCCCAGGCTCATTGCGGGTCGGTGCGCGGGCAGCGGGCTGTGACAGCGCCCTAAAGGCGGGGAACCCTCAGCCTGCAGCACGCGGGTGATGTCCTGGGCGTGTTCCGTGTGCTGCTGCAGCCCGAGCCTCCGGCTCCTCCACTGTCCCTGTAGTCCCGTACCTCTGTCCCCAGCCCGCAGATCCCCGTGTCACAGCCCCGAACCCAGCGCTCCCTGTGCCACGGTCACCAGCTCCTGTGAGAAGCTGCAGCCCCTGGCCTCACTGATCCTTGTGCCGCAGCCGACAACTCCACTGCAGACCCCGGTCCCCGTGCCACAGTCACTGGCTGCTGTGATGGATGGCAGCCCCCGCCCCCTGTACCGCAGTCCCCAGTCTCAACGTATCACTGTCCCTGCCTGGCCGCAGACGAAGTGCATGAAATATCCCGAGCAAGAAAAGAACGCACCGCTCCCTGGTGGTCTAGTGGTTAGGATTCGGCGCTCTCACCGCCGCGGCCCGGGTTCGATTCCCGGTCAGGGAAGTCCTTTTTTGCCGCGCACTCTCCCGCTTTTCCCCCTTCCGTCCCCGCCCCCTCCGTTCCCGTCGGGATCCCCCGCGCGCTCCCGGCGCTGCGGCCGCGTGCCCGCGCGCGGCGGGGGCGCTGCGTGTCGGAGACGCGCATGCGCAGTGTGCCGGTGCCGCCCCCTCCCGTGGCCGGGTCCCGGTCGGTGTCTGGCGGCGGCGGCGGCACCGGCGCTGAGGACGGAGCGCGCGCGCCGCCGCGACCGGGCCCCGCGCGAGGCCCTGAGGAGCCGCCCCCGCCCCGCGGGGCCGCCCCCGCCCGCCCGGGGCTGTGCGGCCCCCGCCCGCCCGCCCGCGGGCCGCAGGTGAGCGCGGCGGGGCCGGGCCGCGGGCGGAGGCCAAGATGGAGCTGGTGGCGGTGGCGGAGGGGGGGGCGCGGCGAGGCGGGAGGACCGGGGGAAGGTGGGATGTGCCCGCCGGTATCTTCCTGCCCGCCGGCATCTCCCTGCCCGGGGGCATCGCCCGCCGCGCATCCCCGCCCCGGGAGCCCCCCCGTCCCGGGAGCCCCCCGCCCTGGTCCCCGGTGCCGGTGCGGGGCCCGCGCCCCCCCCACTCCTCGGAGCAGGGGGGAAGAACCCCGAACAAAAGGCCTGGGAAGGTGAATTCCAAATGAAAGTCATCTCTGTGTGTGGGAGCTGTGAATCACTCTGGCTCTCTCCAGAAGCCGGGGTGATTTTCCTTTCCCTTTCCTTACATTATCCTGCTTATTTTTTATCGAAATAATTAGTAGCCGCTCGGCTGATGAGGTGCTTAATGAATGACGTACCAGCGGCGGGAAGCAAATCCAGCCTTTATAACGAGAAACTTGCAAAGGCAGCATATTTCTGTTTATTCGTCCAGCGTCTTCTGGCTCTCAAATTAAGAATTCCAGTCAGGTAATTCTGGAGATACGGAATGCAAGTGGACCGAACGGAGACAGCGGATTCCCTGATAGCGCCTCGCTCCTGCTTTTGTGCTGTATCAATACCTGCCTGTTCCACGCCGGTGACACAAAGCCTTGAGTTTATTAGTGGAGTGTGGGCACTGATGGAGATGGTGCTCCCTGGGGAGCAAGGTGAAGGCCATCCTGTCTGACACAGGAGGGAAAGCCAAAGGGTTTTATCTTTTCTAGGTTTGTTTTCAATGGGGCGTTAATTTTTGTGCAGTGTGAGACATTGCTGTTGTGCTGTCTGTGCTGCTGTAAGGCTTAAAAAAAAAAAGGGCATAAATTTGGTACCTCATCTCAGACTGGTGTGAAATAATCTAATTCTCCCTGCTGATGTTTGCCTCGTGCCAGTTTATCATCAGGAAAGGGAAATGCTGTGTGTGTGCTTAAATACTGTGTTAGTTTGCTGCTTTTGAAGCAAAAACTTGCAGGCCGCAGTCACCCAGTGGCTGAGCAGTGGTGGTTCACCCATTTCTCTGAGTAAATTAAGCTCTCCAAAGTATGCAGAGCTGCAAGGATTTCTTTTGGAAATGCGTCAGGATTGGACCTATTTAAATTCTTGAATTGTAGCAGTCTCCTTGAAGTGGAATTTATTCTTTTGACTGCAATTACATTAGAGGTGTTTTCAGCTTCTCAGGCATCTGTTGGTTTCAGGTTGCTTAGGATCAGTGTTTGCATTTTTGTTTGCTTTTGGTAGAATATGATAGAATCCTAATCTGACTAAGGGATCCTGAGAAATAGATGCCAAATTAATTTGCTTTAATGAATTAGCTTTAATGAATCAAGTATGCTATGCACTGGGAGGGAGACAAGAAGGGAAACAGAAGCTGGAGTGGAAGAGAAATTGACATTAATACATAGAATGTAAGATGAAAAGAAGTTTATTTTTATTGAGCAGCTTCCTGTGGTTTTCTTGCCATGCTCTAAGGGCTTTGGAGAAATTTGTCATGTTGCTGGCAGTGCAGAATCTGCTTTGTGGAGAACTCGGGCTTTGGAGATAGGATTTTCAGCCAAACAGCTTTTTGTAAGCATAAATACTTCTTTCACTCCCTCATTTATTTTGTCTTAGGGATTGTCCACAGCATTTAAATAAAGGGGAGATGCTGCAACATGGTCATGCTCCTCCTAATTTTTGGATGTGTTGCATTGATAAATTGCAGGCTGGAGGCTCAAGTGGAAGATTCCCCTCCTTCCCAGAGTGGCTTTGTGCTGTATTTAACCCTCTTTTATTAGTGAGTGCCTGAAAGAAGTAATGTTTTGTAGCGTGTTTTGGCTCCTGGTGTAGACCATAGTTCATGTTGATTATTCCCAGGAAGTATAAACACTGTTTCAGTCTTCCCCAGTGCCCAGGGACCCACCTCCTGCTCTGTTGGTAGCCTGTCCCAGTTTGCAGTGGATTGTAGGCAGTTGATTTGGTTTGTGGCTGAGGTGGTACCATCACTGACCTGGCTGCAGCAGGGAAGTGGCCCAGGATGCTTGGAGCCTGCCAGAGGCTTGTTTTGCAGCAGATGTTGGGAACAGGGCTTGGGATGCAGCTGGGGTATGGACAAGCTTCTCACACCATGTGAAGCCATCCATGGAGTCAGTGAGGGAGTTTGGATCCTCATACTTTGGAAAACATGGAGGAGTACCAGAGTATGACTTAAGAACTTTCATGCTGGAGGGAGTCCAGAGGAGGCCATGAAGATGCTCCCAAGGCTGGAGCAGCTCTGCTGTGTAGAGACACTAAAAGAGTTGGGGTTGTACAGCCTGGAGAAGAGAAGGCTCCAGGAGACCTTAGAGCCCCTTCCAGTACTGAAGTGACTCCAGCCCCTGGAGTGACAGGACAAGGGGTAATGGCTTCACTGACAGGGGACAGGGTTAGACTGGGTACCAGGGAAGAATTCTTCCCTGTGAGATGGTGGGGCCCTGGCACAGGTTGCTCAGAGAAGCTGTGGCTACTCCATCTCTGAAGTGTTCAAGGCCAGACTGGATTGGAGCAGCCTGGTCTTCTGGAAGGTCCTGGCCCATGGCAGGGGAGTGGAAATAAATGATCTGCAAGGTCCCTTCCAAACCAAAGCAGTCTGGGATTCCATGAGCCCAACAGCACAAGCATTGATGTTGAGATCCCTTGGCCTCACAGGTTCTGTGTTTGGCAGGTGGTGGTTGTCAGCAGTGATGCTGTTATTCAGTGTAGTTCCTGTCATGGTGAGCTTCAAGAAGGATTTTTGTCTGTGTTGAACAGTGTGATAGGGAGTATGAATGAGAACCTAACTGGATTACTTAGGAAATCATGTTTTAGGCTAAATAGAAAAGCTTCTGTTCTGACTCTATTTCTTTAATTTATGAACGCAGTTGCCAGAATATCCTCCCTGGGAAAGCAGGCACAACTGAAGGCTGGAAGGGCCTTCAGCAAATCCTGTCTATCCACTGAACAACTTGACTTAGAACAACAGTGCTGTAACTGCCTCTGATATTTGCCATATTTCTTTCTTTTATCAGTTTGCCAGTTTGTAATATTTTTGTAAGTATTGTTAATGTTAATAACCAGATCAAAATATTTTTCAGTATGTCTGGAAATGGAAAAGTTCCCTCTGAGAACTTTTCTGCAGAGCTTATACCCAGACTGAGCACTCCAGTACCTCCCCAGAGCATGCAAACTGGCATGTGCTGGCAACTTCACTGCTTACCTGTCAAACCACAAACAGGGATTCATTTAAGGTAGTTTTACTACATTAACTAATTTCCCTCACAGTTTGCTCTCAAGCTGTGCAAGTCCTCTTTGTTTGGCTTTGCCTCTGCCTGGGAAGATGAGGATCTTCTGTTGCTCTCCACTGGCCTGAGGAGAAGGATGTTTTCCAGGAGCAGGAGTGTGCAGCTTGGCAGTTGCACACCTTCTCAGCAGATGGCACAGAGTCCTGCAGTGAGCCTGTCCCCTGTCTCAGGTGTGCCCACCTGGGCCTTGGGACAGCTGGGTCATGGCACAATCCAGAGGGAGGGATGAGGAACATCACCAGTGCCCAGGACCAACGTGAAGGATTGCACTGTTTCTTTTCACCAGAAGAAGTTGTTTTCCAGGTGCTCTGATAATTGAAGTAGTTTGAATTAAGCAGTGCTGGTGCTCTGTGGTGATGGTGGTTGGTTAACCAGTGGCTGCTTTCAGTCTTGAAAGAAAGGAGTTTGAATGTTGTGATATCTTAGGATTTCCTTAGAGGCTCAGTTGAAATATTGTCTTAATCAATAAAAACATACAAAGCACAGTGTTTGGAAAGTGCATGTTTTATCTTCAGAGGCACTTTGCTTCCTATTTCAGGCCATACAAACTGATAGAAAGACCTGTGTTCCAAAAGGTGCATCAAGATTGCTTAAATGATAAGATTGTTTTATGATATGTTAAAATTTCTATGTCCTGGCAATTGTTTCTAATTCCTCTTACACTGTATCTGCATTGCACTGAAATGTGCCTTTTTAAAGCCTTTTTCTGCCTTTTTCATTAATGGTGAAGTGTTTTCAGAGCCAGTGTGGTGTAGGGCCAAATTCAGTAAAATCTAAGTGCCTTTTTCCTCTGGGTGCAAGTTTCTCATCTTCTTGTGCAAGTATTGAAAGGAGAAAATTGAAGGTTTGTGGTGCACAGGGGTGCAAACAGAACGAGTCCTCTAGGCCCGAGTTAAATTAGCAGCTGCCATCTCCTCTTTCATAATCTGCTCAAGGGTTTGGTAAATGAGAATAGAGTTCCTCAGTGAAAGATTGGGGCTCTTTATTTGTTTGGTTTTTTATTTTTTTTAAAATATACTTCAATGCCATCATCTCAACTTTGTTGGGCAAATGGTTGAAGAAACAAAAAACCCAGCAGCATCTGGTTACCTGTTACCAGAGCATCACTAAGGAACCTTTTTTCTGTTTTGTGACATAAGTCTGCATTCATTAACTGGTATTTCTGTGGTGGTGGCTTCTGACCAGTGAATGATGCAAGTAAACAGTTCAGTGGATCTGGTTGCAATGACAGGCAGTATCTAAGACCAGTGACAGAAAAGCACAAACCACGGATCCACCAGCACCCCACATTTTCCCCTCCTGTCTTTGGGGCTTCCTTTTCCCTCTGAGAATATTTATTTCTATATCTGAGCACTTACACCATCCTGCTTCTGCTTTGGTCACAGGGAACTTCACAGTCCTTCCCTGGTTTCATCTGGGTGCTACTAAAGTAGTGTTCAGTGTCAGGAATTCTGGAACCTTTGTGACTTTTAAGGAACAATCTATAGAAAAAGTGAATGTACAGATTGCTCACGTTTTGCAGTGGCAGAGGAGAAGCCCAGAGTTCTCTGATGTCGTTACAGTGACCTATTATGCAGTTCCAAAAAGCAGAAACTCACAGAGGTCTTCTCTTTGCATTTCCCCTTTTATGTCTTTAATTTTTTGGCTGAACTTCAAATGAAAATATTCTTTTCCATTCCATCTGCCATTACTTATTTTATATCTTAGCAGGTTTTTCTGTTGCTGTGCAGTTTTATTTATGTAGGCCTTTGCCTGGGTCAGTCATCAGAGAATTTTCTTTACGTATCTGCTTCTCTTGTCTTGAGGATTTAGGGACATTTACTGGAATGTCCCTAAATAGACATTTACATAATTAGGTTTAAAGCTGCTTGTGGAGAGGAGGAGAATTTGGGATCCAAACTCCAGATGTTGTGGGCAGTTTCTGGTGGTAATATCTGCCATAATCTTGAATGTGCCAGGTGCAGGAAATTCCTTCCACCAAGGCTAGGCCCCACCAAATGAGATATTTGTAATTTCAGGTTGCTTCCGGAGTTTTCTGAGGGTAAGCAATTAAGGAGTGATTGTTAAAAATATTTTAAGTAATGTCTTAATTTTTCTTCTTTGTAGTTCAAAGGTGATTATGAAAGCTGAAGCTCTTGCTTCTGCTGGTTAAAAGTACAGGAAGAGAATGAGCAGACAAAATGGGATGTGTAAGATCCTGTTCAGAGTCTGGGTTGCAGTCTGCCTTTGGGAGACATGTGACATTGTGACAAAAGCAGGTGGAAGGGGAATAAAATTAATAAGTGTTCATGTGCTTTTACAAAGGCCATATGGGTTCCCTGTGAAATCATCTGGACAGGGAATTGAAGCAGTGCTGGGTTTGGTTTTTTTTAAGATCTGCTCTAGTCCATGTCCACCAGGGACTGGAGTTATCCCAATGCAGTCCCAGGTCAGACTGCTGACAGCTTTGATCTGACACATTGGACCCATCTGACACACCTCACCTGACTTGATCTATTTGGGGCAGGGGCCCTTGGTGGGCATGGTGAGCTGGGCAAGAGGTTTGGAGTGGTTGGTGGGACCTTGCTTGGAGGTTCTGGATCCTGCACTCCTCCCAGCACTCCCTGGCATCTCCTCACCTGCTTTTCTTGAGGAGGAGGGAAGGGACCATGAAATCCACTGAAATCTGAGGTGACCTGTTTCTGGGAAGCTATAACCAGAAATATTCCTGTTTTAAATTGAATTTAAAAGACAGATTCAGTTACTGTTCAGTGCAGTGAATAGATTTAAGTTCCAGGTCCATTCTGAGCTACTGTTCTTTGAGAACTTGAGGAATGTTTTCCATGGGATTCCTAAAAAGTTCTGTTGCACAGGGGCCCTGCTTTCTCCACATGTACAGTTCTGAGATGTGTCTTGGAGTTCTTCTGGTCTGAGTAGTGAAGTAAAAATAGGGTCTGAAGCATGTCTTTTCTAAAGAAAACTTATTTTATCATTTTGGTGTTTGGTTTGACAAATCCTGATCAGTCAGTCCTTCTGAAGGCTCTCATGGTAATGCTGGGAAATAACATTCTTGCTTGGAGTAGACCATTTTTATCACAGGGCAAAATAAATGCATGTTCCATAGAAGTATTTTTGTCTGGACAGTAACTAGTGAAAATATTTATTTTCCTTAATGAAGTCTCACTTCCTCTTTTCTTACAAAGTTCCTGATTTCCATACTAGCTCACTTCATTCTTGTTGCACTTTTAAATTGGCACAGCATTGGCTCTTCACAATTGATTTGGGAAAACCAGGCAGTCAGAATTAATCAGAAGGTGTTTGGAAGGTGCACAGGGTAATTTCCCAAGCCTACCTTGCTATTTCCCTGAGTGCTTTGGGTAACAGGGCCAGCAGCCAACATGACTTTGTTCTTGGGCCTGGCATGGAATGTACGTTGTGTGCAACATCCTGGATGATGAAAACCCAGCATCTCCTGTGCTTGTCCTGCAATGCACAACTCCTTACCCTGGTTTGCTGCAGCTTATCTAAAAACCACATTTCTTCCTGTGACTTGGTTTTTTGATGTTTTCCATATAAAGGCCAGGGAGTCCTTCTTGCTGTTAAAAAGGATCTGTGATGACTTTCTCTCTTCTTGTTGTTTTGAGGCTTTTTAAGTGTGTAGATGTATGAAGTATTCTTTTTAAATAACCCTAAATGAGGAAAGGTGCTATTTTGCAGCTAATTTTGTTCCTGTTAAGGATCTCCAGGAGGACATAACCTTGGTTTGGGGTATACATGTAGGAATGACCCTGGTTTAACATTGTACTGATGGCATCACATCAGGGGTACAGGCAGAGTGAAGAGACATCTGTCACGCTCCAGTGTTAGTGAAAATTAGAGGGAGGAATAAAAACATCAGTCAAAAACTATGCATAGGGTTTTCTGACTTTAGTATAAGTTATTTAGGTGGAAAAAAGACTACATTAGATAATTCCATACTTTGTGCTGAAACTGAAAGGCCTTGAGAATGGCCTTTGATTAAGTGATTAAATTATGCACCAGTATAATAGTGGCCTTTTGGTTCTAAGCCCTCTGAAATGTGACTCCTGTCTGAAAACCTAGTGTATAAAATCTACGTGTTCTAATTCTTGCCCAATTACAGTGATAGAAAACTCAATTGCAAATAAAGTCTGAACATGGTTTTTCCTCATGTGTCAAGTTCTCAGCCTATGTCTATGGTCTGAAATTGAAGCTGTGTCTTTGCTTATTAAATCACCAGTGAGTTAGTGGGGAAATCAGTAGGACAAATACATTCTTTGTTGCCCTATTATTTCTAAATTATGGACTGGCTTTTTTTTTTTTCTTTTTAAGCAGCCATGAAATACTGTTGCTAGACTGAGTGGTGGAACTGAGGACATCCTTCATCAGGCAGTCTGCAGATTAAATGTATGCAGAGTGAGAGAACAGGGGAAATAAATATCATTATGGTTTGTGGGGGAGTAGTATAAAATAAATCTTTTTGTTGGTGAAACCACACTGTATGGTTAGAAAATACCAAAGAGTTTGTCTTCTGTAAGAGAATGCCATTTTAAATTAAAGCTGGTTTTAATCCAGCCCTGTGATTTGTTTGAGTATTTGTAGCTGAAAGAGCTGACTCCAACATGCAGGGGGTGTACTGGGCATCATTCTGGAGATATTATAAGAATATTGTGACATTAGCATTGTATTCATAAGGATGAATTTGGGATCACTAGGGAATAAATGTGTTCTCTACCCCAGGGTGCTTTCTTCTGTGATTTACTGTGTGTTTGCCCCTTGACATATGCTCTGGTTTAATTCACCTGAGAAGAAACAGAAATATTTGCAGTGAAAGCATCACCTCTGGCATCACCCAGCCTTCAAAAGGAACTTGGTTGAATTTTCCTGCCAAAACAACAAGTAGAAGTTTTGAGTAATACAAGTTGTGCTGGTCAGTTCAGATTTTATTGTGGAATTCTATGGTTTTAAGCCCTTTCATGCTTCTGAATGTCCATGTGCTGGGGATTTGAAGGGGGCAGGTATGAAACTCATCTCATCATGCCTTTTAGACCATTTTCTGATACTACACAGAGGGGAGAAATCTGTGGCATGAAGTGAAGAATGTCTTCCATGACATATATCTATATCTATATATGTCTATTTCCTGGAGATAGTCTCTGGGTATATTGGTTTGTTTGGGTTTTGCTCACCCTTCCGAGTGGTCAGAGGGTTTTACCTACAGCCTGTGCCCCACTTTTAATCAGAGCATCCCTTGCTTCTGGTGATGTTTTATTGGTTTTGTTTTTATTTAGGTTTTATAGTTCTGTTTTTTTTTTCCAAGCCTAAAATATCTTTTACAACACCAATTGCTCAGTTTCTGGGAGGAAGTGAAATAATCAAATTGTCTCTTCCCCACCCTCCACAAAAACTGGGGAAATCCAGTTGAGCAATTAGGAGAAGTGAGGATCTTTAGATATGCCTAAATTTTTAACTTTGCAGAAGAAATAATCTCTGGAACTAAAGCCTTTGGACCTTAACTGAGTGGATACATGTGCTGCTTGAATAATTATGCTTCACCTTAGGCTGGAGGACCTGATTGGATACAAGAGGTAAAAGTAAATGGGGGAGAGGGGAAGTTTATTTTCTGCCTGTATTATTAAATAAATAAGCTTAATTTTTAGATTAAAACCTAATATCCTGTGAAGTAGAAAGGCTCTGACAGAGGCAGTGACGTTGGGTTCCTGGTAATCACATAAAGACATTTTGGATTTTCTGTTCCTGAGCTTTCTGCGTGATTGTTTCCAGAAAATATAAAATCTTTATAACTTCTGCTGTTCAATTCTGCTTATTTTCCCTTTTTATTCATAACTTTTTAAGTGGAAAATTTGTGTGCTTGGTGGGAGAGAGCCATTAAAGAGCAGAGATTAGTAATCTGAAAATAGGTGAAGTTTCTCAAAAGGGAAGCACAGAGTGGATCATTTTAGATCAGGGTGAAGATATGAGTATTGCCTTCATTGTTGCTGTAAACTGGTCTTCCTTTTTGCTTTTTTACTCATGAAAATAAAGTCTTCATTTCAAAGTCTTTAACAAAAACTGCTCATGATTGAAACTGCCAAGAGTTTATAGTGTTTATTTGATGGCAAAGCAATTCTAACACCAAATTAGGTGTAAAATAATTTTTGTATATGTTTTGCAGTTTGTAAGGCCATACTTTCACATTATTTAGGTTGTGTGTATGGGGAAACCCTCATTTACCTTTTCATCTGCCTCACAGTTGATAGGAAAAGAAAATAGGAGTGAACTTTTTTCCCCTCCATCTCTTACTGCTGTCCATGAGCTCAGAGAGGAACCACCTTCTCCTGCCCTTCCAAGTTAATTTCAGATAATTCTTTTTCTTGCCCTTTGCCAACCAAGTTGTAATTTTAAAGATATGTTCCTTTCTGTTCTTTTTGTGTCTCAAGCTGCTTATTTGGCTTTTCTGCTGTTATTTTTAACCTCACTTTGTTTCTTCTTTTTGACCAGGCAAAAGCCTGTGCTGTAGAAAAGGGGCTGCTTGGATCAACGTTGTCTCCTTAAATTCTCTTTTTGTAACAGTCTGCCAAGGGATTCATGTTTTGACAACTGATGTGATTTTCTCAACCTTCTCTTATACAAGACAATAGACTTCTTTTTTTTCCCCTATTTAAAAGCCTTTAGTTGTCTTACCTACAGGTGTGACATAATAATGTAAATCTCAATTTTATATGTGTAGACCCATCTGTTCCAAGAGTTCTTTTATAATTTAAAGGTTAGGCTGTATTGATATAGTCATTAACAATATGAGGGTTTTTTATTGATGTAGTTTATACAACCCACTTAGCAGAAAGTGAGGCTTTATGTCTTGGAAGAAGTTGACGATGTTTCTTCAGAGAAGTGGCATCAGCATCACTCATCCCAGTAGGGAGTGTTGTGGTTTGGCTGATTTGTTCTAGAGAACTTTCAGGGAGTAGTCACAATGATTCAAAAACTATTTATAGGGAGGAAAAATTAAGAGTAATAATGAACAAAGCAAACACAGCTGCTGATTTTTCAGAGATTTTTAACTAACTGAGTAAGCAGATGTGGGGTTTTTTTATTGCCATGTGCAGTTTGTGATGCTTGCACTCTGCACATTAAGTACTGTGATGTCATAAACAATAATTCATTATTACTGAAAGATTAAATAGGAGCAATGAAATCCTAAGTAGGGAATCCACTGACCCCATCCCCCCCAGGTTTTTAGAGTAATTATTTTAATTGAGGAGAGAGGATAGAAAATGCAAATCCATTACTTCATATTTTCTCCCCTAATATGGAAAGCCTTCTTTAGTAGGTTTGAATCTTACTCTTGTGTAGGGTAAAAGGTCACAAGTCTTTTTAACAGGTTGGTCAATCAGACTTAAATGGTTACATTTTAATCTGCTAAGCTCATTAGAGAAACAACTCTGTGTCGCTGTAGTTAAGTTTGTCACAAGTTTCAGTGGAACCTCTCCTGCAGTCAGCAGTGGTGGATGTTATGTCATTTCAGACTTGAATTCAGCAGAAAAATTGAATTGCTCCAGATTTCAATTATTTAAAAGGTGTGCGTTTCTATTTTTTTAAAGAACTCAAGTGATTTTAAAGAAGTTTTTAGTGTCACAGTCTTTCAGCATAGGAGACCTGTCCTCTGTTCCCGAGGTAGATGGATTTGGACACAGTAAAGTTCTTTTTTTCCAGGAGATGTCTGCATTTACATCAATTCCCTGGATACTCAGCTTTCCATCAGGGCTTATATGTTAAAACAGAATGTTTTTATGGATATGAGATCTCTCACATGATCTTTATCAAAAGGTCACAAACTGAATAGCAAAATTCAGCTGAAAGACTTTTGTGCTGTGATATAAAAAATATAAGCAACGCCAAAACACACTCTTGGATGCTTTAATGGAATATAAAATGTTAGTGCTCTGATTAATAGGTTAAAAATCTTTATTTCATGACAGCTACAGGGCAAAGAAAAGTGCTTTAAAATAGTAGTGGTCTTCTGCAGGTACTTGCTGGCCAGATTGCTTTCCCTTCAGCTGTTCCACATTGTTTTTCTGGTAATGATTCATTTTGCAAGTCAGGTAAGCAAGAAGGGATGTGAAAATAAAGACTGGAGTTTCTATTTTGTATATTGATTTACTTTATTTTATTTACCTCAATTGCAGCCTTATTTCTTTAAATATTTGCTAGCCATGATACAGCTCCTGTACATGGTGGAGATGGATTATGAAGCCATGTATGCTGAAGATAATTTCCCCTTTCTGGTAACAACATATGGAGCAGGGTGAGCACAATTCTGTCAGTAGAATTATTCAGTAAAAGGGTTATCCTGCATCACTCAGAGGAGTTTTGAGTTCTCAAGAAACACATATGCTTCTTGTCCATTAGAGCTGAGAACATGCCTGATTTCTGGAAAAAGAAGGCAGTATCTGTCTCTTGGTTAGAGAAGGAAAGGGTGCTGAGCAGATTTTTGGTTCCAGTTATGGGGAAGATACAGCAGTGCATTAATTGGATTCAAATTTGCAGGAGAAATAAGGCTGGAAGAGCTGGTTTTGCTATGAGCAAAATGGTTGCAAGAGCATGCAACTTCCCCAAGCAAATATCTTCCTCTGTGTTACAAAATTTACCACAGTTTTAATGTGTTGCTGAATTCAGTTTGCATTTGTGTAGCTTTGCTTGTTTTTATCTTCATCATTCTTTAATCTTCTTTCTTGTAATTTTCATACTCATTTCTGTATTTTCTGATTCTTCAAGAGTTATGTATTCCTGTTCCCAGACTTCCTCCTTTCTCATGTGTGTTGTTGAACCTGGTGTCATGCACTGATGTGGATTTTGAATGCTCCTGTTCCTTTTCCAGCATCTGTCCTTTCATCTTCTCTGCTTTTGTTTGGATTGTGAATATCATGTAAAAAGGAGGGGAGATATTTACAAGTAATTACAAGCAGGGTATTATGTAGAGCTCTGGGTCAGTGGATCTGGCCTGCTGAATAATGAGATTGGATGGGGAGATCAAAACATTCCTGAGTCACTAAATTGGAATTGCCAGTTGCAACAGAAACTGAGGGAGTGAACCCCTGGGAGGTGCTGGGCTGGCTCAGTGCTGGCAGGGAGGATGCACTGGGGAAGGGAGGATGAGAGGTACCTGGCATGGATTTCTCATGTACTTTGATTTTTACAAGAAGCAGTTTCCTTGGGAATTTATTTTTGTCTTGTTTGGTTATTTTCAGCTGTAAATCAGGCTGCCTTCTCTTAATGAAACTTGGTATTGGCATAGCTGTGAGACTGAAGGAAATATTGCTGCTTGCATCCAGATTAAGACAATGCTTGACTGTGTATTTTGAGTCTCTACATGGCTGGTTATTATATATAATTGCTGTAAAAAATACTAACTTTTCTGCTGACGGAGTTTTGATGAGGCCTGGGCCAGTATCTTATATTTGAACCTTCTATCCTCACATCATGGTATGATATTTACATCATTATATGCCCAGTTCTGACCTTAGCAGGACAGCTCATTTTTTCAAAGTACATTTGTTTCCAGATTACATTTGGACTTTGTTTTTTTCCCCTGTTCTACTGATATTATTTCCATAAATTGAACATAGTTTGACTGTCAACATACTTGGATCTGGGCTTGCTGTCTGAAACAGAATGAGTGGCACAGTTAGAGGTGGTGGTCATCTGGGTAGGGAGCCATAATTCTGGTTGCCAACACCATTAACAATCTGCAGCTTTCTATAAATGCTTGAATAATGTTCTTGTGGATTATTTTTAATGAAGAAAGCTGTGGGCAGAGAACCTGGAAGCTTCTATAGCTTCACAAAATAGCACATTTTTCCTTGGGGAGTTAGTCCAGCCCTTAGTATTGCACAGGCTCTGAGTAGGAAAGTTTAACTCCCTGCCTTTCATTATTCAGGAAAAGTCCTTGCTGGTTCCTATCAAAGGAACTAAACAGATCCATTAACAATAAGCTGATTATTGAGTTGTTGCTTGGTTCATTCATACCCACTTAGGGATGTGTTGCTGGATCAAGCAGCTTCTTACAGATGGCACCAAGCAACTGCTGTGGGCAGCAATGCCAGCAGCTCCCTGGGTGTATTCCCAACATCTCTGTTTGCCATGCTGGAACCTTCCAGCCCATGAAAGGCATAATTATTAATTCAATGAAGAGTTTATTTCTCAAGTGCATTCAGAGCCTGTTCTCTGAAAGCTGTTGAAAGGGTTTGTATGACAATTAAGTGATGACTTGCCAGGTAAAAGCTGCTCTGAAGTTCCTCTCATGAGGTTTATTGTTCAGCCATCTAATGCATAAGTGACTTTGTGATTGATAATGTGGGTTAGATGTGTCCTGCACCTGCTTAATCAGAAAGGTATTTTAATCTGATGCAGTGAGTTTCCCTGATTTTTTCCATGGCACCAGGTAGCTTTTCCTAGGCTGCTCTTGCCCCTTTGCTCTGTTATTTCCATGGGATGGCTGGTCTGGAGCTTGACTGCTGAAAGACCAAGTGTGTGCTGCTGGGTCATCTCAGGTTCTCTCCTTCCTTGTACACCAGAATGAGACTGGTTTTCATCTGCATCAGGATGAGGGAATCCAAATTGGATGACACCATGGTTTTCTTGATGGAAATCTGTCCTGGCAGGAGGAGCTGGTGCTGCTCCCCAGAGCAGGCTGTGCCTGCTGCTCCAGTGAAGGAGCTTGGGGTCTGCTGTGTTGGGTAAGCTGCTTTACAGTCTCTCTCTAACAGCACAACAGATTACCAAGACTTGAAAAACACGCTCCTTGTGTTCTCAGCACATCTATTCACAAAGGCCTACGTTGAAAAAGTCCAAAGTCTTAAACAGATAATGGTTATTAGACTTTCCATGCAACTGGGTAGGTGTGTGTGTCTTTCCCATGATAAGAGTTGGGAGAAGAGACTGAAGCTCTGGTTCAAACCACAGAGGCCTTGATTCTATGTTTTTAAATATTTGTTATTTATTTTGACAGTTTATCAATTCTAAAGACAAATATTTACATAGTGGGGACTTACTTGGTACTTGTGGTACAAATATTTATAAAACACTTCTGTGTTTTTGCCTGCCCAGTAATGTGATGATAATGAATCCTCAACTTCAGAATTGGTGAACAACTAATTTGCTTTTGTTTTTTCTTTAGGAGAATCAGTTTTAGAAGTGTTTGAAGATTTCTATCACTTACAATAGAATATTCAAAATAGACACCAGGTGAGTTCTGGACTTTTTTATTTCTTGTACATCATTTAAATACAAAATATTGCTGAGGAAACAAAGTTTCCTGCAAAAATCTCGTACTACCTCATGAAGCCAAGGCTAAAACACCTCATATTTTTTGTGGTAACACAATCTTGTGTATGCTTCTCCCATCTCCCCTTTAATTTTTTTTTTTCCTTCCTTGAAAAATACCAGATTGTGAGGACAACTCTGAGTGACTCTGAGACAGATGGACAGGATGTGGAGGCCAGTGGTGCTTTTTCCTTTCTGTGACAAATCAATATTTACTGAAGTGCTTTCAGGCTTCGTGGTTTTATTTAGACTTTTACTGATAAATACTGTTGGTATAGAATAATTCAGTTTTAGATTAACACCTAAAGTTAGGTGTTAGTATTAGCTAATTTTCTGCACTGGAAATCTTTGCAAAGCTGGAATCTTAGCTTAAGCCAACATTATATTTTATCACTTAGCAGCAATGCTTTGTGGAATCCAAATCTTTCCTAAAATACTCAAGTGCTTCCTAAAGTCATATAATAAAGTATCAACTAGACATTATTTTTATAAGACTGGCAAAACATCACTCCCAAGCTGGACTCTTTAATCATCTTTTAATATGCTCTTAAAACTGTAATTGTAGAGGGCTTGACAGCATTCCTTGTGTTACAGACATGTGCAGGGCTGGGCTGAGCTGGGGCAGCAGCAACCTCCTCCTATCCAGCACTTCTCTGAGTCTGTCTGTCATTCCTTCTGGTTCAAATCTTCCCTTTTGGGGATTCCTATGTTCTCTGTGTTACTGGTGATATTTTGGAAGACTGGGAGGATGTTGTGCTCTGGTTTTAACCAAACTCTTTTGCAAACAATATCCATTAAGGTTAATAACCTCCCATTGTCCTGTGTCCAGTGGGTATCATTCACTGTGTCAGCAGGAGGTGGATTTTCTCCTTCACAGTGGGATTTCACTTTCTGGAACAGCTGTTTCCAACCAGATTCCCCACCCTGTGTGTAGACAGTTCACTGTAGTGCAGTGTTTACCTGTGTACAGGTCTGGATGTTGGCACATCCATTCAGGGCATGATTTCATTATTTTATTTAATTTTTAGGAACTTAAACTGAAGAGTATACAGGCATGGAGAAAATTAGAATTCTGGAAATTGTGCTCCAGCTGGAGATCTTTAAAGCTAACCTTGTTTGGTGTCCTGTGCCCCTTTTGATTTTGATCAGTGCAGCTGAACAGCCATAACTCCTTCCTGTGGCAGCCTTTCCTCCAGCAAGGAAATTCAAGGGGCAGCAGTGCCTGTGTGACTTACACAGAGGGAGATGGGGAAAGGGATAGTTGAGGTTACAGTTTCCAAAGGTTTGTTCTGGAATAAATACTCAGTGCTTCAGCCCTGGAGGAGATGAGAACTGCTGTTAGTCTGCTTCCAGAGGCTAATGACACCCACATATTGTCCATGGAGTGAGCCTTCCATCCCTTTATTTCAAGGTAGCCCTTCCTGGATCCAACAGTGGTGGTTCTGTGTTGTCCCAAGCACCTGCTGTCTGTGTGAGCAGGGTCAGTACCTCCACCCTCCATTCTGCCACACAGCCCAGCATGTTTTCTTGGAAAAATGTGTCCCACTCACTGCCAGCTTCCACTGAAATTCTTTGCAGCATCTTGCAGCCGATCAGATGGAGTTTAATTCCTCCTTCCCTGCTTCTGGCCACCAGATCTGCTGTCACCCTTTTCAGTGCAGACATTATTTGGGATGTTCTGTGAGTATTTAATTCCCTAAACTGGAAGAGAGCTATCTTTTTTTCCCTTGGCTGTAATAACATTTTGCCATTTTAATGAGTTAAATACAACTTCCAAAAGGGTCAGCAGACTTGGCAGAAACTAAGGTATCACCAGTTTCGTGAAACTTGATGGGGTTCTTTTGGGAAGCTGAAAAGCAAATTAGTGTTTCTAGGGCTGAGTTTTCCATGGATGTATTTAGAACATTAAGGCTGACTTCCATAAATAACCTGCCAGGTTTAATCTGAGTCTTTTCAGCAAGGTGGTACTGAAAGCAGTCTGTTGTGGTAGAGCTGACTGAGGCAAGATATTGTGGTACTCAGATGGTTAAACACTCTGCTGGTTAATCCAGGAGATTACCTTTCTCCAGAGCCTTCCCAGAGAAACCTCTTCAGGGCATCCTGCTTGGTTAGAAAAGGGAGCAGATGGCTTGTGCTGCTGAACACAACAGTTTTTAAAAATACAGGGCAGCTTTCAGGATTGTGAATTAGAGCCACGTGTGAAAACAGCAGAAATGATACCTGAGTTTAGGAAAATTGGAATTTAAGTAACTTGCACCTTTACTGTCTGTTTCATATTTAAAAAGCCAAAGGCTGCATTCCTAGTGATAATACTCCTCTGTTCCCTTAAGTAAAAAGCTTCCCAGATGAATTCCCATCCCTGCCTTGTCCTCCACTCTTCTGCCAAGGCCAATGTGTCCATTTCATACCAGTCTGGAGAAATGAATGTTAACATCCCATTAGATCAAGCTGTGGATCCCCAGCACTGTTCAGATGGAAGCAATTAAGGATGCAGCAGTGTGGAATTGTATCCCTGTGCCTGCAGACTGACTGCCTGGGTCAAACTGAATTCATTTTTATTAAACAAATTGGCCCTAATTGAGCAGTGCAGATTTTGTTAAGCAGAACATGGTGTATGGCTGTGATCTGCAGCATCTGTCACCAAGGCCACGTTGGATTGATGTTACAGGAAGCTTGTTATGCTTAAACAGAGCTTCAGCTTTTAGCAAAAATGTCCATAATGCCCTGGAAGCTCCTGTTTGAAGCAGTATCTTCTTCAGAAGGGCTAAATCAATGTGTAAAATTCCAATCAGGATGCTTTTTTTCCCCCATTCCTGACTTCTCAGGTCCCTGTCCAAGAGCAGTAGTGACAGACACTCCTTGGCAGGGAGCTGCTGGCAGGACTGGTGTGCTGGAGCTGCAGGGAGGTTCCTGGGGGGGTGGGAGGAAGGGATGATGGGCACAGAGCAGGAGGAGCTGAGCAGGGAGCCTGGGAAGCAGCAGGAGCAGGCTGCTGTGATTAGGTAGATTATCAGAGACATGTCAGGATCATCAGTGTTTGACCTCAGCTCTGGGGCAGAGGGGGCTGGGAGCTGCCTTTGGGAAAGGCTAGCCCAGAGAGATGCCTCTGCTCTGTGCCTGGGTGGAGGGTTTCTTTCCTGAAATATGGTTTTCCTTTCCCTGAATCAGATTATGCCCAAGTAAGTGAGTTGTTTTTGTTGTGTCTTGTAGCACTCAGTAATTTTCTTGCCATACAGAAAGCTTTTGGTACTGAACAGTGTCCTTGAAAAGAAAATATTTTCTCTCCCTACCCACACATTCACCTTCCAGATTTGGGGTGTAGTTTGAATTTTTAGCCAGAGAATTAGAGTTTAAACAAATTATTATTAATAGTAATAATTTATAGCATCCTATAGGAAGCTTTAAGTTAAACTTGGGTAGAATTGCCAAAGGCTTCTTGAAGGAGATTAGATGAGAGTTGGGGTGAGCCAGTGTATTCCAGTTAAAACAACTGGGCTTGGTGAGCAGTGTTAAATGGATGTAAAGTCAGAGAGGCCACGTGAGGCAGAGAATCAACAGCAGGGTCTGAGCTGAACAAAACAGTGGTGATGTGTCTGTCCACATCCTTGTCACTTGGTCCCCCTTGTGTGGGTGTGACAATTCCAGTGTGTTGGGAGGAGCAGAGGTGTGGTCACAGCTCCACCCAGGCAGTGCAGGGGCTGAGGGCTGAGGGTGTTGCTTTCAGCCAGCCTTATGAAAGCTTAATTTGTTATATAAGACATAGGGTTAAATTAGAAAAGTCTGCTGCTTTAAATATCTTTTTCAAAGGCTGCATAATCTGTTGTGGGCTAATTGTAATGACATAATCCAAAAATAGCCAATAGTCTTTTCTTGGATGCTCATCCTGGCTGCAGTTCTGCAGCTAAAGAGCAGCAAAGCTGATCTCCTCAGGGTGGGAGAGGGCAGAACCAGAACTGGTCCTGGCATGGCACAGGGGGTGCCTCTAGGGTCTGTCACATTTGGATGTGGAGCAGGAGGTTAATCCATGTTCAAGTAGCATGATTTTAATTAGAATGCATGTTAAATGTTGGATCCACATCTTTAAATTGTGAGAGAGGGGATCTCCTCTCTGGGCAGACATTCCCTCTTTCCTTGTGGAATGCACAGGCTTGGTCACACTGGATTTGTCTAAGGATTCTGTTTGACCTGGTGCTGGTGATAAGATGGGAGACTGGGATTTGAGAGTTGTGGGGAAGATTGGTTTTTGGGGGTTTTTTAAATGTAATTTCTGAAATAGAAAATACAGATAAAGTCAGTTATTCCTATGCTAATGTAGTGCAAAAAGACAGCCTCAACAGCAACTTCCCTGTTGCCATGTTGGTTTTTATAGGTATTATCACAAGTAAATTGTCTTATAATATTAAGACTAAGAAAGGAGATGAAGTGACTTGAGAGATGTGTTATGCAGCATGTAGCTATAGCTGCACCTCAGCTCTTAATTTGGGGTTTTTGGAAAGAAGAGTTGAGTCTATACAGCAGGGATTCAGGGTGGCTGCTGTTGTGCCAACAATGTCATAGTTGTTTTCACTGATAATTCACTGAATTTTAAAACTTTTTGCCTTCCATGTGTGTAAAGAACCTTTTCAAAGCACATTTTATAAAAGCTGAATCTTGATGTGTAGACTTTGTTTTTGAGGACAGTTTGCTTAAAGAGGTTTGTTTTTTTTCCTTGGCTTAAGCATTTCTTAATCTTTATTTTTTTGCAGGGGCCAGTTCTCTCCTCAGGTTAGCTCGAGATGGCAGACCAGAGGCAACGCTCGCTCTCTACCTCTGGGGAGTCCTTGTACCACGTGCTGGGGCTGGACAAAAATGCCACTTCAGATGATATCAAAAAGTCTTACAGGTAAAGCTTTGAGTTTTGCATCTGTCCCAGTAGCACAAATGGCTTTAATTCAGTGTTCAGCAAACGGTCCATTTATGTAGGAGCCTCAGTTGGTTTATTTAGACCTTCTGCAAGAAAAATATGTGGGAAAAATAGGTGAAAACATGGTTGCTCCTTGCAAAACAGGGTGTGAAAACATGCCTAGGCTTTAAATTTTTCCATCTTCTATCTAGTAAGTTAAATTCTGAAATGCACGATGTCATTCTGAAAGGTCCTTGCCTAATTCTGAGCAGAGTTTTAAGACAGATCAGAGTTAAACTCTTCCTGTTGTGTAGTCTTGTATCTGTCTTAGGGGTACCACAGATGTGCAGAACTGCTCTGCTGTCCATCATTTCCACTTCTGGCACAGGGAGATGGAGATTAAAGATACAAATAAGGATGAAAACAGAGCATGAATGATTACTTTTTCCTGGAATTCTGTTCAAAAATTCTTGTTTTTTGTGGAGTTACTCGTTTAAAAGATTTTTTTTCCTGTATCCCTTTCCTTAAGAGATGGACACATGAAATGGCTTCATACTTAGCAAATAACAATTCCAAAAAAAGACTTTTGTAGCATCTTCCTTTCCCATAAATCTACTTAAAGGCAATTGCTGCTGTGACCAGTGGCAATGTGTTTGGATTACACTAGGGGTCAGCATCATCTTTCCATGAGGATACTCATGTCAAATTTATTTTCCTTTAGTCTTTAGCTTTTACCAAAGCTTTTTCCCTTCCAAAGTTACATGATGGCAACTACATGGTGAAGTCTATGAATAAACCAGATCCACAGATTCTCAAAAAATAGCTTTATATTCCTAGAAGCTTTAAGTGGAAGTTTGAATAGGTTATCTTCAAGCAACTGGAAAATAGTTTTACTTTCCTGGGGAAAATATTGTGAGTTTTTCCTTTGGAGGAGCAACCCTACAAGATCCTGGGGTGAAATGTAGCTGCTTCACACTTCCCTGAATCTTCAACTCTTCTTGTTTCCTCTGCTGCTCCTTTATCATGTTCAGTGTGAACATCCTCTGCTGTCCTGAGACTGTGGGGTTTGTGTATGTGTAGGAAATGGGAAATAAAAATATTTAATTATTGCAGCCTGACTAAGTCCTTTCAAGGTTTATAAAACTTGCTGTGCTTATTTCAGCCTTCTCTGAGGCTGGGGCACAAGTGGCAGCTGTGGACATGATTTACTGGAGCAGCACCATGCATGGTGAAGTGTCCCAAGGGCACACTCAGGCTGGTTCTAAATGCTGTGAGATACTTGCAGGCACATCCAAGTGCTTGCACACATCTTTGTTTAATGTTTGTCTAAACATTTCCCCACTGCAAAGCTGACATGTAATTGTCTGCAGACTCCTCCTGTCTTTCTCATATACGTGACTTTGTGGTCATTTTCTGTAGGAGGACAAGTACCTTTTGTGGTGCAGGAGAACTGCCAGCATGTGGCTCCGTGTCATTTTTCTACTTGGGAGCACGTATTTTCTCTTCATAAGGAGGTGTTTAGCCAGTTATTTCTACTGGTGTCTGTAAATAGCTTGGGCCTTGTGAGAACTAGCACATTTATCAATGCTTTATCTGATTTTTTTGTTATTTGTAAGAGATCTGGACTGATAGGGGGAGGTACGTTGTGATTTCCTGATGTCTTGAAACTCAGAAGTGTTTTCTATTCTAGCAAAGCTTGAACTGAAAAGTACTTTGTTCCTGCACAGGAATTGGTGAATTAACCACAAGTGATCGTGTGTTCTATTTTTGTGTTCAGACACTGCAGAAGCAGCAGTTCAGACACTCTTCAAGCAGCTGTAGCAACTTGCTTTTATTTACTCTTTGGTGCTATCCCTTAGACTTGTGGTGTGTTTTTCCTGTAGCAGGAGCAAAACTTACTGGTGGAAATTGCTGGAGCTGAGGATAAAAAAAACCCAAACCTATTTTTATTCAATGTCTCGTATTCTTTTTCCATTAGATTTCTGAGGGTCAAATCCAGCAGTCTGAAGTCAGTCCTGTGAACTAAGCTAGACACTGCTGTAGCCTTTTGTTATCATCTAAGGAAGAATCATCAGGGAAATTGAATCACAGATGAAGTAAAACAGTTGCAACTTCTCCCTTGAATGGCAGGCTACGGAATTAGAAAAAAAAAAAAAAAAAAAAAACAGGAACCCAAACCCCAGGTTTGATTCTCTTTTTTCTTTCTGCAGGAAACTGGCATTGAAATATCATCCTGATAAAAACCCTGATAATCCAGAGGCAGCAGAAAAATTTAAAGAGATCAATAATGCCCACGCAATATTGACCGATGCCACAAAGCGGAACATTTACGATAAGTATGGGTCTCTGGGGCTCTATGTAGCAGAGCAGTTTGGTGAAGAAAATGTGAACACATACTTCGTGCTGTCCAGCTGGTGGGCAAAGGTAAATAAAAGGGCACAGGAGTTATTCTGGATTGGTATTGGAAACTCTTAGAGAGCTCCATTTGATAACTGTTCTTGTTTTACCTTTGAAAATTGCTGAATTTCTGGCACCGGGTTAATTAATCTTCTCTTACTGTGCTGTGATCTTGAGTTCAGGAGTATTTTTCTAGGAACTTCTAGTGATACAGGTCTAATAAGCAAGACCTGGGTTACTAATTGAAGTTTGGACTCTTCTAATGGATTTAGAAGAGATAAGAATATGAAGTGTATTCTCCTATAATATTTGGTCAATATTTTTTGCAGAATGAGTCCTGACTGTGAACTTCGGCTTACAGAAAATCTCCTTGCATTTCATTCCATGGGTCCATTTTTCTGCCCTTTACCAGTGTTGCCTCCATCTCTTGATCCCCTAAGGAAGATAATAATTATATCAGCATGCTGGTTTGCTCTCTGTAAAATTACCTTTTTCAAACAATTGCACAGTGACCTATAGGAAGACTTTAATTTAGCCCATTGTCACTGTGATAAGCACCTGGCAGACCTGGCTGGTATGGAGCTGCCCTGCTCACATGCTGGGAGCATCAATCCTCAGCCATGCCCACAGCCTTGGGCTGCTCCAAGTCCCTGCTGTAGGTACATCATGGCCTGTGCAGCATCTGGTACAGCTCAGTCGTTTCCAGGGTTATTTAAGCGAGTTACAGCCTGTCCTGAGCTGTTGTACCCCTGGTTTTAAGTACAGATGTTCTTATTAGACCTGTACCTTCTTCCAGATGTAGCAGAATAGTCCACTTAACTTAAATTGTAGAAATTACTCAAGCAAACCAGGCTGGCAGTATTCACCTCAGTGTAAAATGTGGGCAACCATAGCCACTTTTACACGTGATTTGAAGTATTTCTCAGTGATAATGTACAAAGCTGTAGCTACTAAGTTCTGTCTCTGGACTGCTGTGGTTTTGCTCTCTGATTCTGTATCCAAGTCTCACAAACTCTGTGGTCATGGCACAGTAGACACAGATTATGACTATTTCTGTGTTTTCTGTCCTCTGCAGGCCTTGTTTGTGTTCTGTGGGCTCATCACAGGCTGCTACTGCTGCTGCTGTCTGTGCTGCTGCTGTAATTGTTGCTGTGGAAAGTGTAAACCGAAACCCCCCGAAGGCGAAGAGCAGGAATTCTACGTCTCTCCAGAGGACTTGGAGGCACAGTTGCAGTCAGATGAAAGGGGTAGGTGAAAATGCTGTGAGCTCTCTGGGATGAACATCAGTCACTGCTGGAGTGCTCAGTGAGCTGGTTGAGAAAAAAGCAGATCCTGGGGTGTGGATGATGAGAAGGGAATGTTTGTGCCACGAGTTACAGGGGTGATGCTGACACCAGAGATAAAGTTGCTAAAAACACTGGAGGGTCTTCACAGAACTTAGCTGGGATCAACTTCAGAGCAGTCAATGACCATCACTGTGTTCCTTCCACATCCTGGGGTAACATATGGACCAGATTGCTGAAAGGGGCTCTTGTACCCAAAGGTTGGGGATGTCAAGGCAGCTTTAATTGTGTCAGGTGTAGAGGAAGTGGCACTGCTACCCTTGTAGCTCTAATACTGTTTGTGAAGCTATTTCTGCAGGATTAAACCAATTATTTAAAATATTGTAGAGCCTTGTGTATGCTCTGATTACATTTTTAATGGGCACTGCTTAATGGAGGGTGAGGATCAGCAGCTTTTACAGGAAAAAAGAAATGGCAATAAACATTCCGCATGTAGAGTTGATGTGAACGCTGTTGTGTGCACACTGAAAATCAGGGAATCAATATAATGCTCCTAAAGGAGTGTAAAATGGTGTTATCAGAGGGTTGTGGGGAAATGTGCTTACCAAAACATACAGTGCTGTGTTTGTGCCTTGGTGTGCTAAGCCTTTTGTCTTCACTTTTCAGAGGCCTCAGACGCACCTATTGTGATACAGCCAGCATCAGCCACAGAGACAACCCAGCTCACAGCTGACTCGCACCCCAGCTACCACACTGATGGATTTAATTAAGTTAAGGAAACACTGTCATTAGAATGGATAAAAAAAAAAAAATACATGGCCAACTCAACACTAGAATCATGAACATTAGAAGTAGAGAATGGGGAGGGGGAATAATTCTGCCACAGTAAGAGGGCAGCTTTCCAACCTGCCGAAAATATTTTGTAATCCCTTCAGCCTTTTGTCACCTTTCAGTGTCGTATCTCAACGATACGTGAAGTGCTGTAGCATGCAGTATTTAAAGCAGTTTAGCTACGGTCTTATTTGTTTCCTTCTTTTTTTTTTTTTTTTTTTTTCCTCCTGTTTTGTTTTGTTTTTTGTTTTTTTATAGCATGTATGGAGTTATGTTAAATGTCTGTGGTGTAATGTATTGAGTTGTCACAATATCAGTGCGGTGGAGACATTCTGCATTTTAAGCAGCAGTACTGGCCTAAAAATGAGATTTAAAAAGTGTCACAGAAGCCACTGTTCTTCTGTACAGCTGAGCTGTCGAAGACCTTTAGAAGTTGAGGATTTTCATTTGAGTGCAACAAACCAATTCTTTCATTCCTCCTCCTATTCCTGCATTATTATCTAAGCAAGTTTACAAAGCCAAGAACCAAAAAATGCCAGTCCTGCAGAGCTGGAGTCCTCTCTAATGCTGGTTTTCAGCTTAAATAAATCTACCTTGAAAAATAAAAAGGGAGAGTTGCCAATCTTTGAACAGTAAATTGAACAGCTCGTTGTGTATGAGGCGATCTCCAGTGACAATGGAACCAAAACCTACTGGGAATGGGCTCCTGTGGTGGTGGCAGTGGGATTTTAACTCCAAGCACAATTCTGTTTTCATTTGAGTTCAGTTGTTTTCCTGTAATGCTAAAGACCAAATAGTGCAGCTTTGTTTCTGAATGCATGAGAATCTTAAAGTGAAACTGGTTAACTGGCTCTCACTGAGCAAATGGTAAAATGCAGACAGTAGGCAACAGCAGAAATGTTTAAAAACAACTGGTGTTTAAAAATTTGTTCTAATAATTTGAGACTTTAATAGGCAAGTGTCTTTTTTTTAAAGCTTTTGTAATACACTAACCCTTTAATTTAATTAACATCTTTGTGGAGTACTTAAATGGGTTTTAAAGAACAAACCACCTTTCTTTGTGTTTATATTGTATAATTTGCACATTGTCTTGCATTTAGATTTGTTTACACCATTGTTTCTCTTTTCTTTGGAACAACTACGAGGAAACCACTGAAAGGTTTCCTGTACTATTTTGAAACCAAATCAAGTCTGAATTCTGTTCTAGAAACTGTGGTTTACTGAGGTTTAACTGTTAAAAAGGCATTTTAGGCAGCTGCTGAATTACTGGTGTATTTTGTTGTCAATAGTCCTGCTTTAGGTGATCCAGAGTCAGATCTAGAACAGCTCCAGAGAACCCACACTTGGCACTTTCAGTGGGTAATTACAGCCTTGTTAATTTTAATTGTTACGGTTTTATATCACAATGCCTCTACTGTCCCTTGTACCCCCATCCCCCTGATCTGTTTCCCCCTCTTTCTGTGGAGGGGCTGTTGGCACCTTCCCCCCGTGTCTGCTTCTCCTTCACCAGCTCCAGGTGGTGCTTTGAAGCAGGGTAAAGATCCGCTGGTCTGCACAAAGACTGCCAGGAAAGGGCAGGGACCCAGAGAACTATTCTGAATATATTTTCCTGCTGTCTTTGCATGAGCAACGTGAAATCTGCCATGAAACCATGTTAAACGTGCTGGGTAGGAGAACATGTTCTCCCCAAGGTCTCAGTGCTCAGTGAGGAGTGTTTGCAACCCAGATTTTGCTGTGGCTGTTGGTACAAGCACATATTTGCCTGCATGGGAGCTTGCTGCAGATCAGCATGATTTTAGTACAATATCCAGCCCCCAAAATTCCCCAAAAAATCTGTTACTTTTAATTTATGGCTCGATTTCAGCAGCACACTCCTTAAGTCATTTCTTCTTTGCCCATAGTCCTTACAGACCTGAAATGTGGTGGTTTAGTGCTAGATACTTTTATCTTTCGACTTGGATGGCCTTGAGGACATTTGTGCATGATTTGGCTGGAGGTCCTTATTTAGTTAATGTCTTTCTTTGACCCCTTGTAACTAAAAGCCATCTTTAGGCTTAAACCCAATATAATTTTGTCTGTCCCTGTAGATTTCTCCTGAAGCCTGTTCTTGGTGTAAAATTGCACTCTGGAATACGATGGGGCATGTGCAGGCTTTGTCCTCTCCACATTTACTGGTTAAAATTGCCTGCATCTGCAAATTGTGTTCTTGGTTAAAAAAAAAAAAAAGGTATTGAGGTTTTTTGGCTTTGTAAATCAATGTGGCTCATCAGGGCAAGTCAGTGAATGAGGGAGGGGCTCTTTCCTGGAAGCTGTTCCGTTCCCTGTCCCTGTGTTCATCTCAGTGGATAATACAGAGATGGTTGTTGGGTGTTGCTCTGCAGCAGAGCAGCTTTGCCCCCAGTGCTGGGGGTTGGTTGTCACTGTTAATTTGGAATAATGCTCTTATTTCTTAACCTCTCTGGGCTGTTTCCAGAGAATTGGAGATGCTGCTGGGAAATTGTGGCTCCACAGAGGTGTGTGACACACCTGGAATCACTCTACAGGCTCCTGACAAGGGAACTGAAGTGTGGGCAGCACATGAGGACCAGAGGCAGAACAGTTATCTGTGGGGAAAGATGACATCCAGGATAAGTTTGCAGTTCTAGATCTTTGCTTAGCAAGGGATGAGTTTGGAGAGAGACTGCTTTCCTGTTGGTTCTGTCTGTGGGTGGTGTGTGAACAGGAAATTGGTCTGTTACATGCCAGAGTGATGTTAGATGCTCCAAGGGAAACCGTTCTGAGATCTCACTTACAGGGAATGATGGGAAAACATAATTCTAGAGGAGTATTCATGTTTTTTGAAGCTCTTTCAAGTCTGCCCATGTTGCTGCTTAATCTCTGAGTTTTGGATCATTGTGTATTAGTGAAGTTCTTCTTGAACAATGTAAGGAAGTGATTTAAACATTCCTTCTTTGAAGCCAAAACCGTGTCATGGCACATAAGTACATTAATGCCCACTTTTCCCCTCTTGAAGGGAGGGTGCAAGAGAACCCTGGGCTCTAACGCGAGTTGCACTTCATAATGGCCAAGTGGAATCCTAGTAAATGCAAAGTTCTATTGGGAATAATGGTTTAAAATCTGGCAGAGAAGCTCAGCCAGGAATGCTGAGCTTGGGCAAGGGGAGTTGCTGCAGCCTGACCTGGCTTAGTGCAGAATGTTTCCCTCCAAAATCAACCCTGACCACTGTCCATCTCAGTCCGGTGTTTTGCCAGAATTAAAACTTGAGCTTGGATTTTATTTATTTATTTGTTTCTTTAAAGTTGTATCATTTGTACAAGTTGCCTGAGTCCTCCATTCCAGTTGTTTGGCTGCCTCCATCCAGCTCCTCCAACCTCTCCAGCACTGATTTCCTTAGCACCTGTAGCTAAGGGTGAATCCCAGCTGGAGAGTTTGGTGTTCAGGATACTGATTTATCCCTGTGTTGCATGGCGAGCCATTCCTAGATTAGGTGAGGAGGGAAAGCTGCTGCTGAGAGTGCTCAGGTGCCAGCTGTCCCTCCTGGCACATGGAGCTGCTGGAAAAGGAGGTGCTGGATCTGTCCTGCCCATCCTCTCTAGGGATGGGAACATCCTAAACACACTGTACTGAAGGGGCATTACACCCCTTAAATGCCAGTCTCATTTTGTTAGTGATATTTGTAGGAAATTCTTAAATATTTATCTGTATATAAATATATGTAAGACCTCGTGGCATCCCATAGGGTGTCGGTTTTTGCTGGTCCCATGCGGTGATGTTTTAAAGCCATGTTCCCTTTTTAGTCTTTTTTTAGATTTGTAGTCTTTTAAAACTGCTTTAGATATTAGCACTCCTAGTGTTCTTAAAGTGGGATCCTCTTGGAGGTTTGGAGGGACAGAACAGAGGAGGAGGGCTTGGGCATGGTACAGAAACACTCAGTCCTGAAGCAGGGCTGTGGTCGGGGGAGTGCAGCTCTCCAAAACTTTCCTGTCAGCCTGTAAACACCTCACACAGGTGTAACCAGGGCAGGAGCCTGACAGAAAAACTATTCCTGTCCCATCTGTGAGGCAGTTTAGTGGTGTGGGAGGGACACCTGTGCACTCTGAGGGGCTGTTCCAGAGCATTTATACCAGGTACACTCCTTGAGAGCGGCACCTGCTTCTCTCAACTACTTTGTGCCCTTCCTCTGGTGCCCTTTGACCTTTTTGCCAAGTTCTGGATAATTTAGGAAATTTTGCTGCAGGTTTTTTGTACCCAGTGCACCTGTATCTTGGCATCATGTTTAACAGGTCACTCTGGCAGGGTGGTCTGGGCAGTTTGCAGCCCCCACCTCATGTCAGTAATTCCCAATGGTGTTTAAATGCATTAATCTTGGAGCACTGAACCGTAACCCCGCAGTTATAGTTTATAGTGTCAGGTCGATATAAACTTCACGTGCTTCAGCATCTGGTGCTGCTTCTCTGTATTCTAGTGGAGATCATCTAGTTTGTAGTATCTCATTGCACCAACAGCTGCTTAAAATCTCTCAAAAGAATCGTAGCCAGTAGCTCACCAGGTGGCAGGAAATTTGTCAGTGTTCAGCTCCCACAAGATCCATGGTCCCCTCCACGAGCTGCCTTTGGAGGCTTTCTGGGACTGTCTGGGACTCAGCAAGACTGCAATTCCTGTGTTCTTCCAAGAAGACACTTCCTTTACGAGGAGAAGCCACAGGAGGGAAGCTGGCTGTCTGATGTTTGCACAAGTCAATTGCCAGAAATCTGGAAGATGAACTTTCATTATGCCAATGTTACATGCACAGTTCATTTTGGTGTTCAAAGGATAGATGCTGGGAATTTCTGGTGGTTATATATATATATATGTATGTATATGTATAGAGGAAGCTCTTATATAAACTGGCTGTTCATTCCCGAGTGCCGTTGTCTTCTCTGCTCCCTCTCCCAGCCCTGTGGGTGTTCTGTTGCAGTCTGTGAGCGGTTGCTTGTCAAACCATTCCAAAAACTTAACAATCTACTTGAATTCCATGAGCTGCCCTTTGTCCCAGCTCCTCTGGATGGAACAGACCTCTGCCTGCTCCAGCTTTCCTTGGGAGGGGAGAAGGGAGAGCTGGCAGAGGGCACAGAGGCAGCTCTGGAGTGACTGGAACTTGTGCAACTGGCACATGGGGTGTTTAGATGTGGTTAATGTGATCATCACTGAAGCTGTGATAGAACACATGGATTTGGCTTTTTCCCTAGGCTTCACCACGCGGGACTCCCCAGAACAGGGCTGGGTGAGCTCATGGAGCAAGGTCCACCCTGTGCTGAGGGCGTGGGCTGCAACATCACGTGTGTGTATGTATGTATATATGCACATATGTATATATTTATACAACAGGTGTGCACCTTGGGTTTTTCTTTGGTGGTAAAAACATGAGATTTGGCTCCAAGTAGTGCTCTGAACTCAGCCAGGCAGGGGAAAGGTGTGAGTTTTGTGTGGCCACAAATTTGTGCTTCTTTGCTCTCAGCTGCAGGAAAACCCAAACCCGACCTGTGGTGTTGAGGGACTGGTGAGGACATGGTGAAGGAGCCTGTTGTATAAATAAATGGGTCCTAGGAGCAGGAGAAGCATCTCCTGCTCCCCACACCCTGCTTGGGGAGTTCCCACATGAGCAGCATGGGGTTTGCACAGCCAGGTGCTGTCCCTCCTCTTGCAGGTTGGTTCCATAAGGATTTGGAGTTACTGAAATTCCTACACCTGAAGCTGGCAGTGATCCATGTGAAGGCACAACGGTTGTGACTGATGCACATGTGAGTCCCACCATGTCCCCTCTAGCCATGCTGGATAGAGTCCCCACTGCTGTCCTCCTCCTCAGGCTGTTCCTGCTAGGGGCTGTTCCTGACATGCAGCATACCAGGGGTTCCTGGTTCACGGCAGAAATGAGGGAATATTGGGGAGATTTTTACTGCTGGCACCTCTGAAGTTCTGTTTGTGACCGTCACAACTGATGAACTCCAAGTTTGCCAATTCCAAACGTGCTGTTTCCGTGCTGGATGCTGAGCTGATCACTGTCATTCCTTCCTCCCTCTCACCCCATCATTGCCTGCCTTGCTGGGGCAGGGTGTGGATGGGTTGGTTGGTGTCACTGCTGACATCCCAGGCAGTTTATGTTCATTTTGCATGTGAGCAAGGCCCTGAACTGTGTCATTCCTTGTGAGGTTTGTTTTCCTGGCCCCTTAATGGAGCCAGAGGGAGCTGAGGATGCCAGGAGAGACTCGCCTGCATTTGCACTGCACTTCAACTCGGGCGGGGGATAGAGGGAGCCCATCTTTAAAAAAAGAAAAAAATAGTTTAAAAAAACCCCAAACCAAACCCACCACAATCGAAGTATAAATGCATCTGAGAAGCAAATATAATATAGACATATATCTATTTTGTTATGTTACTAAAGGACCATACTTTGAGTTGTCTGTAAGTAGACGTGGCTGTCTGAACTTTGTGGATTGTAACACTCGATACTACTGAGCTCCTGTACATACCCGTGGCGACAGCAGAAGGAATTATTTTCTGTTTTAGCATGGTAATTTGTGTCTTGTATGTCCGAATATAAACTAAAATAAAGATTGCTAAGTTATCGGAAACCACTGTTGTAAAATAAATGTTTTCAATGCAGAAATGCCCATCTGATTTTTCTTTCTTTATTTGCACAAGAGGGAGGGGCTGTGGGACAGGGTGGGCTGGCTAGGAAGTGGGAGGTGGGAAAGGTCACCCATCCCTGGGATGGGCAGTGGGTTCAGAGTCTTTGGGGCAGGAACTGTAGCCACTCCCTTGTACTCCTCCTGCACCCACCACAGGTTCTGGGCTGGTTTTGAGCCTGAAAGTCCAAAAAACTTCTTGTGATGGTGGACCCTGGCAGGTATTTGGGGTGTAAATGTGGGTTAGATTTGTTGGTGGGTTGGGAATTGTATGCAGGGCTGAGGAAGGCAACAGGGGCTGTCTCTGCAGTAAAAATACCCTTTTCTGGAGAAACTCAGGTTATTGTCACTGGGTTTGCTCCTGGTGTTGCTGGTGGAGAGAACAAAGATGAGTGGAAGATGTGCTGAAGGAGCTCTGAGACTGATCCAAGCCAAGGTGGGGACCAAGGCAGCACAAATCTGTCCTGCCCCCAGGTCCCTGGTGACTGTGGGGCTGTCCCTGCTGTAGGTGGCACCAGCGGCTGTTCTGACCCTGGGATTGTTCACTTTGGAAAGGTGAGTTCTGCATTTGATGGAGATGAGCACTAAATTGTGTTTTATCTTAGGGTTGTCAGGTTGGACAAGGCTTTGAGCAACTTGATCTAGAGGGAGGTATCCCTGCCCGTGGCCCATGTTGCTCTGGCAACACCAAAAGCTGCTGGGGCCGAGCAGCCCCTCCGGAGAGGCAGGAATGGAGTGCAGGGTCAGGCCAGGTTGGGTTCAAACCTGAGACCAAGCTGCTGGACTCAGGCATGTGCTCCTCACCACTTCCCTGCACTCCTCTCTTGGCACAGTCTGACCCTTACCACAGATTCTATCCCAACCCCTCAAGTCTCTGCTCCCTCACTGCCCCCTCTCTGATGTCCCCAGGGTGCCAGAGGTCCCGTCCAGCCCTGTGCCCACCCCAGTCAATCAGCCAAGGCTGGGTTGGCTGAGCTGGCCTGGGGGAAGGATATTGACCCCCTTCCCTGGCCTGCAGAGTGTGGGGCCCTGGGACAATTTTCCTCCTTCCACCAAAATTGTCAGTGCCTGTGAGCCTTCCCAAACCTGGTTCAGCCCCATCAAGCCTGGCAGTGGAGTGTGCACAGCTTGGGGCTGTGATTGCAGGAGGAGGATTGATCTGATGGGGGGCTCCATGCCCCAGAGAGGACACAGCTTGGAAGGGAGGAGGCCTCTGGGTGGGCTGCAATGCTCTTGCTGCCAATGTTTTACACAGATGCTCACCTTCCTCCAAGAACCGCCAAGCTCAGGTGCCACTCAATCTTGTCCCAAATCCCCAGCTGTGACACAAAAAGGTGCAGACTTGCTGTGAAGTTGGGAAGCAGCAGCTTTTGGAGCCATTTGCAGGGATACTGGAGAAGCCCTGGCTGGGTCTCAGGGTGCAGCTTCTAGCCAGGGCTGCACTACCTGCATAATTCAGAGATCTTTATGCAGATGGTTTTTTCACCCAAGGAAGCATCTGGGATTGCTCCGGTATTTTTGGGGTGACCTGGTTTATGAGGGGAAGCATAAGAGCACAGAGCAGGGCAGGTACGACTCTGACTTTAATGCACAACAGTGACACGCGGGACGCAGTGACAGGAACACTGCCTGGCAAGGTGGGGACTCCCTGGGCACGGCTGCAGCCCACAGCATGCCCCCCGTTCTCCGCTCTGCCGTGGTGTCTTGTTACGGGGTCGGTCTCCTTCATTCCCCCACCTCCAACGACCCTCCCTCATTTCCCTATACTCTGCAGCAAGAGCTTATTGCTGAGCGCCTTCTGGGCCAGTCTCTCCTCCCGGGACATTTCCAGGAACTCGCGCAGGAGGTGGAAGGTGAGATCCAACGAGTTGGGTTTTCCGTCTCGCCTCTTGCCGGTTTGCAGCGCCCGCCGGGCTCGGGAAGCCGGGGCGAGCTCTGCCCCGTGGAACAGGCACAGTCTTTGGGGCAGGGGATCGGTGGCGGGGACCGGGGCTCTCGGGGCTCCCATCCAGGGCTCCCAGGTGAGTTGGGGGGCCAGAGTCAGCCTGCGGGACGGACCCCGGGGCCACTGCAGCGGGGAGCAGGTCTCCGAGGGCAGGAAGAGCAGGACGAGGACGGAGGCAGCTGAAATCATCCTGACCCGCATCGCAGCCACTCCGGGGCCAGAAGCCTGCAAGAGCAGCCCCCCCCACCCCGGACCCCCACATCCCCCCCCGCTGCGGTCAGGGGTTACTCGAGGGGCTTCACCCCGTTGGGGACCCCCTCCCCAGGGGTGAAATTCCCTGGGGATGAAACCCCCCAAAACGGCGTCCCCACCCCCGCCGATGGGAATCCCACCCCCCGTTCCTGGGACAGGACCCTTCTGGGGATGGGACCACCCGCGGGCTGGGATCCCCCACCCGGGGACGCGACACCCCTTCTCCCGGGATGGAACTCCCCCCGGGCATGAGACACCCTCGGCAGCCAGGACGGGACCCTCCAGGACCTGGGATCCCCCCGAGAGGGGACAACCCCCTACCCCGGGACAGGACCCTCCTCTCCCTGGGACCAGACTCCCCCGAGCTCGGGATCCCCCGCCTTGTGTCCCGGTCCCCGTGCGCGTCTCACCGCTCTCGGGCGCTCCGCTCGCTCCACGCCTCCCGCAGGACGCGCCGCTCCGGCCCCGCGCTATATAGGGGCGGAGAGCCACGTGATGGGAGCGGGGCCGGGATCTGTCCGCGGTGCTGAACGGGGGGAGAGCCGGGGGGACACGGGCTGGGAGTGACAGTCCGGGGGAACGTGGGAGAGGGGAGAGTCTGCGAGGGGGGGCACAGGGGGTTCATGGTCATGTGAGTCCGGGGGGTATGCGGGGTGAGGCAGGGGGGGGGTTGTGGGGGGGGTGTGGGGCGTGGGGCGTGTAAGGGTGTGTGTGAAGCGGGCACAAATGTGTTCAGGGGCGTTTCTCGGTGTGTTGCGGGTTTGGGGGTTGGAAAGGTGAGGGAGAGGTGAAGGGGAGCTGGGGGGGTGGGAGGGGTGTGAGGTGAGTGTGAGTTCATGAGTGTGCCAGACAGACCCTCTGTGCGTGACGGGGTGCCTGGGGGGGCAGCAGGACCCGCCAGCCAAGCCCCACACTCCCCCATTGCTCCGGGTGGTGTTCCTGGCACCCGGGCCCTGAGCACCCCATGGAGCTCTCCCATTCTCCGGGGGCCAGGAGTGCCCATGGCAGAGGGGCACACCCGGCACACGCCCATGTGCGGGCTCGGCCCTGAGCTCTGCAGCGTTTCGTGTTGCAGGGAAAGTTTCCCGATGGCTCCTTCGGCAGTTGTTTGGTGAAGACAGCCCCGGCTGCCTCCCGGCTCCTCCCAGTGAGCCCTCTGCTGCTATCACACTGATGAAAACTTCACTGCAGAAGCAAAATGCACTCCTGGAGCACAATTTGACACAGCACAAAGGCGTGTTCTTCTGCTGGCCTGATCCTAGCACAGACACACACCTGGGCGTGCATCCCGGGATCCACAGCAGCTGTGCGAGGGATTCATTTACCTTTCCCTGCCTCCCTGCTGCAGCCTCTGTTGCCGGCCCCTCAGAGCTCAGCAATTGCTTCCTTCAACTTGCAGAAGCGCTGCCGTCTCTAAAATTAAAGTTCCCTCCTGAGGAACAAACTTAAGAGAAGGGGAAAAAGCAAACCAGCCCACATAAGGTAGAACTTGGATGAATGGCAAGAACCCCTCCCATCCTCCTCCATGACAAGAACCACATGGAAAACAAGGGCTCTGCAGAGTTCTGAGGGTCACAGGAAAGGGCTCAAGAGGTTTGTGGGGGTGGCAAGCCGGGGGGGCCCTCACCCCCCCCTTCCCAGGCTGAAGAATAGCTCCCAGCAGCGGCAGAGCAAGTGCTGGGTGGGCAGGAAGGGGGAGTAGCTGCCTCCTGCTGGCTTTGTGAGCTTTTAAAGTCCTTTTCTTCACTGAATCATCGAGATCCTCTCTCATTTCCACTGCTTCACCTGAGGCTGTTTTTCTCCCTATCCCCCATGCCTGACCCCAGGGTGTCCCCTACCCCGATACCAGTGCTGAGCCTGGCCCTGCTGCACTGCCAGGAGCGCTGCCTGCAGTATCCCCACACCTGCTGGGGGCTCATGGCAAATGAGACCCCAAAATCCCATGAGGAGATGAAGCCTCCAGTAGAGACTGGATCGCAGCATGGGGAATGGAGCTGCCTCCCCTGGATTGCCTGGCTGCTCATGGGGGCTCCCAGCATGGTTTTAAATCTTCTTGAAGTCGTTCTAGGACTTGGCAGGTCCAGGGGTCCAGCTCAGCAATTTTGGCTCCTCCCCTGCACGTGAGGCTGGGCTGTCTCTGGAAAACTCTTCCTACTGTTCCTAGCCCATCTCCTGGGGCTGCTCTGCAGAAGCAGCGCCTGGAAGGGCCAGGGGCTGCGACAGGGAGAGATGCAGCAGGAGGAGCTGTGCCCAGAGCATCACTCAGTGGGCTTTGGGGACCACCTTGTCTCAGAAGAGTGAGCCCATTGCTCACTAGAGATTTCTGCTCCTGCACCACTGCGGGCACAGCCAGGGGCAGGTGCAGAGAGAGGCAGCTCTGTTCACCCCTTGCCCCCATGGCCTGCTCTGTGGCTGGTGATGTTATACACCGTTTACCTTTACCATTAGTCATTTACTTGTAGGAAAGACAGTGATTCTGACAAGTGTATCTTGGACTTGTGTTTTATTTAGGCAGCTCAACTTGAAAAATTAAAAAGACCTTTTTTTTTTCCTGCTCCCTTCATAAATTACTGACAAATCCAACGCTGATGGGCTTTGTGCACTGCCTGGGGATTCATTATCGTCACTTTCAGGGCTGTCACTCTCCTCCTCTAGTCAGGAATGTGAGGAACGAAGTGTTAATGATGCTTTCAGGGATGCCAAACTCACCCCTGGGCTGCGTTCGCTGCACACAGAGGCGCAGATCCGGGAGGGAGTAAGCGAGGTTCCTAATTAGGTGCTTTTGATGCTCAGAGCCTCCTGTCACATGAGAAGCAGCTCACAAGCGGCAGCTGCTGCATCGCCGGCCGGCCGGGGCAACTTCAGCACTAAGGTGTGGCCGAGCTTCCAGCAGCTTCTCCTGAGGAGCAGACAGGATTTGCCAGCCACTTTTCTCCTTTTGCTCCTTGGGGGCTGACACCCACTTTAGTCTTTACCCAGCCTCACAAACCGCCGTGCCACGGTGCAGATGAAGCTCTGGTGTCTGCCTGCTGTGCTTCTCCATGTGCTGGGTTGAGGTGGCAGCTGTGGGGCTGGTGGGGGTTGGTGCTGCCCGTCCTGCTCTGGAGGAGGCATCTCATGGGCTGACGAACCTGAGATTGACCCTGATGTTTCACCATTCTCAGGTTAGACAGTCCTTGAGGTGCCCCTCGCTGGGGCAGCTGCCGAACCCCCTGCCTTGTGCCTCACATCGTGTACTTGCCCAGGTCTCCCAACATCTGAAGAATTTGGAGACAACAAAGAAGCAGCCCCTTGGCTCTGTTTTTATGTTGGGGTTGTCTGTGGGACCAACTCAAACCTCCTCACATTGCCCTGCATGCTGCCAGGGAATCGAGGGATCACAGAACCATTTGGGCCCTCTGAGATCACCATTCCCTCATGGCCAAAACCATCACTAAACCATGTCCCCAAGTGCCATATCCACACTTCTTTTAAATCCCTTCAGGGATGGTGACCCCACTACTGCCCTGTGTAGCCTGTTCCAGGGCTGGACAAGTCTTATAGTAAAGAAGTGTTTTCCCTAATATCCAATGTAAACCCTTCCCCGGTGCAATTTGAGGCTGTTTCTTCTCATCCTGTCACTTTTTACTTGGGGGAAGAGACCACCCCACCTGGCTACACCCTCCTTTCAGGGAGTTGAAGGAAAAAATGAATGTTAAAAGCTTTTCAATCAAAATGAATGAACTTAGTACGAAACTGAAAGGAAAGGTTTTCCCACTGACAAGCTCCATGCAAGCAGTGAGCGAGCCTGGAAAGCTGTCACAAAAATCACAGTGAAAGGAATCTGTAACCTGTTTTCAGCTCCTTTCTGCATTTCTTACTTTGGGTCCAAACACCCTCCCACTTCTGTGGTGGGGACTGAGACAGATGCAGCTCTAAGTACTCCACACACAGCCAAGACTATTCAATAGAGGGACTCTGGATTTCCCCCTGAGAAAAGGAAGAAAAATCTTTCTGACAGGAGCAAGAGAATTGTGCAACCACTGCCCAGCTTTACCTTCTCTGATACCTCCATTGGAAATCTGTGCAGCTTTGGGGGATTTTAAGGTTTGTACTATGGCTTTGTAAAGATGAAAAAGAAGAGGTAAAAGCCAATTAGAATTAGTTTTCTTCCAAGCAAGGTGAAGTTTTAGTAAGTTTGGCACAGAGAATAAAGTATGGCAGAATCCTCTCAACTAGCCCCATGAACAGTGGAAAATTCTTCCAAAAATAATCAGGAATCATTTGCAGAAGGAAGAAAAAGAGGGTGCAGGGTAGTGCCTGCCTTACCTGTGAACCCAGGACCAGGTCCCCTGCACTGCTGCCAGCCCTGGCCCCTCTGGCCTGCTCTCCTCCCCCTGCCACCCCCATGCTGTCTTTTATAGCCTTTCTTGTCCCCTGGCTGAGCTGAGCTGGGCCACAGCGAGCTGCCACGCTCTCTGCTGGCTTCCTGTTTGCTCATCGAGAGCCTGCGGTAAAATTTCCATTACACGCTGGACAGGCAGGGTAGCAGAGAGAAGTGAGGCAAGAAATGGAACCCCAACACATATCTGTGTTTCAGTGGTTCTCTCAACTCTTTTGAAAATGAGAAAGTGCTGTTAGATGGAGACAGAGGTGAAAAGGGGTGTCCTGGCTGTGTGGGAACTGAAGGCCATCCTGCCGTCTTGGTTCAGCTGCTCTGGGTTCCTCCTCCCTGTCCCCAAAGGGATAGAGAAGTTCAGCTCCTCAGTTCAGCAAGAAGATCCTCCTTCCCACCCACCACCCCACAAAAGTGTTTCCCAAATGCTGCCTCACTGAATGGAGCTATAAGACAAAGCTCTGTCCTGCTCTGACCAGAGATTGTGGGGCTGTCTGCATCTCCCTTCACTCTGCCTCAGCCAGCAGATCCTCCAGCATAACCCAGAGAGGAAAGATCAGGATGAGAGCAATTTATTTCAATTTTTCATTTATCCTCAGTGTGCAGAAGAACCCTTTTGGCTGTAAAATAGAGGAGGGCAAAGGGAAATGAGGAAAACTGCCTACCATGAAAATATGGAACCTGTCAAAGGATCCACGCCCATCTGGAGTAGTGTTTCTTGGTCTGGAGGGGAAAGACTCCATGGCTGGAATGAGATGAGCTTTTAAGTCCCTTCCAGCTCCTTGTAGGAATCTATGATTCAACAAATGTATACTGAAAATTCACTGCAATGAGCAGGAACACATTCCACTATCCCAGGTTACTCCAAGCCATGCCTAACCTCGCCATGAACACTCCCAGCTATGGGGCAGCCACAGCTTCTCTGGACAGCCTGTGCCAGGGCCTTGCCACTGTGACAAGGAAGAATTTCTTCCCAATGTCCAATCTAACCCTGCCCTCTGTCAGTTTGGAGCCATTCTCACGTGGTCCTGTCATCTCATGCCCTTGTTCAAAGGCACTGAGGTCAAATAAAGCCTTAAAATATCTTTGATGTTTCTGAATGCCTCTGAGAGTGAGTTTGGCCAAGAATCACTCTAAGCAGCAGATGGCTTAGATGAGTTTGATTAAAGGTGCTGCTGAATAAGTTTCCAGTGGCACCAGGCAAACACTTTCATGTGTTGCCTGTCGGACATATCGGCTGATCGCTGTGCACAACACTGCTCATTCAACAGCTTCAAAATGCCCCATTTTTCACCACTGTTTCGATATCAACTTCTGAAAACCGCCTCTGCTAATAGAGCAGGGTGTTTGATGCCAGCCCTGACAAATCTCCTCGTTTATAATACACGGAAATTCAGCATTTTTTTAACAATTGGCCAAGAATGTGCCCTGCAGAGCCATAGGCTGGACAGGCCAGGTCTTGAAGGTCTGGAGAGCTGTGACACACTGTTCACCCAGACCAGGTCTGGGAGGTGACCTTCACGGCACAGCCCACTCATTCAATGAATTTCCTAGTTCTCAGCTGAGTGCTGGGGCCAGCACACAGGTTTCGGCCCACAAGATCTGTGTCTTTCTGTACAAATAAGAATCAAGCAGGTAACGAGCTCAGAAGGAAATTGAATTTATCTTCCTACCCATTGTTCCCCTGGCTCCTTTCCTGCCCCGAGAAGCCCACAAGGGGGGCAGCCCCCAGCACTGGAGCTCCGCATGTCATTACCTCAGGCAAGGAGAGATTTCATCTATTTCAGAGAAAACCGAGCCCATCTGCTTCAGAAAGAGAAAACACAACCCGAAAGTCCTCATCTCAGGTGTTCCTGCCTCAAAATGACTTTGGTTGCTCTTTGATGGTCAAGCAGACATTGTTCTCCTTTTTTCTGTTGGCTTTTTTTTCCTGTTGGCTTTTTTTTCTGTTGGCTTTTTTTTTTTTTTTTTAAACCGCTCGGGTCTATTTTTAGTGATGAGGGGATGGTGCTCAAGAGGCCCTGCCATGGGTCACCTCAGTGTGGGTTTGGGTCACTCTGCATGCCAGGCAGGAAGTGAAGCACAGCCGCTCCTGGTGGTCCTGCCATGGGCACAGGGACCCCGAAGGTGGTGAGGGGCTGCAGGTGCTGCTGAGAGCAGGGGTCCCAGGTTGGGGATTTGGGATTGAAATGATGGCAGGCAGATGAAGTGGGACTCCTGCCATGGGAGGTGGAACCCAGCCATAGCAGGGTGCTACAGCTGAGCCCATGGGCACCTCGTGATAGCAATAAATCAAATGCTTTTTTTTTTTTTTTCTTTTGGTCTGATTTAATGAGATATGTGGAAATGTGTTTTGCAATGAGAAAAGAAGGGTGGGGTTTTTTTTTGGTCCTTTTCTCCAGTGTCTCCATGTTATGGACGAGGCATTAGGGAGTGTAGCCATGTGCCACACACTCCTGGCTGGGCTGTCCAACAGCAGCTGGGAGCTGGAGCCGTGCCTGTCCTGGTCAGAGTCTGTGCAGTGCTGGGCTCAGCCATGCTCAAAACTCCCCATTTTTGTCCTTTTTTCAGCTTGAAAAATGGCGTGGCCCTGGCGGGGCGGTTTGCGCTGGTGCAGAGACCTGCTGCATCCGCCACGCTGCTGTGATGAAGCCTCATGGCTGGGGCGGCTCAGAAAGCCTTAGACCGATATTTTGGCAAGAAAAGAGTGGTTTTTGCTGTGTTCCACCACCCCAGCCCGTGGCCAGCATGGCCTCAGAGCCTGCGGCTGGGGGGGCAGTGAGGCACAGGCAGAGGGAAGGGAGGGAGGGAGGGAGCCGCCTGCCGCCCACGCAGTGTTTCCGACGTGGCATTTGCTACCAGCAGTCTGTCACAAACAAAACAAATTCTGTCTTGTAGCCCTGAAACTAAATTAGATCTGATAGCGCTGGTGATGGCGGAGTGAGGGAGAGGAAGGTGGCGGGCTGGCAGGGAGGGGAGGGATCCAAGATGGCGGCGCGGCGTGAGGGCAATGGCGGCAGCGGGGGTGGAAGTCACCAGAAATGGCGTTTGGGGAAGAATCAGCCATGGTTGCCTCAAGCAGGTGCAGTGTGGGAGCAGAGAGGATGGCTCCATATACTCCAGTGGCAGGAGCAGCCCATGGGGTGGGAAGGGAGGTGATGGCTCCATGTTTGCTATTGGCAGGAGCAGTTGCCCAGTGGGAGCTGCTGGCATGGGCACAGGGCTGATTTGCTGAAGCAAAATAATCACAAAAGCATAGAATGTGCTGAATTGACCCATAGAATATACTGAAGGGACCCATCAGGATCACTGAGTCCAGCTCCTGGCTATGCACAGGACACAAAGTCCCACCATGTGCCCAAGAGCCTTATCCAAACCCTTCTTGAATTCAGACAGACTGGGTTGTGCAGATCTGAGTAAAAACATGGCTCTATTGGGGAAAGTGTAGATCTGAGGCAAAAGGGGGATCTACTAAGGAGAAATGGTGACTCCACCACCGCTCTGGCCTGCCTGTTCTAATGTCTGAGCATCCTTTCAGTGAAGAAATTTTCCCTAATATGCATTCTAAACCTCCCCTGGCACAATTGCTTCCTCTTGTCCTGTCCCATGTTACCTGAAGGCAGACACCAACAATGCTGGGGGAGAGGAGGTGCTTTGCCCCCCAGAGTAAGTGACATGTGGATACCCCATCCCTGGAGCATTCAAGACCAGGCTGAATGGGGCTGGGAGGAACCTGGTCTAGTGCAGATGTCCCTGTCCATACCACGGACCCGGTGACCCACTGCTGCTGACCTGCTGCTCCAGCCTAAGCCCCCCATGTCTGCCTGTCCTCTCGTGTTTGTGCTCATGAGCTCTCCTTCCACCTACACAGGGAACTATTTTTAGCAGACACTAATCAAGTGTCAGTGTTGGCTCTGAGTGTGGCTTTCAGTGGAGGGCTCCTTCTTTCACTAAGTGCTGGCAGGAACTCGGGTGTGTTTTCTTTTAAATCTGGTTGAGAATTTGCACAATGTGCTGCAGAGCAGCGGTGATTATTTTGGGCTGGTCACACCCAAGCCCATGCTGAGTGATCACCAGGTGACTCCATTTTCTTGAGGGCTTGGCAGAGCATCCCCCTTCCAATCCCGTGCTGCCAGCAGCACCTGCTTGCCTTGTCTGACCCCCTCAGGAGCTGGCTCCAGGCCAGGGATACCCAGACAAGAGGTAGCTTTGCTCCTCTTGGGATGTTTATCTCCTGCACAAAGGTGTTGGGTTGGAACTTTCAATCCTGCAGGAAAGGAAAATGCTCTGTGTTCAGCCCTGGAGGTCATGGCCTCCTCTGGCTGAACCCCCCTCATGTGGGGCCAGCTCCCCTTTCACTGAGGTCACCCTGCTCTGTGACAGGTCACATCCTGTTTGCTGTGCCCTGGGTCAGATATGGGACCTGCTCCTCACCCTGTCTCGAGCAGCTCTGATTTAGTAAGAGCTGCGGTTGGGGTGAGCTCTGTTTCACTTTGGCTGCTGAACTCACAACAGGCACTTGGTGCTTCTTCATGATCCCAGTGAACCTCATAGAATCACCTGAGTTAGAAGAGACCCACAAGGATCATTGAGTCCAACTCCTGGTCCTGCACAGGACACCCCAACAATCCCACCATGTGCCTGGGACTGCAATGCTCCTTGAGCTCTGGCAGCCTTGGGACTGTGATCACTGCCATGGGAAGCTTGTTTTGGTGCCCAACCACCCTCTGGGGGGAAGAACCTTTTCCTACTATCCAACCTAAAATATCCCATGACACAGCTCCAGATGTTCCCTCAGGTCCTGTCCCTGGTCATACACAGAGATCAGTGACTGCCCCTCCCCTTCTCTCAGGAGGGAGATGCAGACCCTGACAGTTTCTCCCCTCAGTCTGCTCCAGGCTGAACAAACCAAGTGACCGCAGCTGCTCCTCACGTGGCTTTCCCTCCAAATCCTTCATCATCCTTGTGTAGCTCATTTGGACACTCTTTGGTTTCCCTTCAGGCAGGAGGAACCGCCTCTACTCTGCCACCAAGTCTTTATTTGGATAGAAGGTGTGGTATTCTTGATCTCCCATCACTGCCCATGATACCTTCCCTCCCAGCACTGTAGTCTTGAAGGGTCACAAATCCTTCTAGGCACCCATGGGAAGTGACAAAGAATGACTCAGTTCAAGAAAACCAGAGAAAAAATTTATTATTGTTCTTTATAAAATATCTCCAATAAGTTATATAGGCAAATATTTAAATTAAAATAAATTAACTCCGCTCTATGCTGGGACACGCAACTGCCCATAAAGTCAAACTAGGATTTACGTTTCTCTGAAAAAATATGCCCTAGATCTCCGCTGTAAGATTTGAAAAAAATATCTATGCTTGGTGAGAGGAAGGAGAAATCTGCACTGGACAGAGGGGTTAAGGTGCGGTGCTGAAGCTGCCTGGTGCCAGTGGCACCTCCAGATCCAGCTAAGTGCTGAGAGCATCCTCATCGTCGCTCCAGTCAGGGGGAGCGTCCGTCCCGAAGTACCGATCTCCAAAATTCCCTGTGGGGAGACAGAGAGTGCAGCACTGTGGGAGCCTCGAGACCCATCCTCCTGCCTGTCCTCATCAGAGCAGGCAAGGGGACCAGAGCAGGTTTATATGACAGCTTGAAGAGCAGGAAAACTTGAGTGGCAGCAGAACTGGAGCAGCCTGTAGGCTGGTTTACCACCCGGTGGAAGGTGTTTCCTGGCACAGTAGAGGTGAGGACAGAACACAGTGAGCTTATTTTGGGTGAACTTGTGGAAGGCGGCAGTTTAGGGAAGGAGGTGGGCACAAGGCTGCTTCAGCTGTCCCAGCCTGACTTCTCAGCCTGGGGCTGGAGGAGGCTCATGGCATGTGGAATGGCTCCTGCTGCTGACAAGGCGATGGCTGCCCCGCAACCCCCAGAACCAGCATGGTGATCCTGACACCCAGCTGGCAGCAGGACCCACGAGGGGCAGTGAGGCTCTGGGTAATAGCAGAAAGGCCAGACCTAAACTGCTGCTGGCAACCATGTCTTCTCCCCACCAGAAGCACTAAAAATCCCCTCAGAACAAGACCTGCCTAGCAGGACACTCACCGATGCCGGGGATTATCCGAAAGAGGTCATTCACCTTCTTGTCCACAGCTGTGGTGATGATCTTCACCCGGGGGAACGCATAGGCCACCGAGTGGACACCCATCTCTGCCATGAGCAGGGAGAGCAGGAAGATCTTGTCCTCTGGGACATCATGATCCTACAGGAAATGCACAGGGATAGCTCAGGGTAAGTCACCCCAGCCTGTGCTGTGCACCCTGACACCCTCCTTCCCACAGAGGAGTCAGTTCCAGGCACATCCCCTCAGCATGGCTGTGGCAGGTGCTTTGCAGGCTGCTCTGGAGCAAAGCCCCTGCCTGACCCGTCCGTACCAGCAGCACCCTCACTGCCATCATGGCCGCAGCACCCGTGGAGACTGTGCAGTCCATCAGGATGACGTGGTCTTCGCTGATGTCCTTCGGCAGCCGCAGGTAGTGGAGCTGGGCGCAGAAAGGAGAGAGCAGCTTAGAGGCTGTAGGTAAATGGAGCAACCTGAGTCCTTCTCTTTGAGGAGTGAAGGATCCCTCCTGCCTCTCTGTCTCTGGACCCTGGCTGTCAGCTCAGAGCCAGCACAAACCAGCCCTTGTGTGCATAAGCCTGCTGGCAAAACCCACCTGAGCAGCTTTCAAAGCACTCAGCCCTGAATGGGCTGTCACTGCTGGGTCACTGAAGGGCTGTCAGGAAACACCTGAGCCACAGCCCCACCCTGCATGCAGGTTAACACCAGGAGATGTCCTCAGCAGCCCAGGGCCTTACCTCTGGCTCGCCAGTGTTGCAGTTGGTTTGAATGAGGATGGTGCCAATGCGGACGTCCTTGCACACCGCGCGCAGCGCCGGCTCCATGGTCTCTCCGGCTCGCAGGATGGACACCCCAGTGATCTGCAGCACATGGCCAGGGTGGTTGCACAGGGCAGGAGTTGCCACCACCCAACACTGGGTCTCAGCAGCGGGGGACTCTAATGGGCAATCTAAAAGCCTATCCCTTCCAAGAGGGTTGTGCCACTCCCTCAGTGAGAGGGCATGAGCGGCACAGTGACAGTGCTGATGGCACCCTTGGTCATTGACCAGCCTTTCCTGGTGGTACAGGGTGTCATACTCATGATAGCAGGCACCAAACCCAGCCTGATAGCAGCCAGGGCTTCCACTGCACCCCCATGAGGCAGGTCTCAATGGCTTCTACTTACTTGCTTCCCGCTGTATGTCCTCCCTTCGTAGTCGTGTCCCTGAGGGGTCTGGACTGTGCAACTCTACAAAAAACATGTGAGAAGAGTTACCAGGGGCTCTGACCTGGCTCTCACAGGAGCTCAGGAGTCAGCAAGCCACGGGGGCTGGACCCTTGGACATCAAGGCTGGACAAAGAATTGTCACCCAGGGCCACAGCATTGCTCCATGGCCTTGGGGAGTACTGGTGCATTTTAATCTGAGGGTTGAAAGGACTGGCCCATGGGGAAGGTTGGAGGAGCAGCACCAGGACTGTCCTGGCTGCCCAGCAGTTGAGGGCTAGGAATCAGAAAGGAAACCCAGCACCTACAGCCTTGAACTCACCTGGAATGGGAGCAGGGAGAGCGCGTGCTCAATCAGCAATCGCATCAACCTTTTGGAGTAGAAAATGAACTCGTCTCTGCTGGTCTCCTTGTTTCTAGAGGGGAGGGAAAGGCAGCATCAGCTCTGGACCAAAATGTGTCCCAGGAGATGCTGGCACAGGTCTGGCAGTCCCTGCCCCTTCCTGGTTCTTGTTTGCACCATCTGAGCCTGAAACTGTGCTGTCTGTTTCAAGGTAAAAAGCAGAAAAACTGTTGGCAAGATCACTGAGCAGTAACTGCACAACTCCTTTATGCAGGGGCCACCACCATTTGCCCTGTCTTGTGTCTCCAAGCCATACTGACAGCCAAAAGTGGGATTGGGAAGCCCAAAGACAGGCCAGCCCATCCCATCAGCAGATGAGCCCCATCCCACCCCAGGAGCCACAGCAGGGGCTTTACCTGATGATGGTGTGCATGCCCCTCACCTGAGGGGTGCTCTTCAGCACACTGAGGGTCTGCGGAAGGGGGTGGCACTGGTGGGCAGAGGCCAGGGCAGCCCTGAAAACCAAACACATGGTCAGAAGGTCTGGGGAAGGCTGCCCAAAGGGTGGAGCACAGCACATGGCCAGAGCCATCCTCCCAGATGTCATCTCACACTGCAAACACACAGAGGCCATCCAGCTGAACTGAGTGAGCAGCCAGCCCTGCCTAATCCCTGCCATGGCAAAGGGACCTGCACCCACAAAACAGGGCCACTGGAGTTAGGGTGACCTGCCCTTCCTTCTGGACAGCTCACCCAGGATCATGGTTTGGGTTGGAAAGGACTTTAAAGACCATCTTGTTCCAGCCGTGTGCCACGGGCAGGGATACTTTCCACCAGACCAGGTTAATCCAAGCCTTATCCAAACTGGCCTTGAACACTTCCAGGGATGAGGCAGCCACAGCTTCTCTGAAGGTGGCTGGCCCATCTTGGTTTCCACTGTTTGGGAAGAAAGTAGAAAATAAAATCAAAACTTCTCCTATTCCAGAGTCTTATCTATTGATGGATCTTGGACTCATGGGCTGAGAAGGGGCTGTTGTGGCTGTCTCTGACCTACGAGTGCCAGATGCCACGAGGAATTGGACAGGCAGCCAGGCTGGCAGCACTGGCACATATCTGGAATGTGATTATTTTAGAGACCACTTGGCCCATTTCAAATTGGGAACAGCTTCAAGACTTTATGGCTGAACAGGACTGGCTCTGTGTGACTCATTCCACATAACGAATAGGGCTGGGAGCTATTCTGGGATCAAGGGAACACCATTCACGGGGAAGCACACAATGGAGCCCCATTAGTCACTTCTCCCTGTGAGAGTGGCAGTAATGAGAAGGTCACATTTGGCTTCCACAAGGCTGGGCAGGATGGACAAGCAACTTTGTCTGGGAGGAGGGCTGGGGCTGGAAAGCCACACGTCAGATCACACACGTGCCAGTGGCTGCATCCAGCAAACACCACAGAGATGTCAGGGAGGCAGAGAAGAGAGCAAATGAAAGCACTGCATGATTAAGACTTCAAATCAAGCAGAAACCTGGATTAATGGCACACAGAGGCACGCAAGCAGAGAGGAAGACAGAAGATGGATAGGCATGGAAGAGGGCAGAGCTTGAGGCCTCCATCCACACAGCCATCTCCTGGTCTTGGCCAACCCACACCAAATGAGACATTCTCAAGATCTGTGGGTACTTAAGGGCTCCTTCTTGCTTTACCAGCTCCTCTCCTCCGTAACAGCCAAGAGGTCCATGCAGGGAACACTCCAGGACAGCTGGCAGCCACACAGAGAGCATGGATGGGTTGTGATCCCCCCGTGGGTTTGCCTGCTGTGTGCAGACCCCATTGCTGGTTGGGACAAGCAGCCCTCAAGGCCCCAACCCTGGTGTCAGTGAAGCAAGCTCACTCTGTTAGTTGCTGTCCCATGAGTTAGAAGCCCTTGGAAATGCTCCCTGCTGGCAGCACTCACAGCTCTGCCCTCACAGCCCTCCCTTCCCTCTCCTGTCAGAGCTGGCCTGGGGACAGATCCTGGGCACACAGACCTGCCTAAACCCCTCTCAGCCCCTGGGATACCAATACATGTGGTGGTGAGGGCCTTGGGCAGATGTTGGTGCTGGCATGGGGGCTGCCAGCTCACCTGCTTTATGGAGCAGAGACAGGCCCCCAACACAGAGCCACACACCCACACGGCCCTGGCTGGGTTTGCCCAGGTGATAAACTGCTGTTGCCTAAACCAGAGGAGCTGTTTGGGTCATGTCCCATCACAACAGCTCACCAAGGAGCACAGGACTGAGCTTGCCACTGACACTTTTCCCCTCCATCACTGTCAGGTCCATGTCACAACATCCCACCATGCCAGCGGAATGGGCAGACCCCCTCCAGTCACAATGTGACCTGACTACTGCACCCTGCCCCAGATACTAAGGGTTTTCCAACCTCCATGAGTAGTGGGAATACCTACCCAGCATCCTAAGCTATCAACAGACCCGGAAGAAATGCTGTCAGCATTCTGTCACCAAGTTTTCCCCACCTTCCTTCGACACCCATGCAGTGTGGGGACAGGAAGGTCTGGATAGCACCTTGCTCAGAAGCCACTCACTGTTGTGAGGGTCTCCCCATGGTGCTTTCTGGGGAAACAGGTCCCAGTTTTGGGATAAAGCTTCTCTTTCAAGTGCCCCCACAAAGCCCCAGCAAGGCAGGACCCCATGAGCTGTGTGCCCCAAGGTGCCCTGCCTGGGTTAGTGAGGCGGCTCGCCCTGCACAGCCCTCGCCCACTCCCCACTGTTAGTCACAACCAAACACTGCCATAAGCATTTGTCTCCTCACATATCCCAGCGCAGCTTCCTCTGGTCACCCGGTGGGAGGGATGTTCAGGGGAGACAAGACAGGAGACACCAGAGTTTAAGAGGAGAGGGACAAACATGACATGAAACAGAGGAGAAAGCACTGTCATTAGTCAGAGGGGGAAAAAAATCCCCTAATTGATCAACGGCTCTTGGACCTGCCTGGTGCCTGGGCCATCACTGTGCAGACACAACACTCCTCCCTTGGTGACTAAGGCAAGTCACCACTGCTCTCCACAGCACTGGCTCCACTCCAGGCTCCATGAAGGAAAAGAACAGTCTGCTCTCACTGTCCGGAGTCACAACAGGGACACTGTCCCACCTGTGTCCCAGGAAGTACCACAATGCAATGGTGGCTCTTGGAGTTTGAAGGGACGTAGAACCATAGAATGCTAGAATTATTTGGATGAGAAGGAATATTAAAGATCAGCTCATTCCACCCTCCCTGACACAGGCAGGGACACCTTCCACTACAAGAAGTTGTTCCAAGCCCCATCCAGCTTGGTTCTCAACACTTCCAGGGCTCATGCCAAGCCCTCACTGAGGGCTCAAATGCAAGTTCAGAGCAAGCACAGGCACTCAAGGCCAAAAACCTTTGTCCAACCTAAACATTCTTCATACAACCTGCTCCCAGGCAAAATGCTTGTGGACTTCCAGGGGTGTCCCCTTCCTGCACGATGATGATCTCCAAGCCTTGGAGAGCACGGAAAGCCAAGAGCACTGGAAATGTGGAGAGAAACCTGTCTCTGAACAGAATATCATCTGCAGGGATGACTTTCCTTCCCCTGGGCTCACCTGGACCTGCCCGGGGCTCACCATGAGTGGAGAGGGCCTACAGGCTGAGGGAAGAGTTCAGCCCTTCCAGCAGCCATCTACCCTGTCACTCCCTGCCCAACCTGGGAGGGAAGGAGGGACTGTGATCCCTCCTGTCCCTCCCTGCCAACACTGGACTGTGACGGAACATCCAGACGGGCAGCCATGAGCACGTCAAGAAAACGTCTTATTTTGGAAACTTATTTTTTCCCCCTGAGAACAAAGGCTTTAAAGGGAAAATAAAATGGAAAGAAGAAGAAAGAGAGAGAGAGAAAGGGGTGACCATCTCCCAGGAAGGCTTCAGGGAGCATCCTTGGCTCTTTGTGGAACATGCTATCGAGCAGGAAGCAGACAAGAGACATCCAGCTACAAAGGAGATGATGCAGTCAAGGCATTTCAAACACGTACACGGCTGCCTTTCAGGGCTGACATTTCAAACAAGGGCTATTAAACTGCGCCATGGGTTGATATTTAAAGACACAATTGGCAAAGGGCACGCCGAGCTGATCGGGACCTTGGGGGTGGGGAATATTGATTGGCCAGGGGAATGGGCTGGAAAGAGCGGCAGCTCCAGGAGCGGGGCTGGATGCTGAGAGCGTGGCAGGAGGGATGGAGAACAGGCTGGGCTGGGAGCACTGTGCCTCAGCATGGGCTGGCTGCTCCAGCTCCTGCTGCCAGGCTCCAGGAGGAATACCCACCTGGGAGTGCTGGTATGGAACCATCTCTCCAGCATGAGCACAGTCAAACAGGGGGGAAGCTGGACAAGAAATACCCTAAGAATGCTAAAGTCCAAGCTGTGCTCTGAGGGATTAACTGGGAAGGCAAGCATGCTCCTCAGGAGCCAGTAGTTTCAGAATGAAAACAAGCCTTGCATGTCCAAGGAAGGCACTACTTGCTTTAAGCCCCCCAGAATTCACCCATCAGAATGGGGGAAGGCAGTCCCTGCCTGTCCCAGCCAGTTACTTGGCCGGGAGAGGCAGCCCTGGAGCACAAGGACCACAGAGACACCTGGGACTGGGGCCAGATCTGAGCATTCAGGTTTTATCCTACCAGCACAAAGCCCTCCCTGTATCCCCACCACTGCCAAACAGCAGAGACTTCAGAACAACTGTGACATTTAGATGGAGCCATTCCAGACAAGAGGATGGGAAATTGTTTGTGATGAAAAGCCTGTATTTGCCAGGCACATCTCACTCGATGTGACTCTCCATCCACCCCACTCCTCTTGCAGAGACAGCAGGGCTAGGGGAAACCACAGGATCAGTAAAGCACTGGGGCTCCAGCAGCAGCAACAGACTTGGGTTTTTGCAGGAATTTTTTCTAAATTTTTTGTCAAAGGCATAAATGGAAGCTTTAAACAGAACATAAAACCACTTTGAGTGTGGTGATCACAGAGGTGTTTCTGGAGGTCAGAGTTACCTTTCCAAACTTGCTATCATAAAACTTCTAATAATTTATGGATATATTAAATACCCAATTTTTAAGTGCAGAAGAATATCACTTGTACTGAGCAACCCCTTGATTAAGGAAGAGAAAGGAAATTTGATGTGTGTTTAAGTATCTATCTATCGGTCTCTATATACACATATCTATTTGCACACAGTCTCCTCTCTGATGTTATTCCTGCCATTATTAAAGCCACAAATTTCTCTTCATACTAAAGAGCGCTGTCCCACCTGGACCTCCAGACACAGAGGGAAGCTTACGTTGTCTGTATGGAAATACCAGGCCCCAGGGTGTTAAACAAGCAAAGGGAAATAAAATAAAACATCCACTTGTCTAGTCTAGGAAGTGACTGGCTGAGGCAGATATAAATAAAGCAGGGCCTTTTCCATCTTCATCTCAGTTATTTTAAAAGCTCATTGTATGCCAAATGCAAATCTTAAGGTTACTTGAGTATCTCCATGCAATGATGGAGATCTAAATAGAAACCCATCTTCAGTAATGCATTCCCCCTCTGCTCCCTGAAAGAATACCTGAAAGCCTAGGTGGCTTCTTAATGGAAGCAGGAGAGCTGAAGTCCCATCTGGGGCCCCATGCTGAAGAGGTTAAGTAATCAACATATATGTTAGAGCATCCAACTGCAGATACTGAGAATTTAGAAATCCTGCTGGACTTAGGCAGCAGGACTTTCTCAGTCCTCCAGAAAAGGCTCTGCATCCTCCAGAAGCTGCGGGAAAGTTGGTACCTCTGGCCATGTGAAGCTGCTATGCTCCTTTGGGTGCCTCCAGGCAGATCCCTGTTTGCAGTGAGGGGCCCAGGGCTCCCACCACCCTCAAGATCACAGACTGGTTTGGGCTGGGAGGCACCACAAACACCATCTTATTCCAACCCCATGCCAAAGGCAGGGACACCTTCCACTATCCCAGGTTGCTCCAAGCCCCATCCAACCTGGCTTTGGACATGACACTTCCAGGGATGGGCAGCCACAGCTTCTCTGGGCACCCTGTGCCAGGGCCTCAGCACCCTCACAGGGAAGAATTTCTTCTTATTACCCAATGTAAATTTCTCCTCCTTTAGTTTAAAACTTTTCCCCCTCACCCTATCACTACCTGCCCACTTAAAAAGTCACTCTCCATCCTTTTTTCAAGATGCTTTGACTAATCTAATAATTGATGTTTAATGATCTTTAATCATCAGGGATGGAGAGCGGCTCTGAAAATTGTTCATTTTAGAGGACAAAGAGAAAAAAAAGACAATCTCAGGATGCAAAGCCTACCCTCCTGCAGAGACCGGGGATCCCCAGGTACAAACCTGGCCCTGTCCCAGCCTCAGGGGTCTGCACTCATGCTGGCAGTACCTCCCTGGGGAGCAGCCCTGTCCCTGCCATCCCAAAGCCAAGGGCAAGGTGGCCTTTTGTCGCCGTGGGGGTGACAGGGCCGTGCGCCCTGCGAGCCGCCGGTCCCGCCGCGGGTCGGGGTGAGGCCAAGCAGTGCCTGGCATTGGAAATGCCTGGGCTGCACACACAGGACAGAGTGAGGGCTCTTACCTGACACTGAGTTCACGCTGCGGCAGCAACACAAAGACACAACGCAACCGGTATTAAGTATTGTCAACACCAGGGTCGTTTCAAGATAAAAAAAAAGGAAAAATACGAGTATTTTCCTGAATTCACATGCAGCCTTTTTGCCCTTCTTCCCCTCCCCAGGTCAGCAAAGCCCTCCCCAAGCCAACCCCTTGCCTGGCTCACAGTGGCACCCCGGGGGTGCTGGGTTTGCTGTGATATTCCCTGGCTGGATCCCAGGAGCTAGGGGAAACAGCCATTCCCCTTTCCTGGGCTCTGCCTCAGGGCTGGGTGCCCTTCTCAGCCTGGCACTACCAGAGATACTGGGGCTTTGATCCTTCTTCCTGTGACCGAGGGTTTAGAAATCACCTTCCCAACCAGAGTTTGGTGCTGGGAATTCAGGCAGCCAGGTATTCCAGGAGGAGGAAACTGCCAAGACACCTTTGCAAGAGCAGTCCCTCGTAAGCAGACACGGGAAGCTGGATGCCAAGCTGTGCCAGCTACCACCCCAGGGCTGAGCAGCTCCTGCCACTTGAGAGCTCCAAAAACGACTTGAAAGAATCAAGCCCTTTACTTTCCAGCATATCTATATCCAGGTCACAGTCTCTGCACTTCCCAGGACATCACTCTGAGCATTTCCATGACTGAAACATCACCAAAGCTATTGGGTGGGAGGAGACTCTGCTGCTCGGGGACTGCAACACAAAATGCCATCAGTTCATTGCAGAGTCCCAAACCACTGGTCAGGACTGGCCCAGGACCAACAGGAGAAGACTTAAAGCCAGCAGTGGGGAAGTGATGGAGCATGTGCCTGGACTGGGGCTCCAATGTGACAAGACTTTGAGTTTTGAAACCCAGGAGCTGCAGGCAGCACAGAAGAGAAGTGGGTTCCTGACTGAAAAGGCTGTGCAGCAGTGTCTGCACGGGAGGGAAGAGGAGAAGCCCAAGAGCAGTGGAGGGTTTGGAGCAATGCTGGCCCTGGGAGGGTTGCAGACAGGGGGACACACCCCTTGGATCATGGAAGGGTGGCTGGTTTGTCCCCTCATGACTTGCTGCCCCAGAGAGGGAAGAAGTTGCTGCTGGACCACAGCTGGCAGAAGAGCCAGGACCGAGCAGAGGACAGGGAGAAGGCAGTTTCCTTCACTGGGCTGTGGGAGAGGGCTGGGAGGAGTTCACAGGAACTCCCATGCCTGGAGCACAGGAGAAGCCAGTCCATTCCCACCTGGGCACCCAGAGCACAGCTCCCTGCCAGGCAAGGCTGTGAACCCCCCTCACCACCCACGGACCGGGCAGCTCTCACCTCTTCCAGCTGGCTGTGGACATGCTGAACAATCAGGTCGATGGCCACAGTGTTTCCACTCCCTGGAGTGACCCAAAAGCAAAAGAATCACAGAATCAGGCTTGTAAATGTTGGAAAAACCCTCTAAGATCATGGAGTCCAACCATTAAATCAGCACAGCCAAGACTTCCACTAGACCATGTCTGTTGGGGTGACACTGGGGTTAGGGTTCAGGAAACCAGAAAGCCCAGAGTTCCAAGGACTCTGCAACTACAAAAGGCATGCCAAAGGAAACACAGGACTGCCACACCATGGCTCCCCTCACATCTGTCTGCTTGGCACCAGCCTTACCCCCACATGGGTTCTACTGCTCTGCCTAGGGTTAGGGTTCAGAAAACCACAAAGCCCAGAGCTGAGGGCAGAGGGCTGGGGTCTCTGGGTGGTGTCAGGGGTGCCCCTGAGGACTGCCCTGGGCAGCTACCTCGAGGCACAACGATGTCTGCCAGCCTCATGGTGGGCTGGATGTACTGATCGAAGGCAGGCTTGACAAACTTGTTGTACTGCTTGATGACCCCCTCGATGTCCCGGCCTCGCTCGCTGATGTCCCTGCGCAGGCGGCGCACCAAGCGGATGTCTGAGTCCGTGTCCACAAATATCTTCAGATCCAAGAGCTGAAAGGAGAGGGAGGGACAAATACCACTGGGTCAGGTGTGGGACTCAATCCACCTTCCCCTGCTGCCCCAAGCAGGGCTGAGCCCAGCCCAGAAGCTGTTTAATAGGGCCTGGCTCTGCTCTGCTCCGGCCTGAGTGGAGTTTTTCCCTGGAATGCGGCTGGTGCTGCTGTGAGCCCCCTGCTGCCACCTTGTTCTCATGTCCCCTGAGACCTGTCCTGCTCCAAACTCTGTCCCTACTGCCAACCAGCTCCAACACTTGGCTGGATGTTATTTAAGAGCAAGGAGGAGATGAGAAGTTACTGTCCGTGACACACACCAAACACTGGCTTCTTAATCAAAGAATCCTTGGATAGTTGAATTGGAAGGGACTTTAAAGATCATCTCATTCCAAGCCTCTCCCACAGACAGGGAATTAATGCTGGAAAGGAGCCCAGCCCAGCAGGGCAGCTCATGACTCTGTCCTTAACTGCAAGAGGCAGGAGTGGGGATGCTGAGCGGAGTCTCCTGGGGGATTCACCCAGCTGTCCACTGGAGGTCATCCTTGCTCCAGGAAAGTGCAACCCAGGCTCTCACTTGGCACGGGAGGAAACTTTCCAGACAGAGCTTGGCTAAGTTTGTGCATGGCTCACTGCCTGCTGCAGCATTTGTCAGAGGGCTGCAAAGATGGTCTGAGGGATGGAAACAGGCTGAGAGAGCTGTACAGAGAAAACAAGGTTCTGGAGAGACCTCAGAGCCCCTTCCAGTTTCCAAAGAAGCTCCAAGAGAGGTGGAGAGGGACTTTGGACAAGGGCTTGGAGTGACAGAACAAGGGGAAGTGGCTTCACAATGCCAAAGGGAAGGGTTAGACGGGATACTGAGAGAAATTTGTCCCTGTGAAGGTGCTGAGGCCCTGGCACACGGTGCCCAGAGAAACTGTGGCTGTCCCATCCTTCAAAGTGCTCATGGCCAGGCTGGACGGGGCTTGGAGCAACCTGGGATCATGGAATGTGTCCCTGCCCATGGCAGGGGGTGGAACTAGATGAGCTTTAAGGTCCCTTCCAACCCAAACCATTCTGTGATCCTGTGATATATCCAAATAATCCCCAAGAGAGCCTGAAGTGCTGGATGATTCCATGCTAGGAACACCAGGCTCTGTGCAGCAGAAGTTCAGCAGACTTTGCCTCTGGCTGTGCAAGCTGCAGCATGCAGTGTGGAGGTGGGCTACTTCTAGTTGTGTTGATGCACCAGCTGAGTTTGAGGTATTTGCTGAAACACTTGACTTCTGCCAGGGGCTCTTCCCTGGCTGCTGAGAGTCAAAGCCTATTTCTCCTACCTGGGAAGTGCTGCAGCATCTGGGGTAACCTGGAAGAGAAGGTAACCTCCCCGCTTCAGGACCTCAGGAGAGAGCATCCTCCCACCATCTCTCCCTGGAATGGCTTCAAAACCTTTCCTCACCTTCAGGAGCTCCTTGTCTGCAAATGCCATGATGCCTTCAAAGATAATCACATTGGCGCCATACAGGGTTTTCTGTGGAGTCAAAATGGATGTGGTTGGGCACAGAACATCTGTTCAGAGGTGCCCTGTCCCAGGGAATCTCTCTGGGCTGTGACTGTGCCAGCTCACCCAAAAAACACACCCAGGCACAGAGCAGAGGGTAACAACACCAACTGGACTGCAAAGGCCAGGGGCTGGAGGGATGCAGTTGGCTCCCACCTGTTCTGCTCTGGCCATCCCCCACCTTGTCCCACCCCCCTCAATGTCCCATACCCATTCCTTCTTCCGGCTGTGGGTGGTGAAGTCGTAGATGGGGATCTTGACACTCTTGCCTTGCTTCAACTTCTTCAGGGTGGCAATGATGAGGTCAAAGTCAAAGGCATCAGGGTGGTCAAAGTTGAAGTCGTTGCTGGCTGCCTGCTCCTGCTGCTGCTTGGTCAGCACCTGCCACAGAGCACAGCTTAGGGCACATGGCTGGGCAGTTCCCTCCCCTCTGCTCTGCCCAGTCACCTCTTCCCTGCCTCACAAGAGCCACTGGAAGTGGAAACCACATTGCTGTCCCTAAATCTACAACATGTTTCCTTACCAAGGGTTACCACAATAATCCCAGATTGGTATGGGTTGGAAGGGACCTTAAAACTCAAGTCATTCCAACCCCCTGCCATAGGCAAGGACACCTTCCACCAGAACAGGCTGCTCTGGGCCCTGTCCAACATGGTCTTGAACCTTCCAGGAATGGGGCAGCCACAGCTTCTCTGGGCAATGGCAAATTGAGGAGCCTGGCCAGGCCGACATGGGTGCAGCCTCACCTTGTAGAAGGAGTCCATGGACAGCAGAACCACCCATGGGACATCAAGAGCTTCAATGATCATGGTGGCCACCGTGGTCTTCCCAGAGGCGCTGCCTCCTCCCAGGCCTGCCAGGGAAAAGGTGATGAAGCCACCAAGCCCAGGCACAGCCCTTCCCACCACAGGCTGGAGACCAGGTCCTGCATGGCTGCACTAAGCTGGAGGGGCCTCCAAAGAGGGAAGTCACAGGCAATCCAAGAGATTATCCTGAAAATGTCAAATGGCATGTACTGGAACTGCCAGCAACATGCCCAGCAAAAGCTGGGAAACTCATTGTTAGAAGGTTATGTAACATGGGGAGTGCTGGCATGGGAACCAGTCCAGACTGCCTCCCTAGGAACCTGTGACAGCCCAGGCAACAGGAGCCAGGGGAACAAGAAGCAGAGTGTGGTGTCCTACAACCCATCACCCCCCTTGCACACTCTCAGGTTCAGCCCACCCAGTCAATGCAGGCCTAACCACAGGCACTCCCCCTGCTCCTCTCCAGGCTGGAGCCAACCTCCAATTTCCAAGGATGTGGTGGGGCAGGACTCCCACCAAGACCTCCAGGAGAGCTGTGGGGCAGGAGGCAGGGACGCAGAGGTGACCCACCTATGACAAAGGCCTCCTTGGACTGCGTGCCGTGCTCGTTGTACCAGGGGGGCCGGCCTGCAGTGTAGATGGTTCTCTTGCTGGTGCGCAGCAGCGGCGGCTCCGACTTGCACTGGCTGGTGGTCCGCTTGCGGGGGGGCTTGGAGGAGCCCACGGCGGGATACAGCCGGTCCAGGGACTCTGCACTGCTGCTGCTGCTGGGCAGAGAGGGGCACAATTACCCTGGTGGGGAAGGACACACCCTGCTCCCACACTCCCCTGGGGTGTGGGAGCAGGGTCTTGGGCGATCCTGAGTTGTACAGGTGAAGGGTGGGACAGCCAAGCACAGCCCTGCTGCAGCATCACCAGCACCCACATCTCTGTGGCCCACAGCCACAGACAGCACTGAGGAAATCTCACACAGAAGCCATTTGAACGTGGAAGAGGTGCTGTGCAAACATCCATCCCTAAAGTCCTGCTGTCTGAGGAATGCCTGCATGAAATAAATCCCCCAGGGAGCTCTCAAAGCCTTGATGGTTGTTTTCCAAGGGGCAACAACCCACCCAGCTGTGCCAAGGGACCTTTCTTGGGGTTAGCAGTCAAACACATGGGTTACAGCACAACCATTCTCATCCCCCCATCCCCAGTCCCTTTCCTCTCCCCACTTCCACTCCCCCCACACCCAAGACCTAGTTCTCCCAAGCTTCTGTCCTGAAGCTCCCTGGGACAAGCCTTCAAGCTGGGCAGAGCCATCAGCTTTGCCTTGGGAACTGAGAGAGCTCTGAGCTCACCCAAAGCCTTGGAGCTGCTGAACACTCTCCCTTATCTTCCCTGCTGGAGAGGGAGTGGAACAAGGCACCCTCCAGAGCCCTTTCCAGCTTGGCAGGAGGAGAGCTGTGGCCGGGAGGCGATAAGTGGCCTCTGGCCAGGAGATAAGCTGCAGCCGCTGCCTGCCCAGCTAAGGGACAGGGAGGATTATTTATACCAGTGCCTGCTCCTCCCTGCTCCTGATCTGCTGCCCCAGAGGGATGTCTGCTCCCTAGGAGAAAGTGCAAAGGGCTCTCCTGGCTCTTGCAGTTCCTCTCCCCAGCCGTGACTGGGCTGGAAGGGAAATCAAGAGATCTGGGCACCACTGGCTCCAAGCTGTCACTGTTTGGTACAGCCCAGCTGAGCCAGCAGGGCTTTGCTGCTGCTGTGTTATGGATTGCTCTTGAAAGGGCTTAAACTGCAGGGCTTTACAGATTTTGGGTTGATTTTAAGCTGTTTCGGTATGGAGATTAATTCCTTTCCCTCCCCCAGCCCTTTCTAGAACAATTTTAGATAAAGATCAAAATTTCAGAAGGGCCATCTGTGTGTGAAGTGAAACGGCAATCCCCAACCCTGCATGGCAAACAAACCCCCTGGGCACGGTGGGATCCCCCTGGGCATGGCAGGATGCCCACAGCACACCATCCCTACTTCTGGCACATCCCTGTGGAGAAGGCAAGGAGACAGGGATTTGCCTGTCTTTGCTGAACTCCTGCTAACAAAAGGCAGGCTGCAGCTCCTGCCCCTGCGACAGGACCTCTCCCACCACTGTCCACCCTAAGCTGTGCACTCATGGAGCTCCCCACAAGAGCTCAGGACACCAACACCCCATCCTGGGCCAGAGCCCATCAGCACACAGCTAGCTCCAAGCACTGCCAGGCTCAGGCTCAACCAGGAGCCCAAAACACCCCAACTACGACTCTTTAAAAGCAGCCTCAGGAGATGACACCCATCAGGAAACCTGGGATGTCTTCCTGTGAAAAAATGGCTCCTTCCATGAGGAGAAGCAAGCCCAGGCGGGATGTTTGGGTCTCCTGTCCCATGGGTGATGCTGCAGCAGCCGCTCCCCACCAGTGCTACTCCCAGAGCGGCGCTGCCAGCAGGGGCTGGTGCTGGGGCACAAACAACGTCACTTCAGCTGGATAAAAGCAGAGGTGACACAAACACAGTTGTTTACCACAGCAGAAAGCGGCTCCTTTGATCCACATCCCAGCCCCTCTCCTGGGACCGCGCTTGCTCCAGAGCCTGAGCTCGGCTGCTTCTCCTCTGGGACTGCACGTCAGCCTCCACAAGACAGGCGAGCCCGTGGGGCTGCTCTGCCCCTTGGTGTCACACAGCACCAAGCTCTGCTGTGCCAGACTGCAGATCCTGACCCAGGCCACCATGCCCAAAGTGACTCCCAGTTGGATGAAGCTCTGTTTTTCGGAGTTGCAGCAAGGCTGAGCTCTGCTCCCACCAGCTTCAATAACATCCAGCTCCTGGCAGGGAGGGAAAGGCTTGGACTCCAACAGCTCCACCAGTGCCCAGAATTACAGCCACAGCCCCACCTTGCTATCCCATCATCTCTCCACAGTGCCTACAGCACACCCAGGGTGTTGGCACAGAGGGGACATTGCTGCAGGATGCAGGGACACACCCCTGGGAGAGGAGTGGAGCCATCCTCCCCCTGCACACCTGGGGCTGCTCTGGGATGCAGCACCTGAATCCCATCCCAAGAGTTGGTATTCTGCCTTATCTCATCCAAATAATTCTGGACTCTCACCAAAATTCCACACATTTCTATCAGTATCACCCAAACCTGTACCTCTACACCTCATCTACATCTGTATCCTCCAGGCAGATGATATTCTACAACTCTCAAATCCACAATTCCCATGATTTATTTGGGAGAAGTATGGCTGTGGGACTGTAGGGCTGTCCTGGAGTTCTCCAAAGGTCATGCCTTTTCTCCTAATGTTACACTTCAAGATTCATAGATGTTTTCCGTGGCTGCCTTTGCCAGGAAGGGGCTCTTCTTGCTCCAAAGGGTTGGCTGCTCTCAGCCATCTCCACTGGCCATTTCTCCCTGCTCCTTTTCAAAGATTCCCTACAGCAGTGCTGAAGCCCCTGCAATGCTCTGTACCCACAAGGTGAAGCCCCCAGAGAATAGGACTCTGTTTAGAGCTGGAGCCTATGCCATTGCTCTGCCCAGAGGAGGGTCCTGGTGCCACATGGACCCTCCCCAGAGGAGCAAACCTCTGGGGTGCCAAAGCCACACAGACAGGAAAGGAAACATCACCTGGGCTTGGGAACCCCTCTCCTGCCAAGCCTTCCTGGAGGGCTTGGCTACCACCAGCTCTCTCCAGGCTGTCCCCAGCTTTTGGGGATGCTTTTGCCTTCCCTATGGCTGCTGCATCCCTGCTAGAGGGTTGTAGGAGAATGAATTACAGGCAACCTTCACCTGGATAAGCCACAGCTGTGCTAATTACCAAAGCCAGCCTTGCCCTTAATGGGTCATAGCTGTGACCAATAAGGATGGGTGGTTAGCTGGCTGGGAAAGGTCTGACCAAATGGGAGAGAGAATTGCTGCAGTGAGGGGTCTGCTGTGAGCTCAGTCTGAGTCTGCAAGGGAAGCCCACAGTGGGAGCCTGCTGTAGTCAGAGTCTGTGAGTAGCTGAAGTTTGCTGGATGAGCTGTGAGGAAAAATAAACCGGGACCTTGGCTGATGAACTAGAGTGTGTGTCTCGGCTCATTTCTATCTCTAATGTGAGGTCTGCTGTGACTGAGTATCCCAGAGGAAGCCTGGGGGGCCCTGCTCCTGAGAAGGGCTCTTGAGCTCTGCTGTTGTGCCAGCACAAATAAAGGCAGCATTTTGCTCCTGCTTAGTGCAAGCACAGATTTACTGACACCCCTCTCCTTCCCCACTCTGCTCCCATCACCAACCCTGTGCCCTGTGCTCAGGCTCTCTGCATCCCACTGCCTTCAGAGACCCCTGACCACCCTGGATCCATGCTGGGCTGACAGAGCAAAGGCAGCAGGTCCCAAAAGCGCCCACACCAGCAAGGAAAGATGGCACAGCCCCAAACCTGAACTTGGCAGCAGACAGGAGAGCATGTCCTGGGCGCTGCACCCTGTAAACAACACACTGACTGAGCTCCCAGCCCTAGGAACCCCCCAGCAGCCCCCCACAGCCTGCTGAGGTGCCCAGCTGGCTGCAGCCACGTCCCATGGGAAGCCATGCTTTTCAGACAGGAATTGGGGCTGAGGGACTGGGACAGGAGCCACCAAGAGTTCACTCCAGCAAACAAACGGATGAAAACCAGCAAATTCCACCCAAAACCAAAGCAAAACTCACCCGCCATCTGGCCCAAGGGCCCAGCAGCCGGAGATGCGGACGCTGGAGAAGGCTGGGGGGCTGCTCATGTCCCCCTGCTGCCAGCCCAGGGGTGATCCTGGATTGAGGGTGTCACCCCCTGTCCCTGTCCACACTTCAGCTCCCGTCCCACAACCTCTGGCACTACCAGGGTAAGGGAGGGGTTATGCCAGCAGGGCTCCCAGGGTGATTCTTGGGGCACAGAGCCATGTACAGAGAGTCCCCCTGGAACGGGCACTGAAGGGTCCCAAGAGGCCGGGGTGAGGCAGAGCCCCAGCAGAGCCGGGGGCTGGAAGATGGCGGCAGGAGAAGGGAGCAGAGCAGGGGGAGTGTCTGTGCCCAGGAGCTGCGAGGCGGTCAGCAGCATAAGAGGATAGCTTAACCTCCAGATTACGTTCATTACCTGATATTAATAGCACTGGCTTGATTAAAGAAAAAGAGGGGGGCTGGGGATGAGGTGACACCTCCCCTCACCGCCCCCAGCACAGGCAATAAACACCAGCCCCAGTGCCTCTGCTCCTGGGACTGGGGGTGCTCGGCTGTCCTGGACTGTGGGCTCAGCAGAGAGGGCATCTGGAGAGTGACATCCACGTCCCCTGGCACTGGTGAGTTCCCAGGGACTTCTCCACACCACTGGGGAGGGGGCTGCAGGGGGCAGGAGGGGATGACCTCAGGGCAGGGGGTACCCAGCCAGCACCCCTCATGCAGCTGGTGGAGCAGCTGGGGCTCGGAGCCAGGGGCTGCTGGCCATGTAGGGCTTTCTGGTCTGGGACTCCCACCCCTCTCCCTTGGCTCCCATCGGTGGGGGGTCTGGCTGAAGGTCCCCCCTGGTCACTCAGCTTCCCCAAGAGCTGCCCCTCAGCCCTGGAGTAAACAAGTGGGTGAAACTCAACACCCCGGGGCTGCCGGTGGCTAAGAATAACATCCCATAGGCTGTGCCTGGCCATCCGCTCCCTCAGCACCCCCTGCCAGCTGCCCTCGCCCCCCCAGGCCAGCCAGCTCCTCTTCCAGCATCAGCCTCTCCAGGGAGGGCAGGGAGCCTGGGCAAGCTGCAGGAAGCCCAGGGAGCCAGGAGGCTGCTGAAGGGCAGCACACGTGCCAAGGGTGGGAAATGTTGGGCACCACAGCAGGGGGGTCCAGGCCAGCCCTGGAGCAGGGACTGGGGCAGAGCAGCCCTCAGCCCACAGCCTCTGGCTGCCAAGGAAGGGAGGAGGTGGCACAGGGCACACAGGAGGGCAGCCAGGCTCTGCCAGGGGCACAGAGCACCAGGACAAAGTCCCATGGCCACCAAGTGAGATGCCAGCATGGTGAGACAGGAGCTTGGCCCCTGCACGCCCACTGCCGAGGGGTTCCAGGGAGGGAGCTCCCTCCTGCTTAGTACCAACCCCTGGAGATGGGGCCAGAAATGGGAGAAGACCCTTTCTTCCTCCTCCTCCTCGAGCCATCAAGGTTATTCCAGCAGCAGGGGAACCACACTGCCTCCCAGAATTATCAGGAAACCCCTCTTGCTCCTACTCACCAATGGGACCTGCAGAGCATCATCTCAAAAGATGGAAACCTGATGGGAACCAGAAATGACGGGCTGGTCCTGAGGCAGGGGACAGGGACAGGAGGGTTTTGGGGTAACCTGTCCCCAGCATGAGCTGCAGCTGCTGCCCCAAAGTCAGGGAAGTGAGCGATGATCAAAGGAACTTTTCCATTCCTGGTCTCTGCCTGGACTCCCCTCTTGCTGTAAAAGCTCTTTCAGAAGTTTAAAAATAAAATTCTCTTCCGGAGCCACTTCTGTTCCTTCTCATTAAAGTAGCAAAAAAGCAAAGGGATGCGGGACACGGGCGAGCCCTGGCCCAGGGATATTGTTCCTTATCGCCTGCTCCTGCTGCCACTTTTCCTGCCTTTGTTAAATGTCCAGGCAACAGGAGCAACTCTCCCAGCATCCCACCCACCATTCCCACTGGGCTCCCAGGTGGGACACCCTGGCTCCAAAGGCCAGCTGGGACTGAGCCTTCCTGCTGGCACAGATCTCTGCTTCCCAAGCCCCTTCCCAGCTTCTAAGCTCTTGAACAAGTTGAAATTCCTGGGTTTATGACTTTTTTCTTCCAGTGATTTCTAAGCAAATCCCTCCTCTAATGGCAGACTTAAAATATGGCAAGAGAGGAAAGCAGGCACAAAGGCCAGGATCTCCTTTTCCTTCTGGTGCTGGCAGCTGCTTGGTGGGTTTCCCCTGGGATTTAAGGATGGAAGCTGGACTGCATGTGGATTTTCCTCGTTTGGTCATAAGTATTGTCACTGGACGGGTGTAAGAGCTGCAGACACACCAAGCCCCCAGTGGAAGGATGCCTGTTCCCAGGAGAGGGTCCTGCTCCCAGATCCCATCCTGGGAGCAGCACCACAGGAGAGCGGAGGTCTAACCTGCTTCCTCCATTGCTGAGTTGGGCTGGATCCATGCATGCCAGCTCTTGGCTGGGCCTTCCCTGTCCAAGAAACCATCCCAAGGGATGAAGGAACACAGCCAAGGAATGGAGGAACATGTCCAAGGGATCAAGAAACCTCCCCATGGGATGGATGAACCTGCTTGAGGGATGAAGGAACCTGAGGGATGCAGGAACCCACACAAGGGATGGAGGGACCTGGCTGCCATCCCACTGTCACATGCCAGGCCCATGCCCATCCTGGAACCCACGGAATGTCACTCCAGGTTTAACCAGCCTTGTACCAAGCTCTGTCCTGGCCGGAGCCACCTGGAGCTGATGGTTCATCTCAGCAGCTCCACACTCAGAGCTTCCAGCTCTGTTATGGGCTCTGCTCCCTCACCACAAAAGGACAAACATTTCCCTCTGCAAAACCAATTATCTGTTGCTATTTATACCAAATGAGAGCCATGATGGAGGGGCTCTGTTACACAACCCAGTTATTCATCCCTCACTCTACCAGCACAGCTCTGGGAGACTCCTTCCTCTCATCCTCATCCTCGCCCTCCCTGCTATCCACCACTGACTTACAGGAAGGGCACAGGCAGCTGCCAGCAATGGGCTTAGCTGCTGGATCATGCAGGATGGGAACAGGAGGGATGCTTTGGCACTGACGCCAGGGTTGGTGGGGTGTTGGTACCCTACAAGCAGGGATAGAGGGACACTCCATCCCTGAAAACTTTGCCACATCCCTGGAGCACCAGTGATGCTCCAAATGCAATTCCCAGATATTTGATGTTTGGGAGCAGTCAGTCCCCTGAGGTTTGTGCTGGAAAACGGGGTGGAAAATAGAAGGGAAACATGAGTGTGTGTGTGGTGGGGGGGCTGAGGGCAATCACCCTGTATGGGGGTTTGGGGTGGAAAAGTTTAGGTTGTCCCACTCTTCATCTTGATGGAGAGGATGCATGTGCGAGCAAGCTTGGAAAATGGGAGGCTGTGGTTTATCAGCTGGGAAATTAAAGGCAAAAACCATGAAATAAGGTAAATAAGAGAAAAGGTAACAACACGAAAGGGAGGGGGGAAAAGGATGAAAATAAACAAGGGATAAAGCGGGGGTGGGAAGAAATGGTTGGTGGGAAAAGCGAAGGGATTTCATGGAGCGATGGACACGGGGAGGCCCCACTCGCGGAAGTGGCACCGTGGGGGACGGGACCGGCACCGAACCCTCCGGAGCCGGCGGCGAACCGGAACCGGGGGACCCGGGGCGCCGCGGTGCCGGTCCCGTCCCGGAGCGATTATCCCGGGGAAAAGAAAGCGGGGTCCTACCTGTCGTGCGGTTCCACCGGAGCCCCCTCGGGCACCGGGGCCGCGGCCATGGTGCTGCGGGGAGAGGCGGGAGCGGCGGGGGCGGCGCTGCCGCGGGGATCCCCGGGACTTGTAGTGCGGGATGGGAGGGTGGGGTTTGGGGGAATCTGGGCACCGATGGGTGCCCTGATGGGGCATGGAGGGGTGCTGTGGTCATGGGTAGGAGCTGTGCTGGGAGATGGGTCTGTGTGGGCACGGCTGGGTGCTGTAGGGCACAGGGTTGGGTTGTGGGGCGCGGGTGGGTGTTCGGAGGTGTCGGTGGGTGTTTTGGGCATGGGTGGGTGCTGTGGGGCTCAGAGTGATGCGGTGGGTACCTGTGGGCGGCTCCGCAGTAGCATCCCAGCCCAAGACGCTGAGGGATGCAGCACACAGCACCCCTCACCACCCTCCAGCTGGGGGGAGGCGCGGTTTGGGTGACCCGGGCTCTGACAATGTCTCTGGGCACTGGGGAGAGCCGGGAGGACCCCGGCCCCGTGGGGGTCCCGGGACGCTGACTGGGATCTGGTTTTACTCGGCACCATCCCGGGGCTGAGGTTCGTGGTACCACATGTTCGGGGGTGGGGGGCGAGCACCGCTCCCGGGGTCCCCACCCGTCCTTGGGGAGGCGAGAGCGCCCGCGGGGAAAGGCTGCGCTCTCAGCCAGCAGCGAGATCAGTCTAAATCTGTCCCTGCCTTGGGTTCGGTGCCAAAAAAGCCATTAGGGAGCAAAAGAGGATTTATTCCCACGCTGGGAGAGCCGGGGGGTGGCCCCGGGTCGCGCAGAGCTCCCCAGGGTGGAGAAGTCCTGGGCTGGATGTGGGCACTGGGGCCAGGACATGCTGGATGCTGCTGATGGGATGGGTGGATTGGAAAGAGCTTTAAGGGGATTTCTACCATGGGAATGGGGGGCTTTGGGCTGTGGGCATTGGGGTCTCCCTGGTGGCACCCGGAGTGCTGGCTGTGCCAAGCACCACCAGTCCTCACCATCCCCATCCTGGTTTTGGGGGCACCCCTGGGTTGGTGACCACACACTGCATCCTCAGCAGCTGGGGAGGGGTCCTCTCAGCCACTGCCAGGAAGGACAAATCCAAACCCCCTGGAGCCCATGTCCAACCCTCCCATCGAAGTGCCCAATAACGGTGCTGACAGTGCAAATAAAAAATCAATAACCATTTATTCGATACAGCTGTTTCATACATACAGTACAGGGAGCGCCTCGGCGCTGCTCGGCTGCTCGGAGCTGCTCGGACAGTACTCTCCAACTGAGGATTTGTCAATGATTAACAAAAGAACAGATCATCACAAATTGGGAGTTTATTATAAGATAGTTTACCGTTAAAACAATTTTATTTTTTGCAAATAAACACTTTTTAATATATATATTTATATATTTATATATATGGTTACAAGTGATAAATTGAAAATTTTTTTCTTTTTTTGTTGTTTTTTTTCTTCTGTTTTAATTTTTTCCCCAAAATACACTTATGCACTAATAACTGGCATCGACGAGAAACATTCGGATATGCCGTGGGATGGGTGTCACGAGGAGAGAAAGAAAAGAACAAAATGCTCTCAAGGTTCCTGGGGGTGGGAGATGCTCCAGGCGCAGCTCCATCCACTGTGGCCAGAGCTGGTGTGACACAGCCAACCTCACCAGGGTGTTGGTGCCAAGGGTTCCCCAGCTCCCCACGATCCAAGCTTTCCATTACTTCCCACAGGCTTGCAGCCCATGCCTGCTCCCATGGAGGTTTAACCCTTTCCTTGGGGACAGGGGTGATGGGATGGTGGGTTTCCCCAACAGTGGAGATGCAGGACCACAGTGTCACTGTGCCCAGGGTGACAAAATCCCCAAATCCCACAGGTGATGGGACAGAAGGGGACAGGACAACTCGTCCCCCCTCTGGTCCCACAGCCTCTGCTTGTCCCTTTGGATCAAGGTGGTTTTCCCTCTGGCACTGCCTCGCTGGGAGCACCTGAAGGGGCGCAACCTACTGACCCCCAGCAGTGACACTATGGTGTCACTTGGCCCTGCCTGTACACCTGTTGTGGCACTGGCAGGTGCTGGTGATCCCAGCATTGCTCTGGAACTTTCCCTGGACAAGCAGGGGAATAAAGGATGTCTCATGGAGAAGGTATAGGAGGGGAACATGTTCCTCTCTGAGTGATGACTAGTGGGGAAAACACCTTTTTTGGGGGGGGAAAAACCCTGAAGTTTTCACTTTCTCATAGACATTCCCTCCTGACCATGGTGCTGCCCTCACTGGGGCTGTGAGTGCTCTGAGGGTGACAGGGACAGCCCCAGCACCAGGACCGGTGCTCCCACTGCCTGCCCTGAGACCGCAGATGGTCCCTGGGGTACCCTCCTGGCTGGTGTCACTCCGTGAGGCCACTGCAGCTGTCCATGCTCCTGTCCCTGCTCCTGCCAGACACTCATTATGGAAGCAGAGGTGGATTTTAATCTGGACCTCACAATGACCCCCTGAGCTGGCCCTTTCCCATGTCTAACCTGCCCTGAGCAGCTCCCAGGGCTCCCCGCCTGTGGAGCACAGTGCTGCCAGTTAATTTAATCAATGAGAAGCCAATTAATTGCATGTTAATGAGAACAGAGTCCCAGGACATGCCCAAGGGGAGACAGTGAGGATTGTGTGGTGACCATCCAAGCCAGCAGCCAGGGCTACACAGATCTCCCTTCCCTAGGCCAGGACATGGAGCTTTCCTGGGGCCTTTCCTCCATGGCAGGACATGATTTTGGGATCCAGATGCTCCCTCTGCACCCTCACAGAGATTTCAGTGCCAGGCCCACAGCTCTGCCTGTGCTCCCCTTCCTGCTGCTGCCTGTGAGCTATTCCAAGCTGTCCTACAGCTCCCAAAGCTCTCCCCACTCCCCAGGGAGGCAGATCTACCCCAGTGACACCATCCAAACATGATCTGATGAAGTGCAAGCAGCGACCAGGCTGAGCTGCAGTGACTAATTAAGCTTTCTCACTAATTGCCTCGAGGCCCAGCACAGCCAGCAATGCTCAGGCAGTTCCCTCAGCCACAGGCACGTGCCCAGCTCGCTGGGCAATGCAGAGGTGGATCCAGGTGCCAGAGCTGTGGACAGAGCAGGAGCCCTGGCTCCCTGAGAAGCCACCCTGGCTTCAGCCACCACTGTCCCCCCTCCCTGGCTGGAGTAACCTGCCAGTGGAGGATGTTAATTGTGACTGAGCTGCTGCTCACAGCAGGGAAAGACACTGAGTTTCTGGTGGGCGACAAGGAGCAGTGAAGGAAAGTGAGGACTGAGGTTTGAATTGATTAAAGCAAAAGCAGAAGCTCTCCCTCTGATGCCTCTTTCCTGGCTCTGCATAGGGGAAAAATCAATTTAAGGTTTTCTGTTGTGCTACTGAGAGGAAACGTGCCCATTTCCCAAGGACCGAGGTAGCCTGGTTTTGTCTGGAGACGGGCACACCCCGGTCCAGGGATGGCTCCCCCAGGCTGGAGCAAAGTGTGATGTCAGTGTCAGCACAGGAGCAAAGAAGAGCTCCAGGGAAGAGCACAAGCAGGGATGGCACCACAGGGACCTGCCACCCTGAGAAGGGTGGTCAGGGGCTCAGATGCATCTTTGGAAGCAGAGACTCCTTCTATGGTGGGTCCCAGCCCAAAAGGACAAGGGGAATGTGAGGTGCTTGGGCAGCAACTGGGCTCATCCTACAGCAGGACCCATGATTGTCTCTCGATGCTGCCCCCGTCCCTGTTACACACCTCCTGTGGCCACAGCTGGGGGACCGAGACTCCATTCCTCCCTCCTGGGCGATCGGCACCGTTGGGATGGAGCACAGGGACCCTGAATCACCTTTGGATGCCCCCAGGCCGGGGGACTGACATCTCCCCCTGACCCTGGCACTGCCATCGTGTCTCTGCCATCACAGCACTCCAGGCCCGGCAAACACAACCCGAGCACCGAGGCACAGCACCCTCACCACAGCTGCACTGCCACTCTCCACGGTGCCCACAGCATTCTCACTACTTCCCATTGAACCCTCCAGCCTGACCAGCCGCAGAGCACCCCCTCTCCTGCTCACACCTGCCACACCGCCAGCGTGTGTCCCGCTCCTTGCTCCCTGCTCTGCCCGTGCCTCGCACCACGCAGACAAACAAACCCTGCCGAGCCCCCAGAGCCGCTCCCTGCCCGGCACCTTCCCCCTCGACCCGCGGCTGCAGGGAATGCGCGGCCAACTCCCCCGCTCCGCAGCATCCCCCGCCCGACCGGGTCAAACATCTTTGGAAACATCACCCCGGAGCTGGGAGGCCGCCGGACAGCCGGGCAGCTCCCCCCGGAGCGGCACGGAGCCGCTGGGGAGGGTCCCTGCCCACGGGACCCCGCTGCTATTGCACTTCTCTTTCGCTCAAGCGTCGCCAGGTTGGCGCAGGGGAGGGGAACCACGGGCCGGGGGAGGCAGCGGGGCCCCACCGAGGGGTATGTACATGGGCAGGGGGTGGAGAACGTTCCAGCTTCCTTGATCCTGTTTGTTTTCCAGTGTGAAACAAGGTCCGTGATTTGTTTAAAGTGGTTAACTGGTATTTTCTGTCTCTTTTTTTTTTTTTTTTTTTTTCCTTTCTTTTTGTAAAAAGAGGGTGAGAGGAGGGTGGGGCAAGGGGAGGTGGGATGGGGAGGAGGGGACATAAAACTGGGAGAGACCCCCACCCTGTTACCCTGGGCTGTAAACGAATCCTCGGAGACAAGTCTCTGAGCTGCTCATTTCTCGGGCAGCTTGCTGGCTCCTCCCTTCCGCTGGCTCGGGGGCTTGAGGGCGAGCTCGTCCCCCTCGGGGCTGCCCCGGGAGCCTTCCCAGTGCTCGAGGGTTTTCTTGTGATTAGTCTTTGCTGCCACGCTCTCTCTGCCCTTCGGGGACATTTCCAGAGGCCTCTCCTTGGGTTTTCTCCCCCTTTTCTTCCCGTTTGTGCTTTTCTTTTTCTCCTCTTTGCTGGAAGAAAGCTGTTCCCTGTTTTTCTTTTTCCGGCTGGCCTCTGAGGAGGTTCGGAACCAGTTCTGTGTCCGTGGGGTGACACGGGGGTTAGTGACAGTCCTGGGGGCAGGCACTGGCACCGGTACCAGCACCAGCACACACACCCCGAGCCTGGCCCACCCCTCACCCCACTGGCATCATCTCTCTGAGATCAAACTATTCAGGCTGAGCTGCTGCAATGTCAGGGACACCAAGGGGGACAGGGAAGAACCCTCCAGGCTGACTGGGAGCTGTTAGTCAGCTCTGCTCTTAACAGAGATGGATGGATGGATGGATGGATGGATGGATGGATGGATGGATGGATGGATGGATGGATGGATGGATGGATGGATGGATGGATGGATGGATGGATGGATGGATGGATGGATGGATGGATGGATGGATGGATGGGGACAGCCCAAGGATGCGTGTGTCAGAGCAGGGACTAGCCCAGCCCAGCTCCAGCTGTTTCCTTACCTCCGAGTGAGCCTTGATGATGTGGTACTTGACGCCACTCTCGGAGCTGAACTCCTTCTGGCACAGGAGGCAGCGGTACTTGCCCACTGAGTGGTCCCCCTGCAAGACACAGCAGCTCCTGCAGAGCCCCAGGCGCCCCAAGGGGTGGCCCTCCCCTGGCCCTGGCCCTCCCATGACCTCAAAGTGACACAAAATAAACAGACACAGGTGGTTCAGACACTCATGTCTGAACTCATCTCTGCCAGTCTCGGTGCTGGGCCAGGAGCTCACAGCCACATCCTCTTTCTGATTTTCAGTCCATGCCACTTATGCTGCTGCCTGTGTGTCCCCAACATCAGGTGATGGGGCCATTGCTCCCTGTCCTCACTATCAGCAGATCTGTGATCCTCTGGGACTGAGCCACCATCAGATTTATGTCCAACACTCACCTAATTTTCCTGTTAAATTGTCAAAGAGCCAGGGTGAGTGCTGGATTCCTGTCACCAGCGCCCTGGTGGGATGACAGATCTCCTGGCTCTGCTGCAGGTCATGGCACGTGGGAGATAATGTGCTCTCTATTGACGAGGGGGTTATGGATGGGCCCCTCTGGGCCATATATTTCCTCCCTGGGAATTTCTCTATAGCTGTAAATCTTGACTCAGACAGGTCTCTCATTTCGGGAGAGGACAGGCCAGGCTTCAGGAATCCTTGTGCAAAATCATGCTGGTGCATCAATCCCCACTGGGGATGGGGTGCTGGCTGGGAGCAGCCTCTGCTCTTGCTAAGGCTCTCTGTATTGCAACCAGTTCTGCAGGATTTTACAGTGGGAATCACAGACCAGTCCTGGGGGGCTGTGATTTATTTATGCCAAATTTGTTGGCACATGTTTTCAAAGTAAATCCTCTTCCCTAAGGGGAAGAATCCTGCTGACGGCAGTGTGGGGGTCACAGAGCAAGTCCCCATTGCTGACTCCCAGTACCTGGGCTCAGCTGTACCAGATCCAGAGGGTGCAGCTCTGTAGTACATGGAAATGTTCATGCAGATCTTGGCTGCTTCCTGTGCATGGAACCAACCAGAAACCAGCTCCATTTTCTGTCAGAGAAGGAGCTGTCCTAGTCTTCTGTGTTTGCTCTTTTATCCTGCATAAATCCAGCTTCTCCTGCCGGATCTCTGCAGCCCATTTTCTAAATGATCTCATTAAGGGCTGCAGTTCCAGCTAGCGCTGGAGGAGTGCAGGAGTTGGTGTTTTTAATAACCACGGGGTATGTATTGGAGCTGCCTCCTGGAAGCTCCATTCAATGGAAGCTGCAGCTGGAAATGTTTCAGGGTATAAAGCTTTAGCAGCTCTTACTTGGTTCCAATTTGAGGGACCTACACAGAGCTCCTGATCCCTCCCCTGGGGCAGCTGCAGGGCACTGGAGCTCAGGGCTGCTCCATCCATCCAGTGGGGGGGCACTGGTCTCTGCATGGACCAGCTACCTCTTCCAGACTCAGCTTATCTCAGGAGGCATTACACCAGCATCCCTCCAGCTGGGCTTCCAGAGGGGCTGTAGGGCTGCCCAAATTGATGGGAGAAGACTCCTGATTCCCACCTGCCTCAGGAAACATTCAGTTTCCAGCACCCAGCTCCTTGGCTCTGAGCTGCTGTGGCTGATGCGTGGTTGTGTGACATGCCGGCCATGCTGCTTAGCCAAGGGCTTGTGAATGATCCAGGGGCTGCAGGGACTAGCTGGGCAGGGGCTGGTGTGGGACAGGAGGACATGAGGTAGGAGGACTGCTGTGGGTCCAAGTGTGTCTGGAGCTCCCTGTGACACTTTGTGTGTTAAAGTTCTGGGCTTGGGTGAGAAGCCTGTGTTGTGGGACCTTTTCTGTATAACTGGATAGCGGCTACATCCCCTCCATCCTATGTACTCAGCTCAAGCCCCTCTGCCTCCATCTGCCTAGTGACAACTCACTTGGAGCAGCACTGCCAGCCAGACCTCCCACAGCCACCATTCTTTAACCTGTGCCATTGTCCCTTGCCTTGCTCCTTCCAAACCAGCTGGTGGGGAAGAGAAAACCCAACACCAAAGCCACCTCTGAGAAAAGGGTGTAAAAGGCAGGACCTACCTTGTTGCAGTTGGCCAGGTGAGCCTTCAGCCCCGAGACACTGGAGTAAATGGCTTCACAGCACTGCAGGAAAAAACAAAGTGGGGTTAGACATGATCCCCTTCATCCCCTGCCTTCCTCTGAGCTGTGGCCAGGAGCCTGCTGAGCCAGCACGACCACTGGCCCAGGCTGAGCAGTGTGAGGTTAATGCTCTGCAAGGCGCCCAGGGCTCTGGTCACACGTTTCCCATTAGTGCTAATGGGAGTCATGTGGCCACATCCCTCTGCAAAGGGCTGAGAAACATCTCCCCTGAATGTCTCTGTGGAAAACCTACATTTGTGAGCTGTCGGGAGGTCCTGCTGGGCTACAGGAGCTCTTGGAGCCACAGCAGAGGCTTAACAGAGAGGAGAAATCACCCAGGCAGCGGCATGACCAGTTTCTGAGCAACGTCTTTTCCAAGTGCCTGTGTATGACATTAATTAGCCAGCCCGGCTCCCCTGGCCTGGTGGGAACTGCCTCCTTCAGAACTCCCATTAGCAAGGCTTTGTTTGGGACGATAAATCCAGGCTCAGCACCAGGGTGGGGTTCACCTCTCTGTCAGCTCGGGCCAAGGCTGTGTTTCACAGGGAGGTGAGGCACACGCACCATGCCCTGAAGTCTGTGCTTGTCATAGGGCTTTAAAAAGCTTGGCTTAAATCTATCTTCACTTAACTCTGGGAAAAGCAGGTTCTCTGCATCAAAAGGCTGTGCAGGATGTGCAGCCTTCACCCTGTCAGGATCTTGGGAGCTTCCCAAAGGCAGCTCCAGAGCTCAAATTGGGCAATGCTGCACCGTCAGCCCAAGGGTGGCCCTGTCCCCAAGCCTGGTGGCTTCAGCACACAAGGAGGATCACAAAGGTAGGACATGCTTTAAGCAGACACAGCAGCTAGCTCAGAGAAAGGAGGTGAAATGAGTGTCTGAGCATCGCTGTGATCAGGGGACCAATAAGAACTATTTTTGGTGGGTTTCTGTCCAAAAACCTCCCCCTTCCTCCTGCAGATGGAGAGCAGCCAGCCCCCAGAAGAACAGACAATCCTTACGTTGTTAGGACAGTTGATGCGGCCCTTCTCCTTCACTTCATTCTTCCAGTTTTCCAGCAGCCTGGGATTGAGCTTTGGGAGCCCTGGCCGAGTGTAATTGAGCTGTGAACAATAGCAGTTGATTAGCAGAGCTGCACACCCCAGCCCAGTCCATGGTCCTGCCTCTTCACATGGGTCTTGCCCTGCTCTGAAGTGAATAGGAGCTGAAAACCACTTGGGAGGCTTCCTGAGATGCCACTCTCCCCCTGGGCACTGCAGAGCAGGGAGGTGGCTCTGCCCACTGCCCTGCCACCAGCGAGGAGTCCATGGCAAGCAGGAAAGGAGAGGCTCCTGCTCCCGGCTCCATGCCCACAGGGCCAGGACTGGACTCAGCCTTTTTGGTGCATGGTGTCAGCACAGCCCTTCTGCCATGTTTTATAACCAGGGGAATAAACAACCCTGCACACTGGGCAGAGGGGCCAGGGGCCTCCGTGGCTGTCTTCCATGGATGAATGGGCACAACCCGTTAAACAATGAAAGGCTCTTGTGTCTCTGCCTCTCCTTCTGGCAGGGCTGCTCCCTCCAAGTGCTTTTAATTAGCGCTTTATTAGCGACTTTGAGGGTTAGCATAGCAGGCTGGCCTTCCCAGCTCCAGTTCTGCCTGTTCAGCACAAGCCAAGGCAGCTGAGGCAGCTCCAGGCATCTCCGGGCCTCCCAGCCACTGTGCCTGGCCCTACCTGCAGGGCTGGTCCCAGCCTGACACTGAGCCACAGTGCCAAGGTCTGCAGGGGACACCGGGCTGCACAACCACACCAGCACAACTCCCAGCCCAGCCTGGTGAGCTCTGCTAGAGCAGTGGATGTTGTTTTGGTTCCAAGCCCCAAACCTTCCGAGTGGGAGCAGTGCTGGGTGAGCCCACAGATGGCACGGTGCAGGTGTGGGTACCTGAGCACCTGCCACTCTCCATAGGCACCTCTGAGCACAGGACCCAACTGCACCCCTGCATCCATGCTGGATGGACAAGATGCATGGCCACAAGGTGCTTGCAGAGGTGCAAACCCAGGCTAAACATTCCCTGAGGTCCTGGAGCTGGTGATCTGAAGGCAAAAGGAGGCTGGCTGGATTTCTTTTCCAGCTGTGACTTTTCCTGAACATGCTGATAAAGCTGCAAATCTGCATTTGGCCGGCTTGCCCCAGCTGTTCCCAAACCTCCCTGCACAGGGAAGCTTGGATGTTGAAGGCTCAGATGCCAGCCCCTCCTTTCCGCCCAAACTGAAGTGATCCATGTGCCCCTGCAGCCCTCCCCTTGGCACGTGGCAGGGCACGGCTGGGTCAGGGAGCACTGGGCTCCATGTGAGGGGCAGGGGCACAGGGCCTTGCGAAACAGCGCTGTGAACACTGCTAAGGACGGATGTGGATGTGGAAAACTCCCCCGAGCCCCAGTGCTGCAATTCTGTCGTGCTTTGCGGCTGGGGGAGATGCCAGCAGAGCTCTTTGAAGCTCTGGGATGGTGCATCTACCAAGAGCTTGGTCCCCAGCCCAGGGAAGGCAATGCCACCTCCAGGGTAGAACACAGGAGTCCCTTTTTGCCATTGATACTAAGAGCCAGGATGCCAAACAGCCTCCATAATTAAAACCCAATCAATCTCATGAATGAGCAAACATTAATGGTAACCGCACACAGCCCCAGCAACAACCTCTCCCTCTGCATGTCCCTGGGGAGGAGGCGAGGGGGGATGTTCAGAGATGTGGACTCTGCTGCTCTGCTTTCCCACTCCAGAGAAAAATCCCTCCCTGCTCTCCTCCAACAGTCCTGCACAATAACATGCAAATCCCATGTCTTCCCAGGGCGCTGCGGTTCTGGGAATGTCAAAGTCATCTTTATGTCTCTATTAAGAGGGAGCCCCAGGCATGGAATATTTTATATTTTTTTTTCTTTTCCATTTATTTTCCTCAAACAGCCTGTAAGTGAAAATTTTCATGGCCAAATCATTAAACGACTACAACTGGTTTTGGCTACAGCCCATCTCTTCTGAACAGTCGAAGGATGCTGGGCTGGGAAGGTTTGTTTCCTTTGACTGATGGTTTTATTTAATTAACTTTAATATTTCAATCCTCTCTGTTCCCTAGACAGCTCTCCCCTTCCCCAAAATATATCACAGTAAATGAGAACCATGCAGGACGTCTCAGCCGACGAGTGCCCCTGAAGCCTCACCAGGTCCCCAGCACAAGGTACAGTTCTCCCTTCATTCTGTGGAAGTTGTGGGTGATGCTGTGAAGGCAAAATGCACCCAGGGGTGCTGGGCAGAAGCCAGGTCCCACTGGAGGGTCTGCTGAGCAAGGGAAGGAAGGATGGACTCAGCCCCACAGCTGGAGCTGGAATCCGGTTTGGCCCCCAGTGCCATGAGTCTGCAGGGCTCAGCCTGGCTTCTGCCTGCATTGCAGGGCCATTGTTTTGGGGGACAAACCCAAGCCAGCCTCTTCTGCTCTGGAATTTATCCTGGTTCCAGTATAAAACCTCAAGCCTGGAGATGACTTTTCCCCTTTAGCTTTATGACTGGCCTATGGCTGCCCCTTGCTCCAGATCCCTGCACCTCACAGCACCACACTCCACAGGGATGTGCAGACTCCATGGCTGCACCTATTCCACTGAGACCCTGAGCTGTGGGGAGGCAAATGGAGTGTCCATGTATCCCACAGTGGAGCTCTGCATCCCTCCCTGTGTGGCACAGCTCCTATCTGGGCTGCAGGAGTCCAGCACAACCTCCAGCACCTTGAAGCGAGGAACCCCACCTCAAGCTCTACCAAGAAAGTGTCACACACTGAAACAGTGGAATATCCACAGTATTTTCTCCCCTTCTGCCTCTTAGATGACTCTTCCCTCTTCTCAAGGACGTTGTTTCTCATCCCCCACTACATCCCAGAGCCCACTGCCATGAGCTGGGAACCTGCAGCCTCAAGGCTGCTCATGGGCAGGCAACAGCTCCAGTAAAGGCCAGAGGAGGGTCGGCATCATCTTCACGGAGCTTCTGCGGAGGGGATTTTTCCCAGAAAAGCAGCAGGGGTGTGCCCTTCCCCATCTGACATCCCCAGCAAGCGGCTGTTGTGAAACACCCCATCTGTTTCAGCTTATCTGGAGGCAAATAAAGCTCGGAGCGAGAAAATAAGACTCCAGTGTATATTTAGAAATGCTGGATTTGGTTAGCAGAGACCGAAGGCAGCGCAGGGCCTGGGATGGAGCAGCGATCGTTTATTCTGATGCCATTGCTTTGGTGTGAAGGAATCCATCCTCCCGGGGAAAGGCGAACGCATCCCAGCGCAGGCCACCAACGGGATCCAAAGCCAGCATCCCTCTATCCCTCTCCCTGGCTGGGACCGGCTGCCACGTGGCCACAGAGCAGGGGCTGCAGTGGGGCTGAGAACCCCTGTGTCCCATCGGCTTGTGCCTTCCCCTGGGAAAAGGTCTTGCTGCCTGGAAAAGGGATGGAGAGGGGTGGCTTTCTTCATCAGCTTCCTTGAAATCCACACTGACTGCTGCGACCATGGTGGGGAACTGGAGAGTTCAGGGATGGAGCTTGTCCTGTGTTGCAGCAAGTTTGGGTGTATCTGTCCACCTCTGGCTAGAGACCTGAGGTGGGAAGCATCTGTCCCTCTGGAATCCTGGAAGTCTCTAGGGCTTGCTGAAAAGGTGAAGGAGCAGCTGCCATCTGCTGCTGATCCCTATCATCCCACTTTTCTCCATGTCCATTACAGGGTCTGCAGGCCCAGCAGTGTATTCCCAAAGGCTGGGCATGACTCAGGAGGAAGAAGAGGTGGTGGTGGTGTGGTGGCTTTTCTGGGAATTCCATCACTTCCCACTAGTCCCAGTGCCCTGGTCAAGGTGAACTGGTGTTTACCTTCCTGCTGCTCCAATGGCTCTGGGCTGTCAGTTCCCTCAGGGAGGGCCACCACATGCACTCGGTGGGGTGGTGGCATGGGGACACTGCTGGCTTCTCTGAGCCTCCCATGGGGCACAAGGCTGACCCACAGGCAGTTCTGTTTTGGGGTCATAATGAGGTCAAATTGGGCACTTGCTGGGAGATTTCTTTCTACCCCTAAACTGAACCAACTTGTAAAGACAAAGCAGTCCTGAGCAATTCAAACCGTGGCTGAGCAGAGCAGCTCAGAGCGTGCTGAAGTCAGCAAGCTCCCACCAGGCTGCCTGGGCAGAACCTGCCTCCCACCTCCTCCCAGCATCGCTCATCAAGGAAAAATGTCATAGACTGAACAGATTATGAAGTGTTGTCAAGGGAACGTGACAGTCACTGCAAGACGTACCCACAGGCACACGCATGGCTATGTACGGATTCACCCACTACACTGACTTCCTCCAAAATCCATGTGGGACTTCATGCAGGGCCTGAGGTCTCTTGATCCTCCAACTCAAGAGCCTTGTTTTGCCATCTGGGAGTTGATCCAATTCCCCCCTTTCCCATTTTTAATGCAAAACTGCTTCTGCCAGCCTCACAGCAATTCTTTGCTTTTTAGCACTGAGATGGGGTTCAGTTAAACTTAAACAATCAGACTCTGAACACAAGAAATGTCTCATTAAAAAAGCCCACCAGCACTTCATGGAGCAATTACACCAGTGCTGGGACCTTTACAATGCCTTTGTCAGCCTGAGCATGTGCCCCTGGTCCAGGCCTGGGGTCCTGGCTGGCCTTTAATTCAAAAAGAAAATACCCAAAGTCATGAGTAAAGGGAACAATTCCAAGTGCAAAGAGAAGACTGCAAAAGCTGAGACAGGAGAGGGGGAAAGAGAGCAGCACACCTCTTCTCGCACAGTATCTGAAATGAAACAGCTACTTTGGGCTTGGTTTTTTAAAGTTAATGCATTACAGCTGAAGTCATCTGGAAACCAACAGTGGCAACACCAAGCACTGGTGAAATAAAACGTTTGCAAGCATTCTGGCCCTGAAATGCCCAGCTCTGCCCCAAGGTGAACAGCAGCGCTGCAGCTGGATCCCCTTCTGTGCCAGTGCCTCACTGGGATGCCAGTGGGGGTAAAGAAACTGCTGGTTTGTTTCTGGGCTGGTTTTCCAGCTGTCCACCACATGCAGACCAGAGGTGAGCCAGGCTTAGCTTCTCTGGGGTCTCTGCAGGACCATGGTGACACTTCTGCTGAGCACACACAGGTGGCAGGACAGCATGGGACAGCCTGTGGGAGCAGGAAGGCATTTTGGTGCAAGCTCTGCTCTCCTGCCACCCCTTTTCCTGAGGTGACCACCATCACTTCTCCAAGCTGGCTCTGAGACTTGGGCTGGTCTCATGGCTTGGGGTAGGTCCTCTGGGCTGGGACTGTTCACACTGTCCTGCTGCCCTCTGATCCTCACTTTCATCTTTGCAATGTGCCCAGTATCTTGCCAGAGTGAATTTCAAAGCACTGGACAAGAGATGCCCAGCTCTTCAGAGCAGGGAACAGGCCTGGCACCTATCTGCAGAGTCACCTGCTCAGGAAACAGGCTGCACCTCATGCAGGGACTCTGCATTGAGTCCTGGCAAACAAAAAGAACTCCTATTTCCTCTCTTTTTTCCCTTTTACACTGAAATGGTTTATGATTTACTGCTGCTTTATTGCTTTTACAGTCCAGAAGGAGGATACCTGAGGGAATTTTAGCTTTAGTACACCCCCAGGAATAATCACATCCTCCCACAGGCAGAAGGGAGGTTTGGTTTAATGTGTACTCACTCCAATGCCTACAAAAAGCTCAAGCCTTTGGGGCCCTGTACAAACCCCACAGCACTGCTGCTGCAGCTTGGGGGGCTCAGTTCTGTCTCCACTCACTGCCTTCCTCTGCTCCCAGCAGTACTTGTCTGGGATGCTGCAGGCCTTTTACCCCCAGGAAAGCATCTCCCAGAAGTTAAGGAAGAGACATGGAAGGGAGGGAATTCTGCCTGGGGCATCTTTGCTCTCTGACAGTGCAAGGGAGATGGTTTCAGATCTGATCTGCTCTCTTCACGTGCTCCTCTTGGCTGCCAGCCTCTACTTCCCTGCTCAGCATGGACCAGAAATGACCTCCCACCCCAACACTCTCGGGGCCAGACCTTGATCTCTTCCCAGTGCACCTCTTCCTCCAAAGGGCACAGCTGTCTGCCGCTGGGAGCCTCCAGACCACAGCAGCTCAGCCTGTACTGGGTGGGCTCTTCAGCAATAAATCTGCCATCACAGCTAATTAATTTAAGGCACAGCAAGTGAGACATGTGAGCCTTCAACCAGCTGGGGCCAGGCTGGAATCCTGGAATCTCCGTGTACAGCTGGAGCCAGGCTGGAATCCTGGAATCTCTGTTTACAGCTAGTGCAAAACCAAAAGAACTAAAGGCTGCTCACCCGCTTTGTTTCAGGCACCAGGTCATCCTTCATCCTCCTTTTGGTCCAATCCCTGGCCAGCTCATCCTCTGCTATCTCCTGGAGGTGGAAGACGGCGACTTGGGCCGACGTCCGGCGGATGCGGCCGCTTGGGGTCCTCTCAAAATCTTCTACAGGACCAGGCTCTGGCTTCACCTCTGGCTCCTCTGGAGGCTGCAAGAGAGACAGAGTCAGGGAGGGCATGACAAGAGAACAAGCGAGCTCTCCAGCCCCAGGATGGGGATGCTGGGATTTGGGCTGTGTCTTTCCAGGCTTGCTTTGTGCCTGCCCTGGAGCATGGGAGCAAGGGGAGCACCCGCCTCCCTCAGCCCAGCAGCAGCCATAGACTGTGTCCCTCCATGCTCCCACGTGTATAAATGTCTCCAGTTATTAGACTTAGGGAGTGATTAGTGTCGGATGCACTGTCAGTAGGGATCAACAGAACAAAAAGGGATGCTCCCCAGGGATAGATCCTGCCACCCCAGCACTGGCAAGCAGCTGGTGCTTTTGAGGGAGCAGCCTGAGGTCTGTTTTTTTTCCTGCACAGCATAGATGCAGGGTGGAGCAAAGCCCTGTGGGCACTGGGGAAAGGGAATGCTGCTGATCACTCCCATAAAGCAGCATCTTTGGAGAGGTGGAGGAAGGTGCACCCTGCTCCCCCCAACACTGCATGGTACAACACACATGCATGGTGATTTGAGGGAGAAAACAACACCGGCCCGACGTCTGCACCTGCCTTGCCCGGCCCGGCCCTGCCCGGCTCTGTCCTGCCCACGGGCTCCGCAGCTCTGCAGTCCCCCCCGGGGGGGGATGGCCCAGCTCCTCGGGCTGTGGGGGCCTCCGGGGGGCTCACCGAGGCCGTGTGTTCTGACCGCACGTGATAGTCGTGGCCAGCCTTGGATTTGTACTTCTTGCCACAGTGTGGGCAGCTGAACACGGGCTTGTCGGCCTCGGCAAGCTGCTTGCCACACCGCTTCTGGTGGTACTGGTAGCCCATCAGGCTGGAGAAGTTGGCCACGCAACCCTATGGAGATGGGGAGAAGGGGAGGGTTAAGGAGGGCTGGGGTTTCACGTGGCCACGTTGAAAAGGTTGGGGTGCTGTTTCTCCAGGGAGGAACATTCCCGAGGAGCCCACTCTGAAGAGCAGCTCTGCCAACCCATCCTGTCCAAGCGCTGGGGAATTTGACAGTTCCCAAAGAGCCAGGCAAAAGCACAACAGACAATGCCCTGGAGGGATGGGAGGAGCTGTCCCTACCCCGGCACTCCCCGCCCCAACACACGGACAGAGCTCTCTGGACAGACACACAGCAGGCAGCGGGAGGGGAAGGCGCTGAGGATGGGCTGCCTGCACGGACAGCAAAGCACCCGCGGGACAAACCTCTGCCACACGCCTCCCTTACCTGTTCGTGACTTGTCTGCAACCCGCTCGCTCTGGTTTTGGTGTGGTTTGGTTTTATGCTGTGCCCAGGACAGGTTGTGCTCCTTGCTGAACTCAGGAGGCAGAACCTGCCCTCCAGCGCTCCTCAGTCTGCCCTGTGCCCCCCCTCCTGCAGGGCTGTCCTGTTGCTGGAGTGCCCAGAGCCACTGGGACAGGGATTGGGATGGCTGAGCTAAGGTGGAAACGTTGAGCACATGCCAAGGGATGCCTGGAGAGTACATGTCCCCTTCTGCACGGGACTCTCTCCTTCCACTTTTTCACAGAACGAGAAACAAGAATTGTTCTCGTACCTCATTGGGGCATTTCAGTTTTCCCATCTGCTTTAGCACTTTCCTCAGCCTTTCCCGCTCTTCCTGTTCACCAAGTCCAGCGGTTTCCACAGGAACAGGCTGGAAACAAGGAAGTAACAGAAGCGACAGAGTCAACCATTTACTCATGTCCTCTGTGCCAGGAATGGACGGTAAAGCCCTGCCTTGCAGGGAGCTGCCCTGGGCTGGATGGAACCTCTCATTAGGAGAGCTGGATCTCCCACTGCTTTGTTGTTATGTGCTGGATCTGCTCATGCCTTTCTTGTGATTACACCCAAAGGGCCAGCTGAGAAACCCAGGAGCTGTTCCTGCACAGAGGATTCACCAGCAAGACTGGAGAGCAGGAGATTAAGGCACAGGTAAAAGACAAGTCACAACTGGTAAGCATGGGACATGTAGAAATGTAGTTATGCCTTGCCCTAGTATCTCAGAGAAGTACAAAATTTATTCATGATAAATTTTGTGGCTGCTTCTCCCATGCACATTGAAGAGCTAAAGACCAGATTTTGAGATTCGTGCAAGGCAGAACCCGTCAGTCCCAGATTTGCAGGCACATTTTTGGAGGCAGAGCTTTGCCACTCAAAATCCACCTCACCATACTCACCAGGTCTTCCCCATGTTGGGATCTGAAACCCTGTTTTATTTTTTCAGTCCTCTGCTCTACTTATCAGGATCAACATGAGCCTACCTCACTACCTGAGGAGGAAATGCTTTCCTTGGCAGGAAGGAGGAAGGCCACCATCCAGGCTGAGCAGTGTGAAATGCTCCAAAGGTGGATCCCTCCTTTACAAAGATCATGGAGAGAGGACTTTTGATGGAAGGCTTCCTCACCTGCATGGAGAAAGGAGGCACAGGACGAGCACAGCCCAGCTCCCTTACCTTACTGACGTGTTCAGCCATGGTGTGGTAATTCAGCCCAGCTTTGGACTTGAACTGCTTTTTGCAGTGCTGACACTTCAAGGCATCCTGCAGCTGAAGGAATTAAAGGCAAGTCACCAGACAGGCCACATCCTTCCAAGGGCTGCTGTTGCTGCTGCTCAATAACCCCGTGGGTGGCTGTTGCTGCAGCAGTACCCAGTGGTGGGACCCAGCAGGCAACACAGCACCCCTGTTTCCCATCCCAGGCCCTGCCTGCAGCTCAGAGATTTCTCTCTGTTGTCCTGGATACTGTTATCAAACCCACATGCCCCAGTTTTTGGAAAACATTCCATTTTGGATTTAGATTTAAAGCCTCACTGGCAGAGAACATCTGGATCTGGTGTCTTACTCTTCCTGTTAAAGGGTTAGAGAGAGAAGAAGCTTTGATCTACCAATGCCAGTGGACTGTGCTCTGCAGTTCTGTTAAGTGAGAGAGATGCTGGCATACAGTGCAATTTCTGGGTGCCTGAGCTGTGTGAAATTAAGGACACAATCACAGGAGGATATTTTCTACCTCTCATTGCCCTGCTGTTTGACCCAACTCGGCCTCCTGAGTGTGTGGGGAGATGCATTAACTGCACACCCCGAGGTACAAGGGGCACTTGCACAGTGGCTGAATCAGATCTTGACTTTTGCTGGGGCAGGGACCAGAATCTACTGATTCAGGAGGTTCATGCTCTGGGCACCAAGAGACAGAGTATCTCAACAGGGAGCCAGTGCCTGGCCAGCGGTGGTCATTCCTGCTTCTCCTGACAGATGATTGAAGGGAGAGTGGTGAAGGTGAAGCAAGACTGAACTAAAAGCTGAAGAGGCAATGAAGATGGATCTGCAAATCTCTCCTCATTATGGAACTCTGGGAAAATGAAGAATAGACTCACTGCAGTCAATTGGGAGTGACTCATAGTAGCTGCACTTCCATCAGTTAATCTTGTCCCAGACCCAAGCACTTCACCCTAACAAGGTGGATGCTAACAGCTCCTTCACTCATTAGATGCCACTAGCAGCAAATTTGGGATTTACTCCTCTGGTCAACACTTAAAAACATACCATGTCCACATTCCAACAAGCCCTCCCACCAGGGATACCAGGAGAATATAACTGCCCTTGCCTCCTTCAGGCCCAAGCACGTTGCAACCCTCTCCATCCCTTAATTCCTTTCCAAAACCAAAGGAAACAAGTCACAAAGCAGACTGCTTAGTGCAGACTGCTCTTTTTTTTAATAAGAGTTTTGAGAGCCTGCACATCCTTTTCCCATTGTCCAGCTAAGGAATATATCAGTCATTAAAAAGAGGGGTGGCTCTGATAGGGATCCCACATGGCTGTAGCAGCAGGGTCTCACTAAGGTTGTGCCACAGGTTCGTCTCAGAGATGGAATGCTGAGAGCTGGACCTCTGGTCCACACACCTGGAGCTTAGGGACTGTCCTGCCTGGGTTTCCATGAAGCATCCCAGCTCCCAGAGCAGCACAGCCAGCTCTGGCAAGGACTCTCCCTCTCGGGAAGTGTGACAGAACACCCACTCCATGGGCTGGAGCCCGAAATCTTCAGCTGAATATAGGGCTGGCATATTTCCAGCAGAGAAGACACTGCTGACTGCTCCAGCAGAGCCCTGCTCAGCAGGTCATCTGGCTGTGCAGCCTGCACAGAGCCAGCCTGGCCTGGGAGATGCTCCAAAGCAGAAGAAATATGACCAGTGATGGCCAGGATCCCCACTCCACTGAGGCCAGGAGGATATCGGAGGCGGCAGGATTCTGCCCACTGTTGCTGTAGGATGGGGTTTGGGAGGGAGAGCAGCCTCCCACTGCTGTATAAACAGCAATGGCAGGGGAAGCATTTACAGCAAATGAATGTGGAATCAAAGCCCAGCCACATATTTTCAAAGCAGGAGGCATCGATCCCACGTTGGCTTTCTGTGGCGACGACTCCACCAGGTGACGGATGAAGATGTAATCCTGTGCTCTGATGGATGGTGGTGTGACACAGAGACAATTTTTCACTGCACCATTACTGAACTCCTGCATCCTGACAGCCTGCCTGAGCACATCCAGGCTCAGAGTCTCCCTGAGACATGCTCTCATGCAACCAGTTGATCTGGTCTGATACAAGGCAAAGCACACAGTGAAACCCCACAGCCAGGGCTCCAGAGGAGGCCGGATTAGAGACAACCCCAACAATCTCTCCAGCCTTAAAACTATTTGTTTAGCTACTAGAAATACCTGACTCTGTTGAGACACTGGGGCAAAGGGATTCAGAATTGCTGAGAATTAGTGTCCAAATCCCTCTGAGTCAATGCAAGCCAGCCAGCAAGCTGAAGATGACCAACAAGTGTTCTATTAAACACAGTTGAGAAAGGTTTTAGGAGCATCACTGCACATTTGTGAGAGGCAAAGATACACATCCATTACCCCCCAAATCCATGTGTTTGACTGAATAAAGCAAGGCCTTACTTTCTGGCAGACATCCATGTGTTTCTTGAGCCCCACAATAGTTTTCCTGGTTATAACACTGCAGGTTGGACAGGAAACTTCCCCCTTCTCACTGATCTCCCGCTGCCACTGGTCCTCGGGGTTTGCTGGTGAGGGAGAGAAGAGAGGTGTTACATCCAACATGCCTTGGCTGCTTGATTTGAGACGTTGAAAAGCAGTGAAGTGGGAAAGTTTCTGATATTAAAAAAGAGATAGGCTCTCCCAGGCAAAGCCCAAACGGGTCCCACTCTCCTGCAGCTGCCCAAGTAAACTGGGTCACTGGGTCAATTTTATGTGGAGTTACCAGACCTGGTGACCTGGGGAAAGACTCAGGTCTTTCCAACCACTCTGGTATCCTGCACACTGGGAGTTATAAAAAGGTGATGATGCCCCCAGCCACCTGATCCTGCCCTGCTTGGAATAACTTCCCCCTGCCAAATGAAACAATTAGCGGGAGTGAAACAAAGGTGAGTGGCTCAGCTCCATCCGGGCATGTGCCTGGAAAGCTCCTCTGGCAATCCTCTTCCCGACAGACACGGAGGAAGCTGGGGGACTGCTGGCTTCCAGGCATCTGTTTATTTGAATGGCTGTGACTGGCCTTTAAAAAACACAAAATAAGAGATATGTGGGGCCAAAAGCAGCTCCCTGGCCCAGAGTTCACGCCGTGTTCTCAGCAGAGCAGCGCTGGCCTTCCAGCAAGGGAAGCCTGGGCTGAATAAAATCTGCCAAGTGTGTTTATTTGGATGCTCTTGCATGGCTGTGAGATCAGAGAGTCGTTTATTTGAATTTGAAAGCAGTGCAAGGCACTGCAGCTGTGTTTATCTTGCACATCCTGTGTTCCTCCTGCTGTCAGAGCTCTCAGGGAAAGCAAGCAACCTGTGCTGCGTGTAGGCTGCACCTCGAGGCTCAGGGAAAGCATAATTATGCCCAGAGTTATGCACTGGTGTTATTCATGGGAATGATATTAGAAAAATGCCATCATCACATGGGTCACATGCTGACTCACAGTGAAGCCAGGTGGAACTTGGCTCTCAACTCCCAGCACTTTCATCACCTGACCTGGCAGTGAACTGAAGGCAAGGTGCCCCTCAGTACGTCATTTGTGGCAGCACCAACATTTTAGCAGCAGTGGCTGTTTCCACATCTGTGTTTTATCTCAAAAGGGTGGGAGCTGTGTGCTTCTACCTCTGACTTTCTGCTGCTTCTCCTGACAAACCTCCCAGCAAACAACCCACTGGGCCAAGAGGGTGGGGGGACCACGAGCTGAAGGTGAAGGTGGGGATGGAGGCATGAAGACAGGGGCCATGCAGGCTTGGGGTGGTGCACAGAAAAGGAGCTACACTGCACACAGAGCTGCTGCCTGTGCTTTGTCCCCACCAGCCTCACCTGCTGGTGGATGCACAGGTGTTTCCTTCTTCACACCAACTCCTGGAGGTTTCTTTTTCAGCTCTTCCATGTTGGCATTTCCCTCCAGCTTCTTGGCTCGATGAGCTTTTGCTTTGTCCTCTGCTTTGACAAGACCTGTAAAGAAAGAGGATTTTTATTCACTACTTGCTTTAATGCCTTCAGAGCAATTCACATTTAACAGGTAAAAAAATCTTTCCCTCTAAGCCAGGGACACTGAGCTGGCTGCATGTCTGCCAAGGCTGTACATGTAGGCTCAGGTCCATAATTATGACAAGCAATATTTTAACAGCTTGTGGTGTTTTACAAACAGCATCATTTTCCCCAACACAAGTTTATGAACTATGGAAACTCCATGGCAAAGTGAGGTAGGATGCCTCCAGCCAGGCAGACAGGCTGGGAAGAAGGGAATAAGGTGTTTTGCAAGAAACTGAAGGAGGGAATTGGAACAGCAAGTTCAGTGTGTGAAAGGGATGTTCCTGCTGACGTTCCTGCACTGGAAAGGCTGTTTAACTCCCCTAGATCCCCAAATCCATGTGCAGCTCAGCCCTGTGCTTGCGCTTCCACAGAAGGTGCTGGAGGCAATGAGGTGACTGCCAGGTCAGATCCACGTCCCCCTAAACCTGGGGGTTTGACTCTTGCAAACCCAGGGTCTAAATGGACTCAGCACCCCATGATGTGCTGGGGCAGTGACTGCTACATGGAACTTGGGGAGCTTAGGCAAACCCCTGCCCCATCTTCACCTTCCATCTGAGGCACTGGGTCATGGGGACACCTTGTTCTCCAGGAACCCACAGCAGATGGTTCAGTCTCCAGCAGCGCCTCTGTGGGGAGGATAAGGGAAACAAGCCCAGACTTCCCAGGAGCCAGAGGAAAGGAAATCACAGAGACTACATCCAGCCTGCTTGTCAGTGTTCAATTCTTTCAAAGCCATTAGTGCCTCTCCCCCGAGTGCCTCATACTGGAAGGTGCTGCCTCCTGCAGTGCCTGGAAATCTGCTTCCTATTTCTCTGGCTGAACATATCTCATAGTCAGCCTGAATCCAGTTGCTCTCATTCCAGGGATGCTCCAGGATTCCCCCTCCTTCCCAGCCCATTTGAGTGTATTTATGGAGCATGACCAAAGTCCCACTTGCTCTTGCTTTGTCAGGCTGCAGCAGCCAATTCCTGGGCCTCCTCTCAGCAAACATCCCAGCAACATGTCTCCTCTCCCTTGGATTCATTCTCCTGAATGTGGGCGACCAGCCCAGGAGATGGAGGCTGAGGGATGGGTGCGTCACGAGCCTTTCTACGCAGCAGAGCTCTTCCCGACGCCGCTGGAAACGCTGCGACACGCAGCATGGTGGGGTGCTGATGAGGTGATGTTTCTCATATCTCACTGGTGTCAGCAGCTCGTGACTCTTGTGTTACAGATGAACATACCCCGATCCTTTCCTCTGTCCCCTCATTTCCCAGCGCCAGGCTCCGGAGCAGAGCAGACAGGGTTGTTATCAGTCCCAGCTCTGCTGCTGCTTTTCACTCCCTTTATGGCTCGCTCGTGGTAAAAGGTGCCAGATCCTCCAGTGTGAGATCCTCGGGGTTGTCTGGCTCCACCACAGGGAGGGATCTTGGGGAAGGGACTTCCCTGCAAAGCCCTGGGGAGAAGGTACAACCTACAGCTGCCCAGAGCTGTTCTGCATTACCTTTCAGTCCAAATGTCCCCGAGATGGATGGCTGCTCCCCCGTAAACTTCTTAGGAGTTTTCTGTTTCCTTCCTGACTCAAAAGAGAGAAACAGAGAGAGAGATTTGGTCAAATAACTGTACTGCCAGGGGGATTCATCAGTCCCGGGGCATGGGGTGGGCACACACTCCATGTTAGGAGTGGGTCAAAGGCTGTCAAATGAAGCACCCACCCACTAAACACCAACAGACTGCTGCTTCCCACTCCACAAAATCAGCATAAATCTGTTATTCAGGATTAATATAATGAGTGAAAGTGGTGGCTCTATCTAGTGCAAAAGCTAAGCAGTTCCCACATGTGGCTGTGGTGATTTGCTTTGGTGCTGCAAGCAGTGGAACACCAAACCATGATGGGGACAACCACTGCCCTACACTAGCTCAGCAGTGGCCATGGACAGAGAGAGACTCCTCACTCTGTCCCAGTCCTTCAGGAAGATGGGTATGCCAGAACCATTCTGGTTTAACCTCACACACTCAGAGAGAACAGACGGGCTGACATGGCAGCTTGCTGTGCTGCTAGGAATTCAACCCATTTCCAATGCTATCATAGGATTGTTAAAGTTGGAAAGATCTCTAAGATCATTGAATCCAACCATCACACAGGTCCTTTAGAAATATTTCCACCACAGCTGCAACAAGGTTTTAAATTCCAGTGAAGCTGCAAGAAACTGGAGAGCAGGGCAAGTCATCAAGGTCTGTAAACAAGGCTTGGCCATCCTTTGCATTCAGAGACACTCTCAGCAGTATTGGCTGCAGCAGATCCCCTTCCCAAGGGACACCTCCTGAACCAGCGTAGCCCTGGGCTCTAATCTTACTGTGCTTCATCCTCTCAGGGTCTTCCTCCTGCAGCGAGGCCTGGCTGCCCCGCTGCTGCCCGATGTCCTTGCCACTGGAGGATTTGGCTGTGGGGGTGGCAGCTGCCATGGCCTCAGCTGCTGCAATCTGGAACTCCTTGCTCTCCCGGCTCTCTGCCAGGCACTCGCCATTCTCCGCGTGCTCCTGGGCCACGGCTTTTTCCGTCTTTGCCTGTTTGGGATGGATGGTGGGGCAAGCTGAACTCTCAGCAGGTCTAGGGCAAAGCACAGAGGGCTTGTTTAAAGAGGGCTTGTTAGACAAGTGTCCTGACACCTCTCCCCCCTCGCCAGCCCAGGTTGTAGGAATGGAGGCAGGCATGTTCCCCTTCTCCCAACCATCCCCGTGCCACTGCCATGCAGCCCAGCCACAGCCTGGTACCTTTTCTTTCCACTGCTCTTCCCAATGGCCTTGGGCACTTTGTTTTCTGCTTTGCTGGTTGGCACTGGCCGATCCAAGTGATTCCAGAGCCGATGCTTTTCCAGCTGGGTTTTGGAGGTGAAGGCAGCTTCGCAGTATGAGCATGAGTATGTCAGCTTCTCTGAGATTGCACCCTGAGTGGAGCAGGGAGAGGCAGGTGAGCACAGATGTTAGATCACAAAAGAGAGGCATTTTCTGACACAGGTATGAACATAAATCATGTGTAGTACCCTTCTGCACTTCCAAACGATTACCCAAAGTCCACGATCCCTCTGGGCCAGGCCTCACACTGAGCTGCAAGGATCTCAGACCCTCTCACACACACACCTCACAAACTGCTCCTGGCCCACCTCTGCCCTCCCCATTTCCTCATTTTAACCTCATGTTTTTCTTGGTGTTTAAGGCCTGAGAGCAGCTTTACCCTGCAGATGGTAATGCAAGAGCCAGCCATTGGAAAGGACAGACAGTTCTCCAGTCTCCTTACCCCTTGGCAGCGCTGATAGTGGTACTTCAAGCCATAAATGCTGGGGAACTCCAGCCAGCAGCCTGAATTGGGACATTTCACCCGAGAGTGGGCTTTGAATTCGTCCTTCCACTGGTTCATCAGGGGGAGCTGGGAAGAGGAGAAACAAGAGATAGCTGAGTGAAGAGCACCCTGTGCCTGTGTGTGTGCTGATGCATCCCAAGGGAGCTTGGAGAACACATGGAACCTCTGATCACTCCCATCCATCCTTTCCATTTTCCACCACCAGTCATGAAGGGGACCCCAGGGGTGTGTTTCAGTTGTTTCAGTGTATCAGTGCTCACACCAGTGAGAGCTGCTGGGACAGATGCTGCAGACTCCATAGGCTAATGATTTCTGCTGAGGCTTTACCTCGCTGTGCTTCCCAGAGCACACACACACTCCCTACCAGGGTGGGGAATAAATCAGGCCCGAAGTCACCTGGCTGATTTAATCACCCCACATTTCATCTAGTCCATAAATCACCCCATGCCCCTGCTCTCACGACAAACTGCTCCATGTGTTGTCCATGCTACCAGGCAGGAATTAAACTGCACAATTCTGCAGGGAATAAATCACCTCCTTGCCACTGCTGCCGGCTCATTAGCCAAGCCTGACACGACTGTGACAGGATCCAGTCATCTGGACATGGCCCTGGGAAAGCAAGGCTGGAAAGGGGTACAGTTCCTTAACCAGGGTTTTGGAAAATAATGGATGCCTGCATGTAAGGGTTGAGGGACCGAGATCTTGCTCAGCCCAAGACAAGGCTGCTCTGGAGATTAAATTACAGGGAAGGAAGGCTGAAGGTTTAACAGTGCAATAGGGCTGGCTAGAGTGTACAGTGCAGGGCACATCAGACAGAGTGAAGCAGGGAGGGCTCAGGGACTGGAGTGTTTGGGGTCTTACAGGGATGTCTTTCAGCGCCTGGTTCTCAGCCTTGGGTCTTCCTTTCTTCCTGCCTTCAGTTTTGTCACTGGTTGCATTTCCTGCAAACAGACACAGCACAATCACCAGCCGTGCCAGAGGAGCCGCTGTCCCAGTAGTTCTGCTGCCCAGCCCCAGCTTCCTGCTTCCTGCCTTGTGCCCTCAGCTCTAGGCTGGCCATTCTCTGTCCTAGCAAGGATGGAGATGCCCCTCTGGAAGGCAATGGCAGCTCCCCTGCAAATGAGGTGCTGATAAGACGTGACACAGGGAAAAACGGTCTCCTGAACACAGGCGTGTTCATATTGCGGACAGCTGGAGTTCATTCCCTTTAGCAATAAGTTATCCTCCTCTGTTTGCAATTATGGCTTTAATCCCTTCAAGGTAACAGTGGCATCTGGGAAACATTTAGGGCACATGCATTTCCCCACAAAGCCACTGATTTTGGAAGCTCCATCTGAGCGACATCTCTGGGGTCCAACCCTCTTCAGGGGTGCAGGACCCCCTCGGCATCCAGAGTTGCCCTTATCAAGGTAAAGGCAGTGGGATCCTCTCTCTTAGAGGGGATCTGCCCAGCATAAACAGACAGGAGGAAAAATCTCCTTGGGCTTGGAGATTCCTGGATAGAGAAATCAGCCATCCATCAGCGTGACAGCCCTTAGTGTGAGGGTCCCCTGGGGCTTGTACGCTAGCAAGCCTCCATCCCGGGGCCGCGACACAGGAGGCAGCAGATGGCCTGAACTCATTTAAGCCTTTCCATCCTTTGATGTAACACTTAGCTACCAACACGATGAATGGGCGGCGAGACACCCATCTCGTTAAGCCAGACACACGCCTCCCTGAAGGGAGAGACTATCTCCATCCCTCCCCTCCCGCTCCCAGCAACCAGCTCTCAGAGCTGGGGCTTTTTGGCCAGCACAGCCCTCGCTGGTGAGCTGAAGTGAGGAGCAGACACATCGAGACCCAGGCCACCTGTTTTGGCAGCCACACCCCAACTCCTGCCTCTGGGTTTATCCTCTCTGCCCCATCCACCTCCACTGAAAGGACAAATCAGCTCCTTACCCAGCTTGGGCAGCTCTGCCGGTGGGTTTATTCTGGTCTCCGTCCTGCTTTCTTTGCTGGCAGTGGGTTTGTTAGAGCCTGCAGTTTTCCTTCCACCTTTACAGGTATAGGAATCCGCCATCTCTGAAAAAAGCAGGGGAGGCGTTAAAATTCACTCCTCGGAGCTGGGAACAACACATGGTGAAAGCAGGGAGAGCTGCTGGGGAGGGAGGCAAATGAGAAAACCATCACGCAGCCTCAAGATTCCCACAAAGAGAAGAAACGGGACGTGCTTCTGAGTATTTGTTCTACAGTTAAGGCACGCCGCAGACATGGCTGGAAAGCTGCTTTCATTACAGCCTGGCTTCCCCTTCACATACAATGGCAAAGACTTTATTAAAAATTATGGGCTGACTTTGCCCAGAGAAGTAGTGAATAAATGGCTTTTCCTCTTCGTTTATTTCTCCGCTTTCATTTAAGACACCAAAAGCAAAAAAAAAAAAAAAAAAGTGAGTTTTAATGAACAGATGTAATGATAAATTTCCAATTTTCCTTATTAATGGGAAACTGTTATAAACTGAGAATTGTTAATGTTATCTGAATTTTCTGTATTAATAATTCAATTTGGCTTCTCTAAAAATAATGAACGTTAGGAATTATCGCACAAGGCCCACTCTCACTCCTGATGGAAGTGGGCAGTAGGACACCCCTTCATTCAGCAGTGCCAAGAGGAAGCCCACGGCATGACTGGCTCTGCCTCCAGCTTCAAGTTCCTTCTTCCCCTCCTGACAGCACAAGCAAAGGCACATCTGAGGATGGGGGCTGCTCTGGGAGATGCCATATATGGATTTGGAAAAAAGAAGTCCTCCATGCCTCCACAGTGAGAACATCAGGCCCTTGGGAAGAGATTCCTTGGACCACCATCTGGGATGGGATGCTGATGTTCACCCATGCGTTTTTTAAAACATGGATTTGACTCATCACCTGGAATTCCTCCCACATGTTTAGCATCATTCAACTTGAAGGAGCTGATTCCCAAGAGCATCCACACTCATCCTGTCTGTCCTCATGCCCAAAGGATGAAGCAGCATCTCCTGTGTGGCCAGATTGCCAGCCATGCCACCAACATGTGGGACACGAGGGTCTAGCAGTTCTTTCTGAGGTGTCCCCAGGGACTTTCCATGTAGGATCAGGGACTTTCCATGTGGGATGCAGCCCACATGCTCCAAGAGCTGGCAAAAGCTTCCAGCATGTGCTCGGCTGGTGACACATATGTGGTTGTTTGCATGGGCACAAAGGTTAATCGGATCAAGTGAGAAATTCCAGCTTGGCAACTGGCTCTGTGGCATTTGGTGCTGAACATGGGCATTGCTGATTCAACTAATTTGGGCTCTTTTGGTGGGAGAGCTGGGTAGGAGTTTGTAGCCTGCCTGACAGCAGTTCCTTTCTGGAGCAGGCACAGAGAGGGGTCCCTGTGGTTCTTTCCCAAATCACTGCTCCACTCCCACCAGTGTGGGCACTGCTACTGGCCCCAGTCTCCAGGGCCAAAGTGCCAGTGCCCTTCCTTCCCATGCTGTGTCCTGGCACCTCTGAGCAGTCCTCACTCAAGCTGCTCAAAGGAAAAAGGGGAAAAAACAAAAAACAGACTCACGAAAAACCAGTGAAGTGAAAGCTGAAGACAAGATTTCTGTGCTTACAATGGGGTGAAAATCGAGGGGAAACCCACACAACTGACACCTCTATCCAGCCAGGGCTAGTGCCAATTCACCATGGGGGATGGAGCACAGAACTTCCTTGCCTGCCTCGCTGGCCAGCTCGAGGTGACACTCAAAGAGTGACAGTCAGGACAAACCCTGTTGACATCTCTGGTGCTCTCCTCCTTCAACTCATGACACTGCACACCACTGAGCATCCCTCCAACTCTCCCTTCCCAAAACATCCAAAGTGCCCAGCTAAGCTCTGCTCCAGCAGCTGGACACCTCTCATCCCCCTGAACACATTTGTCCCCTCAAAGGAATCCTCTCTACCCAGCTTAAGAGGTTCTGAATCTTCTGTATTTCCACACCAAATACTCCTCTGCATTTTCCCCATTATTTTTTAACCAAAAGAAAAATAAAAATCTCATAAACCTGTCAGCAAGAGCCAAAATCTGCTCCCTGGCCACTGAAACAATCCCAGGGATCACAGAGGAATTGTCCAGGAGACACAGAACAAAAACCAGACCATTGTGGGATTTTTTGGTAACGTTCACACTTCTCACTCATTTTTGAGTAACACACATTGAAAATAGGCAACAGCCTGTGCTCTTCCACACCTTCCTTAAGGTTTTGTTGAAAACTCTTTTGCAACTGGTAATGGGAAGAAAAGGTATCCACAGGTTCTGGTCATAAGCCCGGGGTTGGATGTGATGTGGGAAGGCTGGGCCAAGTAGCATCTTATGAGTTCTCCAGGTCTTTCTAGGTAACTTTTTAGAACTTTGTGGCAACATTTTTGAAACATCTCGTTCCAGGGAAAAAAAGCTCCTGTGAATGCAGGCACCAAAATGTGATGAGTGAAGGCCAAACCAGTATTGCTGGAAGCAAGAGTAAGGAGGAAACCCATGGCTGCGGGAAGGGGGAAGTGACATTTGGGAACGAAAGACACTGTTCCCAAGCCACTGGCAACCCTGTGCAGCTGGAAATTTGGCATAGAATGGGAAAGGGGAAATAATTCCATGCAGAAATGCCTGTTTATTTATTCGGATCAAGCCTGAAGGAGCAAGTGCATAGCCAGGGATGGCTGCAACCCTCTCACAACGTCCTTATGGTTATCAGGGGAAAGTCACCTGCAGACCATGACCCCAAGTTTTCCTGCTGGGATTCCCACCTCAGTTCCAACCCTACAGATGAACTTTGCCACACAACAACTGCCTGGTCACCTGTCAATCTGCTCCACCTACCACCAAGAATCTACCAACAGCTCCAGAAGTACGAAACACCAAAAGCCAAGGGAGCTGCCTGTCCCAGGACAAGCCGTGTGCCAGCAGAGGGGCAATGAGACCAGCACAGGCAGTGAGGCAGTGCCCTTTGGCATCCACACCAGGGATGCCAAAGGGCACTGCCATCCCTGTCACTGTCGGAGGAGCTGTGCTCCCTCCCATGAACTCCTGGCAGAACCGGAGATGCTGGGAAAAACTTGCAGGGAATAAAGACAAGGCAGTGGAGGGAGAGGCTTCCTCTCGAAGAATCGCCCTTGCTGGAGGTTTCCCCAGGAGGCAAGCACGTGGTGGGTGAAGCCCTGTGAGCTGCTGCCTCCCTGAGCACGGCTGGCAGCCGGGCAGCCCGGAGGGACACGGCGCATCCCGTCGCTATCACCCAAACCGAGTGACACCCATCGAGGCTCTCCAGATGGGAGAACCTCACCCGAGGCACGCACACACCGCTCCTGCCGCACATGGCTCTGGCCAGGCGCAGACGAGGCTTTGGAGGGTGTAAAGTTTCTGTTCGAGGCGCGTTATCCCGTCCCTCCCCTCTCCGTCCCCGGGCACTGACATGAAGGGAAAAAAGCCCGCACATGTGTGTCCCCGCACATGCCTGGCAGACAACGAGTCCGCACCGAGCCGCGGGGACTGGGGTGCCCCCTGTCCCGGGGGTCAGTGGGTGGGGGGAGCTCTGCCCGCTGCCGCTGTCACCTCCCGGGCGCGGGGAGCTCTGCCCTGCCGCTCCCGCTGTCACCTCCCGGGCAGAGGGACCTCTGTCCTGTCACCTCCCGGACCGGCCGTGCCACCCGCGTCCCCTCGCTGCCCCTCCCCGCTGTCACCCCGCGGGCAGCGCCTCCCGGGCCTGTCACCCCGCGGGCCCGCGCCCCATCCCCGGGAGGCGGCCGGGGCTTCCCGGCGGCGCGGGGCGGGCCGGGCCCGGCAGGGAGGGCACGGAGGGCCCGGCCCGGCCCGGCCGCGCTCCGGGAGGGGAAGAGCGAGCGGCAAAATGGCGACGCGGCGGCGGGCGGAGCGGAGCGGAGCGGGGCGCGGGGGTCCCCGCAGCGGGGCCGGGCGGGCCGGGGGCCGCTCGGTGCTTACCTCGGCGGGCCGGGCCGCGGTGCGGGGCGCGCAGGGCCGGCACCCCCCGGCCGGCCAGGCGGTGCCGCCCGCCGCCCCCGGGCCGCCGTGCGGGGCTCCCGGCGCGCCCACACCCGCGGCGGCGCCGCGCTCCGCTGCCGCGCTCCCGCCCGCCCCTCGCCGCCGCCGCCGCCGCCGCGGCTCATGCGCGCTCCCCGCCCCGCCCGGCCCAGCCCGGCCCGGCCCGCCCCGCGCTCCTCACCGCCGCCACCGGGCCGCTCCGGCCTCGCCTGGTTCCGGGACCGGCACCGGGATCGGCACCGGGAGGACGGGCGGGGGCGCCGCCCAAGGAGGGCGGGACGGGGCAGCGCCCCCCGGACCGGGCTGACCTGGGCAGGTGCGGCCGGAGCCCGGTGCGGGCAGGGCTGCGCTGCGCTGCCTCCGCGGGATGCGGGCAGAGCTGCCCTCCGCACCTCCGGGCTGTTTGGCCTCCGTCGCACCCGCCGGGGTGCGGGCAGCGTGTCCTGCCCGCCGTCCTGCCCTCCAGGGTGCAGGCGCTGAGCGTCCTGCCTGCCATCTTCCCCTCCAGCGTGCCCCCCCTGCGGTCCTGCCCTCCAGGTCGTAGGCAGGACGCCTTTCCCTTTACCCTGTTCTCCAGGATGCAGACAGGATGACTTGCTTGTCATTCTGCCAAGCAAGGTGCCCTGCCCGTTATCCTTTCCTCCAGGGCGTCCTGGCCATCATCCTACCTTCCAAGGTGTTGGCAGTGTCCTGTATGTCACTGTTTTCTCCAGGGTGTCCTGTTCATCCTGCCGGCAAAGGTGCGGGTAGGATGCCCTCCCCATCCATCAACACATATAAACCCAGGGTGCTCCAGGTCACCTTGTAAAGCCACCCCAGCCCCTGAGAATTATGCTGGGTGTGAGCCTGTTGCAATGTCCATAGGGCCCTTTCCCAGCTCCCAGGCTTGGGATGTCACCCCTGCAGAGTCGCTGACATCTGGGGAGGGGCTGCAGGACACAGCCAGCCTTGGTTACCGGCTGCAGGAATGCATAGCCACACTAGGATCCAGCAGTAGCCCAGAAATTGGGGAAAATCACATTAATTTTGCCACTTGAGAACAGAACCCAGAGCAACCACCGCTGTCAGGGCCACCCTGCCTGCCATTACCAGTGTGTGATCCTGCGGAGCTATAGGGAACTGGGAGGCCCTATGGCACAGTTGTGCGAGAAAAAAAAGCCCAACCCAAGCCGGGAGTTTCCCCGCGGTTTTCCCCTCTTTGTCTCCATTGCGGGGAAAAGAGCTTAATTAACGTCTGCAGAGAGCAGGGAAAGCTCGGTGTAATTGCTAGGTATGATTATCGGTGGAGCGGAGGGTGCTCAGCAGGGTGGGAGGGACAGGCACAACCCACCTTCTTTGTATAAAATGAGGCATATCCGAGGCGGGCTTGCTTCCCAGGCAGGGAGCTGCCTCCCGGGAGAGCTCGGGGTGGCTGTCGGGCAGCAGCTCCACGTGCTTGCTGAGACCAGGCAGCACCTTCGAGGTCCCCTCCTCGCTGTAAACGGCGCCCATCGCTCAGCCTGGCAGCTGTTCCACGTGTACAAAGGTGCCACCATGTCCATTTGCTGCACCCACAAAGGGCAGTTTTGCATCTCTAAGAAGGGGATGAGGGTGAGGGGAGAGAGTGCAGTTTGGCCACGCTGGGTTAGACAGGGGCAGGGAGACTGGGCAGCTACAGACTGGGTGAGGAACAAACAAACCCCTGAAATTATGCAATATAAAGGCACCCACTGTTGTTATTTCCAGGCTCTACTGAGCAGAGGGGGCCAAGTGATGGACTTGAAAAGAGCAGCAAATGTTAAGCAGATGCTGAGGAGTGCTTTGTTTCACAGGCAGAGCTGTGCTGGGAAAGGCAGGAGGAGGAGGAAGAGCAACAGGGGCAGTGGTGCTGCCTTCCTCCATGTGCTCACAGGAAACCATCACATCCCCTCTTGCACTGTGGCTTTGTTGCAGAGGTGGGTTGTGGATGAGAGCTCATCCTTGCAAATCAGCACTATGCTGTGGAGGGGGCCATGTGGTGATTCCCCAGTGCTCTGGCCCCTTGGTCACTGTTACCACTGTCCCCACTGTTCTCACCACTCGAGGCAGGAGGAGGCCAAGGAGCAGCACCCAGGCACACACTGCAGCTGTAGATGCTGGAAAAGATGCTTGGCAGCAGGGATGAAACAGTCCAAGCCATTGAGCATGTAAATTAAATTGATACGGACCCCAGGAAGAGGTGATGAGGGAAAAAACAATTACATAGCCTGTATCAGCGAGGTGCTGCCACCATCCATGCAGTCCTGACATTGCTTCTCCAGCCTCTCAGGCTGGTGCTAAGCAGATCTCCCTGGAGCTGTCCTGTGCCTGCCAGGATGCAGCCAGCACAGTGACCTCCACCCCAACCCAGCAGCAATTTGGGCATCCCCGACAAGGGTCAGTTCTGACTTGTAAAGACACCTGGCCAAGACTTTAAAACTCCACAAATGTAAAAACCACCCTCTAAGGAAAGGCAGGAAATAATCTGGTTTTCTGGATGGGATCTAGAGGCAGGAAAATGCCCCTTGCCCAGAATGGGCCTGGCTGATGGGGCATATGCACTTTAAAAAGTAACTTAAAAGCACATTTTACAATCACAATTAGACACTTTCCACTACACCAGGCTGCTCCAAGCCCTGTCCAGTAGCCACAGCTTCTTTGGACAGTCTGTGACAGTGTCTGATCCATGGGCTGCAGCAGCACCACTCAGACCCTTAAGTCTGTTAGAATAAAATGTGTGCTGGGTCTGCAGAGCCTCTTCCACATGTCACTGCTCTGGAGACATCCCAAAAACTCCCACTAATGGCTGTTCATGTGGAGCTGTGCAGGGCCAGCATCTCCACTGGTGGGATGGTGAGATGCTTAATGCATGGGACTGGGAGCACTGGGAGCACCGGGAGCCCAGACTTCAGCCCATGTCTGCTGAGCCTTGTGCACCAGGCACAGAGACAGGTGAGGGAAAGGGCATGGCTGATACCCAGACCCAGGATGGGGGACTCTGCATTCCCTGTCTCCCAAGGCTTTATCCTGGGATAAAGAATCCCAGCCGGCTGCTGCATCCCCTTTATCCTTGGAGAGGCAGGGGGACAAAGCCCCTTGGAGCAGCCACATGCTCACCCATCCACAGGACAGGCTGTGCAGGGGCTGGGCCGGCTGAAAGAGAGTGATTCCCGAACAAAGAGGGATTTGCAGCTGGTTTGCGCGGCAGCATCCGGGGCAGCCCCAGCCTCCTCCCGCACGCCGCTCCGCAGCCCGGGCCGCTGATTGGAAACCCGAGCCTGCCATCACTCCCACAGCCAGGAATTATGCGGATGGATTTCTTATTATTTCCCCCACCCTGTGCTTGAATGCACTCAGTAAATATAAGCAAAAGGAAAAAAAAAAAAGAAGAAGAGCGAGAGAAAATCCAAACAGATTCAATTTTAGATATGGCGACAAAGCAAAATGGTTGCAGCGCAAAGAGGGAAGACTAAGGGGGGAAAAGCTCCTGCCTTCAGGAGGAGCTGGAGCTGTAAAGCTCCCAGCAGCCCTGAGGCTGCTGTTTATGATTTACAGGGTTGTGGTGACATGGGTGACATGTCCCATGGGGAGCCATCCCAAGCTGGGGGCACTGCAACCCCATAGAGGGCAGAGGGAGCTGCAGGGATGCTGGAGAGAATTGATGATGAAGTTATGTGACTTCATCAAATCCTTTCTAGTTTTAGAAAATTCCTCCTCTGATGGGAAGTGAAGAGGCTAATTTTCTGTGGGGGAGTGTAAAGGATTTTCCTGGAGGCCCCAGTAACAGCCTGTGCAAATGTGCTGCCTGGGAATGTTGTGCCAAAACCAAACCCCAAACTTGCCTTTCCAAAAAAGGCCCAAGTGAAATGCTGTGGATGTTCAGCTTGACTTTGCAGCAAACCTACTGCATCCAGGCTGGGGAACAGCTCTGGTCAACCCAAATAATACTTGTTTTGGATCAATTCTTTATCTCTGTTGCCTTCCCTAGGCTGCCTGACTTCCACTATTTGCTGCCTTCCCTCTGGTGGCTTCCAGCCTGTGGATGCTGCCTCCCCCCTACTCTAGCCTTGCCAGGTGGTCCCATATGTCACCAACCCTGCACCTGCAAACCTGGGACCCCCCTGGTGGAAGCAGCAGGATTGTAGCTGCATCTGCACCCACCTGTCTCCATCCTTGTCCCAGTGAAAGCAGCACAGCCATACCCACACCCACTTCTCTCCCTCTTTCCTGCCTCTGTGCCATGCCCACAGTCCCTGGGAGTGTTTCTGACTCTGGGGAAGCAGAGCGTTCAGAGGGCATCCAGCAGCTGAGAATGAGGACCAAAAATGAAGGAAGTAATACAGGGGAACAAAATGAAATGAAGCAATTATCCCTGCTCTGATACTTTCTAATTAAGGAAAGTGTCACCCTTATTAAGAGGCCATTAATTCATTGTCATAAGTCACCACCAGTGCAAGTACCAAAAACGTGCCTGGGCCATGGAGAGTGAGCAGCTTCCCCTCCTCCTTGCACCACAGGCTCCAGCCCTGAGAGAGAGCTGTTGCTTGAGGACACAGGGCTGCTCATGGATTCTTGCAGGAAATGCCCTGTCCCCACACCCGGGGCTGTGCTTTGGTGTGCTCTGCCACAATACTCAGCCTATTCCAAACAGGGATGAGCCCATCCACCTCCACCTGCCTCCCCGTGACTGCACACTCTGCCCTGTGGGCTCCAAATGGATTTGTGCAAAGCATGTGCTGAGTTCTCAGCAGAGACCAGCTCTTGGCTGCTCTGGGGGACCCAGACACCAAAGAGCTGCCCAAACGTCTCCAGCCCTGCAGTCAAGGCCAGCATTTCCTCCTGCATCACCTCCCATTAACAGCCAGCTCTGTCTTGGCAGCCTCTCATTACGTATTCTGCATGGAGGGCCCCACATCAGCTTAATTAACAAGGTAAGAAAAACGGGACCTTTGAGGAAATCTTAATTATATTATCCATCTCACCCTGAGTGGCACCTGATCCATCCCAACACTGTTTTCAAGTTCATTAGCAATAAATCAAGATTGATTAGTCCTGGATGTGCAGCAAGAACATACAGGAGCAGAAGACTTCTGCTGCCATCGCTGTGAGACTCTGTGTGTGTTCCCAAGACCTGTCTTGTCCTTCAGCACCAGGCAGTGGGATGGGGAGCAGGGCTATGGGATGAGGCAGAGGGAGGTGTGCCAGAGCTGGGATGTGGCTGTTGGAGCATCCCAGGAGTGGCTGTTTCACTGTGCCCCTGCCACACCCTGGCACCTCACTCTTCCCTGGGATGCTCTGACTCGGGGCAGTACGCAGGCAGCCCTTCCAGGCTGCTGCACCCTTCCAGGGATGGGGCAGCCACAGTTACTCTGGGCAGCCTGTGCCAGGGCCTCACCACTCTCATAGGGAAGAATTTCTTCCTAATATCCAACCTAACCCTGTCTTCTGCTGGTTTAAAGCCATTCCTCCTTGTCACTTCATGCTCTGGTTAAAAGTCACTCAGCTTCTTTGGGCACTGAAAGTGGCTCTAAGATCTGACCAGAACCTTCTCTTTTCCAGGTTTATCAATCCCAGATTTCTCAGCTTCTCTTCATTGCAGCAGTGCTCCAGCCCTTTTTTGAGCACCTTTGGGTTCATACTCTGGACTCACTCCAGCAGCTCCACAACCTTCTGATGTCAGGATCCCCAGAACTCGAGGCAGTGCTGCAGGTGGGGTCTCTCCTGAGTAGAGAAGGGAGGACAAACTCCACTCCCTGCTGCCAGGGTGCTGGAGATGCAGCCCAGGGCAAGGTTGGCTTACTGGGCTGCCAGCACTTGTTGCTCATGTCAAACTTCCCCAATGCCTTGGGGTAGTTTGTTATCCTGCCTGAGCACCTGGTGGGATGACAGGGTCCTAATTAGATGGAGCCTGCAAACCGCTGGGGACAGGCATTCCAATTTGAACCAGCTGCCCCTCAGCAGAGCCAGTGGCAGGCGCTGCCATCCCTGTGCCCAGCACACCGTGTCCTCCCACCCTGCTCAGCCAGGGACAGCACAGGCTGTGAATTCCAGCACCCACTGTGAATTTCAAGGTTGGAGGGATGGGAAGCATTCCCTGCATCAGAGCCACAATCAGCAGTGCTTCAGAGCTGTAGGTGTTTACATCATCAAGCTCAGTAATTACTCAGACAAATTTGCATGCATTTTCTATGGGCATTTCTGCTGGCTTTTTTATTTTCTGCTTGAAAACCTTGCTGGAATCTGTAAACTGCCTCTGCCACTGGGAGGGAGTTGCTGGATTGTTCCTTTCAAAGAAGGTGCTGAACTTAACTCTTGATGCTGGTGACACATTGGCTCTCTTATTCAAAAGATTTTCCACAAAATAAAATGGCAAAAAATTTATCAGAGCCAGGAGTTGTGTGGCCATTGCCTGGCCCTGTGCCCCAGTGCTGCTGCCTGTAGCCTCCTGCCTGCTGTAGGGGACTGACTGATGCTTGCTGGTGTTTTCTGTTTACTTTAATTGTTGTCTGGTTTTAATATTGCATGAATTGATTCATCTGTGTTTCATTGTCAGCCCTGTTTGTTTTGGGGCAGTGCCTGGAATATCACTGGCAGATAAGTGCTGGACAAATAGAAGGTATTATTCTTGCTCGGCCAAAGATGAGGAGTGACCAAGTTGTACCTCGGTCTGAGAGGATCCTGAGCAGCACCTTCTCCAGTTCCCAGGGTCCTGGTGCAATACTCACCACCCCAAATTCTCACCCGTGAGGAGGAAGGACTGTCCTTCCTTGCATCCACCATGCAGATGCATTTCGCTGTATGCCCACAGCTACTGAAGTCAAAACCACGTCAGGGCTGTCCTGGATGCATCCCTGCTGCCTTGGGCAGAGTCCTGGGTACCCCTTGGACAAGCCATGGGCATTAGGTGGCACCAGACACTGCCAGAGCAGTAGTCCAGAGCCAGCCTGCCAAGATGCTCTGCTCTCACTATCACCACCCTCATCAGAACAAAGACACAGAACAGGGGACTGGGGGCAGGACAGCATCGTCCTGCCAACCCTGGGAACATTTTTTCACACTGCTCCTCCACCTCATCCTGTGCTGGTGGATCTCAGAAAGATACCTGAACCCTATGGCTGGGGCTCTGGCCAAGTGCAATTGGTGGGGTTTCTGCTTTCTTCCATGCTGAGGAGCTGGAGAGAGCCAGAGCATCCTCAGGAGCACAGCAAGGGACAGTCAGGCTTTGGGGCAGAATCCAGGGAAAACCCTGCCTTTTCCAGAGGGTCCGAGGCAGCCCCAGCACTGCTCTGTGCCCCCCAGCTGCATTCCAAGCCAGATTTCCATCAGCTTACTGCATGAGCCCCGCTGTAGCCTGGAGAAGGCATTTCTCCCCGTGCAGCTCCCGAGCTTTGGAGAGAAGCTCAGCGTCTCCCTCTAACGATGTGCACACACCTGCAGCCATGATCTGCTCTTCGGGCTTCTGGCCCCCTCGTCACCCTGCAGATCCCCGTGCCTCCCCACAGCTCCCACTGCCCCACCAGGACAGAAACAAACCCCACCGTGGGCAAAATGGGCTTTTCCTGGCTTCTTTTTCCTTTCTTTTAAACTTAATAAATTCTCCCAGGTCTGTTGCTCATGAGTCTCTGGTGAGGTGAGAAGAGCAAATTTTGCTGCATATTAGAAAAGGTCATTATGGAATGAGGAGGAAATTCTAATTCCTGTGTTCTGGGGTACCCGGGGCTACACACAGCAAAGCCCTGGAGCTGCTTCCCTGCAGACAGAGCCGAGGGTCAAAGACCCCCAACTCACAGGCAGAGAGGGAAGATGCTCAGGCTAGCATGGAGGGATTAAGGGCTGTAGACATCTCCTGAGAATCCCCAGGAAGGACTGTAGGGACCAAACTCACAGGGGAGGTTCAGGTGTGGGAAGAGTCAGAAGAGCAGTGAGTTAAAATAACAGTCTCTAATTTATTACCAGCAGAGAAGCAGGTAGGAGATGCCCAGCCAGGGAGCACCGTGACCTGCCTCCACATCCCAGTGCCCCAGGGGGTTTGGGTGCTGCTGTTTTTGGACCCCCATGACCTGCAGCCCTACCCTCATCACTTGAGGTGGAATGTGGGGAGGTGACAGCATCCATCCTGGCCAAAAATCCTGATTTACACATGGATTTTCCTTATCTGCCCACAAGGGCAGTCTTGTAGCTCTGTATGGGAGAGTTTGGGAGATGGGGACCTAACAGCAAACACTTTCACTGTAATGATGTGAAGGTCATCAGGAAGGTGTCTGGCTTTGGTGGCACCATCGCCAACCCTCGGGCAGGAGGTCAGGACAGGAACCTGCCAATGCCTGGATGAGCTGGTGGGATCATGGAACAGAGCAGGACCAGGCATGGGAGCAGGGGAGGACCTGGCACCCAGTGTTCCCCCAGCCCCACCCTGGGCAGCACCACAGCCACCCAGCAGCACCCCTGCCTGCTGCCCCCAGCCCCTGCACGGGCTCCCCCTCTGCCTGCAGATGAAGGATGAGCTCTTGGCACGGCTTCCTCCAGGCCATGGCACCCTCCTGGTGCATCCAACCTGCTTTTACTTGCAGATTTTCTAGCTCTGATGATTCAGCTCCCTTTTTAACTCACCAAGTGAAGCTGGGTGCTGGGGTCTTGGCCCCGCTTTGAATTTTTTGGCTGGTTGTATCGTCTTATTTGCTACCGATAACGTCACCTCCCCGGACGCTGGAAGGCAGCCCAGTCTGATGAGGAAACCAAAGCTCCCTAAATAAGCTCTGAGGCATGGACACAAGTTTCTGGGTGTTGGGATGTTGCCCAAGTGCAAAATGCTTCAGTGTCCTGCACATGGCTCCGAGCTGTCCCTGGAATCACTGCATTCTCTTTCTCCACAGTGCTGAGCCATCTCCTTTTTTCCATCTCTTTCCCTGTGAACCATCAGGCTCAGGTGGATGGAAGTTCATCATCCGTCCCAGCAGCTGGTTTGCTGATGTTCCTCCAGCCAAGAGCCATGTCTGCTGGAAGATACCTTCCATCCCCACACAGGAATGTATTCCTTTAAAAGAAAGAGAAGGAAGAAGCAGGAGAGGAGCCCTGGAGTGTCTGGGAAGCTGTCTCTTCTTATTCCAAGCGTGTGGCTCAGGTCTCGTATCGGCGATGCACAGCCCATCCCAGCGGAGCTCGGTTCACAGTGTTGGTGCAATCTGCCAAACAGACGGATCAGCTAGGAGACATTTCCAAAAGAAGCTGGAACAAGGTGGGAGAGGAAGGAATAAACAGCCTGCAGGGTGGCACATCTCAGCTCACCCACTACCAGCCCCAGAGAATCTCTTCCCTTCCGTGCAGAGGGCCACTGATGGATTTTAGGCTGCTTGTGGCAGCCTGGCCCTGTGCATCACAGCTCCCTCCTGTACTCCCTGAACGGCCCCATTCCCAATCCCTAGGTGCCGCAGCCCAGCCCCGGGCTGCCCCGTTGGCCCTACCTTGGCTGAGCAGCTGCAGGTTCCGCACCTCCTCGCGCACCTGGAGCTGCAGGACCTGCTGCAGGACCTCCTGGCGCTGAGCCTCCAGCGCGATCCCCATGCGCTGCAGCTTCTCCCCGTTCAGCCGCAGCAGCGCCCGGCCTGCAAACACGGAATGGCTCGGTGTCCCACCAGCTAAAGAGTGGGGGGATGATCCCAGGAAAGGGCAGCACTAAGGGGAACCCATCAGCATGGAGGAATGAGGAGGGAGTGCTTTCTCACTGCCTGGAATAGTGTGTGGTGGGACAGGATGAGGGGGAAGGACTGGCAGAGGATAGGGTTAAACTGGATGTTGGGAAGAAGTTCATCTCTGTGAGTGAGGGTGGTGAGGCCCTGGCACAGGTTACCCAGAGAAGATGTGGCTGCCCCACCCCTGGAAGTGTCCAAGACCAGGCTGGACAAAGGTTAGAGAAGCCTGGTCTAGCAGAAGGTGTCCCTGCCCAAGGCAAGGGCGTGGAATGAGATGAGCTTTCAGGTCCCTTCCAAACCAAAACACTCTGGTTTGTGATGTCCCTTTCAGACAGTGCCAGGTGGCAGCTCATGTCCCCAGCCTCTGCCAGGTGTCAGCAGCACAATCCTGTAACCCATCCCCGCAGGCAGCAGCTTTTAATTCTCTGCTCCACCTCCCAGATGAGGAGATGTTTTCCGAGCACGAGCACGGGGTCCCGGGGTCCCCACGCAGGCTGCTCGTCCCGGGGCAATGACTGGGGATGCCCATCACAATGCATTAGTGCTCCAGTCCCCGCTGAGCCACTTCCCTCCAGTCTGGGGCTATTACAGGAGGGATTTTAAACCAGCTTTTGTCCTTGCTTTATAGCACACACTCACTAATGCTGCCTTTGTTGCCTGAGCAAGGGCTGGCTGAGCTTTTGCATTAGGATTTTGCATCCCCCCTAGGCAGCTCCTGCCCTCACTTCCCTGTCACCATCCCCTGGCCCTGGCAGAGCTCAGTCTGGCCTTGCACATATTGAAGTTGGGCTGGAATGATGCTCTTACACAGAGGGCAAAGCCACTGTCCCCAGGGAGCAAAGGGGAGGGAGCAGATCCTAGAGGAGAGTCTGCTTGAAGGAGTTGATTGGGAGTTGGATTTGGACCTGGATAGAGACCTTTGAAACTTGGACTCCAACTGGGCAGAGATTTTTCTCTTCTGCAAAAAATTTCATTATTTGAAAAACTTTAAAAATACTACCATTATATTAAGCTAGGTGATGAGAAGACTCTTCCCTGTCTTATAAACCAATTTAATATTTCTAAAGAACCTCCAGCCTCTCCTGGAGCTCACCCTGGTGGCAGATGCCTCCTGCCCAGACTGAGCCAGTGTTGCCGTGTCCTCTGCTCTCATCCTGGCTGCATCTCATGGGGAGAGGGGACAGAAATAGGGGCTATGTGTATCCTCTGAACCACCAATGTCCAAACAGCCTTTCCCAGGAGCACGTGCTAATGGCAAATAGTCCAGAGGACACTCTGTACCTGTGATGGCGTGGTGGGAGAACGCCTCGACGTAGATGAGATAGTTGTGTGGGCAGTGCTTCTTCAGCCATTTGCACACATCCTGCTGGGTCCACAGCACCACTGGCTTGACCAGGCTGCCCAGCGTGGGGCTGGTGTGGTAGATGCCATAGTGGTCACAGCCACGGACCTGAAGGGAGTGGGAGGGGAGAGCATGAGTGGGATTCAACCCCGTGAGGAGGAAAACAGAAATCAGTCCATGGGGATGGGGGAGATGCTGGTTGGCTGCATAGGATTGTGGTGACATTGGCAGACTTTGTCTCCATACCCTCTGGCATCTCTGGGCTCACCCTGAAATCAGAGGAACCAGTAAGGGAGGCAGGGAGAGTGGGAATGGGAGGTCGAGTTTGTTGTCCTGCCATATATAGACATTTTAAACTTCCCAGCCCTCCTGCTGCCGACAAAAGACCCAACTCCCCTCCCCTATGCATCTCCCAGCCCAGCAGAGCATTGCACAGGCTCAGGAGATGTCCTGGGGTCCTCAGGACCCCCATCTCACCAGGCAGAGATGGGCATTTGCTGGAAGCTCTCGGTGGGGATGAAGCCAGTGAAATCCTGGAGGAGAGTAGGAACTGGTTCAAAGGCATCCTCACCAGATGCTGGTGCTGGTGCAAACTCATCCCCACCAGCCGTCCCCAGGAAAGCAGCCAGCAGCCAGCTGGTGCCCTGGAGTAGGAAGAACTCTCCCTTTCTCTCCCTCTCAACCCCCTTCAACCCTGAGATGACTGGTCAAAACAAGGTCCTGCAGCCTTGCAGGTGTCCAAGGCCACCTCTGAATCCTGCAGGTCTTCCTGGGGTGCTGCTATGCTCAGAGACACCTAGTATAAAGCAGAGTCACAGTCCCCAACACCCCAGTGTGCCCTGGCCATCTCCACCACCTGCTGAGCTATGCCATGCACACTGCTGAGCTGTGCCCACAAGGAGAGGGGGCTTCTCTGACAGCATCCTTCCACCCCACCTTCCCTGCCTCCAGCTGTCTGCTGCACTGGCCAGTCTCACTTTGAGCCACCCAGTCTCACCCTGAGACACTTGGCAGCTCCATTTTCTCTCCCCCATCACAGCTACTCTGGCCTCACAAGGTTGTTGCAGCCTGGACTTATCTCATACAGAGCAAGTCACTCATCTTGGACTGTTGCTGCACAGGAAGCAAGCTTGGTTCTCCTAGGGAATCTTCTAGGCTGGCTGGGAAATGGGGCGGGAGGATGCAGGAATCTCCCTTTCCCTGCTTTTAGCACCCAGGAGAGATTGGTAAGCTCTCCACTGCTGGTGATGCTGAGACTCCATCCTTGAGCAGCACCAGTGAACATCGCTGCTCCTAAGCATCCCCTTGTGCCCAACCTGCTGGGACTGTCCTGGGCTGGATCACAGCAAACTGGGGTGAAAAGGCATCCCTGCTTCCCACAGCACAAGGGGACTGGACTGCCAGGGCTCACCCATGGCCCAGGCACAGTGGGGACAGGGCAGGACTAGCAGCTGGTGCATGACACATGGGCACGGGAAAGGTCGGCAGCGTGCGGCCCACGGTGTGCCAACATCGACCTCTGCATGTGAACGCTGGCTAATTAAGCATGTCTAATAGAGGAGCAGGATAATTAGTGTAAGAGGGACTCCAGACATCCCGCAGTCACTGAAACTGATGACACATTCCTGAGAGATGCTGCAGAGGAGGCAGTGGAGGGCAGCTGGGCTGGGATGTGCTCCCTGCCCCGTGCCAGGCATTGCCATGGAGCCTGGCCAGCCTGGTGGGGCTGCTGCCTGTGCCCAGGAGAGCCTTTGAGCTTGGAACAGGACTGTTCCTCAAGCAGAGCTAGTTGGGAACATCCAAGCAAGAGGGAAGAAGGCAAAGTTGGGAGGCTGTACATTAATAAGCAAGGAGACTGTCTCTAAAGCAGATGGAAAATCCAATAGGCAATGTACAGGACTCAGTTTCTGAACCAAACCCTCACCTTTGGGGGACACCCCGGCTCCACTAGACGCATCCAGGGAGTCGCCTGCCTGCGGGAGCAGCCCCAGCCCACGCCGGCTGCGGAGCTCCTTCACACTTGGCTGAGCGCGCCGGAGAGTGTGCCGTGGGGAGGAGGAGGAGGAGGAGGAGGCGGCGATTTGCTCTGGATTCACTAACGAGCGATGATGAGAAGCGGAGGGGCTGGGGGGAATAACAACCAGCTTCCCGGGAGCTTACCGCGAGCTTCCCACAGCTATTATCCAACTAACCCTCCGAGGCACGGGGGAAGAGGTGGCAAACAACTGGCAATTTCCCTGGGCACGCACACGGCTGCACGCACATCACTCATCAGACAGAGCCCTGCACCGGGGACCGTCCCAGCATCCCCAAACCCCACGCTGCCTGCTCGGCGTGCATTCCCCCTCCCCATGGAGGATCCCCTAGTGAGCCCCTGCGCTCCCCAGAGGTGCAGAGGAGGTGTAAAGGGATCATGGGTTTGTTTTCCAGTCAGCTGAGCCTCGCTGTCTCTCTGATAAACTCTCAGCCGTGAATATCGAGCGCCGGTGTGGAGGAGAGCAGGCAGAAAGGCTGGGAGGCTGCTCTGGCAGGAAGGCAGGAGGTTGCTGGGGGAGCCAGGGGGTGGGAGTCATCCCTGTGCACTGCAAGGAGCAACTTGCATCACCTCCCTTCGCTCTGGCATTTTTCTTTGCTTACGGCAAATTAAGAACCTTTCACTAAATCCTTCTGGACAGCACATAGAGGTCGAGGAGGGAGAACCATGATAAGCCACAGCTGGCAGCTGGATAGTGGCTGGTGTGTCCCCATGCAGGAGCCACCTGGAGGTGATGGGACAGTGCCACCAACACATGGGACATTGTCTCCTCTGGAGCTGCTGCTCCTGCGAGCATCATGACCATACCCATCCCCATGGGGTCTCTGCTCCCTTCTGAAATCAAACCAGACAGGAAGCCCTGTGATACAAAAGCATCTCCATGCTGGCAGCTGGAAGCCAGGCAGTTGGATTTTTCCTCTTTTCTTTCCAGCATTCACTGTCTGGATGTGCCACTCTGAACTCAACTCCCAGGGTGTTAAGGAGGAGCTGGGAAGCACCCAGAGCCACCTGCAGGGCTGATATTTCTTCCTGTGTCTGTGCAGCAGTGAATGGATGGAAACCTTTGGCTCACAGCCTCCACAATACAGTTTCAAATTTCAAGAAGACAATGGACCAAACCTGGCTAAGAGACACACACAAGCTCTCAGCAATTTGAAGACACTATAAGGAATTTGGTCGTGGCATACATAATGTAAAATGGTATTAAGTCCCAGCTGCAGGTGGGAGGGCAGGTGATGCACACAGGGGAGGTGACACAGACAGCTCACCCCAGCACAGCACGAGGCCTGATGAAAACAGATGATCATGTTTACATATGTCACTGTAACTAAACACCCAGAAATCACGAGGACTTCCAGCAAAACAAGATCTGAAGGCCTGATCCTGCCGGGAAAGAGGGGATGCTCCTGCAGGAGGTCTGGCAGACACTGCGCTCCCCTGGGCGTGCCCGGGGGGTGTGGGGTACCTGCGAGCCCTCGGTGCCCGGCTGCCGCAGGAGTTTGACGGTGCGGCCGCCGTCGGGGCGCTGGCTGCGGCCGTCGTGCCAGGTGAGGCTGCTGCCCGCGGCGCGCTGCAGGCGGTAGCTGAGGTTCTCGGCCGACACCGTGTGCTCCAGGAGGCTGCGGCAGAAGCTGAAGTGAGCAGAGGCGGCAGCGGCGGCTGCAGAGGGAAGGGGGGTGAGAGACAGCCATGGTGCCCATCCACCCCATGCCAGGGCACCCAAAAGTGCGTTCTCTACCCCACGGGACCTGCTGAACTCAGGCTGTGGGCCCCTCTCTCCAAAATCTCCCCATTCCTGCCTTCCTTCCCCATTGCCAAGAAGAAAATCCACCAGCCCAGGAACTGCCAGCTGGCGCTGGGATCCAGCAGGCACCCGACGAGATGTTTGCCCACACAAACCCCTCACGAGCGACGTTTGTTTTGACACCCGCCAGACGAGCAGACGCGGGACCTGCAGCTGATCCCCGACACGTGGTGAGAACCTCCTGCTTGTCACTGCCACCCTGCTGGGACAAGGACCGGGAGGAGGCCCAGGGCAGCTGCTTCCCATGGTCCAGGCTGACAGCAAACTGCCACCACCGAGGGAAGGGGAGCAGAGAAATCCTCCCTGGGCTGCCTGGTGGAGAAGGGAATGCAGGCTGGTCCCCCAGCACAGATCACGGGTGCCCGGGGACAGCTACTGTGCACTCCAGGGCCATACACACACCAGCCCTTCAATGGTGACCACAAAGAGATATTTATCCACAACAAGTGCTTTTTCTCACTTATTCATAGAATCATAGGATATCCTGAGTTGGAAGGGACCCACAAAGGTCATCAAAGTCCAATTCCTTGTGTTTTAACAAGCTGGGGGTGTTGGGGTTACAATGAGGTGGCAAAGCTTTCCTTTGAGGGGGGCTGAAGGGACCCAGCTGCCACAGGAGGAGGGTGAGTGGGTATTAGGGGCTCACGCTCTGTCTGCTCCAGATAAAAGCCAGACAGCTTGACATAAGCAGCTCTGATCAGTGGAAGCAAAGACTGGAGCATCCCCCAGCTCACCTGCTCCCACCACGGGGAGCCAGGCAAGTCATGAACCACCTCCAGGAGCAGAACAACACCCAGAGGAGACCCACTTCCAGGACAAACCACCCTGGGAGAGCAGGAGGGCTGGAGAAATCCTGATGCAGCTCATTTTCCTAATTAGTGCATTTTAAGCGGGAAGAGGTTTCAAAGAGACCACTCAAGTACACCTTTATGCAATAGGAGAACAACTGGCCAAAAAAAGTCAAAGTAGAGCAAAAAATGGTTGTCTCACTATACCCAGACCACATCACACAATGTTGTTTCTTAAACACACCCAGCAGGAAGCATTGCCATGGAGAAACGGAGGCAGGGAACCTGTGTGATGGCTGGGGAAGTGATTTTAGAGAAAACAACGTGAACAGAGATCCATGGAGAGGCTCAGTGGGGAGCAGAGGCAGCCCTGGTAGAGGTGGTCTCTGCACCTGTCCTGGGTGACTTCCAACAGTCTCAGACACTCTGGGCCTGTCAGGTGAGGACCAGAGAAGGCTGTGCTTTCTCCAGCCCAGGATGTCTGAGATGCCACTGTCCTGTCCCTGTCACCCTGAGCACTGCAGCTGTGCTGGGATACCTCCGAGCTGGAACCTGACCGTCTCATTGGGTGGTGTAGCAGATATAAACCTGGCAGCTCTGGAGGGTATGCAGCCAGAGTTGTGTCCTTCAGCTGTGCCAAGGCTTCCCCAGGACTTGTTACAGGGAGTAGGGGGAAGGGGGATCTGGCCACGAGCAGGACCCATGTCCATAGGGAGCTAGGGAGCAGCTGCCTCCAGCAGCAGGACATGGGCATCTCTGCTCCTGCAGCAAACTTTGCTGGAGGCAACACCAGGAGTGGGAGCAGATGGGAAAGAGGAGTGAAAGTGGAAAGGAAAAATGAGCTAGGAAAAACGGCAGCTCCAGGAGCTTTGGGGGCATGGCTGTCCATTGGAGCAGGCAGTGGCTGCCCTGCAGCCCAGAGGCCCTGGCTCCAGCAGCTCCTCCACAGTCTCAGCTTCCCCAGCCCAGCCCTTGCATCCCAACTTTCCAATCACCTGGCAGCACCTGACATGGGACGGTAGGGAGGGTGAGCAGGGCATATGGGAGCATTGTGGAGCAAGGGAAGGATGGGGAGAGAGGAGCCCCGTGTCAGGACAGCCCTGGGCTGGCTCCACACAGGGACATGGGGGTGACATCCAACACGGGCTCTCCTTTCCGTGCCCTGCACAGGGAGTACCCGCAGCATCCCCAGGAGCAACCAGCCGCCCTCCATTCCCTCCGCCCATCTCCCCTAAGCCGGAGGCTGTGCCCTCGGGCCAGGAACGCGCGCGCAGCACCTCCCCCCAGGCCCGCCGGCCCCACAGCCCCCCGGCCATGCCCTGAAGACCCCTCACCTGGCTCGGGTGGTCCCTGCGAGCTGCGGATGGTGGAGACGCAGCAGAGGGATGGCCGGCCCTGCTGCATCTCGGCGGGAGGAGGGATGCGCGTGAGCGCTCGGCACCGCTGTCACGAGTGCGGCTCCATCCCTGCCTCCCCTCATACCTCGTCCACACCTGACTGATTCCCCCGAGCGCCTCCCTCCCACTGCCTCTGAGCGCCGGTTGCACGCTCACCCGAGCTCCAGGCGGCCCCGAGCCGCTCTCACATGGGCAGGGGGGTGAATGACAATGACACCCCCTCCCTGCTGCCCCGTGGGCGTTTGATCCGGGGAGATGCTCGGCTCTTTCCTCTCGTGCTCCCGCCTAATCCAGCGGCAGGGCCAGCTGGCACTGGGGTGGGCAGGGAGCCTGGGGGGCTGCTGCAGGGGACACTGCACCCAGCGGGCATCAAAGGGCCCGAGCGAGCCATGGCACGAGCGTGGCAGCACCGGGGCACCGCTGGCTTAGGGCGGTCGGGTGCAGGGGGAAAGCGAAGAAGGAGCGTGGTGAGGAACAGCCTTAACGGGAAGGGGCCGCAGGGCGCGGTGCGGCTGCCCCTGCTCCCGGCAGGGCTCTCATGGCCATGGTCGGGTTGGGGTCCCGGCAGAAGTGGGGCTCCCACAGAGCAGAGGCTGTGCTGGATCCTGAAACGGGAATGCAGGAACGTCCAGGATGGCTGAGCCCGAGATGGAGTGGGGAGGGGAGAGCTCAGCTCAGCTCCCCAAACAGCCACTGTGACCCCACTATTCCAAGTCCCTGCCAGCTGGTCTCGGGTCTCTGTGCCCCTCTGCCTGCCCCCGTGAGTGACACCCCACTGCCTGCTCGCCGCCGGGGAATCGCTGCCGGCTTGTTTCCATGGCTCTTTGATCCATTTTGGGCAGCTCTCCAGCCACGCAGGAGGGGGAGGCCAGGTCCGGGTCGCCGCAGGGAGACCAGCAGCGGTGGGACAGGGACAGCCACGGCTCCCTCCCCTCCCCAGGCACGGCGCTGCTCCCGCTCCCATTCCCTCGCCAGACACTTTTATGGCTGGTGAAACGTGAGCGCTGGAGAGGCTCAGAGCAGCAGCAGCTGCTGGTGGGGAGAGGGACGGGAAACCTCCCGGGGCTGGGCACCTCGGGGCAGGATGTGGCAGCATTCTCCGGCAAAAGCATTTCCGTGTGGGGGCCGAGTTGCCCCGGGCTGATCATTACCAGCAAACCGACTGCCCGGGGACTTTCTGCGATGCTTCCTGCTCGCAGGTGACCACGACCTGCCCAGGGAACACGGTGGCAGACAGCCAAGCTGCAGGAGGAGCAGGCAGGGGCACAGGGAAGCCTGGACAGGCAAAGATTCCTGTTCTGTCCTCTGCCACCACTTCTCATCACGGCCTCAGGAGCATCCCCGTGTCATCCCGAGCGTGTCATCCCGAGCGTGTGGCTGTCCCCGTCCAGATGGGGCCATGTCTGCAGGCAGCTGCAGTGGGGTCAGCCAGGCTTCCCGGGATTAATGGGAGAAGCTTGAGACAAGCTCCACGAGGTATGAAATCACTTTGTTGGCTTGCCTGGCTGCCCGTGTGTGATGACCCTTAAGGGTGGGTCCTCACACCGCATTTGGGAGGGAAAGAGACGTTTAGCACCAAATAAAATGAGGGATTTACTTATAATTAGAGGTAGATTTGGGGAGCTGGTAATCTTTCTTGGGTTCCTGCAGGCAGGTGAAGGGTGGATGGGAGCAGAAGTCTCTGAGGACTCCTTGGACTCTCTGAGGACCTAGGGAATTTGCTAAACTGAGGGAGCAGCTTTGTGAAGAACTCATCCTGCTTTTAGTGGCATCGGCTGAGCCATGAGTTCAGCTGGCATTGCCATTGCCCTGGTCCCCTCTGTCCCTTCCATGTGGCTTCACCCTGGTGCAGGAGCCGGTGGAGCCTCCAGGGATGATCATTCCAGGGATGCTCTCTGGGATCCCCACACATCCCATCTTTGAAACTGTGCTGATAGGATGGACCAGGTCCTGTCCTGAACAATTCCCTAAGATCTGAGGAAGATTGAACCAGACTCAGAGAGGACTGACACCCCCTCCAGCCTCTCCAGATTCCCTTGGCTCAGGCCCTGGGTGTGGTGTGTGTCACCCCAGTGCTTCCCTCTGGATTCTCGGCTTGCAGAGATGAGATGGGAGCCCCAGCCAGAGCTCAGGCTGGTGACTGCCCACTGCTGGTGCCTCCTGAGGACAGAGGAGGAAGGGAAAAAAAGGCAGATGTCCTTTCTGTCCTCCCTGTGCAGCACAATAGGTGTCCTGGGCGCATGCTGAAGGAGTGGGCACAGTGTTTGGGGGAAATGTTCATGCCTTTGGGATATCTGTGCTCCTGAGGCTCCCAGAGGTACTGCCAGGAAGTCCCTGAGCACCCCTTGATAGAGGACTTCTGTAGGGATGGACAGTGTGAGAGTGTGGGGTGAGGGCAGTGGGCAGGACTCCAGGTGGCTCTGGGCAGGTTCTCCTGGCAGGTGTGGGAGCCCACAGGCACGGACACTCCTGTCTGCAGTGAGCCCCTTCCACCCTGACATGCTCTTCCTGGGGGTCCTGCCCTGCTCCAGCACCCCCAGGCCTGTCTGCCCTGTCCTCACACCTGCATCCCTTTGCTCTAGCCAAATTTTCCAGCCTATTTCATTGGTACACCACAATACCAAGGGTAGGGCACGGGGACAGACTCTCCCCGGAATGGAGCAGTAAAGGGGAATGAGGAGGGACTGACTCCCGGGATGGAGAGGACAGCACTGGGGATGGAGGGCAGGCAGACCCCCGGAATGGAGGGGGCAGCACTGGGGGAGGGATAAAGAACAGACCCCCGGCATGGAGGCAGCAGCACCGGGGGATGGAGGACGGACAGAACCCCAGGATGGAGGGGAGAACATCGGGTGGAGATGGAGGGCGGCCCCTGGGATGGAGCGGACCGCCAGGTCCTTGCCCGCCGCGTTCGCGGCTGAGGGAAGCGCGTCCCGCCGCGCACCTGAGCCCCCCTTCCCGCGCCCGGTACCTTCCATGTCCTTGGGCCGGCCGCAGCTCATCCTCCGGCAGCGGCGCCACGCTCGGGCGGGGACGGAGCCCCGCGCCCCCCGCACCGCCGGCGGCACCGGGCGCTCCCGCCCGCCCCGCCCCGGTGTCCGCGCCGGGGGCGGCGCCGCCATCCACCACCCCCGGGGGCTCCGCCCGCCGCCGGCCCCGCGCTGCCGCCCGCCGCGAGGATCCCCGAGCATCCCCCCGTTCCTGCCGGGACTGCGGGCATCACCCCCCGATCCCTGCCCGGGGCATCATGCCTGCTGTCTCTCTCCAGCTGGGGAAACCGGTCCTTGGGGACAGCAGGGTGCAGTGGGCACCACGGACAGGTTTTCGTCATGTTTGCAGTGGGCACTGGACGGAAAGCACCTGGTTGTTCCCTTCACCCCAAATGTCTCTGGTGTCTCCAACCTTCAGCTCCCTGGGTGGGGGAAGCAGAGGAAGGTGCTCATCTTCGTGGGTGCTGCATGAGCTCTGGTGGGTGGTCTCAGCATGAGTGGGTACCCACCAAACTGGGGCTTGGCACACCAGTATGGAGCTAAACGGTGCCACCAGCACCTGTCACTACCCCCGGTGACAATCCCACAGGTATTTTTTTAGGTGCCTGCATTCAGTTGTCACACTGACCCAGACAGGGACTGTCATTGCCAGCCCCTGCAGCCACCAAGGGACTGGGGTCTGGCTGTGCACCCTGTGCTCATCCTGCCCCGGGCTGGCAGAGGGCTTGGGGCACCTCTGGCTGCCCAGGACAAGGACAAGCAGATGCCTGTGCTGTGATACTACACCTTCCGAAGGGTTCCCTGACACAGACCCACTTCAGCACAGAGCAGCATCCTCACCCTTGTTTTAGGAGGAAGAGCACTCAGCTTAAGCACATTGTGTGATGACCACTGCCCTGTGGGCTGGGAAGGTGCAGCAGGTGGCAGTGACCTTGCACAGCCTGGGGCAGGGTTTGTGTGCCTGTTCATCAGCCTTGCATAGCTACGGCAAAAATCCCTCTTGGATCTGGGCTGTGCAGCTGTGTGTGTAAGAGTGGAGCACTTGCCAAAACTAAATTCAGCTCCCCAAATCAATAGGAGCTTTCCAAAGTTTTGGATGCTCAATCAGGAGCTGCTCTGGATGAGGCTCAAGCCCCTGACAAGGCTGGATGCTGGCTCAGCTCTGTGCTGGGAGCTGGCCAGGGCTGACACATCCAGCAAGCCAACCATGCTGCCAGGCAGGGAGCAGGGACATCAAGTCACGAACCATGCATGTAGGGGGGACATCAGGCCCCAAACCTTGTCTGTAGCTTGCAAAAATCCTTTGAGAATTCCTGGGGGGACTTGGCATTCCTCTTCTGGCTTCAAGAGAGCAGGCAGGGCAATGCTGCTTGTTGCAGGCAGATAAAGGAAGAGCATGTTCTCCATCCCTTTGAATTTCCCATTTCTCCCTCAGCCTTTGTCTGCACACAGAGCTTTTGAGCCATGGCAGAAATTTTCCAAGAGAAATATGGTTAAAGAGGGGCCTTGGCAGGAAAAGGCTGATGTCGCTTGAGAAATGTGTGCAGATTACACCAAGCTGTTATTAAAAATAAGTGCTGTGCTGTTTCCAGCCTTTGCTTTCTGTGGTTTTTCTGGTAGCAATTGCGCTTCTCCAGCAAAGGGTTCATGTGTCCAGGGGATGGAATTTGTTTCCTCCTCATCTGCAAGAGAGCCTGGTGCCAGCCCAGTATCCCAATGCCTGGGGATACTGTGGTGGGATTTGGGTGCCTGGGGAAGTTCAGACTGCTTATCCATCTGAAATTCCAAAGAATTTTCAGAAAAGCCTTGAGCCTGGGGAGGGTTGGTGGTGTGATCCCCACACCTGCTCCATGCTCCAGCCATCCTTGGTTTTACAGCATTCAGCATCACTCTTGGTCTCACTCAATCCCTCCTGTGGTGGATCATCTTTTAAACAGCCCCAGCAACTCTGTCTTGGGTTTTGGTCTGACTCTGGGTCTTTTCATGCCTGGTTAAGGACTTTCCACAGTTAAACAGGAGTTAAACAGTTTTTTAGGGAAAGCTCTAAACCAAGATGCAGCTTGGGGCACTCAAAGCACAAGCCAGGGCTCTTTTTCCCAAGGCAGTGATGGTGTGGGAAGGGGACAAGCTGGGGACAGTTGCTGCAGTGAGCTCTAGACCAACAGGCTTCCCCTGCACATGCCCATGGATTTGGGTAGGGAGAGCACCAGTGTTCCCGTGGGTCCCACCCCTCCCCAACACCCAGCTCTGCAGAGGGTGTGAGGCTGGGATGATTCAGCACGTTCGTTTTTCAGAGAATAAAGGAAGTAATTAAACATCAGCTTTCCTCCCGCCGCGCCCCGCGAGGATGAGAGGGAGGAGATGAAAAGCCTTCAGACGGAAGTTATTTGTCCAAGGAGAAAAGTGGCTAATTTCTCTGGTGCTTTGCTTGTCTGCTTGTTAATGAAAACCGCTCATCAGCAGGAAAAGGGAGCACCCAGCGAGGGGGAGGAACCAGAATCACACATCCATCAGTGGCTGGGCACGTGGTCTTGGTGGCCTTCGGACATCCTGCTCTGTTGGGATGTCACCTCCACAAAGCCCCCCATGGCACCCAACCACAGGCCTGGGGGCTGTGAATGCAGCTGGGTATTGGGCCCCCCCCCCCACTGCAGCCCCATGGGCTGGGAACAGACACTCCCAAGCTAAACACCTTGGAAAGGTTTTCCCAAATCCCAACACCCCTCCCCTACCTGCTCCCCCCTCAATTTTTTTGTGCAAAGACTTCAAAATGAATTTGTTGAGGCACTTGCAGGGAGATAGAATCGAAAACAGCTTCGTGCTGAAGCCTCCTGCCTGGTGCAGGCTGATGGATGGTGCTTATCTCAACCAGGCATGGAAATATTTAGTGTTATGAAAATCTCTCTCTGAAAAGAATTTATTTTCCTGCTGATAATAAAAGAACCAAAGCTCAGCGTTGGAGGGTGGGGATGCTGCAGGTCGCATTGGAGCTCTGGTTTACGGAGCCCAGGAGGAACCTGTGCTGCCCTCTGGCCCCTGGCTGGGCAGGTGACCCTCTTGTCACTCACAGTGTGACATCTGCACCTTCTCAAGGTTTGGGATTTACTAGCAGAGGGCATCCAAGGCATTGCTCCCTCTTTGCTGCTCTCTGGCACACAGAGAAGGGTTGAAACAACGAAAGCTCTTCCATTTGGAGGTTTATTTAGATATATTTCTAATTGGATTTTGACATGTCATGGTTATTTTCAAGGCAGTCTGTAATTATTTGAGAGCCTGGTTACCTCCTTTCCCTCAGAACAGGGAACTGGCTTTTTTCTTTTTAATATTGTTTCGCCAAGTGAAATTGTGAATTTGCAACTTAATCCAATCAGAAGACACAAATGATGTAACTCTGCAAGGACACAGCAGGACGGCAGGATCCACCTCTGCCAGCTTCCCAATCGATGCCCAGCAAGGGCAAAACACATAAGAATAATATTTTAATTCTTTTTTGTATTAAAAAAAAAAAAAAGCATTTTAAGAAGATCATGGGTACTTGATGGGGTGGGGAGGTTTTGCTGGCCCTGCACTAGCTCAGCCCACCCTGTGTTGAGATTCTCTCATGTCCAGCTGCAACTCTGCAGCAGCTGAATGCTGCTCTCTGGCTTTTTCTGTCCCAACTGAAACCTGATGAAATTGCCACTAATTACAGAGTTTTATTTTGACATGTGTTGTAATTTTTTGGGGCCAAAAGAATTTCATCCAGCTCCATCTGCTCTCCATTAGGGAACTGAAGCTCAGGCAGGACGGATCCTCCCATCCTCACCAGGGCTCTCCCCAGGTTGGGCAGTGCCACCATTCCAGTGCTGCACTTGTTATTCCAGTGCCCAGAATGAGCACAAATGAAAACCATTATCCAAGCAGAGTTTTCCAGCATCTCACAGCTAATGACCATACACCACCCTGCTGCATCTTAACAGCCTCAAGTTCTTATTTTCTCCAAGCCCGATTTCAGGGCTCTGGGCTGCATTCAATTGCTACTGAATCCGATTTATTATTTACATTGCAAGGTACAGCTTGGCATGAATTGATTTGCTGTGCTCTGATTGTCACTGCACGTTGCTCTGGGATCTGGGAGCTGGCTGCTCATGCAGCCAGGCTGCAAAATCTGAAGTTAGGGAATGCCAGAGTTCAAACTGCCCAGTGCTCTGTGTTCTGCTCTCAGCTTTCTCCTCTCCCTCAGGATGCAGGGAGTTCTGGTCCCAGTGGTGGCAGTGGGATGGATTAACTGGTGCCCCCCAAGGGTTGTCACCCCAGTGCTGCAGAGATCAGATGATTTTAATGGCACCCCTTACTGAAGAAGAAAAGTTTGGGGAATTGGATAGGGCAGGTGACACCGGTTTTTAGGAAGGAGCCATGGATGGGAGTGCAGGACAGATGGAGAGAGCAGAAAGGATAGGGAATAACAGAACTGGGAAGCAAATGGGAGGCTTGGTGTTTTGGGGGATTTAGCAGTTGGGGGATTTGTCACCGCTTCACCTTTACTTTCATCATCATCTTCACCTTTGCCTTCACCTTCATCATCACCTTCACCTTCATTTTTGCCTTCACCTTCACCTTCACTCCTTACCCCACCCATGGTTGGAGCTTGCACTACCTTGCGTGGCAGGAACGAGTGAAAATCCCCCAGACCCAAGCCTGTTACTCTGGGGCAGTGATGACCAGAGGCAGCAGCTTTGCTGATGGCTCAGCTGTGGGAGATGAACAGTGGAGGGCAGGACCATGGACATGCTGCCCTTGGCACAGGGACCCTCCTCCCCCAACTCATCCAGCGGCCCAAATCACCGAGCACCTTGAGAAACATTTGTCCATCTGCCAGGGCTCTTGACTTTAGACATTCCCAGATGAAAAGACAATTTTAAGGAATCCCATTTGGACAGCATCATTAACATTCTGCTGGCAAGACACTGTGCCCTTGAGCTCTCTCCCACGTGGGGATTCTTCCCAGCAAACCCGTGGCTGATGTCAGCTCCACTCTCTGGTTTGCTGAGAGAGTGAGCCTTGTGCTGAAGACCCTTTAGGAATCTCTGCTAATTGTAACTGAGACCTCCAATGGCTTGGAGGTGACTCTCAAAGGCACCTCACTCCCTCCCAGCTGCTCTGGGATCTTGGCACCTGCTGCTGCTGGCTCTGGCAAAATTCCCACCGCACGCCAGAGCTCAGCTTGGGGTGCAGAGGGGGGCAGATGCTGCAGATGAGTCCTCAGGGCACCTCTGTATCGTAGCATGGGACTAATTAAAACTTCAGAATGTATATTTACCTAATAAGGAGTTGATTTGTTAAGTAGGACATCCTGTCTTCAGAGGATTTCACGGCATCGGGTGATAATCAAGTGAGAACAGGCTCCAAAAGTGTTAATTTAGGAACTGAGACAACAGGGATTAAAAATAAGCCCTGTTTTGTTCTTCTCTTGCACTTCCACATCTGAAATCCAAGTAATCATCCCATTTGGGAGTGCAAAGCAATGGCACCACCACCCAGCAAGCACCACACTGGCTGAGGGTGCAAATGTGGGGCTTCAGGGGCCAGATTTGGGCTCTTTGCCCTCTCAGGGCTCAGCTGAGGAGCTCACGTTGCTCCAGGTATTCCTGGCACCTCTGGGATGTCCTGTCCCTGTTCCTGGCACTGGCACACAAGAAGGAGCTGGATTTCTGCTCAGGACTTGCAGGCAGGTGTTTTGCCACAGGGATTTTAATAGAATCGTGGAACAATTGGGGTTGGAATGAACCTTTAAAGTCCATCCCATCTCATTCCAACCTTCTGGCTTTTACAGGGGCACCTTCCACTGGACCAGATTGATCCAAATCCTGTCCAGCCTAACCTTGAACACTTCCAGGGATGGGGCATTAACAGCTTCCTGAACCAGTGTTTTACCACCCCTGCTGTAATCAAGTTTCCCTTATATTTAACCTAAATCTCCCCTCTTGTAGTTTAAAGCCATTTCCCCTTCTCCTATTGCCAGAGGCAGGCAGCAGGAAGCAGCACTTGGGAAGAGTCCCAGCGCTGATCCTGCCCTGCGGATGCATTCTTGCAGTGCTGTGTGATATTTAAAAACACGGATTCCCAGCCTCGGGAGAGCCCCGGGGTTTGTTTTGCCGTTGTCCCGGGAGAAGCCGCCGCCTCCTCTGCTCTCCCTGGGGACAGAGGCGGCTTTGTGTGGCCGAGGGGCCGCAGTGACCCAGCCCTGGGCTGGGCTGCTCCTTGCTGGGCTTTGGGCTGGACCCTGATCCCAGTCCCTGGCAGGATCCGCCTTGGTGAGCTCGTCCTTGTGCTCAGCAGAGTGATTATTTTCAGTTTCAAACCTTTGTGAGCGATTGTGAACCTTGATGCACCCAGCATCCCCTCCCACCTCGCTTTCTTCAGCCACACACAAACAAACTGAGCTTGGGAAGTCCCAAAGCAGAAGTGGGTTGACTCTGTGCACCCAGGAGAGAGGAGTGACCTGCTGTGGGTGCTCTCATCCCTCTGGGGTTTTATTCCCTCCCCAAAAACCGCCGAGGGTGGTAAGAAGCACTCTGCCAACATGCTGACCCAACAGCAGCTCCCTGCAGGTTAAAGTGCAGCACATTTGCAACTTTAACAGGGGCTGCTGCCCCTTCAACCCTTCAGATTTTGTTGCACCAGGGGGAAAACATCATTTCTTCCTGCTTCACACTCTGCTTTAAGGTGGTTTGGGAGGACAGAGCAGTGCACAGTGCAGATGTGTCATTCCTTCCCACCATGGGGATGGGCCACCTCCTGATCCTGATGATCCCAGGAGCAGCTCAGGGATTTCTCCCCCCCCTCACTTCCCACCCCACCACCCCCCAGTTGCATTAATCAGAATAATTGCTGATTAATTATCCCACTGGGCTTTTGGCCACGTTTCTGCAGCAGCCCAGTGCCAGGCTTGGGTAGCAAAATGAAACCCAAGGAGAAACCCCTGGAGTGCCCAAAAAGTCGAGCTGGGCTGGAGAGGATGCCTGAGGGCTGGATCCTGACCAGCTGCCATCCCTGCTGTGTCTAGCACTGTGGGAAGGTCAGCCCAGGGCTGCCAGGGCCTCTGCTCCCCAGGCTTGGTGGGACACACACCCCTGCACTCACCAGGACATACCAACCACCCCCAGAGACAATTAAAGCTCATTTATGGTTGATTTTACTTAACCTATAAATTATTCTGAGTTTTCTTGTTGTGTAAGAGTTGCTGTGTAAAGAGAGAAGATTTAGAGCTCTAACATCAGCCCCATTCTGGGGTCATCCTGATGCCTTTGCTTGCCTCAGCTCTGTTTTTTAGGAGATTGTCCCAAAAGTGAAATTCCTGCAGCTTTCAGGCCTCAGCAGAGATTGGGCACTTTCCTGCTGTCCCCATCCATCCATGGGTCAGGGAGGCTCCTGATGGGCTCCCCCAGTCCTTCATCCTCTGGCAGGATGGGGGAATCCAATTTACCTCCAAAACCCCCCAGATTTACCACACCCAGCCCAGGGAAGACCCACTGGTGCTCCATGACACTGGATGTGCTAGAACACAGATGCAGCTCTGGGTATTGAGAGGGATCTGGGCTCACTGGACAGGCTGGGGAGTCAGGGGATCCCACACCCCTCCCTGGTGCTGAGGATGCTCTGCCCTCACCCCAGGGTGGACAGCAGAGCTGGGACACTGCAGCTTTCCTCCCTCTCTGCCACCCCAACTGTTTGGCAAAAGAGATTTTACTTTTTAATTTTTTTAATTTTTTTTTTCCTCCAGCGAAAACCAAAAATAGATTGATGGGAAGCGGCTGGGGGTTGGGATGCCATTAGCATGCAAAATGGGGCTATTTATCTTCCCCGCAGCTGGGTTCTGCTCCCAGAGCTGGCAGGGAGCCTGCTGCTGGCAGAGGGCTGTGGGATGGGATGGCACCGTCCCCAGGACAGCCCCATCCCCTCCCAGCCCTGTCCCCATCAGGACATCAGCCCATCCCCACTGCCCTTGTCCCTGTCTCTGTGACCCCGAGCCTCTCCCGAGGGACCAGGAGCTGTCAGTGCTCTGCCCCAGCTGGACACGGTGCCAGGCTCACCAGGACACTCCACAGGTGGCAGCTGATTGATCCTGAGCCCAGTGTGGGTGGGTGAGGGATGCCTGCCCAGGGGTTCTGCTGGGGAAACTGAGGCAGGAGCTCCTGGGACACCCAAGGGAAGGAGGGATGTGAAAAATGCCAATCACTTGTTTTTAAAATTTTAAAAGTTTACTGGTAATAAGATGGTTATAAAAATAATAATATAATTAGAGTAATAATAATTTGGACAATTTGGATTAGGACAATACGAGACAATAGAAACAAAGAGTTAGGGATGTCTGGGTACCTTTTTCTGGGCAGCATAAGCCCTAAAAAGGACCCATGTTAACAGAGGATTAACCCTTAAAAGCAATAGCCTGTTGCATATTCATACACCTCATCCATGATGCATAAATTCCATTCAAACACAGGATTCTGTCTGGGCAGTGCCACCTTCTTCCCCTGAATCCTGACAGCGTCTCCAATCCTGAGTGAGGTGGGAAGAAGTTCCTTTCTTCTGATAATGGAGCAATAAATTCTCTTTCTCTGAAAGATTTAGGTGTCCTGTGGCTGCTATCTCACTGCGAGTCCTTTCTTTAAAAAAATATCTTACATAGCAAAGTTTTTATTTTAACATTATGTTATAACCTAAAACTATAACTAACTCACTACTGAAGAAAATTAATACAGCATAACTTTCTAACATAACACATATATTCATTTTAATATTTGTGAAAGCCAGTCATAAAATACTCGTTTTTCATAGGGATGAACCTGTACCCCTCACCCCTGGGGTGCCTTGGCATGGCCATCCCTGCTGTTACTACACAGCAGAGTTGGAAGTGAGAGACCCCTCAGAAGGAATGAGCAGAAAACTTTTTCACGAGGTGAAATGAGCAGAAATCTTCTGCTCCCAGAAATAATTTGGCTCGGAAATTTTTAGCAGGAGGGAAGGGGGGGAAGCAAGGCTCACACCTCACAGCCCTGCAAGCAAGGGCTGGGGACACAAGAGTGAGCAGCTTTGTCCAGCTCCAGCCCCTCCTGGGATGATCCTGGCCCTTTTTCCTTCTTCTTTTCCCCATTCTGCCCAGCGGTTGTTAAACAGCTCAAAATTAAATAATAATTATAATAAATGATAATTTTGAGCTGTTGTTAAACAGCTCAAAATTATCAGATTTGCTCCTTGCAGGGCGGCTCGCTGCCTGCGATGCTCCTTAGCCGTTACTTGCTTCCTATAACATTCAAAATAATAAATTGCTATAAATGTTAAACTCCATGACAGCACAGCTCAGCATCCCCATCCCCATGACCTTCATCCCCACCATCCTCATTCCCGCTTTTCCATCCTCATCATCCCTGGCCTCCTCATCACGCCTCAGGACCTCCAGCTCGCCAGGGGGCGCGCTGCTCCCCGGCGGCAGCGGAAGTGTCGCTCTGCCCTCGCGGGCAGCCCCGCCTGCTCCCGCCGCCGCTTCCGCCGCCGCCGCTGCTTTCCCTGCAGCCTCTCCCGGTTCTGCTCTGGTCCCACTTCGGTCTCGCCTCGGTGTCGCTTCGCCGTCACCGCCATCATGAACAAGAAGAAGAAGCCGTTCCTGGGCATGCCCGCGCCCCTGGGCTACGTGCCAGGGCTGGGCCGCGGGTGAGACGCCGCCAGGCCTGGCTTGGCCCCCCCACCCCGGTCCCTTCCCAGCCCCGTCGCTCCGCCGGGCCCCGAGGCTCTCCCGAGCCCTTTCGCCGCCCGGCTGGGTCCCACCTCCCTGCCCCAGTCATCCCTGTCCCCTCGGGGTGACCCTGCCCGGCTTTTCAATGTTGTCCCTTCCTGATTGTTCGCGTTCGCTCTCTATCTGGGCGGGTTTGTGTTTAAAAGCGAGCCTGGCTCCGAGGATGAATTCCCGGGTGCTTCAGGCCGGGATTGTGTCCCTCCGGATCTTGTGCCTGTGTGTGCGTTGGACCGTCTGAAAAATGATCAGACTGGGGGCTTTTGTTGAGGGAACAGTGGAAGGGTTTGGTTGAGACCATTTTTTAGGATGTTTTTGCTGGGTGTGAGTTGTGTTCGTCCCCCACTGATTTGCTCTTGCTTTCCCTGGGGAGATCCTGTTGGATGTGCCCCTCGAGGTACTGCCAGGCGAGTATGGGGGTTCAGAAGAGGTCCATCCTTTTGCCCAGACCCCAGCCCATGGTGCCCCACAGCCTGCAGGGTCAGCTGAGAGCCCCAGAGACAGAGTTTAGGAAGGAGGCCATCCATGGGATGGGTGGCGGAGCCATGAGCTGGGTGGTTGCAGTGCATTTGTGGGAAAAGTTCTCCCCATAAAAGGATGCCCAGAGAAACTATGGCTGCCCAGTCCTTGGAAGTGTCTGAGGATGGGGCTTGGAGCATTCTGGGATAATGGAAGGTGTCCCTGCCCATGGCAGGAGGTTGGAATGGTGTGAGCTCAGAGGTCCCTTCCAACCCAAACCATTCCATGATTCAAAGGCCATTTCCCTTCCTGGCTTTACTGCCCTCCACGGGGAGTGCCTGATACCATTCTCCCAAAAGAATGATCTGCCTGTCCTGAGCAGTGACTGTGGCAGGCTGGGGTGCAGTGAGCTGAGCAGCCCCTGGTTTGTCCCTGCAGAGCCACGGGCTTCACCACCCGCTCTGACATCGGCCCTGCCCGCGATGCCAATGACCCCGTGGATGACCGGCACGCGCCGCCGGGCAAGAGAACCGTGGGTGACCAGATGAAAAAGAACCAGACTGCAGATGATGATGATGAGGATTTGAATGACACCAACTACGATGAGGTGAGGAGGTTTTCATCATCCTGCAGGTTTTTTTTTCCCAGGTGGAACAAGAGTCCCTGAGCTCCCTGCTCTTGCTACAAACTCACACAGTCACCGGGTTGGAAGAGACCTTCAAGATCATCAATCCAGCCCAGCGCCTACTCCTCAACTAAACCCTGGCACCCAGTGCCACATCCAGGCTTTTTTAAACATATCCAGGGATGGTGACTCCACCATCTCCCCAGGCAGACTATTCCAGAACTTTATCCCCCTTTCTGTAAAAAACTTTTTCCTAATATCCAGCCTATATTTCCCTTGATGCAGCTTGAGACTGTGTCCTCTGGTTCTGTCAGTAGGAGCCCCACTCTTAGGTGAGGCTTCAAACCCAGAATTTCCTGTAGTTTGCAGGCAGCATTTTCTTTTTTATTATTGGTTGAGACCTCAGTATGCACAATGGCATGGTGCTTTCAGATTTTTGTTGTGTCCTTGCTCCATGGATTGTGGTTTAATTACTGATACAGAGCCCTGAGAGTCTTGGGAAAATATCTATAAATAAGAATTAGTTTAAGTATTTCAGGGGTTGTATTTTTTTTTATTATTCACAAATGAAAGCTTGTGTGCTTTGACAAGATTGGACTTGATGATCTTGGAGAACTTTTCCAACCTAAATGACCCTGTGATTCTGTGCCGTATATTGTCCTTAAGTGGCCTGTGTAGTCTCTTAACTCCCACTTTGGGTGATTGAATGTTGTGATTTTCTTTCTGCTTGCTTTCACTGGTGTAAAAAGAGAAAATGGTTAATGGAAGAGACTGGCTTTTCTATCCTGAGATCTCATTTATTGCTGAATAGAAGTGGTTCAGAGAGAGAAGCAATTTTGAAAGAAGCAATTTTGTAGCAGTTTTGCTTCAAGTGGTGTGGGACAATAAACACCTCCATGGGTGGTAGAAGGAGGATGCTTTTATTTAGGGATGTGTTAGTCTGATGCAATGTTGTCAGAAGCAGCCTGTGAGTGCATTTACAGGTGATTGTTGGTAGGAACATAATAGGAACTTTAAAAAAACTTTTTCCTTTTTCCTTCTTTTTTTTCCTCTCTCTCCAATTTCCCAGTTCAATGGCTACGCTGGTAGCCTGTTCTCAAGTGGCCCCTATGAAAAAGATGATGAAGAAGCAGATGCTATTTATGCAGCTTTGGATAAGAGGATGGATGAACGCAGGAAGGAAAGGAGGTAGGATAAGCTACAGCACTGGCAGGGGGTGTTTTCTGGTTAATTGAGGATGACACGTATTTTGCCCCACTTGCTTTGATAGTGGATGTGGTTAAATTACTTCACAGTAGTTAATTAAGAGTCACTGTAGTTCATTAAGATGGTATGGGGAGATGCTGAGCAACTGATATTGATGCATCACAGACTGCACAGTAGACTGGAAATCGTAAAGGAAGTCACCTCCTGCTTGTAAACAGTATATGTTACTTGTTAAATTCACTTCTCATTAAGAGGAGGTCAGAGACTGAAGTTCATTTGGAGGTGTCTGTTTTTACACAACAATACTTTCTTCTTGGATAAAGGATCTCTTGTTATAATGTTGATAATCTAAGCTTGGAAAAAGTACCATTTTTAATGCCCTAACTCTTATCAAACATATTTTTCTATTATGTCAATGCTTTAATCAAAGACTTTCTAAGTGTCACTTTGAGCATGGCCTCAGTTTTCCTTTTCCTTAGGGAACAACGAGAAAAAGAGGAAATAGAAAAGTACCGTATGGAACGACCCAAAATTCAACAGCAGTTCTCAGACTTGAAAGTAAGGAAAAAAATGTCTGAAATGTGACTTTTTGTGAGATACATGAGGTGGCTGTGTGTACTTTTGTGTGTGCTTGTTTCTTTGCTCAGATTTTGTCTATTGGCAAAGGAGTACTTTGATATTCTCCAGATTAGAATTACTTTCTGTTGGAAGAATAAACACTGCTCATGTGGGTACACAAGGCAGTGAAATTTCTGCAAATTTTGATATTGGTCATTTTTGTTTTGTGCTTTGTGGAAGGTGCTACACTTCTGTCTTTGAGGGAAACTGAAAACTTGTTGGCATTGCAGGAGTAGCTGAGCAGAATCTCCTGACTCTAAATCTTCTTTTAAATAAAATGTATTGTTTAAACTATTGTCTAATGATTAGTAGTAAACCACTCAATGCACCAGGCACTAGGATTAATCTGAATGCTTGTAGCACTGAATCTAATAACAAAATTGATTTGGAATCTCAGTCTGGACTAAAACCAAATTCCAATTAAACGAATCTAATTCTTTTGTACATGGGATTAGGAAAAAAGTCTGACCCTTAAATGTTTAATTGATCTTGAATTATTTCAAGACAATAAATCTGTTAAGGAGTTAGAGTACTTCAAAAGCCATTTCTGCAGCAAATATTGATGACAACTCCTGTCTGAACAGCGGAAATTAGCAGAGGTGACTGAGGAGGAGTGGCTGAGTATTCCTGAGGTTGGGGATGCCAGGAACAAGCGGCAGAGGAATCCTCGCTATGAGAAGCTGACTCCTGTCCCTGACAGCTTCTTTGCAAAGCATTTGCAGTCAGGGGAGAATCACACTTCAGTGGATCCACGCCAGACAGTGAGTACACAGCAAACCTCGGAAAGCTGTGGCCAAACTGGGTGAGAGACGAATGTTAAACTGGGATTGGACCGAAAAACTTGGTGTGTTTTGTGAGTCTGCCAAAGGAATTCTGAATGTTAAACTTGTGTGCTTGCTGGAGTCTTTCAGTGCACAGCCATTACCAGAGAAAACATGGGGATAAGCAGAGAACACCTGGTTCTTGTTTTCAAGATGGAAGAAAGTGTTTCTTTTCCTATTTGCTGAATGCAAGATGGTGATAGTTTTGTGAGCAAAGCCATTTCTGTTACAATTACATCTTGCAAAAAGGGAACAGAAAATAAAGTGTGCTTTCACTTAATGGTTTGCCTGATTCTGAGGCAATTGTGTTAAAAAATTATTTGCCGTTCAGTCAATTAAAAATGAGGTAATTTAGCTTGTTGCTCTGTGGCCAGAGTCTACTGTGGTCATAGAATTATAGGAGAAGCTGACTGGCCCAGACTGGCTCCAGGTGTCCATGGGACTTCTTTGCAGATATTCTTATTTAAATGTTCCAAGTTCAGATGCCTGTGCTTGAATTTTTCACTTTCTTGCTGCTTATTTCACTGACTTGACTAAACTTTAGCAATTAACTATAAATTTGCAAATCCTGTATGAGAAATATTTTGGGATCCAGAGAAGCCATATCAGAAGTACTTGTGGGGGTTGGACATCTGTGTCCTGCAGCTTCTGGGGAAGTGCAAATCAGCCAATAGTCTGAATTATTTTTGAAATCTCAGAAGATGTTTTAGGAATTACTTTCTCACTCTATTTTTTTTATAGCAATTTGGTGGACTGAATACTCCATATCCAGGGGGTTTGAATACTCCATACCCAGGAGGAATGACACCAGGCTTGATGACACCTGGGACAGGTGAATTGGATATGAGGAAGATTGGCCAAGCCAGGAACACCTTGATGGATATGAGGTTAAGCCAGGTAAGGATGTGGGAAGGCAGGATCTGTAACTGGTTTTAGAAAAGTGTTAAATTCTCTTGGGTGTTAGAAGATCCAAGAACAGCTGAGCTGTGAAATAATTTTGTAGTCCCTCTCCTTGAATCTCATGCCCTCAAAATGAATAGAATTTCCTGAGAAATACTGGTTTGTCCCTGGGATTCTTGGTCATTATAGGAGAATAGACTGCCTGGTAATAGCAGAGGTTCCCTTGAGACAAACAGCACAGGATGCTACCAATGGAAGCATCTCTTCTGTCCTGTGTAGGGATGCAGGACAAACTGCTGGATAATGCTGATTTTTGCCTTCTTTATCATTGATTTTCTCATCTAAATCTGCTTATTCTGAAAAGAATGCCTTTAGCTGGCAGGACTACAAGCTTTCACTGGTGTAAAAGCTTGTAGCCCTGCCAGCTACAAGCTTTGGGTGACTGCTTATCAGCAGCCTGCTTCTTGTCTGGATTTTAATGTTAAAATTGTATATTTTAGAAATAGAAAAAAACTAATAAGCAAGGCTTTGTGTTTTCCTCCTTTCTTGCTTTTGGAAACAAATGAATATTTAGGATTTTTGTAGAGCCACAGTGTGTTTTTACGTGTTCAGGGGCTGTGAGTGGTTGTTTCAGCAGCTGTGACTTGACTTTCCCAGGTGTCGGACTCTGTGAGTGGCCAGACTGTAGTGGACCCAAAAGGATATTTGACAGACTTGAATTCCATGATTCCCACACACGGAGGAGATATCAAGTAAGTTTAAGAAGGATTAACAGATTTATCCTCTTAGCAATGGCACTGATCCTACATGTAAATGGAAATCTGTCTGAGTGGGTGCTTTCAGCTGGCGTTTGGTTTGTAAGAAATGCCAGGTGAGTTTTTGAGGATGAATTCTTTTAACATGAGATCTGGTCTAGTCTTTCAGCTGAGGTATTAGCATCTGACCTGGATGCATCAATTGTGGAGATTGTTTCCATTCCATCCCTATTTCCTTGCCAGAGTGATGGCAGTGTGTGGCTGCCTGCCAGCCAGGAAATAACCTGGTTAATTGTACTTTTGTGCTGCTAATTTAGGCTTGATTGATGACCTCTGAGAACCTCTTTAGCCTGGAGCTTGACATGTGTTTCATAAAGACTTGCTCTTTAAATCAGAGCAAATATTGATGCTAATTCTTGACTTACATCAGTGCTTGGGCTTATCAGCTTCTGGCTGCAAGTGCCCAGCTGTAATTCCCAAAAATCATGCTTAAATACTTAACTGGTTTTCACTGTGATCTGGCTGTGTTGGTGTGTAAATGTGAGTTTGTTTTAGTAGCAAGTAGTTTGTGTCTCCAATATGGAAAAATTTGAGGTCACGGTTGCTGTGGATCTGAGCACATCCTGGTTCAGAATTGTTTCCCAATGTGCTGAAACTTTTCCTTCCTGTTTTTCCCTGCTCCTTTAGTGATATCAAAAAAGCCCGTTTGCTCCTGAAATCTGTCCGAGAGACCAATCCTCATCATCCACCAGCCTGGATAGCATCAGCCCGACTGGAGGAGGTCACTGGCAAACTCCAGGTGGCTCGAAACCTCATCATGAAAGGAACAGAGATGTGCCCTAAGGTCAGAATTGCTTTGCTTCCCTACTGATCCTTGTGGGATAGTAGGAAAAAGTTGTGGTTCATGAGCAGCACAATCTCTGTTAAGCTTGATTGAGGCTCTGCCTGGTACAGCTTCACTGTCTACTGTATTACAAAACACCTGCTTAGCCAGGAGCTGTGATTTTATATTCTTGTTCTGATGTAAAGGAAGCTTGGTTGTTTTTCCTGACAGAGTGAAGATGTTTGGTTGGAAGCTGCTCGGCTTCAGCCTGGAGATACAGCCAAGGCAGTTGTGGCCCAGGCTGTGCGGCACCTGCCGCAGTCGGTGCGGATCTATATCAGAGCAGCAGAGCTGGAGACTGACATCCGTGCCAAGAAACGTGTCCTTAGGAAAGGTGAGAGCTCCTGGGGGCTCAGAGAAGGAAGGCATTGCACTCTCTGTATTGTGTTGTAAATTGTTCAAGATGTGGCCATAAGTTCAGGTGCTTTTTTTGCTTCCTTGTTGAAATTACAGTTGACAATTTGTGTACCAATGGTGAAACTTGCTGCTGTTGAGCCAAAGAACAGAAGTGTTGAAGTGCTTGTAAAACATCCTTCAGCAGAAAGCTGCTGTACTGAACAATTCCAAAATGGTATTTCACTTACCTAAGCCAGTTCCAGCTTGATCACAATTAGATTAGTAGATGGAAGCTATTAAAAAATGATGTTCTAAGGATAAAAAGGTGCTCAAAATGTCACCTTGTGATGCTTTTTGGAAAAGATACTGGAATTGATTGTTCCTACTTGCTTGTAGCCTGTTAGATGCCTCAGTAACTGCTTCTGGAGGAGCTTCAGAGGTCTTGGGGTTCTCATATCATTCAGCCTGTTGAGCTGCAGGATTTGCTTTAGTGTAGCAAGTTTTGTCCTTGACAAAAGGACAAAAAGCCTTTCTTTGTGGTGCTTACCTGAAACCTTACATTTTCTTGGATTGATTGCACTTGGAGGTTTTCCTCTTTCATGGAATTACTGTCTGTTCCAAACAATGATCTCTTCAACAGCAGTTTGTTCTTCCTCAGACGTTCAAAATGTGAATTCTTTGATTACTTTAAGTAGCTGGGCCTGTATCAGTAGAGATTAGTTCCTTCATGACTACTGAATTGTATTAGCTACATCTCCTGCCTTTAATCTAGACAGTGAAAAGGGTCTGGATTTAATACCTTTACTGAATCATTGTGAAGCAGTCTGCAGTATTGAGTGGTTTAGGTTCAAAGGAATTAGTTGCCTCCCACCTCTTACCTCTTGCATGTAAAATTGCAGCTATCTAGTGAGATGATCTCTTACTACATCTGGATGAAAGGTATCTTAAAGTTGCTGGATTTGAAGTTCTTAAGAGTTCAGATATTAACTATTCATTAGCTTTTTAAATTTCCATTGGCTCTGCAGTGCAGCATGGTGTGAAGTGATGCTCCTGTGACACTGCATGTCCTTCTCAGGAACAGTCACAGAAAAACACTTTTAAAGGAGCAGAAATAGATCTGTGAGCCCAGCTCAGGTAGGGGAGGGTCTTGTGTGAGAGCAGTGACTTACCCACTAAGTACTGAGCTTTGCTTCAAACACTGTATTTATGAAGAGAAAAACATTCAGTTTTTGGAACCACCTACCTAATCTCTTGGTACAAAGCTGTTAGTGGAATGGAATTGGATTTATCATTCTCTTCCCAGTTTCTGCCTGTTAACAGCTTCACAGTGCTCCTCTGCTGCCTAGGGAGCATCAGTAATGTGGAGCTTGGAGCCTTAAGTGGCAGCATAACCCATTATTTCTCCAAAATATAAAAGCCTGAGTGCCATGTAATGTCACTGAAGTGTGACCTTCCATAATGCATTTCTCCTCTGTTTGCTGTGTGCATTCCTGCCATCCAGCAGAACCTCTGGAGTTTTTAAAGCCTCAATCTGACTGGAGACCCAGCAAGCTGAGTGGCTGAAATACAGCTTGAGGTCTAAAAATCAAATTCTGTGTTTATGAAAACATGTTCTGTCCTGCAGAGTGATACTTTCAGATCTTGGAGGCTGACATTACTCACTTAAATTCTTGAGGAAAATCTCCTGCAGCTGTAGATTTGGAGACAAATGGTTAAAGCTTGTTGTAAATCTCTGTGTGTATCAGGGTAGGATGTGTTCTGAGTTGAGCCTCAGCACTGTACCTCTGCAGCAATGCCTCAAAGAACAGCCTTGCCTGGAAGGCCAGCTAGTTCCAAAGTGGTTTTAGATGCCTTTTCCCACTCATTTTTGTGGGAATCCCTGTGATTGTGCTTGCTTTATTGAAGAGGGATGTGCTCAGTCCTCTGTAACTATGGCACGTTTGTGTACAGTCACCATGGAAGCAGTGGAAGTAATGCTGCAATGCAGCTGATTTCAGCAGTCTGGGGTGCAAATTGGAGTGACAAAAGGCTAAAAAACCCCTTTGGTTTCTCAATCTCTCTTAATGAGATGGGCTGAGGAAAGTTGTTGTTCAGCATTTAATGTTTCAGACAGCACATGTAGGACAGGCTGCAGAGAATGCAGTTCTACCAGCAGCAGCTAACTCTGGGACAAGATTAAGGAAGCCTTGAAGAATCCTAATTAGATGGAGTCCATATTGGATTGCTGGAAGCACACTTGGTACTCATGGCTTAGTGTCAGTGAGACCTTTAAGTTTTTATGCTTCCTGTTTTTGATTTGCATGGCAGGACAACAGCTTTTTGGGAAGTTAAGCTGGGGTCCACTGAGCAGACAGGAGAGGCTTACAGGAAAACTGCATTGTGAAGGGGTAGTTTCAACATGTAAGGAACAAGGCTGTATTATTACTTAGTGTTGAAGATGCTCCTTTTCTATAGAGGCAGACTTGGTGTGATTTAAGCTGCCCATTTGCTGAGACTGGAGGCTTTGTTCAGCCAGGTGTTTTACTGAGGAAGATGCAATTACAGCATGTACAACAAAAAAGCCCTTGGCTCTCCAAAACCTGTTTCCAATTAAAATGATTAAGTGTTTTATTTTCTGATTTTAAATTCTCATTGTTGAAGCAAGAGCCCAAATAAGTAAATTCCCTCCTTTCCCTCCTTCAGGACATTTCCTTGTAATAGCACAAATCCTTTATTATATCATGTTTAGAAAATACAGATCTCATTGGTAAACTATTTAATCATTATTGACATAATTGTTTTGCTTCTCTAGCCCTTGAGCACGTTCCAAACTCAGTACGTTTGTGGAAAGCAGCCGTGGAGCTGGAGGAACCTGAGGATGCCAGGATCATGCTGAGCCGGGCTGTGGAGTGCTGTCCAACCAGTGTTGAAGTGAGTTTAAAAAAAAAAGTGTACTAAAAAAACCCCTGCACCCCATTTCAGGCTGGCAGTAGAGCTTTGCAGGCAAAAGGCAGGGTGTTTCTCCACACAAGGTTTTCTCCCACGTGCTTCATGCCACAGTGGGAAGGATATGATGAGTAGTGGAATGTGTTTTTTTTTCCTTTGGAATTAATTGTCTGGTGGTCATTACATGCCTCATTTTGGTGTGTAATTGTTAGGTTAGTCATGGCAGTGCACAGCTGTGCCTGCTGTAGGCTCTGAGCCATGTTTGTGTCCATGTGTGGTGCCTTGACAGTTGGGAAAACAAGTGAACGTTTAACCTGATGAATCTAAAAGTTGTTCATTTCTGAAATACCAAACCAGAGTATTCAATTCAGCTGTTTCAGAGGTGATGTGAACAGAAAATAGGAGTATAACGACCCAGCAGAGGGGATGATACCCAGAGATGATCAGGACTGAGCTTCAAGGGCAGTAGCAGCCTATTTCTCCTCTTCTCCACTGGTATTCCACAGCCTCCTTGCAATGCTTGAGGACTGTTGCCAACCAGTAGCAAGCAGCGTGAAGCTGCTTATCTCTGTGGGCTGACACTGCCATACAGCAGCCTTGTCATCTCCTTGTTCTCATCTCAAATCCATCTTTTGTTGCTCTGCAGCTGTGGCTGGCGCTGGCAAGGCTGGAGACATATGAGAACGCTCGTAAAGTCCTTAACAAAGCCCGCGAGAATATCCCCACGGATCGGCACATCTGGATCACTGCTGCCAAACTGGAGGAAGCCAATGGAAACACCCAGATGGTGGAGAAAATCATTGACAGAGCCATCACATCTCTCAGGGCTAACGGGGTGGAAATCAACAGGGAGCAGTGGATACAGGTATGTGCTCAGTCTTGAAGGCCCAGGGGGACTCTTCAGGTGCTGTTCTGAAGGTTGCTGCTGGTTATGGGACAGAGTCATTTTGCACCTGGCTTGTCAGTGCAGGTCCCTGTGAAGAGACAAGAGATGAGACTAAAAAGCTGAGTAGGGTCAAGGCCATATGTGATACTCTGGGGTAACATCACATGTCTGAGAAATGTCTGGTTTGCTTCTGTCATGGAAGATAAGTAGCTTCAAGTTGAAGCAGCTGCTGCCTTAAGTAGGATGGAGGCTTAAAGCCTTCAGTGAAGGATTTATGTATTTTTTTGCATATGTCTCTTTTGGCTTGACAGGTATTTGTTTGCCTTGCTTTGTCAAATGGCATTATGAGAAATCAATACAAATACTGCATTTGCAGCATGTAGGAAACATTCTGTTAGTCCTGTACTGAAGCTCTTTCCTCCTGAATATGTTCTGTGCTTTGTTTGATCATAAGTCTTTAAAGCAGTTTCCTTCTAAAATAATTTACAATGGGTCAAGGCAGCAAAATCTTATACTGCTTAAGAGCATTGATAATGAATTAAGTATTTAATATTAAATGGATATCCTTGTTAACATCTAAAAGAATTCTGACTTTCTTTACAACAGTAAAACAATTAAAGGTTAATTTCAACTTCTCTTTAAAAAAAATCTATGAGCACAATCCTCTGCATCATTGTGTTCTCGAGTTCCTTCTCAGTACTAGAACTGCTCCATTTCTGTTACCTGATCAGAGGGCTTTTCAGCAAGTTCAAGCAAGACATGCTTGGCTTTCTGAAAGCTTTGAGTCAGGAAACTCCACTTTTCCATACATGGTCTGGTGAGAGAGTCTTTGCACCTTTGACTTGACACTGCTTGATGGGGTACTCTTAAATTTAGTTATTGCTAAGCCCTTATTAAGACTTAATCATCTCAAAGCTGAAAGAAGCTCAGGACTTTTGATGTTACAGTTCTTCCTTGTGAAATTTTTGCTTTTTTTATTGGCCAGGTCCCTGCTTGGGTCAGCCCAGGGTTGTGGAGCTGTAGGAAAAGACTTGTGGGTCGGGAAAGATTACACGTTGTCACCTTTTCAGTGGATGCAATTGATGTGATCTGTTTCTTAAGCAGCTTGTGAATGATTCTGTGTACAGCTGCAGCACCTTCCTGGTGGCTGCAGGCTCCTGCTCAGTGTCAGGGTGTGTTGGAGCAGTGAGATGTTTGTGCTGTGGCGTGACCACAATGTCTCTGTGTTTGTGCTCGAGGAGTTGCCATTGCAGACTTTAACCTCTTGTGCTGAGCTCTCAGAATGAGCAGGGCTTTCCTGTTGTTCCTAGGATGCTGAGGAATGTGATAAAGCTGGAAGTGTGGCCACGTGCCAGGCGATCATGAGAGCTGTGATTGGGATCGGGATCGAGGAAGAAGATCGGAAACACACCTGGATGGAAGATGCAGACAGTGTAAGTCCAGCTGGGTGCTGCTTTTTGTTGGTTTTGTTTTATTGTGGGTTTGTGTTTTTTCATTTGAGGAAATTGCACTGGTGCCTGGGAAATGGCTTTGTCAGTGAAAGTGGATGTGATTCCCACACCACCTGCCTGCCTTTGGCCACTCTCTGCCTCAGGAGGTTATTACAGAGCTTTATTCAGATTTGAGTTTTTACTGAACAAAAAGTTGATATTGGTATAGCCTGTGCCTGTGTGCTAACTTGGTGTGGATTGTTTTTTTTTTTTTTGTTTTTTTTTTTTTTTTTTTTTTTGCTGAGTGTGAGACATCACCAGAGATTGACTTATGAGTAAAGGAGCTGGGAGTTGAGTTTCAAGGCATAACCATGGACAAGAGAGTGGGCAAAAATTTTACCAGGCTTTTTTTTGCTTTAGGGGAATAGTTCGAACATGTGCTAAGAACTAAGTCATATTTCAGCATGAGAAATGTCCAACTTCACTGGCCTTAAATTGGGCTCAGAGCAGTGGGGGGCACATGCTGTGGTGCTTAGGGTTTTGCCTGTGAAATAACAAAATGAAGTGCTAACATGAGATCCTTTCCAATGCCTTGCTGATGTTTCAAGCTGGCCTGTGAGTGTCAGTCCCATTGAAAGGCCAGGGATTCTTGTGCTCTGTAGAGGGATACTTGGAAATTCCTTTCCTGCTTCTTTTTAAAAAGCTGATTGTAAGTGTTCTGTTCTCTATTAATGCCTCAATTCATGGATTACACCGAGTTACTGAGTTCTGGGTTGAATTGTGCATGTGTAATTCCTACTTGCTCTTGATTCCAGTTCTCCCTTAAGCTGACTTAGTCCTGATCTGTTTTCCCTCAGTGTGTTGCTCATAATGCCCTGGAGTGTGCCCGAGCCATTTATGCCTATGCCTTGCAAGTCTTCCCGAGCAAGAAGAGTGTGTGGCTGAGAGCAGCCTATTTTGAAAAGAATCATGGAACCAGGTATGTGTGCTGCACAATCCCTGTGACAGGGGGACAGGCTGGGGGTGAAGGAAAACTACAGCATGGTCCCTGGTGTGGTGCAAGTGCAGAGTTAGTGCAGCTGGATGAAACTCACTGACGTTTTTTGCAGGTCTGACCTTCTTTGTTATTGTTGTGCTCAGAACATCCTTAAGTTTTATGGAGTCATAAAATCGTTCTTGGCAATAGGGGTTACGTGGTAAAAATAGCTGTGAAGAGACAAGGTAGGAACAATTGTCTTTGAGAAGGCATCTCTGAAAAAATATAGGGATACAAATCACCTAAAATGTGTTTTATTTAGTTTTTATAGATAAACTACTTCATAGCTGAATGTGTCCAAGCATCTCTGGTATGTTCTGATTAAACACTGTGAATGTGTATCACATTCTGAGTTAAGATTGGTGTTATACTGTTACAGCTCAGGCTCTTTTTAAAGTTTATTCACAAAGCTTTACATGTCAGAAACTTTCTGCCCACAGCTTAGACTAAAGCAAACAATCTCTGCAGTAGGCCACTTATACACATGGAATCATCCTTATTAAGGCCAACATGGCTATGTTGTGGAAGTGACTGCAGATGCTGAGTTCTTCCTCATTTGAGCCTCTTTTTTTTTGCTGGGAACAAATATACCTTCTCTTTTGATGTTGTTTTCCCATGTTTCCCAGTGATGGCTGGCTTTTAAGCCCCATGTTCTACCTGAAAAGTGTATTTGCCAGAAGAGAAAAAAATAAGTTGAATAAGATCAAGCCAACCTCATCTAATAATTCTGAAAACCTTCCTGTCTCAGCTTCTAGAAAGGTTTGTTAAGCAGAATGACTCTTTCCAAGAGAAAGGAGCTGTTTGTGTGAGGGCTCTTTCCACAGAGGCTATCAAAGGTGTCTGAACAATGACCCGTTTGTGGAATGCTGATTTCAGAACCCTTGTGAAAAAAGACCCCACCCTTTCCTTGTTATGAAACAACTTATCAAGGTTTACAACTTTGGACTTTGCAACAATATTTATAACACTGAGTGATAGTGAAAATGGTGTGAGAGAGCTCGCCTTTGGCAGTACCTGGAGGGATTGTAACTTGCTGTTTCTTGTCTTCAGAGAATCCTTGGAGGCTCTTTTGCAGAGAGCTGTTGCTCACTGTCCCAAAGCAGAGGTGCTGTGGCTCATGGGAGCCAAATCCAAGTGGCTGGCAGGAGATGTGCCAGCAGCCAGAAGCATCTTGGCCCTGGCTTTCCAGGTGGGTCTGTTACACTTGTCAGGTGTTAAATGTGACAGGTAAAGAGTACAAAGCAGGAATTTTTCTGTCAACACCTGATTGCTGCTGCCTTTCAGAATGATGGAGACTTCCGCTGTTCTTTGATTGCTTTGTGTGGCAAAATATTGTCCTGTAAAATAGCAACAAGCTGGAAGCAAGGCTGTGGTACTGCTCTTTTAGTAGTTCTACACCAGCTTCTGAGCTGGAACAGGTTGTCCAGAGAGGTTGTGGCTGCCCCATTCCTGGAGGTGTTGAAATCCAGGTTGGATGGGGCTCTGAGCAGCCTTTTCTGGTGCATGGCATCCCTACCCATGGGATTGGGATGAGATGTCCCTTTAATGTCCCTTCCATCCCAAACCAGCCTGTGATTTTATGAGTTTGCAAACCATCAGTTTTACTAGCATGGATCAAAATCCCGTTGTCTTGGGTCACCTCAAAGGAAGGATTGTGGTCTGCCCTAATGAGGTCACTGCATTACTTATGTTTGGATCAAACCCACTAATGAAGGGATTTGCCTGCTGGATGCTGTAGCAAAGATAGGCAGAGTGCTTCTAGCACTGGGAATTAGGCTTAAAAGCTAAGTGAGAAAAAAAAAAGACAGGTCCTGAAATGGAAGGTAAAAGATACTTCCTTAATCTGTTCTCAGTGCTCTTTGTTACTAGGCTGAAAAGTTCTTGACTGAAATGACTTTTATTGGAAGAGTTTTCACAGACCTCAGTGGGGAATTAAAGCTGCAGCTTTTTTGCTTGAGGGTAATAAAATGAGGGTCTCATTGTGGCAGACCCTGTGATGTTTTCAGTATTTAAACTGGAAGTTCAGAAGATCAAGCATTACTGCTTTTCAACAATTGAGAAGCATCCAACTTCTAAACTGGCATATATCTTTGTGTTGCCCATCTGTTTTGGAGGATTTCTATAAACTTCAAAGGTCAAAGAAGACTGGGAGGAGCTTGCACTGAAAAAAATCCTACTGTGGATTGACAAAGCTCTGATTTCAATTTTAATCTGGATCAAACAGAGGATTAAATCTGCTGTTGATTCACTGTGTGCATTTGTCTGTCACTTTGTGTTCTTGCAGGCCAACCCCAACAGCGAGGAGATCTGGCTGGCTGCCGTGAAGCTCGAGTCGGAGAACAATGAGTATGAAAGAGCGAGGAGGCTGCTGGCAAAGGCTCGCAGCAGTGCCCCCACAGCCAGGGTAAGGATGTGTGGAGGGTGGAGAGGCTCAGGCCTCTTGGCCACGGGGGATTTGGGACGGAAGGAGGAGTTCCTTCAGTTCTGTGGCCACAGGGATTGACCCTGTGGCTCCCTGCCATTGCCTTCCGGGGCATGTGGCCGCTTTGCCGAGCGCTTCGAATTGCGACACGAAGTCGTGGCATGATGGGAAAAAAAGGCCAGGATCAAATGAAGGGTTTCAATTGGTTTTTTACACAAATGGCAAAAGTCAGGAAATTCCCAGTTTACAGCTGTTTGTGTAATGTTTGTTTTGCATAAAAGCACGTCTTGGAAAAAAGAGAAAATGCTTTCACAGAAGACTCACTTATGCTTCTACTAAAGACAGCTTTGGGGTGGTTCGGTGCTTAAAGTCACACTTCTGTGTTTATCTCCAGCTACCTCTGGTATGATAAACTGTCCATTTTCAGCTCTTCATACAAAAGCATTTTAACTTGTCCAAGTAAATGAAAAGTTAGTTTGATCTCTGTCCTCTGTTCCTCCCCCTCAGTTGTTGTTACATCCTACATCTTTTTAACTGTCCTCTTCCTCCCTGAGTCAGGGAGCTTCTGCAGCTGGGGCTGAAGCTCTGCTCTCAGACTTGCTGCCTCTCTTTGAGGTCCCAGCTGGGGGAGTTTGGAAATGGGGAGGATGGGGATCAGAGAGCAGTGAGAGGGCCTTTGGTTTGTAATATATTTCTCATAGCTGTGACTTCCCTGCGTAGCCAGAAGAAAGGATTTGGGGGACAGAAAAGTACATGTACCAGTTGTAATGAGCAGAACCACAGAGCCTGAAGCCATAAGTAAGAAAAGATTGTCTTGGTAGCTTGGATCTGAGGAGATCAGATTGTGCTGGTGAAGGAGGCTCAGGTTTGTTAATTGGTTGTGCTGTTATAGCTGTGCTCTTTATGCAAATACTACTTTTCCAATGCAAGCCATCCTGTAATAATGCAAATGCCAGATCTATGTTAATAATTATGTAAATAGGTGAGATACAGGTGGACCACACTGTTCTAATTCCTTTAGTATTTGCATTTACCTTTCTTATTGTTACTTGTTCTTGCTATTATTTAACACTGATATTTTAATTTTTATTTTACTTCAAACTGTGGCTAATCAATAACATTCTAATGTGATACATGAAAGGATACATGAAAGTGGGAACCTGCTGCTTTGTCAGATAAATGTTTTTCTAATGGCTGCTGGTGGTAAACAGTTCTGCTTTGTTTCCAGGTCTTCATGAAGTCTGTGAAGTTGGAATGGGTGCTTGGGAACATTGCTGCAGCCCAGGAGCTCTGTGAGGAAGCCCTGAAGCACTATGAGGACTTCCCCAAATTGTGGATGATGAAAGGACAAATTGAGGAACAAAAAGAGCTGGTAGAGAAAGCACGGGAGGCTTATAATCAAGGGGTAAGACGGATGTTACTGCAGATTTGTTTTGTGCTGCTGGCATGGAGAGATGTCTGTCTTTGAATCAGAGTGGATAGCCAAAGATATTATTTCTGTCATTGATTAAGACAGTAAAAGAAAAAAAAATGAAATAAGCAAGAATTTCTTTTACCCATTACCCATATGCAAGATTGACTTTCTTGCTTGAGAGAGTTCTCTGTATGCCTGACTCCTCACAGACAGGAAAAAAGGCTTTGCACAGTAATTCTCTAAGACCTGTAAAGACTAAAACCAGAACTTATAAAAGAAAATTTTCCTCAGCAGCCCTTAGATGCACACTGTGAAAGGAGGTGGCCTGCAGAGCACTACTCTCTCCTTTAAATGGTAATTGGTGTCCTTGGGTATGAATGCTCAAAGTCGACAGCCATCAAAGTCATTTGGGCACAGGTTTCTGCCAGGGTCCATATCCTAATGACTCCCTGCACACTCTGCTGTGGTTTGGGGATGTATGAGAGCCCTCCATTTGCAGAAGGAGCACAAATTGTAGCTGTGTGAAGGGAGGTGAGTTCTTTCTCTTACTGCTGGGATAACTCAGTCATACCTGATGTACCTGACTATTTTGGGCACAGGAAAAACTTCACTTCTGTGCTGTAAGATTAACTGGAGAAATTTGAGAGAGATGATCAACTCAGTCTCTCTTCTGCTAAAACTCTCCAGGAGGATATAGGGAAGGAAGTTCTTTTCTATAGGAATTACAAGTTTTTTTTTTTTTTTCAAATTTACCTATGAGCATACTTTTTTTTAAAAAACAGTTGAAGAAGTGCCCCCATTCCATACCCCTGTGGCTTTTGCTGTCCAGGCTGGAGGAGAAAGTTGGGCAGCTGACTAGAGCAAGAGCCATCTTGGAAAAGTCTCGCCTGAAGAATCCAAAGAATCCAGATCTCTGGTGAGTTGTGTGGAGTTGAACTGAATTTGGGCTACAAATTCAGTCTGTTCTTCAGGACAGCTATTTGACATGATCTCAGCCATTTGAGCCTGGGACTTAAGACCATGCCCATACTGGAGTTTCTTCTGGACTAATAACTTCTCTGAATAGCAGAAAAGCTTTGGTGGTCCTGGCTGGCTACTGTAAGGATCTGGGAAGTAGTTATTTCTTTACTGATAGTTGAAGTGCACAGAGCATGCAGCATGCACAGAGCTCTTTCCTTGCTGTTACAGTCCTGGTTTCAGATTGTTTTTTATCTGGGCTCTTATGGAATAAAAGTCACATTTATTTTTAGATGGAGAGGAATGGGAAGATGTCAGTCACCTACACATATTCAGAATATGGGCAGATGTTTTCAGTTTCCAGTGACCCTCGAGTGTTTGTTTCAGCCTAGTGAATGTTGTCATAAATATCATCAGAGTCTCTTCCCTACCAGGTTGGAGTCTGTGCGCTTGGAGTACCGAGCTGGGCTGAAGAACATTGCAAATACACTAATGGCCAAGGCACTGCAAGAGTGCCCCAATTCAGGTGAGCTGGATCTCAGTTCTACTTTAAACACAGTGGTTTTGCCCAGTTGATACAATCACATTTTTTCCCAAGATACCCTTTCTGGCCAGGTCTCAGAATATGGTGTTTTGGAGAGGTGGCAGTCATCCTTCTGCAAAGGAAATGTTGAGGGTCTTCGGGAACAATACAAGTTACTTTGTGCTCTCTCACACCTGAGGGATCATGGGTTGGTGTTGTTCCATTTTTCTGCAGTACCCAGTGTGTTATTGGATTCATGGTCCGCAGTTTGTGCCCAGGCTTCCTGCAAAAGCATCTTGGATATGGGTGGACTTTTCTCAGAAGCTGGTAGAAGTCTGCCAAGGTTTAAAATAAAAGAAGTGTTTGTAGTTAGGAAGTTCAGTGGAAAAAGAATGGTGCTTTCCCTGTCCTTCTGGAGCACAGCTGGCCTTAGGAGATTCCCAGTTGCTGGGTTGCCTGCACTGGTTGCACCACTTTGAGTTTAATAACTTGTGCTGGCAGCGAATTTCCACCATGGTCATGATTAGAGGATCATGAACCATAAATGTTCAGTCCTGTTTTTTGATTATTTTAGCTCATGTAAGAAAAGGCTAAGAGGTCATATGATGTCAGTTCTAACCAGCAGTGGAAACATTTGCCTCTTGGGATGGGAGGATAAAGTGCCTATCACATCCCTATTTTGGGGCAGAATTGCACAGAGACTTAATTATTTAAACATGTTGACGTCTTTGGGGAGAAGATGTCACATAACTACAAACTGTAGTAACTTACTTCAGGGCAAGGCTTGGCTTGCCTTCAGGCTAGGTTTTAAAGGGCGTTTAATTGGTGGCTGCTTAAGTCTCAGTAAAATAATTGGGAATTAAGTGACTTTTATGACACCATAAACTCATTGCAAGGTACTCTCCATGCAAGTGGGTCACCAAAGCAGCACCACCCAAAATCCTGCTTTGTTTTTGTGAATGACCTAATGAGTGTTTGTCATCACAGGCTGTTTTACACATCTGCCTGTTGCTATGGAAATGGGCAGCAGGATCTAGTTTTTATTTAAACACTTACTTCCAACTTTATCTTAGACCTCAACAAACCATAATCAAAGCCCGCAGGACTTGGCTGGTTGGCCACCTGCAGTCATGTAAACCAGAGGTTTGGGTCCATTGATTGCTGAATTGATTCCTGATGGGTGGCAGGCTGCACAAAGAATAAAATAAAAATATGATGGTGTTTGTGATGCTATATGTAAAGAGCAAGAAGAAGAGAGTCTCTCTCCTGTCCGTCACTGCAGTTATCAAAGCTCTGTGTGTTCCCATGGTGCCGTTTATGGGGAAGCGAGAGTGCTTTGATGGAGTCCTGGCAGACACCAGCTCTCAGGCTTTGCTTTGAAGTGATCAGGTGTGCCTGGCTGACATGAGAATCTGCAGATTTCATGCTCCCCTGAGCATATTTCCTTCCTTGCTTTTGGCAGTGAGAGGAGGTAGGGATTAAACCCAGCTTTCCTGGATCTACTCTGTCCTTCATCAGTGTGTGTGGAGCCAGCATCAATAAGACTGTGGTGCACTCCAGCACCCTTGAAACAGCTCCCAGACTGTACTTTGTACTTTTTGAGACTTCTGCCTCTGCAGTTGCCTGTTCAAACAGACAGATACCCTTCCCTTTGGAAATACTGATTTGCCCTCTCTGTCCCAGAGTCTGCAGTGTCTCATCTGAAAAGCCTGAGCTCTGGGTTAGACACTGCTGGAGCTGCAGGAGTTGTAGTACAGAAACCCCCAGAGCTGAAGCTCCAGTGTGGCGCACACAGTAGCTAAAAATTCATGTACTGAATGAAGTATCTGTGTGGGAAGAGTGGTCTGGGACGAGGTTGGGGGTGAATAACCACCAGGGTGGGGGCTGTACTGCTGCTTGTGATGCACAGCACTAGCCTGATACCAGGGTGGGGAGGATTAACCTCAAAATAACACTAAACAATCTTTCCTACTTGATTTCATTAAGGGATCCTGTGGTCAGAAGCAATTTTCCTTGAAGCGCGACCGCAACGAAAGACCAAGAGTGTGGATGCTCTCAAGAAGTGTGAACATGACCCACATGTCCTGCTGGCTGTGGCCAAGTGAGTTTCTGTGCTTGATGCAGTAAAAATATCCATGTCTGTGTGTGGCTGCTTCCAGGATGGAACACTGCACTCCAGTACAGCCATGTGATTCTGGCTGCAGCAACTCTAATAAGTCCCAAAGCAAGGAGCAGCTCTCCAGCTGTCTCCTAGTAACTGTACAGATCTCTCCCTTGATTCCAAGTGGGGAATGTCAGCCTGCCCTTGAGCTGTTCTGGTGGGTCTGGGATTGGCACAGGCAGCAATACACTTACACAAAGCCCTTTGCCAGTGGTGGGTATTGGCACCCTGCAAACTGCTTTCTTTCTGTCCCTTAAAGAGGATTTCACTGTGCTGTCAGGTGAACTGGGCTTTATTAAGTTGTTCAGGATATGTTTTAAGTATCTGTGAACATAGGGACTTTTTTTTTTTAGTTATTTTTCAAGTTTTATGTGGCTGACTGTAGTTTTCATCTTTTCTCTATCCTAGATTCTGTCAGGTGTCTTTTTAAATTCTGAGCTAGATATTCTGCTCCTGAATGTCCCTTATGTCAGTGTTCTTCAGCTGTGCCCTTTGCCAGAATACAAACCACCAGCCATTCTGTAGTTTGCTTCTCTGAAATGGGAAGATAATCTATAGGAAGTGTTTTCTTGTCCAGGCTGAGTTGTGAGAATTCCAGTGATTAAAACCCACTGTTAGAATTGAGGTGTTCCACATCCTGCTCTGATGTGAGAGCAGCCTTACAGCAGCTGTGATGGAAACAAACTTATTTTTCTCCCTTTGTGAATAGCAGAAGAGGTTAATACAGGAGTCATTTTGCTCGAAGTTGCCCAATTCTTTCACAACTCTACATTATAAGCCAAAGAAAACTGTAGGATACACTCCAGTGACTGCAACACTGAGTTCTGCCAGATCCTGACAGCTGACTTGTTCAGCTTTAGCAGCAAGTGAGAAAAATGTTAACTTTTGCTTTATGGCAACTGCTCCCAGGCCCCTTCTGGTGCAACCTCAGGCTGTTTAACAGTTAATCCAAACATAAACAGCTTCCACCACCCATCAGGACTTGCCTCTGTAGGTACAGAGTGTCACACATCTATGACAAACTTTTGTTAAATATGTTCCTGAAAATGGCCACCGCTTGCAGGTGTTAAACCTCTGCTATCATTGTTCATGCTCTTGTAAATCACAGTTTATTTAACACAGAACAATCAAGAGTATTATAGGGCTTAAAAACAATCACATAAGCTGTATAATTTTATGACAGGCTAAGCTCTTTATGAGGGGTGGCTGATTTGATAAAGACCTTATAGCTCAAATGAACTCTTTAATGCAAAGGAGTGAAACCAAGAGACTCTTGACTCGGCTTGTTCATTACTGGGGAGAAATTTCAGCATTGACCAGGGCCTGGATGAAATGGCAGCAGTGGGGCTGTGTCAGGCTGGTGTTTGAGTGCAGAAGCTTCCATACTTGTTTTTCCTTGGAAAATGGGGCTGATAAGGCAGGTCTGCTCCACTCCACTCCAGCAGGCTTTGTAGGTGTGAGCGTGTGACTTACAGCAGTCAGTTACCAGCTTTCAGAAGTTATTTAATTATTAGATTCTAAAATTGACTTGAAATGTAAAGAAATTAAAGGAGTGAGAATCCATGTAGTCCTGTCTCTTTGACATCAAATCTAGAACAACAAAATTTAAGCAACTGAGGCAGCTAAGGTTGAGCTCTGTAATGCTTCCCCTCTCAGCAGAGCCTCTCTGTGCCTGGTGCTGAGTTATCCTCTGAGTTGTCCAGCTTCAGTGTGGGGCAGTGAATAGAAAGTGCTGGATGTTCTTTTCAGTCCTCTCACTCCCTTCCCTTCCCAGGGGCAGGATGCTCTGCAAGTTGCCTAAAAATCTGCTGTTTATTTCCTGGGAGAGCAGGGAACTGGAACGCCTGCAGAGCCTTCAAGTTGGAGCTCTTGTGGGTTGCCATCTTCCTCTAAAGTGAGGCTGTTTGTCAGCTCCCCTCTGCTTTTCCCACCAGGCTGTTCTGGAGCGAGCGGAAAATAACCAAGGCCAGAGAGTGGTTCCACCGCACAGTGAAGATAGACTCTGATCTGGGGGATGCCTGGGCCTTCTTCTACAAATTTGAGCTCCAGCATGGCACAGAGGTGAGTGTGTGCCTGGGAACAGGGGAGGCAACAGCAATCCCTGGCTGGCAGGGGTTGCCCAGTCCTGGGATTGCTGCAGTGTTGGGCTGAGCACGCTGCCACTGCTCCTGCCTGTGTGGTCACAGGGGAGTCTGGGTGTCATGCCTGGTCATGAATGAGCATGAACAGGCCTGTGTGGTGGCTTTTCAAGGGTGCTGTCATTAGTTGAGCTGTGTTTCAGGCTGCTTTGCTGTCCACAGATCTGCTGGTTCATGCAAAAATCTCTGAAATGAATCTTCCTCTTGTAAAACTCAAGCTTGCTCAGAGGGGATTGTGCGGGAATTGTGGTGCTGGGTTTGTGTAACTGGGGCTGTTTCTTCCCAAGTGTTGAGTGCAGGTTGCACGTGAACACAGCCAGAGGAACAGCCAACTCTAATCTCTTACAGCAGTTTTTACTGCTGAAATGATGGGGGAGTTTATCTTCTGACTTCAGAGAGACCTTTCACTTCACACAGCTCCTGCAGGTGGTAATGCACAGGAAGTTTCTGCTGCAGTTTCTTTGCAATAGCCAAAACTTGCTTACCTGCAGCTCAGCCAGGCAGGAGATTTGCTGCTTCTGAATTTTGGCTTGGACTTCCTTTGAGAATAAGAGACCCCAGACCCCACCATAATCTTCAGAAGGGAGGGTGAGTCAGGGAGGGTTCAGTTTTTGGCTGTGTTCTGGAACAAACCAGGACAAACTGTCATTTCTCTTCCCTGCAGGAACAACAGGAAGAGGTGAGGAAGCGCTGTGAGAATGCCGAACCTCGCCACGGAGAGCTCTGGTGTGATGTCTCCAAAGACATAGAGAATTGGCAGAAAAAGATTGGAGAGATTCTTGTGCTTGTGGCAGCCAAGCTGAAAAATACCTTCTAGAGTGTGCTGGCCTCAGCTGCCTCAGAGGTCCCTGTAGGACTTAACCTGCTCGTGGTGCCCTTTCAGTGGCACAGATTTCGAAGGACAGGACATGGATGATGATAGGAAAGAGCTTTCTCCCAAAAGGAAAAGCTGCTTCCTTCTTTCCCCAGCATGGCCATCAGCTTCTGCAGCACATGAGAACATTGTAGCTGGTGTCACACAGGAGACACGAGCAGTCTTGTGAGGCTCTCTCTGTATTTCCATGTTGATTCCTGATTCCCCCTGCAAACACAAGCTTTAATTAGTGCTTGTATGGGTTCTGACATGTGGCAGTCCCTCTGTTCTTGGCCCTGGCATGTGTTCCCTGTCTCCCTTTAGTGTTTGGCCCATCTGATGTTGGTTCCTTGTCTGGGTTGTTGCTGTTGGAATACACTGAGTGTCCTTGAAGGAGATGGGTGGAGTTTTGGGAGCAGCCCAGCAGCACAGGGAAAGGCCTGGGCTGACTCCTCTTCTTTAGGTGCTTTAGTTTGGTCTCTGCTAACAAGCTGTTGCACAGTGTGGAGGTCTTCCTCCAACCTGAGCAGCTGGAGCATTTTGTCAAATTCAAAAGCATATTTTTAGAGAACTTTTCCTCAATTTTTAAATGTATATAGTAAAGCTTATTCTTTTAGGTATCTGAGTTCATTAAGCACAGTGGTGGTTTGAAGTAACAAGGCAAAACTCAGCAATCCCTGAAAGCCCTTTTGAAGGTAGAACATTTATTTAGAGTTGTTGGGAGACTGTGCTGTTATACAGCTGTGACTGCCTGTGGCTGGGAGGTTTGGGATGGCTCCCTCCAAGTGCAGATAGAAAAAAGCAAACTCAAGAGAGGGAAAGCTTTGTGATTGGGACCCTTTGTACACTGTTTGATTTTCTATACTTGTGATGTGTACTATTTTTACCCCAACCTCCTGACTTTCTTGTGATCATAGAATGAGAAGCTGTAGTGTCTTACACCTGCTATAGCAGCTGTATCCAGGTCTGTGGATGTGCATTATCTCATGTATTTAGTTGGAGGAGAAACTCCCTTATTACTTGTTGGAGAATATGTATAAAATACAGCTTCTTTTTTTTGTTTCCTTCTGTTGTCTTCGAGTGTGGTCTTGTCCTTGATTCTGACTGGGAAGAGTGGGTCTGATAGCAGAAACCTTTGGACTTATCAGGCTCCCACCACTCTGGGAAGGTGCCTGTCAGTGCTGGCTGCACCAAGCTGGGCTACAAGCCTCTTGCCAAAACAGATGAGAAGCCAAGAACGGATCTTCTAACGCTGGAGCAGAAAGGCTTTTGCTTGCAGGTTGGTCTGGAAGCAAAAGCCTTTGTTTCTTTGGGTTCATAATGGAAACTCTTGTGCATTCTCTGGAGTAGCTGATGAAAGGGTGTAGATCACGGATGTCCCATGGAATTGTAGTTTCCCAAAGGTGAGTGAGAGGCATTGGGAGTTGAGAGGCTCTTGCTTAGGGATTTTGTGCCATTGCTGGAAGAGTGTGGAAGAATTTGGGAAGGGGAATGGAGATGATGTTCAAAGGATAGGGTAGACATGGCACGGGAGCCAGGCTGGACAAGGATTCAAGACTGAGGCAAAAAAGCAGGATAAAAATAGGTTTAAAAGTTTTCAATGTGTGCTGTCCCTTCAGCCTCTTGTGCTCCCATGAGGGCTGTATCCTGATTTTCTGGGCAAGGAATATGGCATTCTGATTCCTGGTGTCATGATGGGGAAGGCTGGGTGCCTGTGGTGCATAAATCCCTCTGCCCAGTGGTGCTGTGGTGTTGGTGGCTGCAGAATTGGGATGGGAAAGGGAAGTGGGAATTGCAGTGGTGTGGCTTTTTCTGTTGGATAGATTCCTTACTTGTGTTGGGAGCATTTCCCTTGAGCCAGGTAACACATTTGCAATCCACTGATGGGATCCTCATGCTACCCCTGCCCCTTGCTTAGGTGGCACCAGCACATCTTGCAAGGAATTATTGGGATGTGGAAGCCCCAAGGAAGGGGCCCTTTGTTGGACATTGTGCCACCTTCTCACAACATCAGGCTCCTTTGGCCACCTGCTCCTGGTACCTGCAGCTACAGCCTTTCCTTTGGGCTGCATTCCTTAGCTTGGAGATTATTTTTTCTTACTTAAAAGAGACCATCAATCTTAGAGCCTTTTAATGTTTGTAGATATCTTGGTGGTTTTTAAATGGATTATGGCACCCATTAATTTTAGCTATATATAGAGAGCTCAATAAAGAAGTTATATGGGTCCTGTCCCAGTGGAATGCTGCAGTGTGCTGTGGGTCCCACTTCCTGGGGAGGGACGTTCTCACCAAGCTGAGCAGAGCTGGATTATTCACCATTTGTTCTATTTCTTACTCAATCACCCACATTCAGCTCCTCAGCGGAGCCTTGTTGCAGTCTGTTCAGTTTTTCCCAAAATTGATATTAATTGAGTCAGGGCAATTTCCTGGGCTGGGGGTGAGGTACAAAATGCAGAGGGGAAGGAGGAGAGGGCTTTGGTTGGAAGCACGAGGACGCTTCTCGTGTTGATATTTTGGGGGTCTCACCCTGGACAGTCACTTTTGCCATGGGTCGGTGCCGTTGTCAGTGTTCACCCACTGCGGTCTGTGAATGCAGAGTGAAAGAATCGCCCCACGCCAGCAGAAATCGAAACTGCGGGGGTTTGCAGCAGAGCGTGCAGCTCCGGGGTAGGGACACGCGTGGGTTGTAATCCCCGGGTGGCTGCGAGCAGGGGCTCCTGCCCCGCCGGCCCCTCCGGGCCAGAGGGACCCTCTCCCACCCGGCCCCGCATCCCGGGCACGACCGCTGCTCTCCGCGGCCGGGGGGGCCGGGCGGGCTCCCCCGCGGGGCCGGGGCTGGGCCGGCGGCGGTGCCGTGTCCCGTCCCCCCCGCGGCGGCCGGGCCCGTCCCCTCCCACCGTGGAGCCAAGTTCAAACCGCGGGCCCCGGCGCAGCGGGACGGGGCCGGACCGGGCTCCCCGGGACCGCCGCGCCCGCGGGGCTCCATGGTGAGTGAGCCGGGACTCCCCCTTGTCCCCGGCACCCCCTTCCTCTTCTCCGGGACACCCCTCCCTGGAGCCCACTGATAGACCGGAGCCCACCGCGCTGCCGGGATGGGGTCGGCTCGGCCGGGGTGGGATTGCAGCACCCGCCGTGGGGCTTGGGACCTGTCGGGAGGTGACTGGTTCTCCTGGAATGAGGCTTGGACCTACCGGGACAGGGGATCGGACTGGTCGGGTCGGGGCCAGAGCACTTGGGAAAGGGCTTGGAGCAGTTGGAATGGGGCTGGGCTGGGTCCAAGTGGGACTTGGATCCTTAGAGGTGTTGCGATGGGGCAGAGCTGGGGGTCTGTGAGGAAGGGGCTCGGGTCTGGCTGGGGAAGCTGGTCCAGCTGGGATCAGGCTGCTGGGTCTGGGATGAGGCTAAGACCTCGCTGGGATGGGGCTTGGATCTGGCTGGTCCTGAGGTAGAGAACAGACGGTCTGTCCCTGCCTCGGGGCTCTGGTTGGTGACAGAGTCCCTTTGGGTAGGAGGGACTCGGGGACAGAGTCTGTGTGGCTGGAAGGACCTGGTGACCCCGGTGGGGTTCCCAGGCCGGCGGCAGGAATTGCCCCTTGCTGCCTGACTGGCAGGAGTGCCAGCAGGAGCTGCTCTATCAACAATGGTGATTCCCCTTATCTCCTCATATTTGCTGGAGGATTAGAGTGAGGATGAGATTAGCTGTGCCTGTCCTGCACTCGTGCTTCCCAAGGCTACTCCTTCACTGCCAGCTCTCCCCTAGGAAGGGATGTGCCACCTGCCTGTAGCTTGCTGCTGTGGGATGGGGGTGAAGGCAGAAGGAATAACCCTAAATCAGCTGCTGAACTTGTTCTCCTCCATCCTGAAAGGGGAGAAGTCCAGGAGCAGGATTTGCCACCTCAGTCTCCCTGCATCCCTCTCTTGTCACTGCTGCTTTCCTGCTTTCCATGGTGGGGGGAAGCACCTACAGCACCCGCTGACCTCCTTCCCTGGCTGTTCCCTGGACTACTCTGCACTTCCTTCTGGGCTGAGCACTGAGCCCAGCCTTGGCTGTCTTGGAATGCTGGAAATGGTGTGCTTTCTCCTGAAACTGGTTCCCAGTTGTTTAATAAACCACTTCAGGGAAGTCATTCCCATTTTCTTGGTAAAATTGCACAGTCTTGCCTTCCTGGCGGAGGAGACCTCTGGAGAGCAACCCTTAGACTTTGGTCAGGGTGTCCTCATGGAAGCAGTGCTCTCCTTTGATTATACCTTCAGCTCTCTGCTTAATCACCTCTGGGGCAAGATCTCTCAGTGGTTTGCAGGGAGCAAAGCCGACAGCACAAGGAGGCTCTTCCCTGCCCTCCCCAGCTCCCAAACAGAGCTCAGCACAGCTCTGCTGGAAGGTGTGTGGTGATTAGGGATGCTGAAGAGCCCAGTGGGGTTTCCACTGGTTATACCTGGGTTTGCTCCTCTCTTTGCATGTGCTCCGAGGTGACAGTTGTGTCCATGTGTTCCCAGAACTGTGCTCTGTTGAATTTTGCCTCATGTTATGCCTCCATCACTCCCACTGAGCTGCAAGAGGATGGGAAAAGGTTTCCTCACCCTTTTGGAGCCAGGTCCAGCTCAAGACTGAGTAGGGAGCGCAGAGCAGGTGTGGATTTTACAAACCCCCCAGGTTCTCACCAAAGAGGACAGATGGAAGGTGCCTGGGCTTGGAATTCAGTGAGGGAAATTCTTCCTTTCAGCTTGTTGGAGCAGAAGAGCAGGGGTGCTGGGGAAGGCAGTGACCCCTGAGCTGAGGTGGGGAGCAGCAGGCACAGACTGCAGGCAGATCTGTGGCCCCTTCCCCCTCGCTTTGGCTGCAGCACAGGGGTTGCATAGTTGGAAGGAGCTGAGATGCTTTCTGCCTGCCCAGACCTGACACCTGCAGCATGAGGGTTGTTTGGGAGGGGGTTGTGTTTGGGGGGGACTTTTCCTGAAAATGTGAAATGCTAGAAATGCCAGGATGGGGCCCCAGGGCTATGCCATCTCTCAGAATGTGGAGACGTGTTGAGCTGTTGGGTTCCTTTCCTGGAACAAATTTTGAGCTCCCCATCCTCACTCTGCTGCTGCTGGGCTGCTCAAATATCCCCAGTCCTGGTCACTTGAGCTTGTGCTGGCTTTTCTTCAAAGCTGTGGGATTCATCCCTGCCTTGGAGGGTCCATCCACCCCTCCCTGTACCCCTCTGCCAGCTCAGGTGTCAGCCTGTGGGGTTCCCCGCTCTGCAGGGGCCAGCACGGGGCTGTTGGGCAGGTTTGGAGCCAGGAGCTCAGCAGCAGCTGGGATGTGCTGGTGAGAGCAGATGCTTGTGCTGCTTGTGGTGAGGGCCCCCAAGCCTGGGATGAGCCTGAGCTGTGGGGAAGCTGGGAAAATGCTGTATTAGCTCCATCCATGCAGCAGAGGTGTGGGAGCATCCTTTTAAAGGGTGTTTTGATCTGTTTGAGCTGAGGTGTGGATGTTGCTGGTGGGGACTAGGCAGCTCCTGCCTCCAGCTCCTCTCCAAGGAACCCAGGTCTCTGGTCCCCTTTTGGTACTTGAGGTCCTTTGGCCTTGAAATGGCACGAAATGGGGATCTAATGAAACCATGTTGGTGCAGAGAGCTCAGGGATGAGCCCCACAGACTGACATAGGCCCCTGGCACAGCCCTGTGCCAAGAACCCACCTGATGGCATCAGAGAGAGCTCTGTGTATGCCATGGGCAGCCCTGCTGGGCTGGGCTCAGGCTGGAGCAGTTTCCCAAGAGCTTTGTCCCAGGGGGAGATGGCTCATTTGGGAGGATGCTCTTTGGGAGTGGAGACAGTTGAGGCTCCTCCATCTCATGTTGCATCTTCAGGTACAGGTCCCATGGAGCTTCTGCCTCGGGGTTGAAGGCAGAGCCCAGGACATTCCTTCATCCCCAGCTGACTCTGAGCCCTTCCCTGGCAGATTTTCCCCCGGGTGCTGTCCTGTGCTGTTCTGCTGCTCCTGCTGGTGGCCGTGCTGAGCAGAGGCAGGAGGTGCAGCATCGCCAAAATCCTGCGGCAGTACCGCGCTGTCATCTTCCATGAGCTCCAGAACCTGGTGAGACGAGGCAGGGCTCTGCCTGGGGCCAGCCCTGACCTGGGAATGCTGCTGGGCTGGGTGCAGCCCTGGGGAGGGAACCTTAATGTGGAGCTGGCTGCTTTGTCAGCAGTGTTGGGGAAGGGTTGTGTTTAAATGGAGGATCCTTGCTCCAGGTGGGAGCTGCTGGATGTTCTTGCTTTATTTCTGCAGAGGAACCTGACTGGGTCGGTGTACAGGAGCGGGAGGGCCGGGCCCGCTTGTCGTTCGGACAAGGTGAGCATGGAGGGACCCGGGGCTGGGGCATGGCCTGGGCTGAGCCCCCGGGGAGCCACGGAGCCTCCCTCCCTGCCCGGGCCCTGTGCTTCTCCTCTGCAGGACCAGAAGATCCTGCTGTCCATCTACAACATCAGCATGTCCCTGCGGGAGGTGGGGGCCGGCACCCTGCAGGGCCCTGAGGAGCTGGCGGTCTGGAGGGTGGCCAGGAACACCAACTTTGTGCTCCGGGAGAACTGCAGGAAAATCAGCAAGGTAGGAAGCCCTCTACTTCCCAGCCATGTCAGTGGTTCCCAGTTCCCAGGGCTGTGGGCAGAGCTTGCCTTGTTTGTGCTCTCCTGGCTGCCCATGAGGAGTCTCCAGGCTCTGCCTGCTTTGCTCTGGGAGCTGGGGAATGCTGATTGCACATCCATCCCTGGGAGCTCCAGACTAACCAAGGGAGGGAGGTTCAGTTGTGGCAGTGTGGGGTTTTACTACTGGCTCCCAAGTGAGTTTTTCCACGTGTGCCACGATGCCATGGCTGAAGGGAACACAGGGCCCTGTCCTGGTGGGATGCTCACGCTGGGAGTGCATTCACCCTGTCCTGCTCTTGCTCCTGAGTGCTCATAGGCAAGAATTGGGATTTCTCCCTTAAGGGCTGGTCTGGGTTCCTCTGGCATCTCTGAGGGTCTGCTGGGGAATCCCCATCCAGGAGGATCCTTGTGGCAGCACCACCACCCAGTTCATCAACCAGCAGGGAAAACCAAGGGCAGTGGAGTGCCAGCTCCCAGCTCTGCCTGACCATGTCACAGGGCTGGGACTGTCCTCCCTACCACTGCTGGGGACATTGGCTGGGGACAACCCTGCCTGGGGTCTGCTGGTGTGGGACAGAGCTGCTGCTTCTCTGGAGATCTGATCTGGTGTCCATGGGTGTGCTGTGGGGTGCACACCCCCAGCTCAGACAGGGACAGCCACCTTTGGGGGGACTCTTGGGGGCCTGAGACCATGTCCTTGCCATGGCAGTTTGGCCACCTCAGCCATGTGTGTGGTGCCTTTTGTCCCCTGACTAATGTCTGTGTGATGTGGGGGGGGGATTTCTGTCCCCTTCCTGGGCGCACGGACCGCAGATCGCAGCGCGCAGCGCCCCGGTACCGCGGCGGCGCGGGGCAGCCGGCCGCAGGAGGCAGCAGCTGCGGGACCTCGGCAGGAAGGCGGAGAGGCTGGCGAACTGCTGGGAGAAGCTCAACGCCCTGCACGCTCCCCGCCGAACTTCCTGGGACTCGTAGTGACGCCCTGGCCGCACGCCGGGGGATGGATGTGCTGCTCCAGCCCCGGGGCTTTTTTGGAAGGACATTTCCCCTGGAGCACCAGCCAGGAGGGACCTGCAGTGTGCCCCTGCCTCAGTTTCCCCAGCCCGTCTCCGGCCGTGTGGCTGCTGTCCCAGCCCTGAGGGGCTGTGGAGGACACGAGATGGCAGCAGCGGGCTGTGTGTGCTGAGCGGAGCCAGGCACTGCCCACGCCGGGAGTTCCCATGGCCACACCAGCATCGCCGGCCCTCGTCCCCGCCGAGCTCGGCCACCGACCCCGGGCCGGGCAGGGCTGTGGCCAGGGGGGCACAGAGCGCTGCAGTGAGTGGGGTACCCCCCATGCCCTGGAGGGAGGTGGGGGTCGTCTTTCCCTGGGGGTTTCTGGGGCTTCAAACTAGGAAGGGGGGATTCGGGGAGGGAAAGGCCAGGAGTGCTCAGGGTCCTTGCCCAGCCCCTGCCTCTGGGAACTGGGCAGGCAGGAGCTGGAAGGGCTTCATGGCCAGGGGAGGGTGAGTGCCCTGCCCTGGGCACAGCAGAGTCCCTGGGGTGTAGCAGGGTGCAGGCAGGATGGGTTGATTTGATGGGGCAGGAGAGGGACCCTGGTCTGGGGGTCAGAGCAGGGGGTGCAGCCTGGCAATGCTGCTCTTGTGGGGTCCCTGGAAGATGCTCTCTGCCTGGCATGGGGCTGGCTGGCACCAGGGGCCCTCCAGGGAGCCACAGCTCAGCACATCCCGATGCCAGAGGCCTCCTGGAGCCGTGCTCCTGCCTGGCTGGCCCCATGATGCCTGGGCTCCTTCCTCTCAGCTCCATCCTCCTCCTCGGCAGCCAGCACTGCCCTTTCTGCTGCCCCCACAGGAGGTTTTGCACTGGTTCCGTTCTTAGGTTTTTTTTCTTATTCTTCCTCCCTTATCCCAACCGCGGTCCCTCCACAAACCACTAGCATCCCAAAATAGCCCTACTGACACTTGATACCCCACAGATGAGGCTGGGGGCCACGGCAGGACCTGATAGCTCAGGCACCAGCAGGATGGGGACACTGGCTTGGGACAGGGTCACTCCCAGCCTTTCTCTTTATCAAGGCTGGAGCAAAGTCCCCCCTTCAGTGACCTGTCAGCACCTTCCCAGATAAACCAGAGCAAAAACCACCTCCCTTTACTACCCTTCCCTCACAGGCAGCTGCTGCTGGAAACCTGGTGTGGCAGTGGGAGTGAGTGCATGGAAAGGAAGGAAAGAGTGAAGGAAGAAGCAGCAGGGAGGGAGGGGGAAAAACGAGGTCGTTGTGATGGTGGAATCACTGCAAAAACAGCCGGAAAAAGGAAACAGGCCCTGAAAAGTCAAATAAAAATAGCAGCGAGGCGAACCCAAGTGTGCAGCACATGGGAGTGAGCGCATTTCCTTCGAGGGCAGCTCCGCGCACTCCCGGCTGCTCCGGGAGGGCGGCTCTCATGTGGCTCCAGCCGCTGCCATGGCCCCCAGTCCCCCCGTGCTGTGCCAGGCACTCAGAGCAGCTCAGGGCCCAGCCAGCTCCTGCCTCACCCGGGGTCCCTGTGTGCCCTCGTGCAAGCCCTGCAGGGATGTGGCAGGGGCTGCACACGGGTGCTGGAGCCGAGGGCATGCAGGGGCTGGGGGCTCCTGGCCGTGCCCACAGCCCCGCCTCCTGCCCTGTGCCCGGCTCGCTTTGCCAGATGCATCCGAGCACTGTGAGAGCAGCACAATCCCGGCTTCCTCCCCTCCCCGCTTGTTTTGCAATCACAGCAGGGTCCCGCTGGGAAATGGGGGTTGGTGGAGTGGCTGCGGGGACAGGGATAGAGGCGAGGATGGGGACTGGTGCTCCTTGCCAGGACCACTGGGCTGTTCCCAGCCCGGGTCGGGGCTAAGCTCAGCGGCAGTAGCAGAGGCCAGTGCGGGGGGCACTGTTCTGGGGGACAGTGATGGGGGATTAGAGTGGGGTACCGTGTCCAGGGCCCATACAGGGGGCAATGCCCGGGTGCTGTGCTGTGGGTCCACACCAGGGTGCCGTGCCCAGGAACTGTGCGTGGGGAGCTTTGCCACACTGGGGGACCATGCCTGGGGGATAGGGGCTGCTGTGGTTCTGCAGAGGCACGTTTCAGCCCTCCTCACCACCACTGTCCCACCGAAACGCAGCTGTCCCTGAGCCATCACCATCTTGGGGTGCCAGCAGCCCCTCTTGGCTCTGGGGGACCCTTGCCCACATAAACCTCTGCTTCAATCCTCACTCCTTCTGCAGCGGGGCTGGGGGCCCAGCCCCTGGCAGCCCTGGCACACGCAGGCTGTGTCTGATGGAGCAGAGCAGCGTTTTGTTCTCTCCCATCTCCCTGCAGCTTCGTGAAGCTGCTGAAAGCCCAGATTTACAGTGTGATAAACGCTGGAGGCTCTGCAAAATATCTAACTGCTCCATCCTTTGGGGAGAGGTTGGTTTGGAGGAGCGGGGAGCTCTGGGCAGCACACCCGGAGGCAGAACAGCACAGTGGGTCTCAGGGAGGAGGGATGGCCAGGGCTGATGGAGCTGTGCCATGACCCAGGTGGGTCCCGGCACTCCTGGCCATGGGTCACTGGGTGCCTAAGCCCCTGTGGGCAGTGGGAAAGCGCTCACCCCCCCCCCTCCCCCCCCATCATTTCTTGGGCCTCTTGCTGGTTTTTGGAGCATCTGCCGACCAGATTGTGCCGCAGTGTGCCAGGGTGCCCGTGCCAGGACATGCCAGCCGGGAGGCGGGGTGTGCCCAGGCCCGGCTCCGGGTGTGCTCCCCTCCCTGCGCCCTCATTGCTCGCTCCCCCGCTGGGTGCCGCGGGCTGCTCAGCGGGAGCCTGCGTCCTCATCCTCGCTGGGAAGGGCTGGGAGATGCTGCAAAGCGGCTGCTCCGCTCTCTCCGACAGCAAGAGGTTCACAGGCTGTGCCTGCATGTGGGTGTGAGTGGGTGCTGGGGTGTGTGTGCACAGATGTGTGTGTGCATGGGGCCGTGCATCACATGCAGGTGTGTATATGTGTGTGTGCATGTGTGTGTGTGCATGTGTGTGTTTGTGCATGTGTGTCTGGGCACACGCCTGGGTTGTTGTGACTGTGAGCAGGGCTGTGCACACACGTGTGTGTGATTACAGGTGTGTGAACTCCTGTGCATGTGGCTCCCCTCCACGGCTGCTCCTTGACAGGGTGCCTGAGCCCCCGGTGCCGCTGACCCCGTGTTCTCTTCCCCGTGGCGGAGCTGCCATCGGACCCGGCAGGCCTCGGCGCGGGGCAGCCACGGGCCTGGGCTGCCGGGCTCAGCGGGAGCGAGGGCTTTCACGGGGGCTGAGTGCTGCCGATCCTGCCCCGGTGGGATCGTGGCTCCCCGGGCGGTGCCGGTCCCGGCTGCTCTCGGCACCCAGCAGGAGCCAGGCACTGAGCGGCAGGGCCGGTCCCTGCTCCGATGGCTCCACGCTGTCATGGGGCACATCCACACAGAGCTGCCAAGAAGATGAGGGGCTTCTAGGGCTCGTTTGGGGAAGGGGGAACCGAGCTGCCCCCGCCCCCACGGCCCCTGGCCCCACTGCTCAGCCCGCAGCATCCTGCGCCGGGGCCCATTGTTCGGCCGCGCCGGGCTGCGGGGCAGGATTTCTTTGTCAGAGCTCGGCAATATTTTATTCTAACAATTAACCAAACACGCCCGGCCCCCCAAGCCTGTTTGTGATTATTGGAGGGCGAATTCCCCAGCCTCTCTCCCTCTTGGTGTTGGCTCCGCCTGGGGCTGCACCGGGTGGAAGGGATCCAGCCCCTCTCCCACCCGCTCAGGGCTGGGGACCCCCAACCTCGCCGGCAGCCCCCCACTCCTGCAGCCAGCGCTGGGGGGCTCGGTGGCCTCGACCCCCTCGGGAGCCCGCGAGCATGGCCCGCATTGTCTCGGCAGCAGCGGGATCCGTGGGGGCGCAGGGGCAGCGGTGATTCACGGCGGGGGGGATGTGAATCACAGCCCTCGCTCTCCGGGCAGGATGCGGCCCCGCGCTCCCAGCTTGCCGTATGCCAGCCATGGACCGCAGGCTTTGTCCTCCGCAGGGTGGAAGCGGCTCGCTGCCCGTGCTGGGATGGGATGGGGCCGCTGCTCTTCCTGGGATGCTGGCGCAGCTTTCCCAGCTTCAGCTTCGGGGTGGGATGAGGGTGCTGTGGCCTGCGGGTGCCTCCTGCATCCTGGCTCTCTCCGAGGCTCCTCGCCGTGCTTGGGCTGCATCCTCATTGCTGCACCAGTGGTAAAAAGGATTGGCGCTTCCCTTTGCAAACTCTCCTGGAGGGTGAATTGCCCGGCTCAGGTTATCAGATCCCTGTAAAGTCCTTTGCTTGGGGCCATCTCCCTGCTGCTGAAGTTCCACATTCCAGGCAGTGGATACTGAGTTCCTTTCCTGTAGCTGTGGCCTGAGCTGGCAGCCTCCTCCGAGTGCTGCCTGTTGTGGGCAGGAGAATCTGGAGCTGAGGGTCGGGGTGAGCACTGAGGGTGATGCTGCACACAGGGAGTAAAGCAGCCGAAGCCAGTGCCCTGCAGAGCGGCCGTCTGGGCTTCTCGGGGGCTATTAACCATCCTGGGGAGACACCCTGAGCAGGTCGTTCTTCTGGCTGCCGCCGGGAGTGAACGGATGCTGGGAGCCACTGGGACACGGGAGGGGGCTTGCAGCTGCAGGGTAGGAGGACAGAGAGGTGGCCAGTGCTACGATGCTGACCCAGCTATGCCGGCATCCTCCACAGCTGGCTCCAGGCATGGGGCAGGACTGAGAGCAGGCAGCATCTCCTGCCTGATGATCCTGCCGGTAACATCCTGGCCCTCCCTGCTGCTGCACGAACGCCACTGCCTAAACCTGCTCCTGCAGAGCCAGGGCTCCTTCCTCAGCGCTGCTGTCTGCCCCCGGGCTCTCAGCCTGCTCGTGGATCTTAAAATACAGCGAGTCATCGAAGCAGAGCCGCTCGGGCGGCCGGGCCAGGCAGGGCAGCCGCAGGGCGCTCCCGGTGAGCAGCCCGGCGAGCAGCGAGGCACCGATGGCCACCGCCAGCCCCGCTGCCTGGCACAGCGCCTGCCCGCCCACCCCGCGGACCCCCCACTGCCCCTCCGCCACCTCGCTGGCATTGCCCCCAGCAGGGGACAGCTGAGAGGGAAGGGACCCGGAGGCGTCTTTGGGTGCCACCAGGACGGCCACGACGCTGGCGGCGCCGCCAAGGATGCCGGGCAAGCCGTGGAGGTTGTGGATGCCACACTGGTCGTGGAGCGTGAGTTTCCTCGCCAGGAGCGGCGTGAGGAACCTGAAGCCGAGGACACACACCACGGCCGAGAGGCTGCCCAGGGCAAGAGCGGCCACTGGTGGCACGGCCATGTCGGCCACCACGCCAATGGCCACCCCGCCGGCCAGGCTGCCGTTCTGCAGGTGGCCGGGGCTGAGCTTGCCGTCCCTCTCCAGCAGGCTGGAGGCCACCACGGTGGTTATGGCACTGGCAGTCATGGCCAGGAGGGTGTTTAGGATGGCGCGGTGCTGGGCGTCGCCCGGTTGGCAGAGGACGGCCACGAAACTGGGCCAGAAAACCCAGAGGATGAGTGTCCCCACCAGGGACATGAGGTCAGAGCTGGTTGTTGGGGTCTCTTTGGGATGCAGTGGCTGCTGTGTTGCCCTGAACAGAGCCTTGGACACGCCAAGGCCAAAATAGCAGGAGAAGACGTGGATGGTGATGGTGCCGCCCACATCCAGAACGCCCAGGCAGGTGACAATGACCCACTCACTGGCGAGGTAGAGGGGGATCTCACAGGTGGCCATGACGAGCAGCTGGCAGGGGCTGGCCCTCCCCAGGATGGCCCCCACGGAGATGAGCACTGTCACAGCAGCGAACTCAGAGATGAGGAGTTTGTGGAGGTCCAGGTGGATCTGGCCGTGGTGGAAGTGGTGGAGAAGGCCCTGCAGCACCAGCGCCCACTGCATGGAGATGTTGAGCAGGAGGAAGTTGTGGGTGAGGGCGCTGAACCCGTAGCGGGGCAGGAAGGTCAGCAGGAGTCCCAGCCCCACCACCAGCATCACCTGGATGTCCTGGAAGAAGGGGAAGGTGCTGTAGGCCTGGTTGACCACCAAGCTGGTATCCTCTGCCTGCGCCGAGGGCTCATCATAGGTGATGAAGAGGGCAAAGAAGAGGAGCAGGGCACCCTGGAAAAGCCCCAGGAAGAGGGGCAGGAGGCGACGGGGATAGGTAGAGGGTGACACAGCCATCCTGGAGTGGATGGGAGGGGATGGTGGTCAGTGGTCAGCAGGGCACTGGTGTGAGGTGACAGCCCAGCAGTGCTTCTGGGGTGAGCTCTGCTTGCTCCTACATCGGGGGTTTTATGTTTTATGGCCACAGTTAATTATTAACCAAAGATCTGAGTTTATGTTCCAGAAGAGGAGGGGTTTGCCCCTCCCTTCTTTAAACACAACACCCATAAAATAACCACATGTTCTTGTTTGGCCGCCATAAATGTGGACATGAGAGGCATTATGATTTTGAAGGGAAAAAAGAAAAACCTGTGGTGGGGCAGAGGAGGGAGAAGGAGTTTGTTAAGGAGCTGACCAGGGATGGGGGTAGCACGGCACTCACCCCCATTGAACTTATCCCCATCCAGGAATGGGGACCTCCCTGCTGCAGCTCTGGAGTGATGCTGGCAGCTCAGACAACACCAGCTCCTGCTCTGGCTCTGCCACTTTCTACTCCAGGTTGGCTCTGGTACTGCCACAACCCCATTCTGCAGGATGATGCATGTTTTCCTTATCCACCACTTGGATTTTGCAAAGCCCATAAAGCTCCAAAGTCAGGGCTGAAAAGATCGTTTTCTCACAGGTTTGCATTGGCTTAAATGGCTGGATACTCATTAACAATTAGCGCGCGAGAAAAACAAAGCCCAGAGCAGCCAAGCAGCTACCCCGAAGTTTCTGGGTTTCTGCTTAGTGTGACATTTTGCCAGTGAATGTCTGGAAAAAAAGAAATTTAAAAAAAAATATATGAGAACCACAAGAACAAAAGGCAGAGGGGTTGGTAAATATTTGTTCCAGAGAGGAGATATTTTTGTGCTGTCCCTGATCTCAACACCCCTGCCGCGGGCGCTGGCTCCGCGCCGCTCTTCGTCATTGTTACTGGAGGATGAGGCAGGCGAGGGCGCAAAATGGGAAACAATTGTTGAATAATCTGCACGAGGCTCCTCTGCCAAACCCTCCCCGGCCATTTTTCAACCCAAAGATGCTGGAAATGGGGGCAACAGAGAGGAGGAGGTGGTGCTTTGAAGGCAGTGCCTTTGACGGGTGAGATGGGGCTGTGTTGCGCCCAAGCCGTGGCCAACAGCAACAGAGGGGTGGCGGGAGCTCTGGGGGTTTTGGGATGGGAGTTGGGATGCTTTGTCTGCCCCTAACATGTCCTCGCTGCATGGCTGGTGGTGCTGTTGGCAGTGGATGCCCCCCTGGGGAAGGAAATGTGGGGCTGGGGTCTTCATGGTGCCATTCGGATCTTTGCTGTCCCCGAGGTGGCTGGGGATGGGATGGGATGGGATGGGATGGGATGGGATGGGATGGGATGGGATGGGATGGGATGGGATGGGATGGGATGGGATGGGATGGGATGGGATGGGATGGGATGGGATGGGATGGGATGGGATGGGATGGGATGGGATGGGATGGGATGGGATGAGTAGGCAGGATGCTCCCATTGCTCCTGCCTCTGCCTGAACATGGGCACAGCCTGACCTACCTCCCGTGGCTGCTGCCAGCTCCCAGCTCCACCAGGCAGTGGAAGGACAAAGGGATGGAAGGAAGGACTTTGAAGGACAAAGGGATGCAGGCAAAACCTCCCCTGGCTGCTGGTATAAAAATGGCAAATAAGGGGATTTCAGCCCCCAGCTCCTTGCCTGTGTCCCTTTGCACACCACACCAGCCCATCAAGGGATTCTCAAGGAGCCAGCCTGGTACAGTGAAACTTCATTGGTTGACTGTGGGTGAGATACAAACCCAGAGAGATGCTTGGAGCAGGTTGTGCTCCTGATGGAGGAGCTGGGCTGCTCTTACAGAGCCGAGGAAGCATTTTGGCTCTGGGTCAGCAGAGGTTGGGCTCCTCTCAGGGTGGCTAGAGGTGGGTGCTGCCCTCTTGCTTCTCTCCTGCTCCCCACAGCATCTCAGCCTTCCTCTTCCTGCTTTGGTATGCCGTCTTTTTAAGGTGTGGTTAAATCAAATGCTAGGAAAAGCTATGGATCAGGTCCTTTAAGAAACACAGTGCTTGGAAGACTTCAAGTTTATGGCTCAGTGCCTCCTTCAAAGACGAGGAGGAAGATGCCAGAGGGATGCATCCTTCTGGAGAGTCCCAGCACTGCCAGATCTGCTGGAGAGGACAAAGAGCAGTTTGGGAATTTGGGGATGTAAATGCTCTCTTGGATCTGACCATCATCTCTGGCAAGGGGCAGAGGTACAGGGCACCAACTGGAGGTTGGTTGGGGTCCCTCACTGGACTCTGCCAGGTCAGGAGATGCTGGGGACACAGGGGGAAGCTCCTGTGCAGGGCTGGACTGGCACTGGCCTGGGGACGGGGTGCTTGAGGGGGTGGCACGGCTCAGTCAGTGGGCAATAGGGAGTTGTAGAGTCTGCAGGATGTCCTTGGACACACAATCTTTTTCCACTTGGAAATCTTGCTCTGGCAGCACCTGGGGATTTGGGATGTGTCTCTGGGCTTCTGCGATTCCCTGTGACCCAGAGCACCTCACATCCCCACCAGGAGCACCCTCAGCTCTGCCACATCCACAGGGCCAACCAACACCACATTCCTTTGTTGAGCTCTTGGGTACCACAATGCCCTTCCCTTGGGAAAAGGCCATCCTGGGAGCCTTTCCACTTCCCAAACCAATGCGGCACAGAAAGCAGTGATGCCCAAGTACTCCCCGGACCCAAGACCCCACAGCTGAGAGGGGGGAAACCCTGCTAGGTTGCAGATTAAAAAATAACCTTTATGGTACCCATAAAAGAAGGTCAGAATTCCAAGAGGTCGCTGGGAAGGTGAAAGTCCCCCCCAAGCCCTGGGGCACCCCTGAAGGCAACGAATGATTAACCCCACAGTGCAGGGTGCACCACTGGGATGCCACGGTCCCTGCGGGGAGAAGGTCCAATCCCTCCAGTAACATTTTCAGGCACACCAAGTTTTCTCTTGGCACCAAAGGACAAGGGATGGAGGAAGCATCTGGCGAGGGCCTGGGCAGCAGGGAGGGAGGGGAGCATTGAATTCCACCCCCCACATCCCCCTTTCACTGGGGGGGGGGGCAGTTGTTTTATGGCAGGAGGACTGGGGAACCATTTTAGCAGGATCCACGCTGGGACTGCTGGAGGAGTTCCCCGCTGAGGGCTGGATACAAAGAAAAGCTGAATTAACCGAGGGTCATATAAGGCAACAGGATCTGACAGATCCGAGCCAATATATGCTGGCAGCAGCCAGTCCATGGCACTGTGAGAAACACTCCTGCAAATTTAACAAATCCCCATGGTCTAGAAAGTCATGTACAAGAAATTACTAATGAAGGGATCTAGTCATATCTGGATTTCCAGACGTTGGTCATGCTCCCACCGCGTTCTGCAGGCCATATAAGTACATGGATCTGAATCCCGGGTGCTGGAGACCGGCAGGATTGTTACGATCGTCCTGCCTGACCTCCTGCGTCAGACGAGGGCTCCCTCCCGGCCAGGAGGGGATACCGGGCGGTGGCGGCCGGATCCTGCGGCTGTGCCGGGCTGGGGATGGATGCAGAGAGAAGCCTGAAGGCTTGGGAATGCTGCTGTGGCAATGGAGGGGCCGGGTGCTCCCATCACCCAGTGGGGATGCGCTGGCACCCAGATGGCTGCTGGGCAGGAGGGAGCAGGCGCTCCAAACTCATCCCTGCAGGGCAGCACGGTGAGATGGGAAGAAACTGCTGACAACATCCCTGACCTGGCCATCACTCTTTAACACCAGCTCCCTCCAGCCTGGAGCAACGCAATATTCCCCGTTCCCGAAAGACCCTGCCAGAAAGGCGGGCTACCTGCGCAGCTCCGACCCTGTTCCATCCCCTCCGTGGGTCCTACAACACCCCCCTCCTGCTGCCTTAACGAGCCGGGAGTGATCACCGGCAGTGCTTTCGGAGCTCCGCGCCAGCTGTGACCCCGCGGGCCCCGATACCGCTGTCAGGCGGCGGGCAGGGGGCCAGCCCCCTCCTCCCCAGCCCCTCGCAGCCGGGTCCTGCCGGGTGGGGGGGACACAAAGCCCAACAGACGTCACCCCGGCATCACGCGGACCGAGTGGCCTTCTCCATCTTGTTAGCACATTGTGTAACACAACATGTGGAGGCGCTGGGACCGCACACGCATGCACTCCCCGACAGCCCAACCGGGGGGAAAAGAGGGAGGGAAAAAAAAAAAAAAAAGAAAAACCCAAGGAGAAAAAAAAAAAAAGGAAGCAATTTAAGCTTTGAATCTTTCTCTTTAAAATGTTCTCATGGCTTCATTAGAATTTGTAGCCACAGAGGCTTTGAAGAACATGGTATAAGGAGTGAAACATCTGGAAAAATTAGGATTAATGAAAACATAATTCCCAAGACTAAAGGAAAGATTAATCCTGCGTTACCACTTGTGTGTTCCACAGCTTTTCCCCAGCTCGTAACACTGAACTTATTAAATCGCCCTGAGCTGAGTTTTCCTTTCTCTCTCCCTCCCCTATGGAGCCCAATGGAAGCAGCTGATGCCAAATGTAAGGATAACCAAGTGTGCTGGCCAGGGCTGGTGTGAGCACACCCAGCCCTGTGCCCAGGTGGGCATGCCCTGCCCAGCACACCTGGAGGGGTCCGTGGGTGCTCCTGGGGGTCCATCATGTTTTAGGGTGCACTGTTCTGGGCTGGTGGGTGCTGTACCCCACGGGGGCTGCACCTGCTCCTGCCTGGGCTCCTGAGCATGGTGGGCACTAGCCAGCTCCTGGGATGGGCTGTGCTGGGGAATTAAAGAGAAACTGATGAGACCCCCTCTCTGCTGCTGGGTGCTTGGTCAGGGTGAGACTGAGGTGCTGGTGTCTCTGGGTGGCTTTTCTGTGAGAGCAAGGGCAGCCCTGGTGATGTGCCACACTGTGCCACGCTGTGCCATGCTTGCCATGCTCTGCCATGCCGTGCCATGCTCTACCACACTGTGCCATGTTGTGCCATGCTGCGCCATGTTTGCCATGCCACACCACTCCATACTGTGCTGTGCCATACCATTCCATGCTGTGCCATGCTGTGCTGTGCCATGCTGGGCCATGCCATGCTTTAACACAGCCCCTGCTCCAGCATCCAGGCTGTGACCAGGGGGTTGGGACATGCCAGTCCTGTGCCAGATGGCAGTGTCCAGCTTTGTCACTGTGGTGCTGGAAGGTACTGGGGGGTCACATTGGCTGTGCCAGCCTCTGTTCAAGCCCCCTGGACAGAGCTGCCCTGGGGAGCCCAGCCAAGCTGAGGGACCCTCTGGGGAAGATGCTACTTGTCACTGTAAAATCCTGCAGCAATTCCTTTGCCACCAGCAAGTACCACTGGTGGGTGCCAGTGCTGGTTTGGGGTCAGATCAGAGGTTTGTCCCTGCAGCTTTGTCACCACAGGCTCTGATCTGCACAAACGGGTGGGGCCGGCCCGGAGTGTGTCCCTCCCCACACCGAGGGGCTGTGGGATCTTGGTGCTTCCTGGGAAGAAGGGAAACAAGGAGAGCTCACTCCATTATGTCTTCATCCATCCCGCCCTGGGCACAGGGAAGCCGGGCACTGCCAGCTCCACACCTGGGCTGGCTCTGCTGATCGGTCCCCACAGCCATCCCGGCAGCGGGAGCCTGCAGGGATCGGGATGCTCCGAGGGATGGGGACAGAGAGCAGCACCGTTCTGCGAGTCTCTGCTGGCGTTTGGGTGGGCTCTTGCCTGCTGGGTGCTCCCCACGATGTCAGGGGGAGGGAACCAGATGTTTTCTGCATCCCCTCTTTGCCTTCTGCCCCGGATGATGCCAGGACTGCATCTGGACGGGGCCAAAGGTGTGTTTGACCTCTGCACGGGAGAACGGGGCTCATTTGGCCCAGGCCTGGCTGAAAAGGGCTGCTTTGCCCCACACACGGAGTGGAGGAGGCGGCAGCGTGCCCAGGCCACTCCCCGAGAAGGGGAGGCTCCCCAGGGGCTCAAGGGGACCCCTCTCTCCCTCCTTCCCACGCTGCTGTCCCGCTCAGCTCCAGCTTGTTTTCCAGAGAGGAAACCGGCAACCTTGCTATTATTTTTTTTCGATTTTTTTTCTATTTTCCTTTTTCTCGCAGTGTGAGCGGCGGGGCCCAGCTGGGGGGCAGCGGTGCCGAGTGCCGGCGGGCGCCAGGTGCCGGCGGGGCGGCGCGGGAGGTGCCCGCCGCCCGCGGGGGGACAAAGGCGGTGGCGGCCCGCGGTGCTCGGGGCCGTATTGTGTGAGCGAGGAGGAGATGGATGAAGGTCACATCCTGCCACTCTTCCGATGCCCGGCACCAGGAAAAAGCTGTGCTTTGTAAATATAAAAATAAACAACAAACTCTTCCCCCCATTTACCACCTTCCCCCCACCCCGAAGAAAACAACAACAGCCCCCGCGGTATCGCAGCCACCTGCTCGGGGAAGTGATTTTTCATATAGGCAGGAAACGGGGGTCTAATTAAATCTGGGGTCAAGAACATAAAGGGAGAATGAAGTTTATTTAGGAGTCCTCGAGGAGGGTGGGAGGGGGATGCTCAGCAGGGCTGTGGGGGAACCATAGGAAGGTGTTTTAGTGGGGCTGGGGGGGAACTTGGGGGTGTTTTGGCCCTAGGGTGAGTGGCGAGGCATCACCTTCCTCCTGCCAGGGGGTCCAGAGTGCCACAGGGGACAGTGGTGGCAGTTGGGTCCTCACCAGGGCAGGGATGCTCTGGGGTACTCCTCACTCTCCCTGTCCCCCTGCGGGTAGAGAAAAGAGCCCGGGGAGCGTCACGCTCAGACCTACAAGAGTGTCCCCAAGCCTTCAGCGAGATCATATGAGGTTCCTGTTTCACAAGACGGAGGATGGCATTTCCATTGTGCTCGCCGGGGATGTGTTGCAACGGGGCAGCCGCTTCCATCCTTTGTCCTCCTCCCCGCAGAGGAGGAGTCTCAGCCTCTGCCAGGGTGACCCGTCACACCCTGCCCCCCCCAGCCACCAAATTTGGCTCCACTGGCCGCGGCAGCCCTCCTCGGCGGGTCCCGTCCGCAGGCATCGCCCCTCCGCCAGCGCTCTCCGGCTCCAAAGGCGCCTCCTTGCAGCCACCGCGCCGGGTGCCCTCGGCCGGGGTCCCCACCAGGTTGGGGACACTCCAGGAGGGTGACACCCACCTCGAGCCGCTCTCAGCCCTGACCCCGGTGTGCTCCCGCTGCCTTCCCCTGCCCGCTGCAGGGCTCCTGTTTAATTTTCACCACCAATTAATAAACGAAGGATTGACCCCACCAAAGCCCAACTGGGGAGCCCTGGGTGCTGGCAGCAGCCCCAGCTCCCCGGGATGATGGCACCACCCCGGCCCCTCTCCCATGCCCGCAGCGGGCAGCTTCCAGCTTTTAGGAAGCACTGCAGAGACCTTTGCCTTTGGGTCGGGTGCTCCCAGCCCGGACCCGCTTTCTATTCCCCAGCTGGGGTGTGCCGAATATAAAGTATCACAGCATTGTTATGAAAAATAATTCAAACCCACCAAAAAGGCCAGCAGCAGATGGAAGGGTGAAATCGGAGCAATCCGGGCTGGTTGTAACCCTTCGTGGGCAGGGAAGGCAGGGCAGGCAGGGGACCAGCATCCACATCCCAGCCCTACCGCTGGTGCTTGCGGGTATGGAAGGGAAGGTGATGGGCTAAAAGCGTCCCAGTGCAGACTGTGGGCAGGACAGGGAATGGTTTCCCATGGGAAAGGGGGAGCTCGTGCCTGGGGGCTCATAAACCAGCCGGATTTTTAGACAGGCTTGAGGCATGCTGGGGAGTGCCCTCGTCCCCAGATTCCTGCGGAAGGATGGGACATCCCACCTGGGCACCACTCAGCCCGGGGGCTGCCCATCCCCACATTGCAGAGGGGCGTCAGGTCCTTCTGTGACCACTGCTGGGACGCAGGTGCCACCCACCACACTGGATGCGTGTCCCCTCCCTGCCACCAGCATCCCGCCGCCGAGCCGGGCACCAGGGGTGGCGCTGGGGACGAGGACGCGTCCCCAGCCGCGGGCCTCGCTCCAGCTGGGCGCTGTTTTGTAAGGACTCCTGGGCCTCTGCGGCGCAGAGATAAGCCCAAGAATTCGCCGTCAGTTCCAAATATCCCGTCCGCTTCCTCCCGCCGTCCTCGCCGCCGCTCCAGCCCGCTTGTCTCATTTCCGCAGCAGCGTGCTGGGGAGCGCTTCCTGTTTTCCCCCCGGCCCCGGGGCGGCGGCGGGGGGCGAGGGGCGCGGGGAGGAAGGGCAGGACAATGGGTGCAGGTCGGGACGGGCAGCTGCCCATCGCCCGGGATGGGGGTTCCTCGGTGGCCCGGCAGGGGGAAGGCGGATGGCAGGTGGCAGCAGCGGGGACGTGGGTCCTGGGCTGAGCTGAGATTGCGGATGGGGTTTCTTTCCTTTCCTTTTCTGATTTCTTTTTTTTCTTTTTTTTTTTCGAGGGCTTTGCTGTAAATCAACCCAAACTCCCTAGAGAGCATCGTCTCTGTACCGCAGTGGTAGCCCCTCCTTCAGCTGGGCATGAGGACAGGAATGAAGCCAGGTGGAGCACAGCCCTGGGTGGGGGGACCCTGCCCTCTATGGGGCAATGAATCACCCCCCCCGAAAATGGCATTTTAGGGTCCCTGTAGTCAAACCACCCCCAACAACCCTCTCCTCCGCAGCCACAGTGTGGGAGAGCAGCATCCCCATGGGACTGCCACCTCCCAGGAGTTATGTCATGGGGCAGGAGGTCAGGATGTGGCTACCCCATCCCAAACTGCAGCTTGGAGCCAAGAGAGATCCATTTCGGAGCTCTGCTCACTCAACTCAGGAGTTCAGCCACCTCCTACTGCAGGTAGGACCAGCCAGTGGGCAGCCCTGTGTCCCCCTGTTTTTGGGTCTCCTGCCCCTGCTCCTGGGCTGAGTGTGAGTGTTTACTCGGTGCCTTTCTCACCACTCACAGCGTGGCAGGAGTTATTCAAAGGCAGGCGGAAGCGAGCACAGCAACTGAAACAACAATGAAAAGGAAACAGAGCTCGAAAAATTCTCCGTTCATAAATCAACTGAACTGCAGGTGATCCCTGGGCAGGAGCGAGCTGAGGAAGAGACACGGCTTGGCTCGGCATGGCCAGCAGCCAGGCAGGCTCCAGCCCCCCAGGCAGGGATGGGGGAGGCCGGGATTTCCCAGGGTGGTCCTGAGTGATGCTGGGGTCGGTGTCCATGTCCCCAGGGCTGCACATCAGGGACTTTGAGGCAGGTGAGGTGCAAGCATTTCTGGGTTTATTTTTATTACATATTTTTATTATGCATCTGGGTGAGAAAGGTGAAGCTGTGCTGGGTGGAGTGGGATTGTGGGGTCAGCATTGCACGCACACGCACAGGAACATGCCTCCTTTCCAGGCCAGAGGAATGCAAAAAGCCCAGGGATGTGATGGAGAGCAGGGACTGTGCCACAGCCCCTGGTGGCCAGTGGAGTGGGGGGATATGGTAATTTTGGCGCTTGAGGCATTGCAGAGCAGCCCCATGCTCATTATTCATCTCCATGCCTGCCTTTTTGGGTTGAAATTTGTCACTTTGGAGGCAGAGAAGCCAAAAAGGTGTGGGTGAGCATGGCTCCAGTCTGTGGCTGTGCCATGGGAGATGTTGGGGTTAACGGGAGCTGATCCAGGGCTCTCGGCAGCATCAGGCCATGGCTCCTTGCTGGGATCTCATAAAAGCTTTTTCCTCCTTAGGAAATAGAGCTGCTGGATTGGGACGAGCTCCTCAGTGCTGGCAGCATCTCTGCACGGGCAGGGGATGGGCATGGTTGGAAAAAATCTCTCCCTCCTGCTTCCAGTTGTGTCCTGCAGCATCTTGCTGCAGGCAGGATAGTGGCCAGTTTGGACAAACCTAGCTGTCCCCTCCTAGCTGTCCCCTTTGCCAGCTCCTGTAAGCTGAGACCCAGTCCTGGGGACACCAAAAGGAACTTGTGCTTTTGGGACCAGTGTATGGCCCCAAGGACCAGGCTGGTGGCAATGGGCTGACCTTACAGCAGAGGAAATGACCCAGTCATGTTCCCCACAGTGGGAAAGCCAGGAGAGATTGCATGTCCCCCTCTGCTGCTATCTGTTCTCCATCCTGTGAATTCACTGTCATCTTGTCTTTTGGCAGAGCTGCAAAACTGGGAGACCACCGTAAATAAATCCTGTGTCTTTAAGCCGTTTTGTACAGTACAAGAAAATGCACTCGTTGAATTACAGCTTTTTAATCAAATACATGTAACCATGTCACTTAAAGTGCTCGCGAAAAGCAAGGGGAAAAAAAACCCCAACACAATTGGAAGAGCACGATATTAAAACCAGCTGCCTGCTTACCCCCACCACAGTTAATAGTTTTTGAATGTTCTGAATGAGAGAGAAACCAGAGCCAAGCTCCACTTTCATGTCCATCTTTCTGATCAAGCCCTGCCAGACGGGGGGAGCCGGGCAGCCTGGCACAGAGGCGCGGGATGCGGGAGAGCTGCACTCCCTTGTCCTGCTGCTTTGCCCATCCCTTCGGGCTTTCTTGCTGTGGTGATGGGATGTGGGAGCCCTTCCTGCAGACAAAGCAGCTCTGCCTGGCTGGGACCCAGCCTGGAGATGGGAGCACAGGTTGCCCAAGCCATGCAGAGATGAGGGATGCTGCTCTGGGACATCTCCACCATATTGTGTGTTCCCTCCTGACCAAATTTAACCTAATTCTACCTCTTGATGCTTCTTCCTGCAAAGTTGGCATCAGTGCTTGTCCTCCCGAGGCACTGAGCTACCCACAGCATCACTTTCTCCGAGCATGCCAGTGCAGTCCGTAGTGTCCCATCCCTGTGCCCCATTCCCTTGGGACACACATGCCAGGACCTCCTCAACGCCTGCCTCCGGCCTCGCTGACCACCGACCCCCTGCCTGGCACTGCCTGCCAACCACCCGAGCTGTGCAGTTCCCCCGCAACGTGGACCAATGCTCATTAAGCATGAGGCAGAGACCACCAAATATGTCAAAACACACTTAAAATTTATTGTTTCATACCATACGTTTGAGTCTCTTGAACGCCGGCCAGTGTTTCTCCCTCTCTGCGATGGGGCCTATCTGCTGTCACCGACGCTTTGCGTATATGTATAGCCCGCTCGCTTGCTGGCTTTCTTTTCCCTCCCCCTTCTTTCTTTAAATGCAAAATACAAACAATTGATGGAAAATGTACATTTGTTCCATATGGGACAGTCGGAGTGTGGAGAGGAGCCAGCAGAGGCATTTTTAGGCAGACTCCTCTCTCCAGCGGATGGCTGGATGGCTTCCCAGAACGGCCCCGCGCGGCCTGGCCTGACTCTCCTGACGAGCTTCAGACGCTCTGTGACGCTCCCACGATGGTGGGGGGGACGTGATTCAGTTCCCTGAAGGAATCAGCCTCCCTGGGCTGCCGAGCACAGGAGGAGGGAGAGGCTCCCACCAAAACCACTGCAATATCCCGTAAGGGCTGAGCTCGGCCGAGCAGGAGGCAATGGGGAGACTTGTTTAGAAGTTGCGTAGTTGAGTTAGGCTGGTTGGGTCTTGTTGGGTTAGGTAGGCTCAGTTGGGTTGTGTTGGGTTAGGTAGGCTCAGTTGGGTTTTGTTGGTTAGGTAGGCTCAGTTGGGTTGTGTTGGGTTAGATAGGCTCAGTTGGGTTGTGTTGGGTTAGATAGGCTCAGCTGGGTTGTGTTGGTTAAGTAGGCTCAGTTGGGTTTTGTTGGTTAGGTAGGCTCAGTTGGGTTGTGTTGGGTTAGATAGGCTCAGTTGGATTGTGTTGGATTAGATAGGCTCAGTTGGGTTGTGTTGGGTTAGGTACGCTCAGTTGGGTTTTGTTGGTTAGGTAGGCTCAGTTGGGTTGTGTTGGGTTAGATAGGCTCAGTTGGGTTGTGTTGGGTTAGATAGGCTCAGTTGGGTTGTGTTGGGTTAGGTAGGCTCAGTTGGGTTGCGTTGGGTTGTGCTGGGTTATGCTGGGATAGGTTGACTGGCCCCTTGGGATAGGTTACATTGGATTGAGACTGGTTAGAATGGGTTAGTTTTGTTGGGTTGGATTCTTTGGGGGTGGGTTGGCCCAGCTGGGTTACGATGGGTTGTGCTGGGCTGGGTTGGGTCTGGCTGTATTGCATTAGGTGGATTGGGTGGGTTGGGTCAGGTCGTGCTGTCTGGATTGTGTTGTGTTGGATTGGATTGGACTAGGTGACCTCTGAAGAACACTCCCAACATTTCCATGACCCTTTGGCCTTCAGGTACCTCAGAAGGTACCAGGAATCACCTCAGAGGAGAAGCACAGAGTGGTTCTGACAGATGTTGTGGGGCTCAGTCAGCTCAGATCCAGTGAGGAGAAGAAGCCCCCAAAGTCCCTCATGGTTCACACAATGAGGCTCAAACCTACCTCCTTCACAGGGACCTGTCTTACTCACGGGGCCCCAGCATGGTGCTGAGTGAGCAGATGTTGGTGTGGGGCTGGGGACTGAGGGTCCAAGGGCTTGTGGTGGCCCTAAGGCAGGGGAAGGGATGTGAGGACTCGTGGGGGCAATGCTGGGGTCTGAGGGGAGACAACCAAGCTCCACGAGGGATGTAGAGGTTGAACTTCACAGCAAGAAAAGTGCTGAAATGTTTCAGGCTGCACAGATTTCCCAGGGCGCATTAAGGACTCCTTGCTGGCTTCTTTTCTTTTCCTTTACAAAACCTGTAATATTTATGACACCCCAATTCCTGTTACCTTCAGGCCCTCCCTTGCCTGCAGAGAATTCCTGCTGCTGGAAGCAGAGCTGGGGCAGGCACCCAGCCTCACCCAAGTGTTCCTGCTGCCCGGCAGCTCTGAGCATGGCGCAGAGGAAACGGGGCCTTTCCTGTCTGCAAGGAGCACTGAGATTTCCAAACATTTCCTTTCCCAAACTGAGCTGCAAAGAAGAAAGTTGGGGAAGGCTTGGGAACTTTGCTTCTGCTTGACCAGGAAAGGTTGTTCTGGGAACATTTGAAACCTTTCTTTGCATTTCAGCCTTTTTCCTTTGGTTAACCTCCCACCACAGAATGCTGTTACCTATCCAGAGGTTTTGTCTCCCATCTAAAAAAACCTGGAAACTTTTTTTTTTCCAATGCACTTTTTCTCGAGTCAGGAAATGTTTTGGAGCTGTTTCCCACAAACAGGTTTGGTTTTGATAAATTTTTTTTTGTTTGTTTTTTTGGAGAAGGGGGGAAAATATAAATCCCACCACTTGGTCTAAAGCAGCTGCCTGGTGCCACAGTGAGGAACCAGCATTGGCAGCATGTTCCTTTTCCCAGAGATGTCCCTATGCTGAATACCCAAAATACAGGGATCAAGAGGCTCTAATTCCCTGTACATCCCAGCCAGGATGACTTCATCAAGGCTGTTGTGTCAGTGTTCCCACCCCAATAGTGAGCTCTGGGCTGGGATGGCTGGGGCTGCTCTGGAGCTGCCACTTGCCACCCTGTGCATCCTATTTGCCCCTGGCTGTGCACAGGCTCATCCTTGGGAACAGCGAGCCCGGAGCTGAACGCTGCCGGGCTGGGCTGGCTGGCACATGAGGTTTTAATATTTGGGTGGGTGATGTCATCGAGCACTCCGTAACGCTGTAAAAAATCCAGAAAGTCTATAAAGCTGATCTGTGAACCTCCAGCAGAACACACACACACACACACACACACACACACACACACACACGTGTGTATGCACATGGACAGGCACATGGACACATGGACATGGACAAACACACGGGCACATGGAGGGATGCATACATGGAGATGCACACACACACGTGGATGCACCTACATGTATGCACAGACATATCCACGGAGAGATGCATGCATGGATACACATGGAGGAACACGTGGATGCCTGTGCAGGCTCAGACACACAAAGGGACAACAAGAAAGATGCACAAAAAGGAGCAGCACACATGTGCAGAGGTGCTCACACTTGCACACACACAGAGCCCACCTAGTTGCAGGCACACGGATATCCAGGGGTGTGCACACACACACACACAAATGCCTGCACATGCGGATAATGCACACAGGGATGGATGTGAGCATGGATGCATGCAGTGGTGCAGGTACACACGGGTGCTTGCACACCCATTTACACCAATGCATACCAATGCTTGCACACGTGCAGGTTTGCACATGGACATGTCGGGATGCATGCAGAGTTCCACACGGATAGAATCCACTGCCCCGCACCCCCAGGGGACACAGAGCAGATGCCACCTGCCCATAAAGCCCAGGTAAGACCTGGCATTGCCTCCCCCTCTCCCTGCATCCAGGGAAATAGAGCAGGATGGGCTGTCAGGTTTTCCATTTACCTGTCAAGTACCTTCTCCATATTTCTGCCGTAACGACCTGCTAAAAGCCCCTCACTCCTCCTCCCCAGCCCAAAACCATCCGGCCTTGAGCTTTGGAGAGATTAAGTCATAAAAATCGGAAGGGGTTGTGCAGTAACAGCCCCAGCCTGAGCCATAACGGCAGTGAAATCATCCTCAAACTATGTCAGCTCCAGCCATTTCCAGTCCCACGTCACACCTGAGCCATTGGCATGCAGTGAAAGAAAACACTGGGGGATGGTTTCCTGGCCCCAGAGCAGCTGGACAGGGACAGGGGCAGGGGAAAGATAAAAATAATTTATGTGTTAAAAATATATAAAAGTAACAATAAAAATATTGAAAAAATACTAAATATACAAAAATATAAAATAAATCCCAGTGTATAAAAATAATACAGATAAAATGGAACTAATATATAAGATATGAAACAAGATATAAAATTATAAAAATAATATGTAAAATAAGTGGTGTGGTCAAAACCCATCAAGGTGCCAGCACCATTCCCAAGGACCCAGCACCTCTCCCAGGTTCAGCTGAGCCCTCTGCCCTCCTGATGGAGTGGATCAGCCCCTGTGCCACCAGTCTCACCAAACCCTGGATTTGGAGGAGGACAAATCCTGTCCTTGCCATGGCTAAATCATGAGGCTGCCACAGTGACTGTGGAGAGGCGGAGGGTTTTTTCCCTTCTCTTTTGTTTCCCTGTGACCTGGGATAAGGCTGGCCAGCGAGGTGGGGCTTTCACAGTGGCACAGTGGCTTCCATGTGGTGTATCCTTGGGGCAGTTATAGATGGGAATGACTGTCCATTGCAGCTTTCAGTACCTGCTGTAGCTCCACAGAAGCATCCTGGGGCATGAATCACAGCATGGTTTGGGTTGGAAGAACCTTAAGGGTCATCAAGTTCTAACCTCTGCCATGTGCAGGGACACCTTCCATTAGACCAGGTTGCTCCAAGCCCAATCCAACCTGGCCTTGGACACTTCCAGGAATGGGGCATCCGCAGCTTCTACAGGAACCTGCGCCAGTACATCACCACCTTCATTCTAATGACTTCTCATATCTAATCTAAATTGATCCTCCTTCAATTAAAAAACCACAGCGAGCTGGCACAGCCTGAACCACGGGGAAAGAAGGGAATTTCTGCTGCAGAAAGTGACTTCACATTTGCTCCACAATGTGATGGACAGTGGCTCTCCCCGGCACGGCGGCGCAGCTGGGCGAGGACCGGCCTGCTCACCGCTGCTTTGAACCGCAGGAAGTGACCGCATCCATGCCTGGAAGGTACCTGGAAGCTGGGAGCTGGAAAATAACTCAGGGCTTTCTTCTTCTCCCCCCTCCCTCATCTCCTTCCTCCCAGGCCGCTTCGGGGAGCGGAGAGGGATGGAGCCCATAGCTGGCTGCTTCCTTTCATAGTCATCGGCGGCGGCACAGGATGCTTCTCATTTGGTGTTGTGTTTGTTTGCTGCAGCGCGGGTTCTGGCACCCGCCGGGCGCCCGCCAGCCCTCCCGTGTAGGTAGTGAGGTCATTTTTCCATGTATTCCCCCTTTTTACATACTGTATATGGAAAGACAATGAAGCGCCTTTGTGGCGTTCCATGGGAACGCGTCGCCAGCCCCCGGAGTGGTCCTGTTTATTAGCGCTTCACATTCAACAACAACAAAAAAAAGTGAGTCAGGATTGAATCCTGTTAACACTAATGTGAATTTAATTTAGGAGAAGCTTGAAAATTAATGTCATTTGTTAAATATCCATTTCCCCTAAAAGGCAATTCTTTGCCAACAACAACAACAAAAAAACCTCTTCTTCTATTCAATTTTAAATTTTTTTTTTTAAAACAGCCTTTTTTGGCCATATCAGCCTGGTTTAAATCACTCGGCGCTCAAGGAACGGATGCCACCGGGTTTTAAGCAACAGATTGTTGTTCCTCCTTTTCAAATTGAACAAAAAAGCTCCCTGTAAATCATACAGTGATTCACAGGAGGGGGATGAAGCTCCAGCAAAGCACCAGCAGCTCCGAGCAGGATCCGGCTGGGCATGGTGATGGCTCGGCAAGATCCGCCGCTGCTGGAGCCGGGAAGCAGCCAATGAAGGCCAGGATGAGGAAAGGCTCTGGTACATGGAGTTTTCTTCCAGCTCTGAGGATTGGAAAGAAAGCATTGGAGCAGTCTAGCTCTACTTTTGGGGGGTTTCATGGGAAAACAGGGTGAGCCATGGGGACCATGCATCGGTGCGCTGCCAGCCTGCCAAAACAATGACCACACCAAGGCTCGTTTCGGAGGAGGATATCACATGTTTTATTATATTTTAATCTGAGAACAGCTGCTTTTCCTGCTGGGAGCATCTCCGGGCGGCACGGCGCGGTGCTGTGGGGCTGCTGCCAGAACCCCATCCCATCCCATCCCATCCCATCCCATCCCATCCCATCCCATCCCAAGCCACCGTCCCGTGCCGAGCTGAGCAGAGCCGTGCTCGTGGAGCCCGAGGCGGCTGACGGGGCGGGCAGGCGGCAGCTTGGAAATTAATACATTTGCCAGGTTGTCAAAACATTAATCAACGGATACAAAAATCTGGAAATGGTTGGGACAACATGTATTTGCGGAAAATATGTGTTCACACAACAAGCACACAAGATGGGAACAATTATATGAAGATGTTTTAATAATTAACCAGAATAAAACAGTTTGCTCTCCATACAGTTCTAGACAATAAAAGTGTTTGCAGTCATATTTTTCTTTTGTACAAAATTCCAGTCAGTTGTTCCTCAATATTTACATTAGCATTCCCTTTTCACAAAATATCTCCTTTTTTCCCCCATTCCTTTTTTTTTCTTTAAATCCAGCTTTGCTACATAAATGCTTTAGATCTCATGGATATCCCTTGATTTCTTTTTAAAAAGTCTAATAAAAAAACCCCAAAAGACATTAAATACCATTTAATATATAAAAATGCTTAGTAAAAATATAGTTTTGTTGCCCAATTAAAATATATTGCTGAGAATACAGTAAAAAACTGTCCTAAAGCCCACCCCTAATGGGCGCCGACTCTTTAACAGCCCCGGCAAAGTCTTTCTAAAAGCTTTTTCCCTCTAAAAGTTCACCTGTCCTTGGGTTAAATACTGGGGACAGGTCACACTTTGGCTCATCCTGGTGTGATTGTTTCAGGCAGGATTTACTGGAATTGGCTTGAAAATGCCCCTTGGAGCTGGTGGGAGCTGGAGATGGGCCCTGCCGAGGGCTGGAGTGGGGAGCACGGCGGGAAAAGGCGTCTATCTGTGTTATATAGTTATACGGTATATCAGTGAGTTCAGCATGGTCTGTCTCTAAAAAAATTTAAAAAAAATCAAAATAAAAAAGAACAAACAAGAAAGCGATGCATTTAATGAGATATTCTAAATATGATGGAGCTCGTGGTTAAAGGAGGATGGCTTTTTGTTTTTAGAGGAGAGTTGGGGCTCTCCTGGTGTACGCATTGGATGGTTGGGGTCAACCTAACCGGTGATGCAGGGGCTATAGTAAACAGCACTGCTGGCATCGGACAGGGCAGATATCAAACTGCTCTCCTCGCAGGAGATGCTTCTAGGAGTCACTTTGGACAGGGAGACATGGTAAGGGAGGCCCGAGGCTTCGGGACGAGTCCTGCTCATGTTCAAATACTGGTCAAACTCATTGCGGTCAACATCTGTCCAGAGCTCGGTTTGGTTCAAGTGATCCACGCTCTCCATGTGGTGGGCTTCAGGCGGGGGTGACAGCTGGCCCAGGTGGGCGGAAAGCCCGTTCTGAGTTCCTGAGCACATCTGGTTGTAGTAAAGGCTGGAGGGATGGGGAGTCCTCATGGCGTCGGCCAAGTGTGAGGGGGTCTGAGTGTAGGGCACGGCCACGTCCCGCCCCATGCACTTCTCCTGGGGAAACTCCATCTGGTGATGGTGGTGGTAGCCGCGAAAGGGCATCATGTTGCAGTCATCCTGCATGTGCGGAGGGAAAAACGCCGGCTCGGTCTGTTCCAAGACATCCAAGGGAGACATCTCAGGAGTTGGCAAGCCATAGTTTTCAATATCCGACCCCATGGAGTGGAGTTCTCTGAAGTGGTTAAGTGGGGGAGGCTGGGGGTGGCCCGGCTGGCTGCCGCCATGGTGACTCATGTTGAAGTTGTCACTGCAAGGCTGGGAAAGGTTATGCAGGAGGATATTGGGTTCCATCCTCTTGATTTTCTTGGCTTGCTTCTTTCTCCTTGGGCGGTATTTGTAGTTGGGGTGATCCTGGAGATGCTGGATTCGCAGTCGCTCTGCCTCTTCCACGAAGGGACGCTTGTCGCTGGCGCTCAGCGCTTTCCACGATTGGCCTGGAAGAGGAAAGAGAAGCTCTGTGAGAGTGGCTCAGCCACCTGGCACTGGCCAGGGCACGGGGGCACCCAGAGAGAGGCAGCCCAGGGGTGAAGGACTCCTGCAAATGGCTTAGCACCTGAGCAGGGTCTCCCTGCTGGCAGCAGGAAGGGCTGGGGAATGGGCTCCCAAGCCAGGCTGTTCCCTTGTCCCAGAAGGAGGCTCTGGCAGTGCCCAGCACCTCAGTGCTGTGGGAGAATGGAATGGGAACTCCACTGCCAGGGCTGGGGATGCTGCCTCCCACTGCCCCTTGGTACAGACCACTGTCCCCACTTCCTTGCATCTCGCATTCATAGCCTGCATCTCCGCAGACCAAATCACCCATCCCAAAAACTCACAGCACCATATCTTGGATCCCACATCCCTACACCCCGCAGCCCCGTGTCTCTGCATCCTGCTGCTCTGTCTGGCCATATCCTGCTTCCCGTAGTCCCGCATCCTGCAGCTCCATTTACCCATATCCTGCTTCCCGTGTTCCCACATCCCGCATCCTATAGTCGTGCATCCCGCATCCTGCAGCCTGTATTCCCATATCCTGCATCCCTGCAGCTGTGTACCCCTCAGCTTTGGATCTCTGCATCCCGCAGCCCTGTTTCCCCACATGTTGTGTACATGCAGCTCTGCATCTTCACATCCTCACATCCCGCAGCCCCACATTCCCATATCCTGTAACACCACATCCCACAGCCTGAGTCCTGCATCTAAAAGTCCCATCCAAGACTCCTGCATCCTTACAGCTCGTATCCCTGCAGCCCTGCATCCTTGCAACCTGCAATTGGTAGCACTTCATCCAACATCCCTAAAGCTTGTGTCCTGCAGCTCTTTACCCTTGCAGCCCATAGACCTGCATCCCCCAGCTCTGTATCCACAGTAACCCACCCTTGTACCCCAGCTCCTGCACCCCCATATCCTTGCAGTCTGCATCCTACAGTCCTGTATCCTTGGAGCCTGGCTAGCAGAGCCCCATGTCCTTACAGCCTGCTGCCTTGTATCTGTGCAGTCTGCATCCCACAGCCCTGGACTCTCAGCACACACCCCAAATCCCTGTACCGCTCGATCCCATACTCCCAGCCCTGAATCCCTGTACCTCAGCAGTTCACATCTCCAGCTCTGTAGCCCTGCATCCCACTGCCTTGGACTATCAGAACCACACATGCTTATCCCTACACCTCCAGCCCTGTACCCCAACATTCTGAGCTCTGTACCCCTGCATCCTGCACTCCTGCAGCCCACATCCCCAGACCTGTATCTCTGTATTGCTGTATTCCCAGCCCTGTACTCCCACATCCCAGTCTCCTTAGCTCGATATCTTCCCCATCCCACTGGCATGTATTCTTGCATCCTGGATCCCCAGCCCCACATCCCCATGTCCCTGGCTCTGTAAACCCGCATCCCACAGTCCTGTGCTCTTGCAGCCCGCCTCCCCAGCCCCGTAACGCAGCATCCCCGCATCCCTAGCTCCATCCTCTTGCATCCCCAGCCCCGCTCCCCGCATCCCCGCGCTCCCAGCCCTCCTCCCGCTCCACTCCCGCTCACCCAGCATCTTGCTGAGCACGGCGTTGTGCAGGTCGGGGTTCTGCTGCGCCAGCCGCTTGCGCTCATCCTTCGCCCAGACCATGAAGGCGTTCATGGGCCGGCGGATGCGGGAGTCCTCGGCGGCCTTGCCCTCGGGGCGGCCGGCCGGGGGGCTGTATCCATAGCCCGGCTCGGGGCTGGGCGTGCGGCTGGGGGCCGCGCCGGGGGCCGCGCCGCCGGGGCCGGGGCCGAAGGCGAAGCCGGGCTCGGGGCTGGGCGTGCGGCTGGCGGGGGAGGCGGCTCCCGGGGGGCGCGGGAAGGCGAGCCCGGGCTCAGCGGCCGGCACGGCGGCGGTGACCCATGAACAGTCGCCCCGGGGTTGCGATATCTCCTCTCGGCAGTAGTTAGACTCAGATATATTCATTCCAGCTAGACAGCACTTTGTGTCCGACCCGACCGGGTGCCGGAGAGAGAATCGGGATTCCTGCCGCGTCCCACCGGGTCCAGCACCGCCGAGCAGCCGCCCGCAGCTCGCTTCCCTCGCCTGCCTTCGGGGGACTCGGGCTCGCCTGCGTTTGTTTTGGTTTCTTTTCTTTTTTTTTTTTTTTTTTTCCTATCTTTTTTTGGTTTTTTCCCCCCTTTCCCCCCAAAAAAAAACTTTTGGGATGATGCTGGGCTGGAAGGGGCAAAATATAGCCGGGCTGGACCAATCAGCGGGGAGAGGGGAGGAGGAGGAGGAGGAGAGGGAGAGGAGGAGGAGATGAGGGGGAGGAGGAGAAGGAGGAGATGAGGGGGAGGAGGAGGAGGAGGGAAGGGGGGCGTCCCCAGGCACCAGCAGGAAGAACCACCCGGGGAGGGCCGAGCTGGGACCGGTGTGGAAGCTTCTGTCCTGTTCCCTTCTGTCCAAGGAGAAGGGTTGTTAAATTTTTCTCTCATTCTTTCTATTCTTTCTATTCTTTCTATTCTTTCTTTCTTTTCTTTCTTCTTTTTCTTTCTTTCTTCTTTCTTCTTCTTCTTCTTTCTTTCTTTCTTTCTTATTTCTTTCTGTTCTTTCTTTCTTCTTTCTTTCTTTATTTCTTCGTTTCTTTCTTGTCTTTCTTCTTTTTCTTTCTTCTTTCTTTTCTTTCTTTCTCTTTCTCTCTTTCTCTCTTCTCTCTCTCTTTTCTTCTTCTTCTTTCTTTTTTCTCTCTCTGTTTTTCTATCTTTCTGCCTTTCTTTCTGTCTTTCTTGTCCTTATTTTTCTCTGTCTTTTCTGTCTTTCTTTATGTCCTCTTCTTTATTTTTTTTTTTTTTTAATTTTTTTCCTCTTTGTGAGCCCCTTTTCTGCTGCCTGTGCCCTGCCCTCACCCCCCACCACCCGCGGTGCCGAGGCAGGGAAGCATTCAGCTTCGCCTGCCAGGCTGTGTGCAGGAGCACAGGGATGTTCAGGGCTCGGCGTTTATTTTTCTTACGACTGACTCGGTGTGTGTGTTTTGGCCAGCATTCCCCATCCGGGGCCGGGAGCAGCCCTGGGGTGAAGGCAGGGGTGAGCCCTCTCTCCCCGGAAATTTTCTGTGGGAATTTCAGTGTCAGACAAAGAAACAGCTCCTTGAGTTTTACATGAAAAGCATTGTGTTTTCTAGGGACTGTTGAGGAATGAGGGGGTTCAGTGTCAGCCAGGTGATGGTGGCTAAACCCAGCCTGCAGGGCTGCCGGGGCTGGCACGGCTGTGCCATCCCTGCATGCCTTGGGCACGGCTGGGTGCCCACAGCACGCTGCCATCGGCAGCCACAGCAAAGCTGCACGTCCCCTGCCACCGGGTCATCGCTCTGCTGGCTTGGCTGCCATCCAGCAGGGATTTGCAGTGCCAAGGGTCAGCCCAGGTGGTCTGAAGTTCCTTCCTGCCCTTAGCACTGGGAGTTATTGCGGGATGCATTTGCAATCAAGGAGATTGGCTGGCACCCTGTGCCTGCCCCCTGAAACCCCCGGGGCAGTTGGGCTGACTTGGAAGAGATGTGCCAGCTCCGGGGACCTGTCCCCAGGCCCTCTCTGGCTGTGGACATGCCCCAGACCCAGCCTGAAATGTGAACCTCAGCCTTAGGAAGACTTGGGGCACTGGGTTGTGCAAGAGCCCAGCTCCAGCCTCTCACAGCCGTGGGGTATTGCATGCCATGGTTTCTGTGTGTCTGGAAGTGATTGGACAAGCCGATCTGCTGTTAACCCTAAACAAAACAAGGGCCTCTAAAAAAAACATTAAAAATCATGTTCATTTATTCTTCAATCATCAACCAGGAGCAACAGAGGTTTTGGGTGAGATTTCCTTCACGTTTCTGGAGCTTTCTATTAAATTTTGGAAAGTGCAAATCAGCACCAGTCCACAGGAGAGCCCACACAGCTTGCAAGGTAGTCTCCTCTCCTCTCTCCACCCATCCAGGGGGAGCTGGAGCACTGCTTTGGTGGAGGAAAGCAGTCCTGCTGCCATCCAGAGCAGAGCCCCTGGAGCTTTGGCTCTTTGTCCCTGCTCTGGAAGAAGCAAGGTGGGTGCCAGGGGGACCTGGGGACTCTCAAGCTGGGACCTGTGGCTGCCTGTGGAGTGAAGTGAGCAGCCTTTGGGGCAGTCAGTCTGGCAGCTAATGGGGACATCTCCTTCTCCCAAGTTCCAGCCCAAGCATGTGGTGCTTTCCCTGATCACATCCTCTCTGTGTCTCCTCCACAGCCCTGGCAGAGTCGGGCCTGCAGGGATGCTCAGAGCCAACCTGGATCCAGGGTTGGACCTGGTGGCACCAGTTGGCATTTGGGATATGGTGAGGATGAGCTGCAGCAGGGTGGCCAGCTCATCTCACCTCTATGATTTCCTAGCCTGGATGATGTTAAGAGCCTGGGGCAAACCCCCCAGGGGCGGTAGTGTCATGTCATCCACTGCTCTGTGCAGCCATTCCAGGCTGGGCTCAGGATGCTCTCCCTGTTGCAGAGGGCAGAGATCAGGGTGGTGCTGCTGTCCCTGGTATAATGGATTTTTGGAGAACTCCTAACCATGGAGCAGAGCCAGGCACTTTGACCCTCAGCTTGCAAGAAACTCAGCCTTGCACTGGGTCTGCAAACCTGATCTTACAGTGCATTTGCTGTTAGTCTGCATCATAGGAATCATTAGGGGGAAAAAAAAGAAAAAAAAAAAAAAGAAAAAAAATTGCAAAAAAGGAACAAATAGGAAAAAAAGGAATGGGAGAAGAGCCATGCAGTGTGGCATGGTTTGGAGGAGGCACAAGTATGGAGAGAGGGGAAGCGAGAGCTGTGAGGGGGATGGAGCAAGAATATATAACGCACACAAAATGCCTGGATTGCAAGAAATGCCGTGTGCAAAGCAACCCCAAATATCTGGGAGGAGCCTGCCTTCAAGGACAATGCCACCCTGCTGTGCTACCCTAGGTCTCCCCACAGCCAGCACCACAGAGCTTCACTCCAGGAGTGAAAGCCCTTCCCCATGTGTGGGTGGAGGTGAAGTGTGACAGGGTCAGGCTGGCTCAGCTTTCCTGGGAGGGAGAATAAAGCCCTCCTTCTCCCTGCTACCCACAGGGCTGGAACGTGGGGTGCTGGTGACCAGAGGTTCCTCACCAGCCCCACCTGCAGCACGCAGGAGAAAGCTCGGGCATCCCGGGCGGAGCCAGGAACCGGTGGCGTGCCAGCCGAGTGACCCTCCCCCAGCCCTCTTCGCGTGGCCTTGGAATCAGGCAAACTGGACTCAGCAAGCAGCTCTGGAGTTGTGTGGTTTTTAATTCTTTTTTTTTAATTTTCATTCCCTCCACAGTTTATGGAGCTGGCAGCTGGCTGACCCCACCCCGGCCCTGGATTCCCTGCCGAGCATCCCGCGCAGCCCCAGCACCACACCTAGCAGAGGAAGCGTGGCGGGACGGCCGCTCTGCTCCCCAGCACAAAGGCATTTTCCCTCCACGCCCCCAGCCGCCGGCTCCCGATTATTTCTCCCAGCTAGGTCCAATGCCGAACTCCCATCCGGCTTAAAAATAGATGTGGCACCACCTGGATCATCCAAGAGATGTCAGGGATTTGAGGGCTCAAAGAGGGGCTGATGGGGATGGCACAAGGGAAGAGCTGTTGCTAAATGAGCCTGGGGTTATTTCTGCTGCTGCGTGCCTGTGGGTTGGTGCAGGACCCCCAAGCTGAGGACTCTGCAAACAAATCCAAGGGACTTGTCCCCAAAATTTGATCCAGGTAAACAGACGAGGTGGCAAAGTGGATGCTGGCAGGATTCCTTGTGGCACAGCAGTAGCCACAAGTGCAGTGGGAAAATTGCTTTTATCCTCATTTGCAGAGGGCACAGGGCAGGGGCAGGATGGGTCCTTGGGCCGGGTGCAAATGCTGCACCCCAAACCTGGTGCCCAGCACGCCTCCCTTGCTCACACAGACCAGCCTTGCCTCTAGATGTGTCACACCTCTAATTGATTAATCACCATGCAATACCAGCAGTGTGTGGCCAGTGCATTGTGTGTCCAATTGATGAATGAACATTTCACAGAAGAAGATTGGTATTAATATAGTGAATAATTACATTAGGCCACATAGGAGCAGTGGAGCCGGTGGGATGGAGTGACAACTGCCAAAGCGAGATGGGATCCTTGGGGTGGCCAACGGGCGTTCCTCACACACAGTTTTGGGGACCTGTGCAGCACGGCCCGGGTGGACATCTCCTCCACACGCTGCCATCGGCAGCCACAGCAAAGCTGCACGTCCCCTGCCACCGGGTCATCGCTCTGCTGGCTTGGCTGCCATCCAGCAGGGATTTGCAGTGCCAAGGGTCAGCCCAGGTGGTCTGAAGTTCCTTCCTGCCCTTAGCACTGGGAGTTATTGCGGGATGCATTTGCAATCAAGGAGATTGGCTGGCACCCTGTGCCTGCCCCCTGAAACCCCCGGGGCAGTTGGGCTGACTTGGAAGAGATGTGCCAGCTCCGGGGACCTGTCCCCAGGCCCTCTCTGGCTGTGGACATGCCCCAGACCCCAGCCTGAAATGTGAACCTCAGCCTTAGGAAGACTTGGGGCACTGGGTTGTGCAAGAGCCCAGCTCCAGCCTCTCACAGCCGTGGGGTATTGCATGCCATGGTTTCTGTGTGTCTGGAAGTGATTTGGACAAGCCGATCTGCTGTTAACCCTAAACAAAACAAGGGCCTCTAAAAAAAAAAATTAAAAATCATGTCTCATTTATTCTTCAATCATCAACCAGGAGCAACAGAGGTTTTGGGTGAGATTTCCTTCACGTTTCTGGAGCTTCTTATTAAAATTTTGAAAGTGCAAATCAGCACCAGTCCACAGGAGAGCCCACACAGCTGCAAGGAGTCTCCTCTCCTCTCTCCCCCATCCAGGGGGAGCTGGAGCACTGCTTTGGTGGAGAAGCAGTCCCTGCTGCCATCCAGAGCAGAGCCCCTGGAGCTTTGGCTCTTTGTCCCTGCTCTGGAAGAAGCAAGGTGGGTGCAGGGGGACCTGGGGACTCTCAAGCTGGGACCTGTGGCTGCCTGTGGAGTGAAGTGAGCAGCCTTTGGGGCAGTCAGTCTTGGCAGCTAATGGGGACATCTCCTTCTCCCAAGTTCCAGCCAAGCATGTGGTGCTTTCCCTGATCACATCCTCTCTGTGTCTCCTCCACAGCCCTGGCAGAGTCCGGGGCCTGCAGGGATGCTCAGAGCCACCCTGGATCCAGGGTTGGACCTGGTGGCACCAGTTGGCATTTGGGATATGGTGAGGATGAGCTGCAGCAGGGTGGCAGCTCATCCTCACCTCTGATTTTCCTAGCCCTGGAATGATGTTAAGAGCTGGGGCAAACCCTCCCCAGGGGCGGTAGTTGTCATGTCATCCACTTGCTCTGTGCAGCCATTCCAGGCCTGGGCTCAGGATGCTCTCCCTGTTGCAGAGGGCAGAGATCAGGGTGGTGCTGCTGTCCCTGTTATAATGGGATTTTTGGAGAACTCCTAACCATGGAGCAGAGCCAGGCACTTTGACCCTCAAGCTTGCAAGAAACTCAGCCTTGCACTGGGTCTGCAAACCTGATCTTACAGTGCATTTGCTGTTAGTTCTGCATCATTAGGAAATCATTAGGGGGAAAAAAAAGAAAAAAAAAAAAAAAGAAAAAATTGCAAAAAAGGGAACAAATAGGAAAAAAAGGAATGGGATGAAGAGCCATGCAGTGTGGCATGGTTTTGGAGGAGGCAAAGTATGGAGAGAGGGGAAGGAGAGCTGTGAGGGGGATGGAGCAATATATAAAGCACACAAAATGCCTGGATGCAGAAATGCCTGTGTGCAAAGCACCCCAAATATCCTGGGAGGAGCCTGCCTTCAAGGACAATGCCACCCTGCTTTGCTCCCCTAGGTCTCCCCACAGCCAGCACCACAGAGCTTCACTCCAGGAGTGAAAGCCCCTTCCCCCAGGTGTGGGGTGAAGTTGCAGGGTCAGGGCCTGGCTCAGCTTTCCTGGGAGGGAGATAAAGCCCTCCTTTCTCCCTGCTACCCACAGGGCTGGAACGTGGGGTGCTGGTGACCCAGAGGTTCCTCACCAGCCCCACCTGCAGCACGCAGGGAGAAAGCTCTGGGCATCCCCGGGCGGAGCCAGGACCGGTGCGTGCCAGCCGAGTGACCTCTCCCCATGCCCTCTTCGCTGGCCTTGGAATCAGGCAAACTGGACCTCAGCACGCAGCCTCTGGAGTTGTGTGGTTTTTAATTTCTTTTTTTTTAATTTCATTCCCTCCCCAGTTTTATGGAGCTGGCAGCTGGCTGACCCCACCCCGGCCCCTGGCTTCCCTTCCGAGCATCCCGCGCAGCCCAGCACCACACCTAGCAGAGGAAGCGTGGCGGGACGGCCGCCTCTGCTCCCCAGCACAAAGGCATTTTCCCTCCCCGCCCCCAGCCCGCCGGCTCCCGATTATTTCTCCCAGCTAGGTCCAATGCCGAACTCCCATCCGGCTAAAAATAGATGTGGCACCACCTGGATCATCCCAAGAGATGTCAGGGATTTGAGGGCTCAAAGAGGGGCTGATGGGGATGGCAAGAAGGGAAGAGCCTGTTGCTAAATGAGCCTGGTGGTTATTTCTGCTGCTGCTGCCTGTGGGTTGGTGCAGGACCCCCAAGCTGAGGCTCTGCAACCAAATCCAAGGGACTTGTCCCCAAAATTTGCATCCAGGTAACAGAGGTGGCAAGTGGATGCTGGCAGGATCCTGTGGCACAGCAGTAGCCACAAGCTGCAGTGGGAAAATTGCTTTTTATCCTCATTTTGCAGAGGGCACAGGGCAGGGGCAGGATGGGTCCTTGGGCCTGGGTGCAAATGCTGCACCCCACTCTGGTGCCCAGCACTGCCTTCCCTTGCTCACACAGACCAGCCTTGCCTCTAGATGTGTTCACACCTCTAATTGATTAATCACCATGCAATTACCAGCAGTGTGTGGCCAGTGCCATTGTGTGTCCAATTGGATGAATGAGACATTTCACAGGAAGAGATTTGGTATTAATTATAGTGAATAATTATCATTAGGCCACTAGGAGCAGTGGAGCCAGGTGGGATGGATGTGACACCTGCCAAAGGAGATGGGTATCCTTGGGGTGGCCACGGGCTGTTCCTCACACAGTTTTTGGGGACCTGTGCAGCACGGCCCGGGCTGGCATCTCCTCCAGTGCCCCAAGAGATGCCCCCAAGCCACAGGTCCGGTGGGATCCCCTGGGCTGGGGCTGCTCCAGCCTTGCTGGAACAAAGGCTTCCCAAAGAAAGGCACTTCCTGGAGAGCAAAGGACTCAGGGCTGGGGCTGTGTGTGAGCCCTGCTGGGAGGCTGAAGTCATCCCTGGGAAATGCTGTGTTCACCAGAGCCTCCCTTGCTCCAGGAGCCAGCTCAGCGCCCGGTTTCCTTGGGCACAAATAGTTCAGTGGGTCAGGTGGAGCTGGAAAGTGCCGAGCGAGGCAGCTGGGGTTCAGCATCTGTGTCAGGAGCATCCTGGCTGCAGCCACGTGCCTGTACAAGGGTGACAAATCTCCTCTGTCCCCAGCCAGGATCAAACACCCACCCAAGTGGGGGAAAGTGGGCAGTTGTGCCACTCCCAGCCCAGGGAATGCCCAGCTCAGCTATTTTCTGCTCATGTGCTTTTTTTTTGGCTGCCAGCTCCCTCTGACAAGTGGAGGGCATCGGGGACAGTGGGAAGGTGTCCTGGGCCACAGTGGCTCTCTGCCTGGGTGCTCACTGCCGCTCTGCCCTGCTGCCTGTCCCCAACGGCTGCAGGGGCTGAGCTGGGAGCACGGTGTGGGCTGTGTCAGCCAAGCCTGGCAATCAGACACCGCATCTGAGGAAGCAGAGAAAGTTGTCTTTATTTTCAGCTCTTTTCAATAACCAGAGGTCAGCCTTGTTTATACAGGATTATAACTGGAACGACAACAGCGATATCCATTGTGCGAGCAGCAAAACCCACAGCTAACCTGAAAAAGCTGTTTGCTCTGCATGGGTGCAGCCACTGCACCTCCTGGGTGATGGCCAGAGACCTTGGGTCTCCCCAGGTTTGTTCTGCCTCCCCTACCCCTGCTTTTGCTCTGCCACAACCCCTTCTGGCACAGCTGACTCTCTCGTCCCACCATCAGCTCAGGGTGCTGCACTTCCAGACACATCACCCTGTATTTGCTCCCTAAGCTGCTCTCTGTGAAACCTGGGGTGAGGTCCCCACACCCCAAGCATGAGCAGAACTTCTGCAAATCCCACCCATTGTGCTTATGGACACTAAATCCTGGGAAAGGCTTCAGCACAAGGAGATCAGAGCATGTGGGAATGCGCAGGGCACACGCCGCCTACAGTCGCTTCCCTGGCAGCTGATTGCAGCGGCACTCGTTGCTTTAATACCCAGTTCCCATCACAGAGAGAGCCCAGGCTTTTAGGAAGGAAAGTCTTACACTTCTACCAACTATTTCAAGACTTCCATAAACACATTTTTGGTTGAGCATTAATGAATTACCTCAATGCAGAGCTACTCATGCCAAATACATGAATACAGAGTGTAGAAAAGCCGCCGAGAAGCAGATTTGGCTGCCATTCAGCTGCTCCGATCCGCACAATTTCTTTTCTTGATTATAGCAAGAAAATGCTCCCTGCCTGTGGCACTGCATCCTCCCAGGAACAGGCAGCTGGCCGACAGTTGGGCTGTGCAGAGCCTGGGCATGCCGGGGTTATTCGCTGCTTCCATCGCTTCAGTTGGCAGAGAACGCTGCTTGCTGGTGTCTGTGCAGGAGATGCAGCCAAGAACTGGGATCCTGCTCCCTCTGCATGCCCAGGCTGGCTGCCTCGGGATGCCTGACCTCCTTTTGGGTGCTAAGGAAAGGAAAACTGCACTTAGAATGATTTCTGAGCCTGGATTTTTTGGGAGGTAGGTTGGAGCTGCCCATCTGTGACCCTGCAGCCACACATGCCCATGAGAACCACGGCCATCTGCAGCTCCAGCATGGCCCCTCTCCATGGCATTAGCCCTGGGGACTCCCAGGAGAGGATGTGATCCCCAGGAGAAGTGCAGTCTCCCCTTTGAATACAGCTTTCTTACAGGGCTCTGCTCTGTGTGTTCCCAACCTCTGCACACATGTGAGACAGTGGGTGGTGGCACCACTGTGGGCACTGAGCCCCCTGGCTGGCAGAAGAAGGGTCACCCATCCTCTCTCTCACTGGGATGGATCCAGCAGCACAGCACATCTCCATCTAGGAAAGGTTTGCTGTTCTAGGAACTGCTGTTGCTCCTGACATGGTTTAACTTAGCATGAGGCATGACCTCCACAGGCAGCAGCAGATGGCAGATGGCTGCTGGCTGTGCCATGTGCCCCTCTTCCCTTTCCCTCTTCCCTTTCCCCTCTTTTCTCTCCCCTCGCCTTCAGCCCCCAGCCCAGTGCTTCTGCTCAGGATTTCCATGCACAGGCTGGTTTTTGCTCAGAGGAAGGTGGGTGCCTGATTTCTGAGCATCACCACAACCAGGCCTGGAGGAGGAGGAGCCCTTTGCAGCATCCCTGGAAGGAGGGGATTCTCTTGCAGCATCCCTGAAGTGACAACCTTTGCCAAAGGTTGCAGCCCACCCCACTGCACACAGGATCTTGTGGCCACCTCTGTGCTTCACCAAGGCTTTTGCTGCACAGCAGAAAAAATGAGGATGTCACCTCACACAGACAGGGAAAGGCATGTGGAAGAGAGGAATTTTGGCTCAGAGTGGGGTAGATGCTGCTGTGGCTCTGTGCCTCAGTTTCTCCACATCTTGTACAGGGCATGGGGTGACCCAGTCTCTCCTCAGGACCTTTAGAGACAACAATCTCCCCAGCAAAGGGCAGGATGTACCTCTGACTGAGTGCTTCTATCCTCAGAAAGAATGATTATAATAATTACAACAACAATAATAATTGCAATAATAACACTAAGAATAAAGAGAAGGACCTGAGAGCATTCTCTCTTGCCAGCAGAGGAACAACTTTTGCTTTTAGGTGCTGCACTGGGGACATTAAGGGAAGGGAAAGAGGATGTGCTGCATTTGCAACTCAAAACCCCAAGAATTGTGACATCCCTCCCATAAATTGGCCCAAAAATGTGATTTTAAAGCTTGTCACAGGCAGGATCGTTTTCTTTGCTTTCTGATTTCATAGTTTCCTTTGTGTGCAGCTCGGAAAATCCCCCAGCTGCAGAGCTGGAGCTCGGGGATGCTGGGAGCAGTCGTGGAGGGGTTTGGCACAGGGATGCAGGGTGGGATGAGGAGGGTGCTGCGGACCCCCGGGGCTGTGCCGATGCCGGGGATCCCCGTGGCTGGTGGAGCGCAGGGGGCCGGGGCAGGAGGGAGGCGGCAGGGAAGGGCTCCAAGGGAAAGGCTTTGTTCTCGGGCCAGCCGGGAGCGTGCGAGGGCCTCCGGGCTCCAGCATTTCTCCTCCACTTCGCTCCTGCTGTGTGCGGGAGCCGAGCCAAGGTGGAGCACGGCGGGGTGGAGCGGGTCCCTGAGGAAGGCAGGGGACAAGGGACGGCCGTGCATTTGGCCCTTAAATTGCCTGGGAAAGCAGCTCTGTCTTTCCATCTCCCCCCAGGGCTCTTCTATCACCCGAGCTGAGGCTGTTTCCCAGGCTGCTTGCCCTGAACACCTCCACCTCTGCCCTTTGCCAGCGACCCCTCCTCTTGGCCCATGGAGCCTGTGGATCTGCAAGCTCAGGGGAAGGATAAGGAAAGGCTCACGACAGAATGGCCCTTCGAGGAGTGCTCGAGCTGCAGAAATAAGGTTAAAGGCTCTTATCTGATGGAGCTGCAGCCTTGCCAAAGCCTGTTGCTATCAGCTCGGGACACATGTGCTATTGGCAAAGCTTCGGGGACACAATAATACAAACAGTTTTCATTGTCGAGTCAACAATGATGGGAGAAGGAGCCTGGTGCTATTACCGGTATAAAAGGCACTGTAGGAAAGCTCAGGACAGGAGGATGCAGTCGGGATCAACAGCAGGGTTTAGCAGATTACAGTTATATTTGTATTCGGGAAGGAGAAACCTTCCATCCCCAGTGGGCTGGAGCCAGAAAGATGGAGCCAGTGGTGGGGGTTTAGGCTGCAAGGAAAAACTCTTAGAGCAGCACTGGAAGCAGCTGCAGCAAAGTGCTGATGGCAGCGGGTTTGGACAAGGGCAGGTTTGCAGCACATCAGCCCAAGGTTGTGCTCTGCTTGAGAGGAGTCATTCAGGGAAAAACTCACAGCTGCAAGGCAAGAGAGGCTGTGCAGCAACAGCCCGAGGCTTGCACAATCCTCCACATTTTCACTAAAAAGTCTGTTTATTTGGAAAAGCCAGTGTTTGCAGGGTGGATGGGTGATGTGGCACACACTGTATCCAGACCCTGCTGTCACTTGGGCAGATTTGAGGATGATGGTGAGAAGGTGGGTGCCTCCACAGGGCTGGTGCACAGAGGCCAGGCAGTACCTGTGTGTTTCACACACATCTTTCCAACACCTGTGTGGCTTACCCCCACATTCCTTTTCCTCAGCCTTCCTGGCCCCTGTCAATCTGAATGGGGCATTTTTGGAGAACACACACTCCCATGCCACACCATACCCTCAGATGAGTATGGTGAGGGGATGGACAGCATCATCTCTATTGTGCCCATGGTAGTGAGGAAGAGAATGCAGGTTTGTTAGCTATTGTGCCATGGTGGCAGGAGTCAAGCATCTATCTATCTATCTATCTATCTATCTATCTATCTATCTATCTATCTATCTATCTATCTATCTATCTATCTATCATCTATCATCTTTCTATCATCTCAGGCACAAAAGCCTCCCCACCATGGGGGGCCGTGGGAGGCTGAAAAGCCGGACAGGAGGTCAGGAAATTGTTGGCTAATGTCAGGGACCGAGTGGGGCCAGGGTGGCCATTCCCACCGGGAGCGATGATGTCAGGCGGCGGCCAGGGCCAGGAGGCAGGAAACCCAACGCAGCCAGCGAGTCTGTCCTCCTTGGACTTCCCCATGTGTTTTCATGAACAATGCACCTCGTGTCAGGGACACTAAGAGGCAGGTCCTCCTTCACTTGGGACACTGCAAGGTTTATCCTCCTACACTGGGAACACCGTTGTGCTGTTCCAGGTGCTGCTCTTTGCTCATGTGAGCCCTGGGATGGTGCTGGCGTTGCATCTTTTGCAGGGGGATTTGGTGTGTCTGCTGCATCGCTGTGAGGTCTGGAGGTGACAGCTCTGCTGCTGCACTGTGCTGCTTCTCTGGCACATCTGGCCTCGTGTGGGGAGAAGACAGGCTGGTGAGCTCTAGAGGAAATGCTTGGAGAAAGGATGGCCATGCCAGCTCCTGGCCCTCTCCCACTTCCAGCTCAGCTCATACAAGGCACATACCTGCTTTGAGCATCCAGCCATGCCTGCTTTGGTGTCCAGATATTCCATCTGGAAGTGGAAACAGCAATTACTCAAATGTGACAGGAAAGGCTCTGTCAGCTTGAGGCACTTAGGGAAGCTGTGAGATGTGGAAAAGCCTCTCTAGGCTGCAGGTCCCCCCTGAGGTGAGGAGCATCCATGGCCTTGCCTGTATCCTCCCAGCCCAGGCAGCTGGGGCTAAATTTTCCATCTTGGCTCCTTTGTGAACTGAGTGGGCATTCAGAGCGGGCAGGGGCTGCAAGCGGGGTGGCTGGGACAGGGTGAGACACCTGGCCACAAACAGCAAGAGGGAGAGGGACTTCCTGAGGACAGCCAGCTCATGGGTGGCCCCAAGGACTCGAGCTCGGCCTCTTCCTCAACAACCCCACCCAGCACACCCTTGTTTTCGCAGGGGTGCCTCCGTGCCGGGGCCGCCGCAGGCTGCGTTTGCCAGCGGCTGGCAGCGATGGCTGTGCTGGTGCCGACAGGCCGGCTGGCATGCTTTCCCCCAGGGAGGCTTTAGCAGGAGGCTGTGCATTTCTGGGAATTGTGTTGGTTATTGTTCGAGCTGCAAGTGTGCGGCGCGCTGATGAGATCAGGGCTCGGTGCTCGGCGCTGGGGCAGCGGAGCCGCTGCAGAGCCGCTGATGGGGCGATAAGCGGGACAAGGTCCTTATCTGTGCTGCCATCGCCGCGGGGAGCAGAGGGCACGGCACAGCCGCGGTGACCTGGCTCTGCTCGATGAGGGCACTGAGAAGGCAACACGCTGCTTTTGCCCTCCGGCAAACCACGGCTGAATTGCTGAGGTTATTTCATGGAAAAGGCCCCAGCCCTCCTCGTTCAGCCTCTCCCTCCCTCTCTGCCAGTCAATCCCTGTATCCAGCCCCTCTGAGATCTCCATCCCAATCCTGTGTGCTCTGCCACATGCTTGCTCCTTTGCTGATAAGACACAGGTCCTGTTGATCCCAAACTCTGTGGGAAACAGTATCAGAGCTCTGCTTGCAAAAGCACTGAGAGGAAGGGGCTGGGGTGTTTGAGCCCCTTGTAATCCTTTCCTGTGGCTGAACGGAGAGGTGCCATGTTATCCCATGAGAAGTTAACAATTTTTCTTCTTCTCCTCAGGAGGATGCCTCCACTGTGGCTTTTGACACAGAGCCAGTCACAAGATCCTGAGGAGGTCAGACCTGCTGCCACGGAGGGGCACTGCCATCCAGAGAGCTTCCCACTGCCCAGGTCTGGAGATCGCATGGGTGAGCAGGGACAGCATAGGAAATGCTGCATGGGAAAGCCCTGTGTGGGAGCCCAGGAGCCCCTGCCTTCCCACAGCAGACTTATCAAGGCACCAGTTCAGAGTGGTGCTTTCCATGGGCCAAAAGGGAAGTGCATACACACCAGACTTCTCGGGGTCAAGGATGCTGGGCAAGCAGTGAGAGGAGAGGCTGCAGGGGGCAAGGGAGGGAACCGGGGCGTGGGGAAGGAGACACAAATAGCAAAATGAATGGCTTGAACTTCCTAAGTTTTATGGAGGTGAATTAAAGGAGACAGAGAGGGGGAGAGAAAGGAGACCTGAGTGCCTGCACATGCTCTCACGCTCACAACAGGCCAGCCCAGACCCACCATCTGCTGGTGGCTGATGTGGGGTGGCAGCCTGCACCCACTTGGCTGGCATGGCTCTGGGCTGGCTGCTTGTCTGGCTCAGTGTCCCCCGGAGGCATCTCACGAAGCGTGACAGGCTGCTGCTTAGCATTTATTCCTCTCCCTGTCATTATTGTTTTGAACAGCAGCCAGTATAATTAAAATCGTTAGGAGGAAGAGGTTTAGGGAAAATCCAAAATGTCTCAGAAGAGCATCTGCAAAGCTGGAGGTCCAAACTCCACCCTGGCACTCGCGATGAGCAGGGCTCATGGGAGCCATCATCTCCTCTGCATCCTCCCTTCCATGCTCCCCGTTTCTCAGGGTGGCAGAGGCTGGGCTAACACACAGGGTGGTCCTGGCCACGTTCCCCTTGCAGCTGCTGCCCACTGTAGCCAAATCCTGCAGCTTTTCTGGGTGTAGGACTTGTCCCAGGAGGTCCAGATGGCAGTGTCCCCAGGCACGAGTGCTCACCTGCAGCTCCAGGACAGATGCAGTGGGGGGATGTAGGGAGTGGAGGACACAGAGTCTCTGTGGGCTGCTCTTCCAGAATGGCATGGATGGATCCTAAAATATCTCCTGGGAACCATGGTGCTTCTGTTGTGTTAGGAGTGTATGTGCCACAAGAGAAGGTGTGGAGAGGTCCCTTGGCTCCTCAAAGGATGGTCTGTAAGTCAGAAATGGAAGTCACCATTCATGCCACATTCTCCAGGTTTCCTTAGAGTTTGAATGGAGCATTTGACTGCTCTAGGGTCAAATGTCCCTGGTGCCAGGGCTAGGAGATTAAGGACATCAGACAGATGCAGCAAGGAGGGGAAGAAAAGGCAGATCCCTACCTCCATTCCAGGGCTGGCACAAGTGCATGGTTAGAGGATCAGCCAGGAGCCCTCCAGCCAAGGCTGAGGGTGAAAACGAGGGGAAACACATCAAAACCATGAGGGTGAAAAGGAGGGGATCCACATCAAAACCAAGAGGGGAGACAGATCAAAACTCCTCCCCAAAATAAGTGGTGCTCTGGCAAAGCCTGTGGCAGCTGCTCCCATCTTCTGCCTCAGCGTCTCCTAGCTACTGATTGTTGTTCTCTGGCTGGGGTCACTCATTATCAGGTCAAAGCCCAGTGTGTCACCCAGGACAGCCAGTCCTCCAAACAGTGACCTGCTGAGGTCCTGGAGATCTGAGCACCCCTGAAGTTAGGGGGTGTCTCAGGACAGAGCTTCCCTGTAGGTTTTATGGTGGGTGGATGGATAAGGCAGGCCCAGGAGCGCCTCTCATCTCTGCTTTTTCCAAAAGTGGACCGGACCAAGCCTCTGGTGGTTGGGAGCAGAGAAAGGGTGGGGTTTGATGGCTGATCTCCAAATGACTTGAACTTACTGGGGATAGTGGAAGCAACCTGATCCAGCCCATTCGCTGTGTTCAGATCTGCTGAGAGTTGCTTGGGAAATACAGTAGCCCAGTGGAAAAAACAGGTGAGATTTTGTGGGGTTTTATTTTGCAGGAAACTTCTCCTGGCTCTCCCAGATCTGCCTGCCAAGGGCAGCTGCCAGCGAGGCATCACAAACAGAGACTTTCATGGAGTCTCTTGGTGTGCAGGGGTCAGCAAAAGCCCCCTCCCAGCCTCTCCCTAATGGACTCGCCCCTGCTCTGTTTTTAGCACATTCAAGTAGCTGCTTTCACAAGAGGTAAAAGAAAGTTCATGGATCCGTTGACAGATCACCCCAAGCGGGAATTTCTCTGGGAATTCCTGCAATAGCAGGTTGGCTCCCGCGGAGGTGGAGTTTCCTCTGGATCTACCTCCACCCAGGCTTGGGGAGCGTTCTGGCCACCGGCTCCACGCTTGGGGGGCAGGGCTGAGCGACGCCAGCTCTGCTTCCCAGCCAAGGTCAGCCAGAAACCCTCCCTGCTCTGCAAGCGCCTGGCCTGTGGTGTCCTGTTAACCCTTGGGAAGAGCGGAGCCACTGGCTGGCAGGCTTGGGCTGCAGAGCTGGCCTGTGCCCACGGGCACACAGGGGCAGGGGACGTGCCCAGTAGGCATGTGGGGCTGCAGGGATGAGGATTTTGTGCCATTCTATCCTTGGGGACCCGCTGGCAGGCAGGCAGTGGTGGGCCCTGGGTGAGGCTGGTTGCCACTGCAGGAGGCCAGCGCTGGCAGGGTGATGGCTCCTGCTCGAGGCAGGGCGCGACGGGGAGGTGGTGCTCGGCATCAGTGACTGTGTGCTCTGGAATCTGAGGCACATCCCCGGCCATACTTGTGGTCAGGAACCATCTCTGCATTGCAGTGACACAAACCACACTGACAGTGGCAGCAGTGCCGCTCGAGCGTGTCTCTGACGCCAAGGACCGGCGTGACCCGACCCCACACACGGGACAGGCAGCTGCTCATTTCCAGAAGGTCCCCTTGGTGGGATTGTTTCTTCCTCCCTAACAGAGGTGGGCCTCTCCAAAATGGCACCCCCTGACTCCACAGCCAGACCCTGCCAAGGGTTGGAGGATTTCCAGGTGCTGCACAGGCTTCAGACCATGGGGTGGAGGGAACTCGTGTTCACAAACATGGGGCCAAGCCAGGAAGTTTCAAGGTGTCTCGCCAGGGAGAGGGTCCAAGGCTCACTTTTGGTCTGGGACCACCTTTGCTGCTTCAGGGATGAACTGACACGTGTCTCATACATCCAGGGAGCAGCTCTTGCTCAAGGGGATTGCAGAGCTCTATGGTATTTCTATAAATCTCCATGGTATTGCTATGGAGAGCAGCAAGCTGGCAGCTTGCTGGTGGGCAGATTCGGAGGTCAGGCACTCATCAGAGCTTTAGCACAGATCTGTTCACTACTCTCTCTGGAGGTATTCAAAACCTGGACAAGTTCCTGTGTCACCTGCTTTAGATGTCTCTGACTTTGAAGGGGGGCTGGATGATCTCCAAGCCCCTGAAGCCTACCAATTCTGTGAGTCTGTGATTATGCCCTCAGTGACTCAGCCTGCTCCAGGACAGAGTGCAGCTGGAGATGAGTGCTGCGAATTCTGGTTCCCAAGACCTGACTGTGCATCCTGAGGCCACACGTAGCATATCCCTGTGCTTCCACATGATCTGCAGCTCCACCGGGGCAGGACACGGCCGCTCTTCACCAGCACAATCAGGGCCCTCTCTGAAACAGCGCTTGGCGAGGGCTGTGCAGGCGGCTGTGCATGGAAATTCTTCCTCTGCCAGGAACCAGCTGGATGGAGCGACAGCGCTCAGCAGCAGCTCCCGGGGGATGCGCTGCCCTCGCACAGTGTGCGAGTGCCATCTACAGGGGGTCCAGCCTGGACCCCCCAGAGCATCTGTCCTCTTGCCAATGGTAACTGCTGTCCAGTCCCCAAGGCCGTATGAGGGGCACAGCCTCGGTTCATCCAGGGAGCATTTATCCAGTTCATCCAGCAGTTTATCCAGCACTGCTCCGAGGGCTCAGCACAGCCACGGACAATAGTCACAGTCACAGAATGGTGTGGGGTGGAAGGGGCCTGTAAAGCTCATCTTGTCCCAACCCCCTGCCACGGGCAGGGACACCTTCCACTGTCCCAGGCTGCTCCAAGCCCCATCCAACCCGGCCTTGGACACTTCCAGGGATCCCGGGGCAGCTTCTCTGGGCACCCTGTCCAGTGCTGTCACCACCCTCACAGGGAAGAATTTCTTTCCAATACCCCATCTAACTCTGTTCTCAGTCAGTGTGAAGCCGTTCCCCCTTGCTCTGTCACTCCAGGCCCTTGTCCAAAGCCTCCCTCAATCTCTCTTCCAGCGCCTTTAGGCACGGGAACGGGCTTTAAAGGTCTACCCGGAGCCTTCTCCAGGCTGAAAGCCGCAGCTCTCAGCCTGTCTTCCCTGCAGAGGTGCTCATTATCTCCGTGGCCTCCTCCGGACCCGCTGCAGCACTTCGGGACACGGCTGTTCCTGCCGTGCCGTGGCACAGCCCCGCGGGTGGGGACCGGGGGTCCCTCAGCCCCAGCTCGGCTCCGAGCCCCCTGCGCGGGGCGAACCGCTGCCCCCACAGCGCCCCCGGCGGCCGGGCGGCATCCTGCTGGACGGTTGCGGGGCACGCTGGGAGATGAAGTCCTGCTCGTGGGCTGCGCTCCGGCAGGCGGCGGGTGGAGCTGGCGTCCCGAGGACTACAACTCCCGTCGTGCCTCGCGTGCGCCCGCCCTGACTGCGGCACCGGGTGCTGAGGTGGGCACCGGGCACCGACCGCAGCTCCCCCCGCCCGGACCCCCGTCCGGCCCCGGCACCGATCCCGGGGAGCGGCGAGATGGGCGGGGAGGACGAGATCGTGCGCATTGCCAGGCGCCTGGACAAGATGGTGGCCAAGAAGAACGCGGTGAGTGGCGGCGGCAGGGCCCCCGCAGCCCGGTTGGCGTGGGGAGCCGCCCCCTGCCCCGGGCTCTTGTCTGGCGGACGCGCCCCCGTCCTTCCGCAGGATCCCCTCCTCGCTGCCGCGCTGGTGGACCCCCGCCTCTCCCTCGGTGCCCGTTGTCAGGGGCCTTCCGTTCCCCAGACCCCATTTTAGGAGCCTCTCTTCCAGTGCCGCCCCGGTCATTACATCGTGCTGGAGCAGACGCTCCCCCCTTTAAAGTGGGGTTCCCTCCCCCAGGCCCCGTCGCCCTCTCCGTTCCCCATCCTTTGCGGAGGGGTAGGATCCACCCGCTTCCAATTATTGGGCGAGCAGCCCTATCTGCCTCCTTGGGTGCTGTGGCGTTCTCCAGTCCCCCTACTGATCCCCCGCTCACATCTCAGCACTCCGGGGCTCACCCTGTGCTGCCTGCCCGGTGTTCCCCTCCTGGAGAGCATCCCCAGCTGGAAGGGGAGTCCGCACCAGCACCGGCCTGGGGCTGCCCCGGTTTGCCCTCGCGGAAAGCCCCATTGTTCATGGATTTGTTTCCTGCATCTCCATCCCACGCCGGCACCACTTCTCACTGCCGTGGCCTCTGGAGTGCAAGGGCTGGCCAAGCTGCTGTCTGCACTCAGGGTGTGCTGTGACCCGTGTGACAGCCTGGGGGGACAGGAGCCGGTGTTTTCCAGCTTGATGGGATATATCAGTACTTGTAGGAACAGTGTCATGCAAGTGCTAAGGCAGAAAGCTGACAAGGGTTTGTGATAGAGGTAGGATGTACATCTGTGTTTGGGGTGGGGGACAGGAATTTTGGGGCTGGGAAGGGCTGTGGAGAGTGGGAGATTATGGATGAGAAGTGGGAGGTATTAGAGGAGTGTGGTACTCTGTGGTGGGATGCTGGGTGCTGTTATCACATGAACTTTTGGATGTTGGACTGACCTTGCCAGCTGTGGGTCGGGTGAGCACTGTCACTTGTGTCACTGTTGGAACAGCCCAGGGAAGTGTGTTTGGGCTAAAGCACAGCCTGTGATGTCTGTTCTCACTGGTGGCAGGTTTTCAGCATCAGTGTTGAAATAGGAAAGGGACAACTTTGCAGAATTTGCTTCCAGCTTCATTGGGAAAGAGGCAGCTTCTTACAGAAGGGGTATGCAACATTTCCTCTTGGCTGGCATTTGAGACAGTGCTGAACTGCAGCATGCTGTGTGTTGGCTAATCTTAGAACTCTTCCTGCAGGACAGTTTCTGGAGTACCTGGTTGTTGCTTTTGTTTTTTTGTGGATCCTCATTTGCTGCCATTGTGGCTCCATTTGGAGTCAGGAGTCATCGGGTCACTTTGGGTGTTCAGGGCTGGAGGAGCAGGAAGGTGTGAAACTGCCTGAGGGGGAGGTCAGTCGTTCTGGGTATGGTAAATGTGTGTGGTTTATGCTGGTGTGAGTTTTGTGTGCACACTGAAAGCTTTGATTCTGCTTTGATTCGAGCATCTGTTCTGTAGGGTGGATTGCAGCTGGATTGCTTCCTGGGATGAGTTGGAAGCAGCCCTTCTGCATAGGGAGGATGGGATGTGAAGACAGGGCTGGCAGTGCAGGCAGCGTCACTCCCCTACAATGGTGTTTGTGGAGGCCTTGTGCTGCAACTGGGCTTGGAGTGGTTGGTGTTGTAAATGAGCTGCTCAATGTGAACACTGGAAGCCTTGTTTGAGGGAGGGGGGTTGGGAGGAAAGAGCCAGCTGAATGGAGAAAGGCCTATGCCAGGCTGGGATGTGCTAGAGGGAGACAAGTGATTTCCAATTCTCAGAGTGACTGCCAGTTTTATGTATCTACAGATTCCTCGTCAGATGTTTCCTGGTCATGGGTTCTGGGATGTAGAGGTAATGTAAGGAGACTTCACAGAACAAGTTTCAAGTGACCAACTCTTCAGCATCACAGCTTGCTGGCTTTGTTCCTGTTCTCTCTTTTCTCCTGAGCACAGTGGGGTATTTAGGAAACAGCTACATGGAGTCACTGGCAATTCAGAGTGTGGTTTTCAGGTGTTAAAAGTGTTTACTGTGCCAGGTAAGAATAATAAACTAATGCTGCACTTGCACCATACACAAGCAAGGACCTGTGGCACTCCAGTGATGTGTTTTGCCCATTCCAGTGATTCAGGGGCCTTCAGGTTGCAGGATCTACTGTCTGAGTGGAGCAGCACCCAGCAGTGTGCTTGCTGATGTTTCAGGGAATGCTTGTTGGTATTTTTTCCTTTGAATTCAACTTTCTGTGTCTATTCCCAACTTGTTGAATTTCTTTAATAAAAGCATTCATTCTCTTTCTCCTTTCCTCTCCAGGAAGGTGCAATGGATTTACTGAAAGAACTGAAAAGTATGCCTATGACTTTGGATTTACTGCAGGTGAGTTGCACAGTTATGGTAAAAAGCTTAAGTTTACATCTGGATGAGTTCAAAATGTTGTCTAAATAAACCTAATAGATTTCCTCACACTTCTCGCCTCATGCAAAAAATGAAAATAAACATTAAATCCAACAAAATAGTGCAGAAGCTGGCTTTTAGACTGGCAATTAAAGATCTCTTGGTCACCATGTGTGTAACTGCTCAACTCTTGTTTGTAGGCTGCAAAAAGAGGAAAAACTGGGTTAAAGTAGCAAACACAGAGGGCAGTCGTGGGAGAAGTTCTTTGTAATGTTGATATTTAGAACATTGGGGAGGAGTGAGCAGAATTACAATTTGGAAGTTGTGATGCATCTTGGAGTTTTTCACTCTGAGCTTGAATGTCACTCACAAGTGTGTAGGGAAGGGATTTGTGGGAGATTGGATGTGTCTTCTGTTCAGTTGTGCAAGCTGGAGAGTGTCACCTCACTCTTCCAAAATTGTAAGGGTCACAGAATCATTCTGCAAGCCTTTGGATACTCCTGTCTTGGTCATGGCTTTGACCTTGTCGTGGTTATTTGAGATTTCAGTTAGTGACTAATATTGAGTCTGTTCTGGAGTGGTTCACTGGGGTGTTCCCTTGCAGTCCACCCGCATTGGGATGTCGGTGAATGCACTGAGGAAGCAGAGCACAGATGAAGAAGTGATATCACTTGCCAAATCCCTCATCAAATCTTGGAAGAAACTTCTAGGTAAGAGAATCAGCATGTTCCTGTCAGATTCAGCTTATGAACAAGCTGCCTTCAGTGGGAGGCTGAATTTTTTGGGAGATCTTATCTCTTGATCTGAATAAACATTCTAGCAAATCAGCCTTTACAATTCCACCCTCTCTGTCTTTCGAGTTTTGTGTCCTATCATGCATCCCCCTAGATTTAGCTCCTGTTTAGCCAGCTCATAATTGGAAGAGCGTTGAAAGCTTCAGGACTATTAACTTATACCTCATCACATAATAATTAGCAACGTTATTTGTAGAAACTATTTGTGCTCTGAGCCCTCTGCTCCCACTTGTGCTCTGCGTGGCATTAGCACCATGTGTGCTGTCAGCCTCATGCAGCAGCTCAGGAAGGGAAGTTCTGGAATGGATTTGGGGTGGTGAATTGGAGAAGGATCTGAGTTCACCATCTTGTAGATAAACTCACATGGACCATTTCCAGCTTGGGGAGGCTTTCCCTGTTATGAGCTCCCATTTCTTGCCAGGCTGGATGAGTGTTAAAAGGGCTCTTGTCCTGCCTGGATTGTTACCTCCTCATTAGGTTGGGTGTGTGTTGGCTAGACTCAGACAATTTACCTCTGGGTCAAACTTGTTCTACAGTGTCAGGAAGGTCCTCTCCAGGGTTGTGCTGTTGGCTTTCAGCAGCACTTGGGAATCAGAAGAAGCTGTAGTTCCACAAGGACCAGCCTGTACTGGCTCTTCAGCTGGTGTTGGCTGGAAATTCTGCTTTTAGTTGTGCTTGAGAGAACTTGATCTAATCCCTGCTCAGCAGCCTCTGAAAGAAACTTTTGTGAGGAGGCTTGTCTTGTGAGGAGGCTTATCTCCCAGGAAGGGAAACCGATTGCTCTCTAGTTTGGTGAGGAAAGCTCTTGTTTAAATTAATTTCTACTTGGAGGCAAGGAGAAGATCTGTTGGGAAGCAGGAAGGCCATAAAGGCATTTTCTCCAGATTCTTTTTGGGAGAATAGTAACTTTAGGCCAACAGTGGGTAGTGTGAAAACACTGAGAAACATAGGCAGGGCTGTGGCATAAATACCAGTTCTGAACTTATTCCTCTTTTGAACATAGATGCTTCTGAGGAAAAAAATGAGGACAAAAAGAAAAGCCTGTCTTTGCCAACATCTTCCTCCAGGGAGACTGGTAACTCAAGAGACCAAAGGTAATACTTCCCTTTTACCAAAGATGACTCTGTTGGAGAATTTAAGTTTTCTTAAGGCACCTTATTTTAATCTTTATTTTTAAGTATCTGAGTCAGGAATATTGTATAGTCAAATTTCTGGTCAGAGATGCTGGAAGTGTTTCTTCTTCAAGATTGATCTGTGTGGTGTTAATAATTAACTATAATGCAGAAATATACATCTAAAAATGGCTTTAGTGAGTTTTTGAATTTTATTAATATTTTATTTAAAGTTTTTTACTCTTGGTTATGTGTTGTTTTTTCTAGTAGTGGCCTAGTAGTAGAACATTTCCCTATTCTTTTATAAGTTGCATTTTTATGCATTTTTGTTTATTTCTAACTTTGAACTCCTTAGAATGAAGAATATTTTTGGCCTTTGCAGTGGATGGGATTGATTGATACATTACTAAAGTAAAACTTCCATTTCTTTGTCCTTGACAAATCCCAGCAGAAGTCCCCTTTTCCCTGTGGCTGATGTCCCCCAGCTGGCAGGTCCGCTGCTCCTTGCCATGCCTTGGATGCTGCATCCTGTTTCCATTGCCTGTGACTGCAGTTGTTGAGTGCAGACAGTGATCAAAGGGGAGGGGAAAAATGGGATTTAAAGCTTTCTTCTAGAAATTTCTCCCAGCCTCAGATCCCAGGAGGGTGTGTGCTTCCTAGATTTGGCTCTTAAGTGATTTAGCCAATTTCCCAAGCTTGACAGAAGATTTAGAGTAGTCAGGCTGTAGTCCTCCTGGATTGCAGGATTTTCCATGTTTGCAGCCTTTGTTTGTCACTTTCTTGTCACTTCTTTGGTTTTGCTCAGCTCTCTCAAGGCTTGGCACTTCAGGGTGAGCCTTTGCAGCTCGACGCAGAGCTGCTGATGGAGAGAAGGCTGCTGATGCTCCATGACTTTAAATGACTGGTATCTTTGGTTATCTTGCTTCCATGAAATGGCAAAAAGGATTTGCTAAGTAGTGCAATGAAAGGACTTGGGAGACTTCACAGCCAGGATGGAGTTCAGTGATGCAGTGCAGAGTGGAAGCCAGGGCTGTTCAGATCTGTGTGTATCTGTGTGGCATTTCACTCAGAACAGGATCTTGGCTGTAGGTACAAAACCCCTCCTTGCTGCCTCCTTGTTTTGTCACTTATGTGGGGTGGAGCTCTCTGTCTTGTGCTGCTGATGTTCCCTTGTGCCTTAATGTGCTGCAGACACTGCAGTTTGATGGGGTTTTTTAATCCTTGATGCTTTTTACCTGTATTCAGCCTCCATCTTCTGACTAGCAAAGCATCCTTGGCTGTGAAGGATGAACAGAAGCCAATGGATTTGTGTAGCCTAGACCAGGAGCAGGGGCCAGCTTCTGGTGTTAGTCTGTTGAGTCAGGCTCTCTTCCAGAGACAGGAATGTTTTTTCTCCAGTCCTGCAAAATAAACTACTAATCTGCCTTAAAAAAAATAATAATTTATTGGCAGAGGAGAGTCTCTGTTTGAAGCAGAGGCTGCAGTGGAGTCAGACTGGTTGCTCTGTGTGTGATAGCTGGTTCAGATGAGGCTGCTGTCAAGACACCAAAGAAATCAGTTTGTATTCAGATATTTCAGCCTCTTAGTCTGTTAGATTTTGGCTACGCCTTCCATTTTGGTCAGGGAAAAATATTTGACTAACTCTTAGCCTGAAGCTCATCTTGCTTTCTGGAGCACAGATGTAGAAATCCCTGTGTAGTGACTGGAGCTATCACTGCAAGACTTGAAAGCTCTGAGCCAGCCAGCGTGGAGCTGCCACCTGTGAATTTAGATACTGCATTACTCTAATCCAAAGCATATTCTGTTGTGCAGTAGAGTTTCAGACCCATAGTGTAGTTCATTTTAATGGGCTGTGTCTAATGTTTCTGTCTCTGGCAGCATGAGGTTTTTCTTTTCCAGCATTCTCTAAACTGCCTTTATTAGGAGGTTTTGGATCTGTGGCCTGAATTTAGCTCTTCTGTGGCATTTTCTTCCAGTGCAGCCCTGAGTTCTGTTTGCAATCCATGGCTGCTGCTTTGCCACCATTTTGTTCCAGCATAGCCTTGTTTTATGTATAAACTTTTGCTGCCTGGATAGATTTACAAGCTCTTTCTCATGTTTAACAGGAACAGTGTGAACCACAAGGATTTCCTGAAATAAGTCTTCTAGGTGTGTTTGAGCTCTATTTCCCAATGATTCTATTTATAAACTAACCTCTAAAACTTAATAAATAATTTTTTGTCTTTGGAATGGTTGAGAAGTCTGTTTCATCTAATTCTTGAGGGATCAGCTCTCATCTTAGTGCATGGTTGATGTGTGTGTTCAGGCAAATGTATCTTTCCTGATCAGCTAACAGAAATGGGACTACCGTGCATCTTGTTGAGCTTTTTTCCACCCCCAAGGAATAAACATCTAAATATTCAATTGCAGATAGAACTTTCCTGAAAATCAAATATTGCCTCTTCAAATACAGGTTTGAAGACCTGTGTTTGAGGACTCATTGTAGTGAAGGTTGATGTTCTGAGTTCACACCGAGGTCACTGAGTTCACACACAGCATTTTGCTCTGGGAAGCCTTTGTTTGTTGTTTGCAAAATGATACAAAATTTAAATCTGGAAGAGCTCTCAGGAAACTTCTCCTGCAGCCCCTTCTCAGCACAGCACAACCTCTGCCCAAGCTGTCCCTGATAGGCTTCTTTCAAGCTCTTTGACAGCCCTAGAAAACCTCAGGTCAAGGCATTTCCACAGCTGCCCTTGGCAGTATTTCCAATTCATAACTCACCTTTACAGTTTAAAACTTGCTCTCAATCAAAACCTGTCTTACAAAACCCATTTCTACACCCTTCTGTGGATTTTTTCCTACCATCCTCCTTTGTAAGGAAATTCAGGACTTGTCTCCTTTAAGTTTCTCTTGCCACAAACCACCCATATTCCTTCAGTCCTTCCTTTTACTGTAAGTATGCTTTGCCTTTGTCCTTTGGGAAGTCTAATTTTTCCAAACTATTTTATGTAACATGAGAAGCTGTGATTTTTTAGATGGGTTATTCCTGAATTATGGGTTATTCCTTAGTGTATGCTCTGGTATATACACCCCCATGAGTGCTGCCTGTGATTTGTGTGTAGTTTCTTAAGCACAAAAGTACCTGATGGCAGTTTCTACATTCCAGATGGGAGAAAATCATCATCTAATGGATTATTTACAGGCTAAGTTGTTTCTTCTTTTTGTAACATGTGCAGTGTAAATCCTATTGATGTTTTGAGCTGTTTGGACACAAATCTGTTCTTTAATGAGATCCTGCAGTGCTGACCAGTAAAACCAGCTGGTAAAAAGGAGTTTTATTCAGCTACTGGTCAGTAAAACACAGTGAGCTCACAGTACAATCTCCCTCACAGAATGCATCAACTCATTCATATAAGCAAGAAATCAAAGTTCTTCTTTGGTTTGATGTGAGCCATTTGCTGAAGGTTCACTGATGGATGCTTCTGAAAAGGGCTTGGTGAGGTTCTGAACTGAGGAGATGTGGTGGCCCCAGTGGTGATCTGTGGGGTTTGAGCCAGACTGGATATGACCTTAGTCACAGAAGCTCACAGGATAAGTCCCTAAAGTCGTCTGGCTCAGTTTGTGTGGCAGCAGATTCGGAAGGTTTCCAGCTTAGTGCTGTTTTTTTGTGGGCTGACTAATCCCTTCCAGGACAGTGTAGTGGAAGTGCTTGTTCATAACAAATTTGTTTTTGATGGCAAAGAACTGGCAGTAGTGACCCAGCTTAATAAAATTTGTCAAGCCACTTGGATCTTCAAGATGATACTGCCGGCATGCCATGGGTGAAATATTGAAGTTTCTTTTTTTTCCCTGTCTCTTTATGCAATAATGGCACCAGGCATTGGCCATAAATACAGGGCATTTTACAGCCAAATCACCAAAGCCAGAGCAATCTCTGCTGAAAAAAAATTGCTATACTGCTGCCTAGATTTAGGGGGAGAACAAAGCTCTAGAAAATCATCTGTGATTCATACTAACCCAGGTCTTTTACCAGCAGTATTTGCAGGGCTGACTAACGCCATGTGCAGATGTTAGGCTTTCTGTGTGCACAACCAGCTGAGCTGCTCATTGAGGTTCCTTCTCTCCATGCAGACCCTGCAGCAGTGACTCAGCCTGCCCACATCATGTGCTGATTGTGAAGGCAGGTCTCCATCCTGCTCCCCTGGCAGGTGACCTGACTGAGTCAGCCACAGCAGGCAGGTGTTTGCATTCCCTTGCCTGTGCCCATGGTTGCCCGCAGGTGGAAATGGAGTTATTTTTGAGGGCAAAGCAGTATTTCTTAGTCCTGTGCTATCCTGGCCCATGTATGAGCTGTGTAGGGGTGCTCTTCAGTGAGATGAGTAATCAGTGCCTTTCTTAGATTACAGGAAAAAGGAAGAACCTTTTATGTGCTAGGCTTTGTTGTTGTTGTTTTTTAAATATCAAAGCTGAAGGAGCCATTTTCTTTCTTTTTCTTTGTTTTCCTTAGCAAGCTCTTTCTTCTGGAGGTTTCTGCTTGCTTTCTGCTGAGAGCAGTGATAGACCTGGTGTCCTGCAAAGTTAAAGAGGAAAGAAGTACCATGAATCTGCACTGTACTGCCAAACTGAGAGTGCTGATGGTCTCAGATGTCCTGAGTGTATTTGAGTTACTGGTGGTGTTCAGCAGTGATGTTTTCACTTGATGCCCAGTGGTGCAGCAGCTGATGTGTGTTGAATAACACAAGATGGTTGTCAGGGTTGTTCATGGATTAAACCTCTGCTGGCAGCCAGCAGTGTCCAGAGGAGAGCTCGTGTCTGGGCTGAGGGCATTGGCTGCCGTGTTGTGCTCTGTGCTGGTTTGGGACAATGACTTTGCACTGTGTTCTGACTGGTTCTGTATTGTGATTAACAGGATGCTTGGCCACATACCTGCTGCTTCCTTCTCTGCTCTCAGTGGCCCAAACTGAGACATTCTGACAGGTGAAGTTTTTCTTTTAGCTCCAACAAAAGGCAGGAGCCTCCAAAGACTCCGACCACCCCCAAAATCACCACCTTCCCTCCGGCCCCCATCACGTGCGACGCTGTGCGCAACAAATGCAGGGAGATGCTGACAGCAGCTCTGCAGGCTGATGGTAAGTCCTGGGGGAAGCCCTGCATTTCCTCAAGTGCTTCACAGCTCCTGGACCATTCTCACAGAGACTGTCAGTGCCAGCTCAGCTTAGACATACCGTTCTAGAGCAGCCTTGTCAAAGGATTATTGCCAGCAGCTCAGTCTAGCCACTGGCCACTCCTTTGATGAACTGGGTGCTGTTGCAGCATTTTCAGACTCTTACACAGCGACCTGGCTGGAGCTGGAGGCATGACAATGTGTCAAGTAGTGGCTGTTAAGAACACAGGGTTGCAGCACAGAGTTTGTCACACAAGGTTGCAACATGGGGTGGTCTGTGCTGAAGTTTAATCTTTCAGGTGTGCAGTCACTTTCTAGATCTTTTCTGATTGCTGTTAAGTGGAGCTGTCTTCCCTGTCACCCTTGGGGCACAAAGTGAAGCTGTTACTCAGTACATGGACTTTGTAGGAATGATGCTTATGCCAGTCAGCATCTGCTGTCCAACTCTGCTGTCTTTGCAGACAGGAGCTCCTTAAATATTGTGGTCCTCTGGATCTGGGGTGGAACAGGTCCCTCTTGCATTCAGTCTGTGCCATCTCAAGTGAGAGGCAACTGCAGGTACTCAGCATGTCTGGAAGTGTGGGAGAAGAGGGGAGGAGCAGACAGTCCTGAGGTGAGATGAGAAAAAAAGGCTTGATCCCAATGCTGTACACCTCCAGGCCCTCACAGGTGGTTGGTCTGAGTAGAGTTACTTATTGAGGTGAATATCTGATGAAAATCAATTCCTGCCTATATACATTTGATTTCAATTGTGTGAAAAATATATTGGAAAACTAATAAGTTCTTGGGCCAAGGCTGTTGTTAGCTCTGTCTCATGCAGTCCATATCCTAGAGAGGCACAGGGCACAGACTGGCTAGATTAATCTATTTTCATCACTGCCCTTTTCCAAAGGGTCTGAGAGTAGGAAGAGCAAATGCCAAGATGCCATTTGATGGGAAGAGCATGTGAATCAAACCAAGCTGTCCAGATGTGTAGCTCAGAAATCCTGAGCCTGAGGAGCCCTGGCTTGGTTGGAAGGCACTGAGCTCCTGTTTGTGCTGTCTTGCAGACGACTACATTGCCATCGGTGCTGACTGCGAGCACATAGCAGCCCAGATTGAAGAGTATATCCTTGCTGTACTGTGCTTCCTGCATGCCTCCAGCTGTGAAATCCATGTGCTCAAAGGAAAAACAGGATAAATGTTCTGGTGCAGCTTGTCAGGTTTCTGGGTCTGTTTCCAGCTCTGCTTGGCTGGGTCTGCTAAGGAACTACCAGTGTGGAGTTGGAGCTCAGAGACTGTAGTTCCTTGTTTGTCGTTCCTATCAGAGTGTTGTTTCCTGCTTTTGATTCTGCTTCCAAATACATGCAACTTCCCAGTGCTCCCTGTTGAGAAGAGTGTGCTGATCTAGACAAACTCAATGGAAAGGATGGAGCAGTGAGGATCAAGTTCCATGTTGATGTGAGATAAGCCTTATGTGAGGAATTTACTTGGTATAGGAACTGTGGGGTTGGAGGTACAGCTGGGGTTTCTCAGTGGAGGGGTTTGTGGCTGCCTTGCTGAGAGAAAGGGGAGGTTGTAGAACCTGAGCATAGCTGAATATTTCCAGCACAGTGAAAAAGCCCAAGCTGGAAGCCCCTGGAGTTTGGGATTGTAGAAACCTACTCTCAAGTCCAGCACTGACCTCCCAGAGCAGATGCTGCTGTTGTGTCCCAGCACCTCCATCCTGGCAGTGGGTGACAATCCTGCTCTTCACGGGTGGCTGGGAAGTGCTTGATGCCTCTGGGCTGGTTGCAGGCTCCTTGACTGCCCTTACGCATCTACCAGGATGTCAAGAACACCGACATGAAGTACAAAAACCGCGTGAGGAGCCGCATCTCCAACCTGAAGGACTCCAAAAATCCCGAGCTGAAAAAGAATGTGCTGTGTGGGGCCATCACCCCCGAGCAGATCGCCGTGATGACCTCGGAGGTGAGGGAGCCTGAGGAGCAAGGTTTGCTTCTCACAGGGGATGTCCTGAGACTTAGCTGGGCTGCTGCAAGGGTTGCAGTTTTCTCAGTAGCTGCTGCCAGAGTGCATGGAGTGAGCTTGCAGTGGGGTTTGCAGTGTGTAGAGTCGTTTGTTGAGCCTTCCCATCATCCCGGGGCCCTGGGTATGAACCAGAAACCAGAATTGGAACAGGCTTTCTGTGTTAATGCCCATCTGTCAGGCTGCCTTGTCCTGTTGGCTGTTTCCACTGTAGTGGGTGTGGTGGTAAAACTGGGCAGATGTGATTTTATTGTCCTTTTTTTTTTAATTTTTTTTTTTTTCTTCCGAAAGGAAATGGCCAGTAATGAGCTGAAAGAGATCAGGAAAGCCATGACAAAAGAAGCAATCCGGGAGCATCAGATGGCCAAGACAGGAGGGACACAGACTGACCTCTTCACCTGTGGGAAATGCAAGAAGAAAAACTGTACCTACACCCAGGTTGGTTTTCCTGCTCCTGTCTTGGCCTCTGCACAGGCCATCATCTGTCATGGTCACGAGCTCACATTGCTCTGTGACAGGGCCTGCAGCACAGCACAAATTTTGCTACTGGTGGACAGAAAACGCTCGTAGCTGTCTAAAATGTACTTGTGCACATGTTTCTGTGAGCTTGTGTAATTTTTGACTCACTTGTACAAGAATGGAGTTGTGAAGCACTGAGGAAGCTTTCAAAGGTTCAGCAGTGCTCTACACCTAAAGCAGATGCTGGGAATGCTGGGATTCAGACAAGAAAGGAGTGGGTAGTGTAGAGGAAAGGCTGCAGAAACTGACCCAGACACCAAGTTGATGGTATTAAAAGTACAAATTAAGAATATAGATTACCTGCAGCTGGATAAGTCCCAACTTATTTAAAATCAAATAGCATGAAATGAGTGAAACAAAAGGAATAAACGAAGCTGTGATGTGAGCAGACAGAGGATTTTTCTTCCCCGTGGCCAGCTGTTGGAAGCCTTGTACATTACCAGTGCTTTTTAGCTCCCATGTTCGTGCCAGGCATCTGGAGATAAATGTGCCTTTGCTGTGAGTCAGTGGTTTAGAATGTGCAGATACCCAAAAATGCACCAGCAGCCACCAGATTGCTGCTGAGTGACTGCGCACAAACTGCGTGTGCAAGTGCTGGGTGAGACTCCTGCATCTGCTTGGACTTGACATATAAACACATGGAAAGAGAAGGAGATCCAGGAATCTGACCAGGGAGTTTCCTTTGGCTCAGCAGCAGCCTTGCATCCCACAGGCTGGCTCAGGCGAGGGGCCTCGCTCTGCCAGTGCTCCCAGTAACCATTCCTGGGCTGTCCCAGCACATGGCACTGTCTCCACCTGGAGTTGGCTAGAGTTTGAGTGCCTGGAATTTGAGCAGGAGACAGCAGTGTCCTCTAAATAGCAGTATCAGGAGGCTTTCTGTATTTTGATTTGTTTTCTAGTGAAATCACTAGGGGGTGATGAGATGTAAGTCTCAAGTAGATGAACTGGCATTTATGAGCATGTTGGAAGCAGACAGTAAAGGGGGAGAGTTGCAGAATTTAGCTGTCCAGCATTCTTACAAAAATGGTTAATTTGCATCATGCAAATACTGCGACTCTTGCACATTGGGTAATTACACACGTAGATCACCATAATCACCCCTCGGCACAGTTCTGCCTGACTAATGTGGGGAGTACCAGTGTTTGCAGTCTAGATCTGCCTTGTGGTATTCAAATGCCACGAAAATCTGGTTTTTAGTAAAGTATGTGTTTCTGGCAAGAGCCAGTCAGAGGCAGCAATCACATCTGGGTTAAATATCAGAGTTCCTTAATGGCTCAAACACAAACCAGATTGGAACTGTGCAGAACCTGGTAACCCGGAGTGTGTTCCTGTGAGGCCAGGATGTTGGACTGCTCTGAGTGCTTTTTTTATGCTCTTGTGCTTGGGACTGAGGGGTTTGTCGTGGCAGTGCTGGTCACATCCCTTCCTGGGGGACAGTCTGGGGAGGGATTGGCTGTAGGCATGTCCACTTCCAGAGTCACCTGCAAGAAATGGACAGCAGATTGGGTGAGGAGGGAAATGCTCTGTCCCAAAACTTGTCAGCTGAAGGGGGACGTGATGTGTGTATGTGTGTAACACAACCACCAGACTGATTTTACTGGAAAGCTCCTTTTGCCATCCCAAACCTCGGTCTCATTGATTTTATGAGCCCAGCACAACAACCCCTGGAGGCCAGAGGGACAGGACCATGTGTGATGCTCAGCTCTCACCTCCCTTCTGTTCCACCAGGTGCAGACCCGCAGCTCCGATGAGCCCATGACCACCTTCGTCGTGTGCAATGAGTGTGGGAATCGCTGGAAGGTAGCGCACCAGGGCTATTACTGGCACTGAGGGGTGTTGGGGTGCCTGCACCCAGCATGCTGCAGCCACTTGGCTGCTGTTCAGAGGTGCATGCCAAACCCTCGCTGGCTCTAGAGAGTGATCTTCCCTCCCAGCACAGAGGCGAGAGCTCCTGGGTTCATCCCTGCAGACCAGCTGGGGCCAAGTCTCATTTCCACATTTCCTGTTCTCTCCTCATGTCCCTTCTTCCATAACCAGCTTCACAGTGCTTTCCATGCTGCCTCTGAGGGTAGTGGTGATGATGTTCAGGATTTCAGAACGGCTCTTTCATGCTGTGCACAGAGCTCAGGGGTGAGCAGAAATCTCCTGGTCGGTGGTGAGCAGAAATGATGCCACTACAAATTGCCAAAGAGCCACAGCGAGAGATTCACATGGGAGCTCCCTTTGGCCCCTGCTTCTGAGAACCCCCAAGCCCTTGCCAGCTTCTGAAACAAGCCCACACCTGGATCCTTACCTTTTTCTGCAGCAACCCTTAGCAGTGAGGTTTCTAATTGGGGTTTAAACTCCCTTCTCTTGCAGTTCTGCTGACATGTGCCAAGGCCCAGAGCGGCAGCCAAACGCAGACCTGAGCGCAGCCTCCACACGCCGGCTCCCATGGCAGTTGTGTTTTGTGTCCCAGTGAGTTTGCATTGTCACACGCTGAGAGCAGCAGTGGGGAGGCCTGGGCCTCGCAGAGAGCCACAGCCATGGGCTGACAGGTTGGCAGGAGAGCTCACTAAACACACCCAGTCATTACTTTCTCATCTAAGCGAGTACGGTCACTTTCTCTTCAAAACTAATATTAAACATTTTTGTCAGTTTCTGACTTTTATTTCAACTGTGTGTGAAGCACTTTGTTTTTCCAGCATGGGAATTTAAAAGGCGGTCTATGTCCAGGTGGATGAGGACTGAATAATGCCTCGAGCAGTAGAAAGTGAGATGTGACTTGCAGCACGCCCTTGGTGTGTGAAGGCTTGTTTCTGTCACCTCATAGAATCTCAACCACTAGGCCACAGCCTGGGGCAGCTGGGTGGGCAGTACTGTTGACAGGACACAGCTTTTGAGGCAGAGATCAGATGTTGCTTTCCATCTTGGCAGCATTCACTGGATTTTGCACTGATTCCTTGTCATCTTGAGCCTTTAAATGCCAACAGCATCGGCTGCTGCAAAGATCAGAATGTACTGCCCAGGTTGTAACAGACTGAGAGCAGGGTGACACCAGCCACAGAAAATCCCACCCCAAACTGTTCAAAGTGAGTGCCAGGCACTTTCTGTTTGTGCTCTGCTTGTAGCTTGACAGCTGAGAAACAGCCTGGAGTTTCAGAGAGGCATGCTGGAGAGGCTCAGGAGGAGGGAAAATGCTGCAAATACAGGAATTTTTCCAGAGGCTTGGATCTGGACAAGGTAAGGGCTAGAGGGATGGGTGGATGCTGTTAGCACTTAGCTGTAGAAGTGGAGGAGGTTTGAAGTGAGCTCAGAGCTGGTGCTTTGAAGGGGTCAGATAAGGAAAGGCTGTAGCAAAGCCAGCCCCAGGTGCCACATCTGCAGATGTGACACTCTGAAGGAGACCTGCAGAATCAGGCTCCTTCTGGGAGCTAACTAAAACCTGGTGGGGAAATTCCATCTGAGCTCACAACAGCTTTCAGCCAGACTTAAAATCCCTCTTTCTTCCTTTTCATAACCTTTAACTGGGGTGATGCAGCATTTGGGGGACCCCAGCAAGGTCTGTGGGTCTGAGGCTGCCCAGGAGCAGCGCTGTGCCCTCCAGCTCTTGTGCTGATGGGCAGGGCAGAAGCATTTGCAGTCACATCTCTCATGGCATCGCTTCCCTCTTCCAGAGCGAAAAACAAGTATTTCCACTGGCTTCCCAGCATGCCAGACAGCAGACATTGAGCAGAGAACTCGGAGATGTTTGGAGAGGAGTAAGCAGCCACATGAAAGCAGCGGAAAACGTGCTCCCAGCCCCTTTGAGGGCTGTGCTGCTCCGGAGGCAGGGATCCCACCAGCATCCTTCGCTCAGGGCTTTCACTTTACAGGGTGCAGCCAAGTCTCCCAAGAAGGAAAATATTCAAAGACGCTGACAACTCCTTTAAGCCTCACGAGTCTTGTGGTGAATGGGATTATTCAAGCCAGGCTTGGGAGGGAGCAGTGTCCTCGCAGTGATGCTGAAAAAGCTTCAGGATCTAAAACCCACGCTGACCACAGCACTGGCTCGTGTGCTGGGAAAGGGAGCCAGCTCTTTACCTCTTGTCTTTCTTCTTGTGTTCCTGTGAGGAGTGGAGCTGAGCTTGTGTACAGCCTTCTGACAATCCTGAATTAGGTACTGAGAGTCCTGAGCAGGAGTTTGGGAAAAGTACCATGTCATTTTACAGTTCCATTTTCTGGGATAACACCAAGGAAGGCCAGGGAGGGGAAGCACACTGGATAAAGAGGAGTTTCAGAAGTAAAGATTTGCTTGTAAGGTGTTTAGAAGGGAGTGGGAGCAAGAGAAAAACTAGATTATCTCATGGCAGTGGGGTCTTCCCTGTGCTGAGACCTCTGTGTTGTGTGGAGGGGTTCTGACCCCCAGCCATGCTCTTGAACAGCTTCAGGGATGTTCAACCTCCAACCCTCAAGCTGAGGCCGCATTTGAGAGTATTTCCCTTACTCACAGAATAAACCCAGAACTAAAACTTCCCCTGTGCAGGGTGGGGATGCTGTTAGGTTGCAGACTGGGGGGAAACCTGCCAGTAATAACAATACCGACATTCCTAATAAACCATTGCTGGTCTCTCTCAAAAATACATTTTCTTGAACTGTATTTCCAGCTTGGCAAAGAAAACTAAATTTACTGACATGAATTTCCACACAGTCATGCCATGAGGAAGGAAGGAAACAAAAACAAAACAAAAAAAGCTGAAAGAATTGTTTTGTTTAAAAAATATGTTCAATAAAAAGCATTTTTTTTCTTTTGGAAGGGCTGAAGAGAGGAGGGGAAGGGATGGATAAATAAGAAACTGCTGTGTTGGATCAGGAGAAGCAAAGACTGGCAGCAAAACCCTTGTGTTGGCTTTGTTTCAGCGTGAAGGGCAGGGACAGACATGTTTTAATCCTGGATACTGAGCCTTCAATACTGAGTCAGTATTCAGTAAATCATTCCTTGTGCTGTGCAAAAACATGGGAATTCTGTATCCCCCCGTGACACTTTCCATCCTGCGTGATGAGAGCCCAGGTCCCTGCTCAGTGAGGGAGCCAGGTAGACCCATGGGCTTCTCCCTGCTGGCACAGCAGACCTGAGTCAGCTGGGAGCTCTCTCCTGCAGGCATCCTGGTGCCTGTGGGTTCTGCAGGAGAGCAAACAATGCCTGCACAGGTGTTTTCCCCCTCTCTGAGGTCCATGAACCAAGGAGGGAGGATGCTCTGGGTTTGGGGTGGCAGTGTGTGGTGTCCTGGGGCTGAAGCAGTGCAGATGTGTCATGGGGACTGTCAGGGGAGGCAGCTGTAAGACATCTCCTTCCCACTCCCCAGCACATCCCCATGGTCCCTTAAGGCACCTCAGAGCTCTGCCCTCTGCCCCACCAGAAATACAAACAGCCTCTGGCACCACCCCCCTGCCCTGTGGGCCACCTCAAACAGCTGGAACCAGGTAAACCTGACAGGTTTTTATATGTACAGAGATGCTCGTCAACCCCCCCCTCCCACACTTCAAGTCCCCCAGTAAAAGCCAACCAAAAGAGCATTTAAAATTAAAAAAAACAAACCCAAACCAACAACAGTCAACCTCCCCCCACCTCAAAAAACCCCCAACCCAGTTCCCAACTGGGTCTCAGGTGGCAAATGGGGACATGCCATGTCCCCAGGTGTGGTGGAGATGGGATAAAGTAACCTCTTCCAAATGGTGTGGGGGGAGCCAGGCCCTGGGTGCTGTCCCGTGCTCCCCCAGCTTGCTCTGGCCAGCACTGGGGACAGGGCAGAGAATCAGTAGTACGAACTGGCCCAGGCTGTGTCCTGGGGACAGTCCTGCAGTGTGGCCCAGACACCGGGGTGACAGTTCATAGGTAAAAAGCTAAAAACTTGGTGAGGTCTGGCAAGGAGGGCGGCAGAGGGGAGGAGGCACCGACCGCCCCGGCCACCATGTCCCCACTAGTGTCCCCACGGCTAGTGGGTGCCCTTAGGACTCCGAGGAGGAGTGGGAGACGGTCTGGAGCAGCGATTTGTAAATGGCAGAGTTCAGGAAGCGGGGATAGGAGTCTCTGTGCATCAGCGTGTAGATCTGGAGCTGTGCATCGTCGAAGGTGTGCGAGGACGGCTCCTGCATCTTCCGGTTGATGACCTCCCGCACCCGCGAGTCCAGGCTCACCTGGGGGGCATGGAGAGAAAGTGGGGGCTGGGGGACACCCAAGGACAAGCCCCCGGCCCAGCACCCATCCCCACACACCCTCTCAAGGGAAATTGAGTAACAATATGGCACCAGATATGAGACCAGTGTGCTCCATCCCAGAAGATATTGGCACTGGAGCCCTGGTGGTTGGGGGGAGTTGCAGGGAGGAGTGGGGATCTCTCTGGGTCCCCTTTGTGTTCCCCAGCTGGGCACAGGGAGGTGGGTTGGGGTGGTCTCGTCCTGGGTACCCCCATTCCGCGGATGCTGCAGGCCGGGATGCAGCATTTTCTCGGCCCGCTGGTGCCCTCGTGAGGTCTCGGCCCCGCAGCACAATCCGGCCGGCAGTCCCACTGCCAGCAGTGTCCCGGGGGTTTTGGGGGGATGGATATCCCCTTCCTACCGCTGTTACCCTGCCAAACTCATCCCCAAACTGTCACAGGGCTCTGGTAGCAGCTGGAACTGAGCCCTCTCCCTGAGAGCCCTCCCCTCAAAGGCTCTGCCTCCTACCTCCTTGGGAGAGAGGATGGAGATGTAATCCTCGTAGATCATCCTGGCCTTCTCATCGATGGTGTGTTTGTTGCACTCAGTTTTGAGCTCCTCACATGCCAGCCAGAAGAGCATGTTCTCCTCGCTGTACTCAGTCCGCAAAAACTCCCGGAAGACGTTGCGCCCCGCCGGGCTCTTCATCAGCTTGTCGAAGGACTGCGCCCAGCCCTGCACCTCCTCCGGCGTGGGTTTGGCACTGACAGGTCCATGGCAAGGCAAGGGGATGGCGTTACAGCCAGCCAGAGATCCCATTGTGTCCCTCCTGCTCATCCCTGGTCCCACCCCAGAGGAACTGTGCCTGACTGCATCCCCTGTGCTCAAGAGGAGATGTTCCTGCTCAAGCTCTGCTGGTGTGAAGCTTTCAGAGGTCACTCCTGGGCTCTGTCCTAGCTCTGCTCAGCCAGGCTGGAGCATGGCCTTGCTTTGGGCTGGATTTCTCAAACTGGGATGTATTTTGATGTGGCTCTGCACAAATCTCAACAGGAGGAAAAGCCCTTTGGTGGAGAGGCAGCTCTGAGCCAAGAAACTGACATGGGTCCATCACCCCTCTCAGCTGGGAAAGGAGAGATGGGGGTGGAGAGGGAGGGAGGCTGTTTCCTGGCAAATGCACAGCACCTGCTCAAGCAGGCCAGGTACAGTCATTATCTATGGCTAATTAGCACATCTAACCCTAACCCAGCTGTTGCAGGCAAGGCACAGAGCACCCACGGCTGGGTGTGTCATACTTGTCACTCAGGGAATGGCTGCTCGGTGCTGAGCATTCCTGGAGTGGGGTGCTGGCCCATCCCGCTCCTCCCTGAGTGGACATGGACACTGCTGCTGCTTCCACTTCAGTGCTGAAACCCCCTGGGAATGGCCTGTCCCCTCCTCTCCCTGTGGCTGCAAGATGCTCTTGGCAGTGGGTCTAAATGGCAGAATGAGGTCCAAAATCTGCTGAGGTTCTTCCATGCCTCAGTTTCCCTTTGCAATGAGCCTGAGGGCAGAATCACAGTAAGATTCAGCCTGTGGCTGCAGATTCCCTGTTTCTTGGTGAGAACTGGGGATGAGCTGGACACATCACCAGGAACCCCTGCGCCTTGGAGTGTACCACAAGGGCAGAACACAGTCCTGGCTGCCATGGAGGGTGGCAGAGGGGACAGTGCCATACTGTGCAACGCTGTGGTTGTCCCCAGCCCACTGCACTGGCCCTCCACTTACCACGCTTCACAGTTTGGGATGCTCTCCAGTTTGGTCTCCCGGGATGCCCTCCATGCTCGCTCTCGGTCCTCGTTCCTAACGGGGAGACAGAAAGGTAGTCAGGGGCATTGGGGGACATATGCAGACCCCACCTTGACCCCTGAATCTCCTCCGTGGGCACCAGCACCCCCCAGCCATGCCTTACTCTCACCCAGTGCCCTGGTGGCATCCTGGTTCCCTCACATAGTTTTGCTGTCACCATGTGAGCATGTCCCTGTGCTTAGGGGCTGCTGTGGCTCTGGTCCTGCTCCACCTCTCGGGCTGTGAGCCAGGGCCATGTGCCAGGACTGAGCTGAGCTGGAGTGGCCACAGCAGCCGGCAGAGGTCAGTGCTGGACCAGCCCAAGGCGAAGCTGATGTGTTCACAACAATTGTGAGCTGTTGTGTCACGAAAAATCACCAAGAAATAAACAACTGTTTATTGGTGATGTGCCAGCACCGGTCCAGCCTGGAGGCAGACAATGGGATAGAGGTGGTGGGGCTTGGGGATGTGGTGTTCCCTGTCTGTGTCCCCTTGTCCCCAGGGGTGCTGATGGCACAAGTGGAGAGCAGCCATCAGCCAACTTCCCCTGGGCCCGTGAATTTCGGTGCCCAGCACTGACCACAGCCCTTCCTGCTTGCGACACTGTCCTCGCTGCTCACACAGGACTGGCTGTGCAAACCTCTGCCCCAGCGTGGGCAGCTGGGGTGGGCAAAGCTTTGGGCATGTCCCTGCCTGTGCCACCCCCACGGCTCACTGCCTGCCAGGCCTGAGCACCACTCAGAAACCAGCCCTGCTTGCTCCAGGAACAGGATACAGGAGGGATAGCTGTCCCATCTCTGGGATTTCTGCTCCCTCTCTGCTCACAGGCTCTTGTAGAAATGAAGGACAGACACAGGGAATGCCACCAAGCCTAGGACAATGTCTAGGAGGGAGATGCACGGGGCTCAGCTCCAGGGTTTTTTACTCCTCCAAGCTTGCTGCTCCTGGTGGCTGTAAAGACCAAAGCTGCTGCAAAGCTGGAGTCATCGGCAATCTCTGAACAAGCAGATGCTGAGGAGGAAGAGCAGATGGGCTCTCCAAAATCTGGGCTATCCAGAGAATAAGGAGCTGGAGATCCTGAGTAAGGACAGGAGATGCAGATGGAGGCAAGCAGCTGCTTCCATGCTTGGCTTTGGGCAGTGTTGGGAGGGCAGGGCTGGGCTCTGTGCCCACTGCTCTAAGGCAGAGCTTCCCAGAGGGCTCATATGGATGGGGCCACCCTTCCCTGCAGACCATCAGGGCAGCACTGGGGAGTCCCTCTGTGTACTCCAAGAGATTTGTCTCACGAACAGCAGTCACAGTGCACCCAGCACTCTATCACCTGGCGAGATGGGTGGTTGATGCTCACTGGGCCTGCAGAAGCCAGGGCAGGGGGCAGTGGGACGTACCAGGAGCAGCTGCAGCAGCAGCACCAGCAGAAGCAGCAGGCGTTGGGGCGGTGGTTGCTGGCGGGTTGCACCGTTGTCGGAGAAGTCTCATGCCGGGACATCGGAAGGAGTAACTCTGTGGACGCGGGTCCTGCGTACTGAAAGGTGGAGAGGGTCAGGGAGCTGCCAGCGACCAAGCCCCACCTGTACAAGCACACAGCAACAGAGGAGCAGCCCCCGTGCGGTGACTTGCTGTAATTTAGTTTTGGCTCCTGCTTGCCACCCCGGCCCCCGGCCGGTCACGCCTCACCTGTGTCCCAGCCTCATACACGGTGGACGGCGTTGGGTCGTGTTTCAGGGGCTGTTCTGCCGTTCTCAGCTCCTCCCAGCCCGCGGGTGAGCTGTGGGACCCCCTGGCTACTGTCCCTGCCGCCTCCTGGACGGAGCCTGTGGGGAAGGAGAGGAGTGGCACCTCGTTACTGCACAGAACCCGCGGCTTCGAGCGGCTCCGGGGGCAGCTCTGCGCTGGGGAAAGCCCTGGGCAGGTGGCAAGCGAGGGCAGGGCAGCAGGCAGAAAGGGCAAGAAAAGGAAGTGAGAAGGAAAGTAGAAGAGGAAATGCATTGGGACATGCTCTGTCAGCCCTCTGCTTTGCCTGGGATCCCATCCCACACTTTGGGGACGCTGTGGGGATCACTGCAGGCAGCAGTGGGGCTTGGCAGGGTGAGGGGCTCAGTGCTGGCCCTGCACACCCCTGGCCATGCCCTCTGCCATGAGGAAGAGTGGCTGAAATCCCTGGTGTCTTCAGGCATGGCATGGGGAAGTCTGAGCTGCTCCACAGCACCATGTGAGTGGAGGGAAACAGAGTGGTGGTGGTGAATTTTCACAGCTCCTGGTGCTAAACCAAACCTTGTCCCAGGTCACCTGCCTGTCCCTGCCCACACCACTGGCTCATGCTGGAGCAGGGGTGCTCGTGGGTAGGAGAGATGCTGGGCTCAGCATGGGCACTGGTCATGTCAGGACACAGCTGGCTCTACCTCCCTGTGCCTTGCCAAGGATGATGGGCAGCAATCCTGGTCCTTCCCCTGCCAGAAGGAAGGAATGGGAGCAGAGGCAGCAGGCAGGGAGAGGCCCTGGAGATCTCAGCCTCAGCATCCCCACCTTGAGCAGCCCCAGGCCTCGTCTGAGTCTTGCTGCTACTCAGCAAGGGGACAGAGCAAGGCTGTGGGATGCAGCTGGGGACCCAGCTGTCCCGAGCCCTCCATGAGACCTGGGGTAGAGCCCCCCTGTTCCCAGCACAGCCATCACCCAGCAGTGCTCTCCTGGGCCCTCAGAAACCCTCCCACAGTCCCAGTGCTCCCACAGGAACGAAAAAGGAGAGAGTCTGTTTCACTCCCAATTGTCCCTATTTATAGCCCCAAGTGCTGGCAGGATGGCTGTGACCTTGTCACCCGGTTCAGCAGCAGCTCTGCTCCCTCTCACACTGTGCTGCCTTCGGGTCCACTTAACCCCCCACCTTTTCCCTTTCCTCTGCCTCCCCTGGGCCAACCATCTTCCACTCCCAGCACCCTTCTTCCCACTGCCCACCCACATCCCACTGCTCATCCCATGGCACCCAGCACTGCCAGGGGCTGTGGGGTTGAGGCTGTGGGAATGGGGTGAGGAGGATAACCTGAGCACTGGGAACACCCAGCTCCCTCCCAGCTCAGCCTGGCTCTGCCACAGCCCTGGCTATGGAACGGTTGGATTGGGGGTGACTCGAGGGACTGGGATGTGGGGACAGCACGTGGTTTTATTCTGTGAGGACATCCAGGTAGTTCACTTTGCTCGTTGGCCAGAGCTGACCTGTAAGTGGCTGAGCCAACACACCCTGGAGAGGCAGCAGGAGGGAGTGGCATCCCCTGGCAGGAGCACCCCCTTCCCATGCCAGGGGGTGTGCTCAGCACCCAGCCAGGAGCAGGATCAGGTCACTGCCCACCCTGGGTGCTGTGGGACACACCCAGGGCCATTCTGGAGGAGTGTGCTGTGCCATGGGGAACAGGGAGAAAGGAACTGTGGGCTTGCACAGGGACCACAGGAACCTTGTCTGATGGCAGCAAGAGGGGCTGCTGGTGTGATCCTTGTGGGCACCAAAAGCCAAGCTCAGCACATCTGGGTTGGCACCAAAAGGCAATGCCAGCACACTCTGATGGACACCGAAGGGCACTGCCATCAGGGTCTGGCTTTGCAGGGATGATTTCCCAGCACCCTTTAATGCCCCTGCCACCCCCACCTCCCCATGCTGGCAGGCACTGGGTGCCATGGGGCTGTCCTCAGCTGCCCCAATGCCAGGCCTCCCCACGGGCTGGCGGATAGGGAAGTGCTGGAGGGAAGGCGAGGGCGTGCGCTCGAGGCTGCAGAAAGAGGAAGGATGACAAAAAGGGGACATTTCCCCACAGAGAGAAGAGGCACCCCAGAAGCCACCCTCCCTGAGCTCCCCAAGCCCCCTGTGAGTCTGGGAGTCCCCGTGTGCCGGGTGTCCCTGGGCTGTGCCAGGTGGCATCACATGCCTATGATGTCCCCATGATGTCTGGCACCACACTGTCCTCTTGCCAAATGGAGCAGGGACCCTCCATGCAACCAGACAAGATGAGCTCTCCCCAAAATCACTTGTAGCAGGCCCTGCTGAGATGTTGGCCCCATCCCATCCACCTGCATATGAAACTCCTTGTGCCCTGCTCACCCTGGGCAAAGCAGCCTCCCCCAGTTCTGCAGCACGGGGCACAAATCAGCACCCACCTCAGTGCAGGGGCACTCCCAGCACAACCTGTGCAGACCCCCGACGTGCCCACCTGTGCCGTGGGTGCTGGGAGGACTGGGGGGGTGTGGGGGCAGCTCCTGTGGTGTGTCCATACCTGCAGCCTGGCCATGGCACCAGCCAGGGTGACCCCGGCTGGCTCAGGGGGTGCGTGGCATCGCCAGGACCGCCGGCTCTGCGGGCAGGGAGATGGGGGACAAAAGAAGAGAGAAAGAGAAAAGAAAAGCGGCTGAACACATCCTCTCACAGGAAAGGGAGTGGTAAGGGAAGTGGCAAACTCAACCGAAGAGTTCAGGCCTTTTTTGGGAAAGCCCCAGCCCGGCCCAGACGCTCTCCCTGCTGCTCCATCACGGGGCCAGCTGCCCCATCGAGGGGCACGGTGGGTCCCACCAGGGGCTGAGCCAGGTCAGCCTCCTGCCTCCCAGGAGGGCTGGATCCATGCAAGCACGAGGGCTACCAAGATGGGGCTCCCCAGCCAGGACTGGCACTGACAACAGCTTCTCGGAAATAGCCCGGGCACGCTGGTGCTGGAACAACCCCGTGGCCGAAGAAGCGGCTCTGCCGAGAGTGACAGGCAGGATGTGTCCCCAGGGTGTGCGCAGGCTGCACCGAGGTCCTCGGTGACCAGCCGAGGCCACTTCAAAGCGATAGTGCTTTCTGCCACGCTGTGCTTTCGATGTCCCCGGGCTTCCAGCACTGCTCGCAGGGCACAGACACCGGCAGCGAGGTGGGCAGAGCTGGAAGGGGGCTGTGCTGAGGGTGGGCTGAGTCAGAGCCGCCGGCGGTGCCTCCCGGCAGCATCGTCCGTGCGAGGCGGGATGTGCCAGCCTGATGCACAGAGCGCAGCCCTGCTCCCTCGGCCAAGAGTGACTCACAAACAAAGTTGTTTGATTTTTTTTCCTCTTCGGGAAAAATAGAAACAGAAGAGAGAGAGAGAGAGAGAAATCAGCCGCCAACCTCCGTTTTCTTGATTAAATTCACCCTCGGCACTGCTGTGGGCAGAGAAGGCTCCAGCCCACAAGCGCCCAGCACCGCTTGTGGTCTCTGCAGGCGGCTGCCCCTCAGTGGCACGGTCTCACCGCAGGTGAGAAAGGGCAGAAGGGGAGAAAGAGGGAGGAGGGATGCTGGCAGCCACCCCGCTCCCCCGGGGCAGCGCCATGTGCCTGTTATCGGCTCATCCCAGCGCCCGGCTCAGCGCCGCCTTCCCTCGCCTTCCCCGGACAGGAGTTATCACCTCCCCTCCTCCCGAGCACACCCACACCCAAAACCCCACGCGGTTGTGCTGCTGCTGTCCCCAGCGCCACTCCATCCGGATGGAAACCCGTCACCCAAAAGCCACCACCGGCTTGGGCAGCTCCTTCCTCTGCCGTCACCCCCTGGCGCTCCATGTGCTCAGCCGAGCTCCGCTTCTCTGGGCACCTGAACCTCATTTATTTCCCAGATGGTTTTCCAGGATTCCCTTTGCTGCTTCAAGGCAGGGAGAGAGCTGGGGCTGTCAGGATGCAGACACTCTCCCACGGCCTCTGGCACCCCCAGCTAACAGGCACCGAGAGTATTTTTATTATCTGGCCACTTCTTGTCACTCTCCACCTCAGGAAGGACCTTCCCTTCGTATTTCATGGGTCAAAACCTGGACAGCAGCTTTGCTGCTCATCACAGATCATTTGGGTGGGGACAATGAACAAACTCCCAGTGGCATGGAGACACCATCCCTGTCCAAGTCCCTGTCACAGCCCAGTGATGCCTCAGCCAGGAGCAGCACCGGATCTGAGCCCTCTCCATGCCTCGGAGGAACTGCAAACACCCATCACCTGCTAGACCAGCCGCGCTGGATCAGCACAAGGAGAGCTTGGCAGCCCTGGCTGCCCGCGTGCTGCTGGATTCTCCAGTGTCTAAAAGGGCTCAGCACAGCCTGCAGCTTCCCCGCCCCCTCCCTGGCATTCTCCCAGGAGGTCTCAGCACCTCTGATCTCTGCCAAATTTGGCTGGAACCAGCCACTGAGTGCAACCAGAGGTGAGGCAGCCCAGCAGGCAGCTGGGGACGGTGGCAGGGGGCTGTCACCCCCCGGGACCCCTCTGCGGGGTTACCCCACGGTAACAGCCGAGGCACGGCCGCCGAGCCCCACAGCTGCCTCCCGCCCCCGCAGCCTGTCCCAGCCACCTGCCAGCAGCACAGGAAGTTTTAGGAGTTATTTTTAGACTCGGTTTTCAATCCCCCCCCCCACCCCTTAGCAATCTTTTAGAAAAAGATTAAAGATGTTGAGGGCTTGAGCCCCCTGGCTCTGCGGGATGGGGCTGGGCTGACCCCAATCTTACCAGCACAGAGGGGCCAGTGATCCCTGGCAGTGGCTGGGTGGGCTCTGCTGGGATGAAGGTGTGGTTGTGCCCATGTGGCTGCACCCTGCCATGTCCTCACTGCCCTGCAAGCCCACGGCACTGATAAGGAGCCCACGGCACTGATAACGCTGCAGATGTGCCCGCACACGTGGCTGAGGCAGTGGTGGCCAGCAGGTACCTTTGGGGAGATCCTCTGCCCTGCAGTGATTCCTCTGCCATTTCCAGAGGCTGGAGAGGCAAATCCTGCTGATGGGAACTGTGAGATGCTTCAGTGCATCCGAACACCTCCCCAGTCCTCAACACCATGAGAGCTGACAGCCCCTCTCCTGCCAGGATGAGGATGATGCCAGGGTCCTTCTCCAGACCAGCCACCTCCTCTGCTCCCAGTGTATTTCTGCTCGAGCATCCTCCAAGCTGAATCCCACAAAAAGCCCTCCCAAAAGGACCACATGAACCTATCCAGCACCTGCTGGGAAGAGGAGAACAGACCCATGGCTCTATCCTGGCAGCACGGCTGCTGGGCAGCAGGACAGGCACAGCACTACCAGCACCCACCCCCTGACCCTGAAACACTGAAACAGAGTCAATTATTTTATAGCATAAAAATAGCCCCATGCCAATCAGCTGGGGGATTTAGTAAGGCAAGCCCTGACAATTGTGTTTCTACTACCAGAGGTGTTGTGGTGTTAGGGCAGGCGCCTGTTCTGCCTTTGGTAATGATCCAGGGGAGAGGAGAAGACAGATCAGTGATCAATACTCAGCAGGGGCTGCACGGATGGAGGAGCCTGCTGGTTGATGGGAGGGAAGATCAGAGGAAAGGGAGGGATGTGGCATTGGCATGGCCAGGGAAAGAGCTGAGCTGGGCATGTGGTGGGGTGTTCCTTGTTCACAGCAAGCGGCCAGGCCCCTGGGACCACAGGACAGTGTAGTTTGAGGGATGAAGAGTGGCATCTTTCAAGGAAATGAGGAACCAGACAGAGAACCAAGGCAGGACTGCGATGAAAATGAAGAACACTCCATCACAGGGCAATGCTGGATCAAAGGGCTGGCTTAGCACAGCTCTGAGAGCTCCCAACACAGCTGAGGGATGATTCTTCCCCCAGCCCCAGCACAAGACCAGACCCCACTGGCTGCATGCAGAGCCCTGTATGGGAGGCACCAGGAGGTGCAGGAGGAGGTTTGGGAGCCTGTGCTGGCACAGGCAGGAGGTGAGGGTGACCACGCTGAGGACAGGTCTGGCCCTGCTCTCCAGCCACACTTCCTGCCCAAAGCATGGCCCCACATGGCATTGATGTGGTCAGGGCAGGGCAGAGCCTGGCTCAACCAGCAGTGGGACCAGCTAGGCCAGGGCCACACCAGCAGCTGGGGACAGCTGGGGACAAGGGGAGCACATCCCAAATGCTGCACCCAGGGGCATTTGCCCACCATGGTTTATTCAGTTGTGGGTGCTGCTGCCTGCACACTGCCAGCCCTGACAGATGCCTTTGGAGCCTGGCTTCAGGCAGATGTCACTTTGTGCTGCTGGGGACATGTACCAGGGCTGGGACATGTCTCCAGCATCAGGTCCCTGGACTACAGCTTTCAGAGCTGGGCTGTCACTTACACCAGCAAAACTTCCTCCCATATCAGACTTCAGTCCTGCATTAAAACACAGGGACTGAGGAATGAGCCCCCCAGGATTCATCCTGCAGGCAAACACCCAGGGAAAGGGGGATCTGCTGACCCAATGCCCTGCCCAAGTTCAGGAGAATCCCAAGGGTCATAGGTGACCCCAGTGGTATGGTCATGGTGCCAGGGCAGCAGGGAGGCTCTGCCCTGCCCCAGCCACCAGAAGGGATCAGGGTGAGCAATTTTTGTCCCCTGAACCCAGGTGCCCTGGTGATTTAAACCCCAACCTAAGGGGAAGATTGATGGTGGTGGGGTTCAGCTCCATCAGCCCAGGGAGGAACTGGCAGTGTGGGGAGGAAGGAAGCACTGTCACCCTGTGTGGCCCCATGCCCTGGGACACTGTCTGGCAGTGCAGCTGCTCATCCCCCTGCTGCCAGACAGGGCAGGCACAGCGGGGGTGCAGGACCCTGGCCATGGTGGGTGCCCATTGCAGGCATTCCGGGCTCAGATGGTGGGAGTGGGCCTTGCAGGTCATCTCAGTGAGACCCTAATTTGACAGGCCATGGTGATGCCCTTTGCTGAGCCTCCAGGATGCTGCAGGGTGCAGGTCCCATCAGAGGACACGAGCTGCTGTCACGTTTCTGCAGCCCCAAATCTGCTTTTCCAGCTCTCTCCTCCTGGTGAAACCCACACCAGGCTCTCAGAAGCATCTTCCCTTGCTTTTTGTTGGGTTTTCTCCAGTCTAGCTTGAAGCTTTCTGCCCACTAATGCCAATATGTACCTGTTTGTTCTTCTCCTGCCCTTTGCCCTGGAACGCTGCTTGGGCATTCGCCTTCTGTCGAGGCAGCTACAGCCCTGCTTGGGTTAAACCTGCAGGAGGGGGAGCAACTGAAAAACCCAAACCTTTACCCCAAGCCCTTTTGCTGACCCCTTTTGGGCTGAACCAGCAGTGTTTCCAGCACTGGGAGTGGGCTGCCAGTGCCCGCAGAGCCTGCCCCCTGCACGGAGCCACAGCCGTGCACAGGAATGCCGCGAGCCCCGCTCTGCCGTGCCCATCCCGCTGTTGCCCTGGAGGCTTTGCAGCATTTCTGCCTCCAGAGTGGGCAAGTGCTGACAAGTGAGTGTGGAGTGTGGCAAACCTGGGCCCCCAAGCCCAGCGTGTCTCCACAGCTGGAGCAAAGAGCCCTCAAAAGGTCAACCGAGGCTGGTTCCAAGTGCTTGGAGAACTGGAAGGGCAGCTTGCTCTAAAACTCGACCATGCATTTTCCTGCTGTCAGGAAACCCCCTTTTTTTCATGTCTAAGATGAATGGTGAAGCTGAACCCCAAAGAACTTTGTTGTTGTTTTCATTGCTGCTCCACCCTTCTGCTGGTTAAATTTTGCTCTCACGAAATGGCCAAGGGCAGGAGGTTTTGCAGGATAGGTGAGTGGCAGAGCACTCCCTGCCTCTTCTGGTACACTCACCCAGAATGACTGAGGTCCCATGGACCCAAAGGAGATGATGGGATAGGCTGAGGCATCACCTTCCATGCTCTGCACAGGGTCTGGGGAGGGGGAGAATCACAGGCAGGAGGTTTCTGTTACTGGTCCACTCCGAAGAAGGAACCCAGGGGATTTCCAGCCAAAAATAACAGAAATAAAATAATTCTCCATGCTCCCAGGGAGTGCTTTCGCAGAAGGGTGAAAGGTTAATCAAAACTCTGGGGTTGCTGCCTTGTTTTACACGGTGCTCAGGATCTGGATGGAGCCAGGATTCTGCCTTCACTAGTTTTACCCCAAAGCCACCAGCTCCTGTGTCTCCAGGTCCTGAGGAAGGCTCAGGGAACTCACAGGGAACTCACCCCAGGCCTTGTGAACCAGCACAGCCAATGGCTCCTGCAGAGCATGCACAGCTGGATTTAAGATGTTTGATCCCTGTGAGAAGTTCTGGATGTCCTGAAACCCGTGGGAGCAGGGGAGAGCTGGCCAGCGGTGTTACTGGAGTTACCATCACACCCTTTGGATGGCCAGGGCAGTGAGGATTCAAGATTTTCTGCAGGTCACCCTCCCTGTACTGCATGGGGTAACCCGTGGAGCAGCAGCTGGGAAAGGAAAAGGGCTGGCTGAGCCCAGCAGTGATGGGAATGAACTGGAGGAGGCTTGAGCGGTGCTGGTGCAGGATGGGCAGTGAATAGGGAGATGCCGGGGCTGGATGCCCATTCCCTGAGCTACCAGAGCTGGGGCAGTGATGGCACCACAGAGCTGCTTCCCTTCTGTGACAGGGTGTTTGGAGTCCCTGCGAGTTCAGCTCCTTCCCCTCTCACACCACAGAAGATGTCAGACACTTCCCTCTCCTGTCCTTCCCACAGGTGAAACCCAGGTTGTAACAGGTGGGGGGGATGTAAAAAATCACTGATAAGGTCCAGGATCTTTTCTTCTCCCCAGAATAAGTGGCAATTGTGAAATAATGTATAAAACCAGCTGGAGTTATACCTCCCTCTCTGAAGAGCTTCTGTAATGGAAATGCAGAGAGGGATGTGCAGATGAATAAGGAACTGAGCAATAGGAAGTCTCGGGTGAAGGCCCTGTGCACCAGATCACTCAGAACCTGCTGTTATTCCAGGCAAGAGCCCACTGCTGAACCCCGAGAGTGTGGCATGGCAGGGGGGGGCCTGCTGGCCTTGCTGTGCCCTGCCTGTTCTTTTTTGGGGTGCTCAGGCATGGCCAGGGGTTGATGCACGAACGGATCCGAGGAGCAGGAGGAGCTGGCGGGGGGGAAAGCAGAGTGGCTCTTACCTCCTCATGAGCTTTCCAAAATTATTTTTATCCAGAGGATAAAAATTTGGGAAAAAAAAAAAAAAGAGGAAAAGCCTCAGCAGCTCAAGCTCATGCTCTGCAGAGGTTGAGGAGTGACACAGTGGTTGCTTTGCTACTCCTGACCTGTTGCTCACAGGGAAGAGCACAGAGCACTGAGTTCACCCACTCATTCACATCAGCCCAGCTGAAACCCAGGTCCAGCCTAAAAGCAAATACTAGAACCAAAGCTCAACCAAGATGGGAGAGGATGCACTTCAGGAGATGGCTGAGATGGGCTGCTCCAGCACCTTGGGCAGATTCAGAACCAGCAACCCTGCCAAGGTATTTTTCTTCCTTACCCTTTCTGGGTTGCATTTGAATTATTTATCTGCCTTCAGTTCCTTCTTTTCTTAAATAATAATATCAAAATGGGTGCCTGCACCCTGACTGAGATATACTCCTGTCACTAAACCCCTGCTTCTCCACTACAATCCTGTGAGGTGGAGGATGTTTAATTGCTGAAGAGCATGACTGTATTTTGATCAGTGGCTTGAGTCATTTGTGGGGAAGGGCTGACGCGGAGCAGCTAAAATCCTTGTAGGGAAGTCTGATGTGGCGCTCTCCCTTGGGAGATACTCTGAAATATGTGCCCACTGGGGTGACCCGTTTTCCCAAAGAAAACGCCGTGCACCAGGCCAGCAAATGCCACAGCTCCGCTCAGCCAGCGTGACACAGGATGAGCATCTCCACTGACGGGGATGGAGACGCATCCAGAGGGGAATGAACTCCCCTCGCAGCAGGGGAATCCCTCCCACTCGCTTCACACGTTTTGTTTAGTTTCTTAAATAAGGCCGTGGATCTGCGCCAGAGCAGCCTCATGGAAGCAGCGGGGAGAGGGAGCTTCCCGGGGAGGCTCTGGGTGCCGGGGGACGCGCGGTGACACCCGCACACGGCGCGGTGGCCGCGCTGGCCCTCTCCATCCCTTGGCCACCGAGTCCCAGCGCCAAGCGACGGCATCCCGCGACGCCGTGCACGTGATGGGCTCGTGCTGGGCGACCGTCGCATGTCACGTCCCTTCGGGGGACAGCCGCGTCCTCGACACCACCGAGGCAGGTCCAGGTCCCTCAGCCAGCCCTCGGCCGTGCCGCTGCTGGAGAACCCCGCGGGGACCGCAGCTCGAGGCTGCCCTGACCTCAGGCAACCTTCCCGAGCCCCAGCGCTCCCCGAGCCCCGGCTCAGGGCTGCCCAGCGCCCGGGCGGGGCTCGGCACCCTTCGCACGGTGCCCGGGGAGCCGCACGGGCAGGGAGCTCTGCCCGGCCGAGCCGCTGCGTGGATGCTCCGGCACCGCCCTGGCACCCACCTGTGGGTGCAGAAGAGCCGGGGAGGCCTCCGGGGGGGATCCTCCCTGCAACCCCCGCCCCGGGCTGGGCAAACCCCGGCGCAGCCGGCCCTGCGGCTGGAGGGTGCCCCCCTCCTTCCCCCTCTCCATCCTCCTCCTCCTCCTGGCAGGAGCCCTGCCCTCCCCCGGGGGGATGCGGCGGGGAGTTCCCCCTCCCTGCTCGGTGCTCAGGGTCCCCTCGCCCCGCCGGCCGGTCCCCACGGAGCATCCCCCCGCCCCAGCGCTCGCACATGGGGCCGGTGACAGGCGGCAGCCGGACACACGGACGCACGGACAGACAGACAGGCACGGGCAGGGCTCTCCATCCTCCGCGGGGCTCGGCGCGTGTGGGGGGAGCGGTGCAGGAGGGAGGATGCTCGGGGCAGGGGTCCATGCAGGGGGAGCGTGCGGAGGGGCTGGGGGAGGGAGAGGGGGTGGGCAAAGCGGGGTCCGCCGGGGGAGCGGGGCTGGGCTGGGCAGCGGGCGAGGAAGGAGGCGATGGGCGCGCGTCCCCCCCACCCGCGGCAGCCCCCGGCCGGGGCGCGGGGTACTCACGGGCCGGGCATCCGCGCCGCCGCCGCCGCCCCCGGCCGCCGCCGCTGCGCTGCCGCCGGGCTGGGCACCGGAGGGAGAGGGAGCGGCAGCGGGAGCCGAGCGGCGGCGGCGGCACTGCGCAGGCTCCGGCCCGGCCCCGCCGGCCACTTCCGAAAGCGATTGCAGCCCTGGCACTTCCTCACGGCACACGCACGCACACACACACAGACACCCACCCGCACCACCCACGGCCCCGGCCCCCTGCCCCCAGCGCCAGCACCAGGCACCCGCTGCTGTGCCCAGCACCAGCATCACAGAACCAGCACTGGTACCCGGTGCCAGCGCCCTGCACTCAGTACCAGCACCCTGTACCAGCTCCCAGTGTCAAGTATTGGCACACAGGACAAGCACCGTGCTCCCACTACTGATAACCAGTACCAGCACTCGGTACAGCACCAGCACGGTGCACCCACTATTGGCACCCAGCACCAGCATCACACACCCAGCACTCACACCCTGCACCCTGTACTTACACCCTGCATCAGCATCGTGCACCCAATACTGGCACCCTGCACCAACACTGGGGATCCCCTCTGGGGTGCTCTCCCATCCCCAGGGGATGGGGAAGAGCTGTCTGTGAAGCTTCCCCCAGACTGCTTCCCACCTAAGGCTCCCTGACCAGAAGTGGCTTTCCCTGTGTCAGTGGTTTCTCTGCTGTTTTTTGGGTTTTTTTGATTTTTTTTTTTTGTCAAAAGTGGGGATTATACATCACTAAAAATAAAGGGTGATAAAACTTTGGGAGAGAAAAGAGGCATAAACATTTCATGATCTTGCCAGCCAGGGAAATTATCCCACTTTATAATTTAAAACCTCATTAAAAACCGTTTCCCTGGGAGAGACAATGATCAAACCACCATCTATTTCAATCGAGACGTGCACTCGGCGACGTGGGGGACGTGTTTAAAATAGGCCCCAAATGTGACTCCTGCCGTGAAAACTCCACCCTGACCCCCACCCATGCGAGCAGCATCTCTGAGCTGATCCCTCTGCCTCTGCACTGGGGGATCAGACAGACCCAAAGTGCCTCCTACGTTTTCAACCTGCCCTGTCCAGCACTCTGGATTTTCCTCTTTTCACCCATCCAGCTCACGACAGTGGGATCTCCACAGCTCTCACCCAGGGGTGACCTGCCCCTCGAGCTCTGCAGACAAAGCAGGGTCCTTCCTCTGACTGCAACTTGTGCAAATCTTGGGAGCAGCTCCAGTGTGGAGTTGTGACTGCCAGGCTGCTCCCTCCTGCTGTGTGACCGGGCCACCAGCCCTCACGATTTTCTTTAGCAAGTCATTTAACTGGAAGCTCACAATTGCCCAGAAAGGCTCCCACGTCTTCAGGAACTGCTTTTCAGTGTGTCTTTGGGATTTTTAGAAATTTCCACAAACATTTGCCTCATCCCTGGAATTGCTCAAGGCCAGGTTGGATGGGGCTTGGAACAACCTGGTCTAGTGGAAGGTGTCCCTGCCCATGGCAGGAGGCTGGGATGAGATGAGCTTTAAGGTCTCTTCCAATCCATGCCATTCCAGGTTTCTATGATCTGGGCTTGTGATTTCTTATGATTCTCCATCCAGTCTGTCTCTTCAGGTGATAATGAGAAATCATGGTTTTTCTTAAAAAATGTGGGTTGTGAGGAAATGCTTGGAGCTTCCAAACCCCCTGCACCATGGGGCTGGCAGTGAACAGCCAGACTCGCACCACTGGCTGCCCAGTGGTGCCTCGCACCTTTTCCAGCGATCGGAAACGCTGCCATCGATAGCCGGGAACACTGCTGGGGGCTGGAAAGCTGCTTTGCCCCCGTGCCAGCCTGGAGAGCTCCCGGAAGAAGACTGGCAGCATCCTGCCGCACGCACCCGGAGGCACCGGCGGAGAGAGCGGCGTCCTCGGTCGAGCCGTGTCGGTGCCGAAGGGTGACAGCCGGGGGCGGAGGCGCTGCCCGGTGCTCCCCGTGCCGGTGCCCCGGGGCCGTTCCCGCACCGGAGCCGTCCCGGCGGTGCCGGCCCCGCGGCCGCCGCTGCAGTAGCGGGACCTGCCCGCAGGTGCCGCCCGACTCCGCCGGGAGCGGCGGCTGGGGGGGCCCGGGAGCCCGGCAGGTCCCGGCGGTTCGGGCATCCCCGGGAGCCCGGCAGGTCCCGGCGGTTCGGGCATCCCCGGGAGCCCGGCAGGTCCCGGCGGTTCGGGCATCCCCGGCGGCTCGGGGGTCCCCATGGATCGGTGGGTCGGGGGTTCCCGGCGGTTCGGCGGGGCTCTGGTGGCTCCCTGCCCCCGCCGGTCCCCGGTAGAAGGAGCTTGTGCGGAGCGGGGAGCGGACCCACTGCAGAGCCCCAGGAGCGCGGGGGAGCCGCGCACCATCCCGGGAGCTGCTGCCGGTTCCTCGGTACCTGACGGACACATCGGAAGGAAGTCCTGATAGCAAGAGCTGGGCACTCCATCCGTGTTTCCCCTGTTTTTCTGCTGGTGTTGCTAAGTAGGCTCAGACCTGGCCAGCAGGACCAGGACAGCGACTGCCCTCCCTGTGCTGGGAACTGCTGAGGTCACGCCTCAAAAAAGTGTTTGGTTGAAGAGGTGACATTGAGGGGCTGGAGGACCCTCAATGCTGGGGAAAGGCCAGGAACACAAGGAACTGTTGAGGGAGCTTCAGAGATATTTTGCTTTAGGAAAGCCTTTCCCCCACCAACTACCTGGGCTTTTTAAAGCTTTCCAAGCAGCAGAGCATGTTCTGACTGGAGTGACCAAAAGAGATGCTCCAGGCACTGGGCTCTGAGGAAGCAACAGTCCTTGATCTTCTACAGCCCAAGTGTGAGGCAGAGGAGAAGCAGCTCTGTGCTATCACCCTGCAGGAAGTGCTTGTCAGAGCTGAGATTGTAAAGGTCATGTTCACCCTGTCCCTGAACGTGCAGCTCCTGTGCTGAGGGCAGCTGGGGACACGTTGAGGTGATGCTCCTGTGTGTGCACAGAGCTGGCACGTGAGGGTGCAGAAAGCAGAGCTGCTCTGGGACCAGCCCTGCTCCAGGGCATAAATCCACCCTGTGAATCTCAGTGGTGGAGCTGTCTTTGCAGAATACCTGGTCTGAGCTGTGCAGTCTCATGACAGTTAATGTATTCCTTGTGAGAAGTACTTGTGCACCCTTTACAGCCTTTTTACTCTTTTAAGGCCTCAAAGCTTCCTGTGGAATGTCAGAGACACGTTTCCAATCCCAATCTCTGCCTTGGCTATCAGGTGTGCTACAAACCTGCATAGCTCTGGCTCCCCAGGGCTGCTCAAAGGCTGACTCAAGAGCCATTCTGGTGGAGGCCACTTTTTTTCCACAGGGACCTAAAGTGCAAAGATTGCCTCTCCTGTGCTCAAGCTTGAAGATAAAGCAGCAACTTGAAATTCTGGAGTGTGTCTGGAGGTCGCGGAGCAAAGTTTAAAAGAGGATTTTGCACTACCAGGCTCAGCATTTAAATTCTATCCTATTTAGAGGGAAAAGGGTCGATTATTTTGATTTCTTAATGTAACAGAGCTTATGCAATCACATTGTATATCAGCCCACTCCTGTTCCTCAAAATTATTATCTTCAAAATCTTTTTAACCCTTTGGCCAGTTCTATCAAAAACTGAGAGTGGTTAGAGCTGAGCTCCTGCCACTACAAACAGCTGGGCAAAGAATGACCCTGCCAGGGCTGCAGCTGTGAGAAAAACCAACACATGCTGTCAGACCTTATTAGACACTGGAGAATCCACAGGAGCTGACATTTGATTGATGCCCAAACCGTGGGAAAAGCCTCAGTCAGGGTTTGTGCCCTCGCAGGCACCCAGGTCTGTCCCCCGAGAGACGCCAGCCTGCTGAAAGCCAGACTCTGCAGATCCTGCAGCTCCCAGAGATGTTTGTTTGCTTTCTGGTGCCAGGCTGGGAGGCGGTGGGCAGGGAGAAGGAGCTTAGCAGAAATCTTGGCCAAAAGGGGCAGTGCTGGTGTTCCAGGTTGGGGCTAAAGGTCCCAAAGCCTGCCTGTGGTGGTGTAAAGATGCTGCCCTTGAAGGAGTCACTGCAAGCTATCGGCTCTGCTGCTGGGTGGCACAAACTGATAGTGCCTTGGAGGCACTAAAATCCAGATTACAGTTGTCACCTGAGCCTCCCAGTGACCTACAGACCTTCTCTCAAACTCTCATCAGTGTTTGAGTGGTGGCTGAACACTCATTATGAGGTATGTCAGAGAGAGGTGGTGACAACAAGGACAGAGCTGAGGTGGTTGGACACCTCTGATTACTTTTGGCTGAAATTGAGCCACCAGGGGAGATCTGGGCAGATGTGCCCTTTCCTTGACTATGAGATGGACAGTGAAAAAAGCTGGATCACATTTTAAAAAGTCACAGATGTTTTGGAACTATCACAGCAGATTGGAACAGACAGGAACTGAGATACACTTTGGAGCTCTTCCAGCTGTAAAAATGAGCATGGTTTGGTCTGGTCCCTGTATCAAATTTCCTGAGCAGGTGGATCAGCTCCTGGGGATGTGTGGAGAGCCTATGGGAAGTCTCCACTCTTTGACTGTAGGGGAAAGGTGATGCCTAGAGATGAGAAGAGTGTATTTGAGAGGAAGGTTTGAGAAGCCAAATGTCTATCATGAAAAGAAAATGCTTTGCCCTAAAGGGGAAGATAAAGATACTCTCAGCTGTATAATATACCCCAAGAAGAATCTGCATTCTCCCTTTTTTATTCTCCTTGCATGAAGAGCATCTCCCCATTGCTTCCTCATCTCTAAATCATTTGGTACACAGAGTTCATGACCTGCTGACTACAAGGCAGCAGAAAAAGCAAATGATGGTTATGAGTGTGTGAATAAATATCACCCTGATATTTCCTTTTGAACACAGCAACGTCCAGGAGTCATTGTCAGGAAAAGCTGGTCATGATTTTGAGGTTTCTCACTTTTATTCTAAGCTGAGAACAACTTTGACATGCAGAGCAATGATGTTTGAATGTGGTTTTTGGTTTAACACCATAACACCAATCCTTATTCCTCATTGATTTCATTGACTCTGAGATGGGTAAAGCTTTGATTACAGCCTGATTTGCATTGCCTGCAATGCCAGAGCAAACAGTGGAGCTGCAGGATTTATATTGGCATCTTACATCACTCAGACCCAGTGAGAGAATGAGTAAAGGAGAGCAGGGTGCTGTGCCCTGAGCAAATATGTGAGCTCCCAAGTTATGATCGTAAATTTCCCTCAGTCCAGGGCAATACTGACAGTAGGAATATAGATATTTTCTCACTTTCCCCTCTTCTTTCTGTAGTGGATGTGGGGCAGAGGCCAGGTATTATTTGACATCCCTGCTCTCTAATGATGCTTTCTCTGTAGAATTAAGTGTCAGAAGTGAGAGCCTTCCCCGGGCCTCACAAAGCCTGGCTCAGTGGGGGAAGCACCATTTCTGAAGGGAAAAGGTTTATTTTTGCTCAGTCTTGGATCGGTCTCAGCTTTCCCTGCTGTGAGGCTGGAGGAGGAGGAGGGGAGGCCAGGCAGGTTTGTGTGTGAGGATTCATTTCCTCCAGGTCACTAAGAGAACTCACTAACCCTCAGAGAATGTGGCACTGGGGTTCAGCTGCCCTAAGCCCAAACTAAGCCTGAACCACCTGAAATTCCCAGGGTGTCATCCCAATTTGGGGGGTCATCCCTGCCCTGCTGCTTGTCCCAAACCCCCACTCTGCTTCTCCTGCTGCAAATGGGTGTTAGGAGAGGTCTGAGCCTGTCTGCTCTGAGCTCTGAAGTCTTCTCACTGTTTTCTAAGTCTGTCCTGGGGACAGACTTCCTTGTCCCAGGAACAAATTGACTGATGCATCCTCTTTCTGACACGCTCCGGGGTAAGAGGAAGGGAGCTGTTTGCTCCTTCCTCCGCCCCTTTTCTCGGTGAGACAGATGCAAGCCACGCAGCTCTCCCTCTGCTTTGGCGAAGGGAGGGGCAGTTTCCTGTTTTCACACAGAAATTCGATAGATCCAGGATGCCTTTGTGTGGCTGCCGGTCCCGATGCACACAGAGGCTGCCCGTGGGCTCTCGGAGTTTTATTTCTGTTTTTCTGCTGGTGCTTGAGATCCTTCTGGCTGCACCCCACGGACAGATCTCGGGTTTGAGGTTGGAGGGACATCCCTCCATTCTCTTCCATCCCTCCATTCCCCTCCATCCCTCCGACCAAGCAGTGCAGGAGCTTCTCCCAAGCACCAGGGAGAAGCTTTTCCTGCAAAACCAGAGCCTGCTTTTCCAGGGGTGCATTCCGGGCTGTTTGCAGCAGCAGCAGCAGCAGAGCTCCATCCTGCCCCAGCCATGGGACTGATCCCGGAGCGGGGCTGTGCCTGGCATGAACATCCCAGGAATCTGCTGCAGGAACAAAGTGCAGAGCCCTGTTTGCAGCTGCTGGGGGGAAAGCACAGGACCTGCCCAGGCTGTCAAGGAATTGGTCTTGCATAAGGAGAAATGGAGAGCAAGCAGCAAATTGGCCTTGCTGAGTGCTTTGGGCACAATTAACAGGAGGGAACTGGGCAAAGGTACTGGATAATTAAGTTGGCTGATAGCAGAGCTCTGTCCAGAGCAGGAATGTGTTGTATGCTGTCACGCTAAAATTAGCAACATTTTGTTATAGTGCTTTTCCTTCACAAAATGCACTCGGGTGAAGTTGCCAGCTCTCCTCGGGGAGGGAGGCACCACGTCCTGATCCTGCCTGGTGGAGGGCTCTGGGGCGGGCAGAGGGACGAGGATGGGGCTTTTCCTGCAAAAAAAAAAAAAAAAAAAAAAGAGGAATTTTTCTATTTCAGTGCTTTGACTCCCCCATCTGGAAGACATGGGGTCCCTCTGGCTGGGGTGACCCGTGGGCTGGGTGATTTTGCCTGTGAGAAAGCTGGAGAATGGAGGGGTGAAGTGGCTGTCTGAGGTCACCAACTGAGTCATGGGTAAAGCCAGGAATAGAAGCCAGCAGTCAGGCTCCCAGCTGCTGTACCTATGGTTATTTCTGTTTATGCTCTTCACTTCTCTTGCCCATGGTTTACTGAGTGCATTCCAAGAGTAACTTGCCTGCCAAACTTCCTCCCCTTTAAAACCAGAAATGGACAGATAAGATAGTAAAAGAAATAAGTTTAACTGCTGGTATGTGCACAAACATACCTGAACCCCATCCAAGTTATCAGCCAGTTTTTTTTTTTAATGCTCTTTTGGGACAGGAGAAACTCCTCCAATCTCAAAGTGCCTGTGACAGTTTGCTGGCCTGATGTCAGATGATTTATTTGCTTTGCCTGTGGTCAAAAGGAGAAAAAATTTAAAAAGGAAAAAATAAAGAAAGATGTTAGACATAGCAAAACCCGGTCAAGTGACTCCACTATAAATCCCATGAAGGCAGTGGGAGAATTGTGGCTCTGGGAATTGGAAGTTTAGACTGTAAACCAAAATAAAACTGAAACCCCAAATAAATGCTACATTCTCACCCAATAAATTTTCCCAGAATGCCTTATCTGCTTCTCAGTGAAGGCTCTGAGACTTTCTTCCACCAACTTGTAAATCAGATTGGGCCCGAGGCCAGAGAGTCTGGAAAATCCTAAACTGGGGGGTAATGCCTTGGATCCTCCTTATTCTTGGCATAAGCAGAATTAGAATGCTCTGTTAACTGCTGTTCAGAGGCAGCACAGAAAGGTTAATCCAGGTAGCAGAGCTGACATGAAGTCAGACCCTTACATCAAATGGCAGTGGCACAGGTGTCCAGCCCTGCTGTGCTGTATCCCTACCCAGACACTGAGGATGGGCACTTGCCTACACTGTGACCTGAGCTTCCTTCACCCAAATTCACTCCAACTGCCCCTAGGTGTGGATCAGAGGATGGGCTGCTTTTGCATCCCACAGCACAATCCCATCACGTCTTCGTACTTGGCTCTGTCTCTCCTTCCTTCGTTTTCTTTTTCTTTTCTTTCCTTTTTTTTTTTTTTCACTTTTGCATTTTGCCCTCTCTATTTCTGTTTCAGTGCTTTTATTGCAGTTTTGTTTTATGGTTCTCCTCATTCCCTGACTGAGGGGTGATGCACTGTGTAAGGCATGCACTGTGTAAGGCTACTGCTGCTGGCATGACTTCCCTCCAAGAGCAGAGAAGTGCCTGGGTCCCCAGGCTGCCATCTGACCCTCAGGATATGGCCCTGAGTATTCCTGACAGGGATCTGCACTGTGGAATCAGGGAGCTGCCTGATCTCTGACCAGGAGAGATTCAGCACTGGGTGGTTTTCTGTGTTTCCACTGTTCTACTTTGCTGGGTTCTCCCCAACTTTCTCTGGGATTTCTTTGCAGAGGGATCAGGCTGGAATAATGTTGGTTTGATCCCCAGATATCTTGTACATCCAGGCTATCCATTTCCAGGAGGTGACTTCCAGAGTGTCCCAGGCATAAGAGCTGACCTCTCCTCTTTGCCCTCGTGGTGATTCCCTGATGTGGAGCTGATGAGTAGTGTCCAGCTCAGATCTCCCTCCTCCTGCCAGCCCTGGCTCTGCACACTGGAGTTCCAGGTCCTTTCACAGAAATTAACATTTACTTTAAGAACTAAAACAAACAAAACCCAAATAAATCTCCTCACAAAACAAGATCAATAAAAACATAGCCAAGTGCTTTGTTTTGCTTAGAAGATGCATCTTTGTACACATCCACTTGTGTGTTGCCAAGTTTTGGAGATCAGCAGAGGCTGACATTGTTTACTGCAAATTAAAGACCCTTTGGAGACACTCTGTCTTGCTTTCCAGTGTAGCCTCGGCCTGGGGGAGGAAAGCTCTTGGACAGTAGCATAGAAGGAACCCTGTTCCAGTGTTGCTAACTATAGCATTAATTTCAGAGTCATAAATAACTGCAGTACCATGGTTACAGCACTAGCCAAGTATGATATCATTTAGTTTAGGATTAGGGGAAAATATCTTCCTTGAGGCTGTGGGTTCTAAAATAAGCAACTTTTCCAGTATAAGTTTTCTCCCAAAGACTACACAAACACCAGCCCATGGCCGTAAATTAGGAGGATTACTCTGGTAAAACTGACTGGATGAGAAGTGTCAGCAGGTAAAACAGCTCAGAGAGCAGATTCTTCCAAGTTCCTCAGGGAATGGCAGCCTGGCACTCTGTCAGTTTTCTTAGAAAACAGCACCTTCTGGGAGGGGGAGCAAGCTCAGCCTTTCCAAGCCCAGCTCTGCAGTGGAGAGAAGGTCCCTTCAGAAATGATCATTGCAGGGGCCAGCACTGCCAGCTGCCATGGCTGTGTGGGCAGCATTGGAGGAACTGCACAAAGCAGTCCCAGCTGGTGGGCATCCATTCGCCCAGTTGAGCAAACAGCTAGGATGATTGTTTTACACACACAGATCTGCAGGAGCAACTGGGAAAGGCTCTTGTGAGAGACATCCTGAATATCTGTTTGAGAGAGTACAGCACTATCATGAATTACAGAAAGCACTTGAATGGGATAAGGGTCTCTCATAACAAGAGAAAATTTGATGCACAGCAAAAAATGGTCATTGTTTGATAAAGCAGGAAACCTGGCTTTAGGGCTCCTGGGTACAAAATCCTAGACCACACAACCCAAAGCACTGATCCCATTCAAAATTGTTCAAGAAGTTATGACATGAGGTCTGTATTGGTAGGCTTTATGCCAGATTAGATATTGTCTTTCTCCCTGCTGCCGGCAGGCAGCCAGCACAAACGCCGTGTTGTGAGCCCTGGCTGATCCAACAGAAACCTCCTTGTGTGCCCAGACACAGTCTGGATTGAATTTGTCCTGCTAAAGGATCCACTCCTGCTCAAACCTGGCATAAAGGACCACAGAACTGTGGTACAAAATTCCATTTCCAATTTTTTTTACTTCTCTAATGCCAGGCAAGAGGGTTTTGCCCCATGCAGATGTCTGTGATAACCACTGGGATGTTTTCCCTCAGTTTAGTGGGTTGGATTAGAGGGACTCCCCCCATGGAAAGCAGTGGATAAACTTGAACACACTGTGAAAAAATGAAATGTCCTTTTTATTTCTGCTCTTCCTGGTTCTGCTCATGCAGACAACATCTGAAAAGTGACATTTTGGGATAGGCTGAACCAGTCTGATGCATACACTGCATTCATTAGCCCTGCCTCTCACTGCTGCAGCTGCATCCCTGGTGAGAGATCCTCTGATGGTTAACTTAGATCCTGGGAGCAGAATCTCAGCTCTCAAGGAGATTTCTGCAGCTCTGAGCAGCCTGACAACCCCAGCCTCTTTCTTTTGCTCTTTACCTGTTCTGGGCTTGACTTGGGAAGAAACTGTTCTCCACCACAAAGGTGTGGGAGGGCAGCAAGGTTTTCATTTTCTCAGCAGTGGGCAAATATCATATACCTTGTTTTGGGCTGTGTTAGACAGAGGGATGCTTTTGGTTTAGCAATAATCCTCTGTGTGTGTGAGTTTGTCTTGAAGTCATCTTTATTGTACCTGTACATTGCAAAGCAGACTAAAGGAGAAAAAAAGAGGAAGAAGATGAGGGAATGATATTTGTGTATGAGGACAGAGGGTTTTTGAATTATCTGGTATGAGTTACAAGATAAAATGCAAAGGTCATCTGGCCAAGGGAGTGGATAGAAGAAGTTAACTGACATTAGTATTAATTTAGAGTGTCAATAGCTTCTTTAATTCAGCCAGCAAATAAAAGTATTGCTGTCAAGCTCAGAAGATAGCACTTGTAGCTTTGATGCTGATCTGTCCTTTAGCCCTCACAAACTCAAATCTTTGTCATTTCTTGGGCTCTGCCCATTTTCTCTGCAAGAACTGCAGGACATCTATTCACTGCCAAATAATACAGGACCCTGATCTACGCTGGGATTTCTACCACCACAGAGGGCTTTACTCTTACAGTGACCCAGTCTTATTTCATCAGGGTTATTTACAGCTTCACTGTTCTCTTCAAATCTCTGCTGTCATGGAATAGAGTCAGGTCTGGCCCACTTGGGACATTTTGCTGGTAGTTGAGCTGGTCTGTGTTTGGGATGGGGATTGGAGAGCCTAAGGAGCCCTCTCTCCTACAAGGAGGAGCCATCTGTCAGAGCTGTGTGTGGATCTCTCCTTGGAAGCTCCTGGAAGCTGCTCCCCAGTGTAGTCCAGAAATATGCAGGCAATTACAGCTTGCTGCTGTTGTTCTGAGGCTGCCAGCTGCAGGGTCAGGTTGTCCCCTTTGTTTCCCAGTAATTACTATTTTTAGTTCAGGTTTCATGGGCCCAAAGGTCCTCTGGCTGCGCACTGTGCAACTTCAGAGAAGACAGATGGGGCATTACAGGCACAGTGTACTTAGTCCCTGCCACTCATGAGATTCAAAGTCCAATCTGGTTGGTGAAAGAACAATGTTTTCAAGTTCTGGGAAAAGCTCTCTCTGGGTGGAAGCAGAATATCTGCAGCAGAAGCACAATTAGCAGGGAATAATTTCACTCACAGTGAAGCGAGAAGATTGGAAGTGTTCAGGGACCACAGGGAAAGTCTGCCATGGCTGGGGTTGTTTGACTAGCTCAGACCATGTCAGCTTGTCAAATGCATCCTGAGAGATCCATGGCCCTCCTCAGCTCCAAGGCAGGAATTGAAACCAGCCCAAAATCTCAGGAAGGAGCTGGGTGTGCAGGTGCTGGGCAGAGCAAGTCAGCACAGCTCCCCAGCTCAGAGCAGTGGGGAAGCTGGGCCAGGCAGCATTCCTGGAGCTGTGGTTCAGTCCAGGCCCAGTGCTGAGGTTGCCAGTGGCCATCCCAGCTGCAGTGTGAGCTGAGGGCGTGAGTCAAAGCCACGAGGGGCTGCCATGGTCTTGCCAAGTATAAAAAGCACAGAGATGCTGCCTGGTGTGTGCTTTGCTTCTGGCTGAAAACAAGAAAACAACAGAGGAGGTATGAACCACTGCATATCTGCTGCTCAAGAAATCCCAATACTGCTTTGATGGATCCATAAAAAAAAAACCCACCAAAGCTTATATATATGTTTATACATATATGGTGCTCAAAAGGTATCATACATATTCTAATTTTCCATAAACATTAACCAAAGGATTGGTGTAAAAGGCCTGGGAAGATCCCAAATAGCACAATCTTCATTTCACTTAGGCCACAAATAGTAATTAGCTGACTAAGGAGTGCAGACTCAGCACCCACATTAAACCTGGGCCTCGGGGAGTTCTGCTCATGCCTCTCACACACCTGCAGCAGGGACAGCAGCTGGGGAGCACTGCCCAGAATCCATCCCAGCACGGGGCAACCACAGCTCTGGAGCACAGCACTGTGACACAGACCCAGGGCTCCCACAGGCTGGGTGTCATCACAGCAGAGACAGGCAGGGTGAGGCCAACAGCTTCTGGAAACAGGCTGTGTAAAACAGGAACTGCTGTCGAATTTAGCTTCCTGCTCCTGACACAGGTTCCTTGGAGTCTCAGCAGTGCTCCAGAATAAACCCTGCAGTTCAGCTCCTGCTTCCTGCCCTCAGGGTAAAACACAGCTGGCTGCAGGTTTAAACAAGGTGGGCACTGGTGAAAATTATGGTGGATAAGACACAGATATTATGGCTGAAGTGTGGTGAGGTGAAAGACACAGGGGGAACAGAACAAACCCATGGATGGACTCTGGGAGCTGGGGTTGTTTCCACCACGTCATGTGAACCAAACCTGTCGAGTTTCACACGAAGGGCACACTTATTTTGTTCTCAGAAACTGGAATATGTTGTAAATATGTGGCAGCCTGTGGTAACCAGTAACTATTATTATCACAGGAAACGCTGCTGGTCAGGAGGAACAAATGTGTTTGATCCCCGTGGTGTGAACAAACCTTGAATTTGTCTGTGCTGCACAGACCCCCGGGATTATTACATGGGCAATGCTCTTAATAACAAGAGAGACTGAGGAAATGGCTTTGACTCTGAGCAGAGAAGCCAACAAGCCATGAAGAATAACATGTTGTGAGCAGAGGAATATTGTGGAGTGTAAACAGCCTGCCTTTGCCTCAGCTGGGCTCTCCTTAGAGCTGCACCCTGATGAACACGACTAGCAGGGAAGCAAATTGATTGAATTTGTGTATTAATAGAAAAGAAGAAGGTTTAGGGTGTTTGGAGGGTTTATAACACACAATGGAAGGCGGATGGTGATTTAACTGAGACTAAAATAATCTAATTGAGTGTATAGGGGGTTAAATTTCTGCCAGAAAATTCCAACTTATCTCAAGTTAGGATCCATCAAAGCAGTGTTAAAGCTGGGTCTTTGAGTCAGCAGTTTATGTTCCTGTGGGAGGGAGTGGCATCCCAACCACAGTAGGAGTGGTGCATAGTGCCTGCAAATGACTCAGAATACATTAGCTTTTCACGCTGGATTTTGGGATGAAGATGGAAAGGAAATTAATTTCTATTTGAAATAAAGCCAACAATGTTTGTGGTTATTATGACCAGTAAGTGATTACAGTGAAAAATTGGTTCCTGTGCATGACCTAAAAGCTTTGCTGTGCTGTAAATATGTTTTGTAACAAAAATTGGAAATCTTGGGGCTTCTATGTGAACAGTAATTGTATTTAAAAAAAAATAAAACAGAAAAAAGTGAGGAAAGATTTTGACTGTACAGAAAATACTCTGAATTCCAGGGGAAAAGAAGAGAAAAAAAAAAGAAGAAAAGAAACAAAAAAACCTGGTAGAAAAATGCTTTAAAGAGGGATTTTGTAAGTAGATTTGAAAGAAAAGCTGCTAAAGACAGAGAAAGGCTTTCTATAAATGAGGAATCCTTTCGTTTGTGCTGCTCTTACAAAACAGCACAGGAAATCACACAGGATGTGCTGACGAGGAGAAGGAAGTGGTTTTGGGGATGACACTGAGCCCTGCCAGACATGCTGGGCTCTCAGGGAGGGTTGGTGCTCCTGCCAGTCCCACGCCAGCTGTGCCCAGCTGGAGATGGAGAGCCTGGGGAGCTCTGTGAGCACCCCTGAGCCAAACCCCAAACTGCCCCAGCCCCTCTGGCTCCAGGGTGCTGCTGGGCTCTTGCAAAACCCCAGGAACTGAAACTTGTGAAGCCTTCCCGAGGTGTCTGGGGAAGGCCCCAGCTCGTGAGAGTCCTGGGACACTCGTGGGACACTCATGGGGAGGAGGTGTTTTTGTAGAAACAGGGCAAAGCACTCCACTCCTGGGAACTGCAGCCTGCCTTGGCCATTTTGAGGTGATTACAGAAAGCAAGATAATCCATGTTTATTGAGGTCCTTGGTGTGTTGTTTTCCTTTCCCTCTTGATGTGGTGTGCAGGTTCAAAGGCAGCAGCAGAGCCCTTTGTTCCCCAGGAGGTGCAGGGGGGTTTGTCAGCAGACAGCCTCGTGTGACTGCTGCCATCACATGTGCTGCTGCAAACAAAAACAGTTTCTGTTCTAGACACTCATTTGCCACAGATTTGCATATGCTTAAAAATAACTGTGCACAAAAATAATACATAGGGGCGCACCAACAGAATTTTTGTGAGTGTATATATCCATATCTATCTATCTATCTCTATATATCTATCTATGTCTATATCTATATCTATATCTATATCTATATCTATATCTATATCTATATCTATATCTATATCTATATCTATATCGATATCTATATCTATAGCTATATCTATATCTATCTATATGTCTATATATCTATATATCTATATCTATATCTATATCTATATGCTATATCTATATCTATATCTATATCTATCTAGATCTATATATATAGTCTATATATCTATATATCTATATCTATATCTATATCTATATCTATATCATCTATATCTAATCTATATCTATATCATCTATATCTATATCTATATCACTATCTATATCTATATCTATATCTATATCTAGATCTATCTATATCTATATCTATATCTATACTATATCTATCTATATTTCTGTCTATCTATCTATCTATCTATCTATCTATCTATCTATCTATCTAATCTATCTATTTGGCATATTTTCAGTGAAGGTGCCTGTGTATTTCTGCACAGAGTCTAAGTCTGTGCTTCTTTTCCTGTGTAGCTACTGTAGCTCAGATTCTTTTCAGCTAATCTCCATGGCTTTTAAGCAGTTGAGTTCAGGTCAGTAGCTGCATGAACCAAAAAATTCTTAAATTTCTCTCAGAGCCCTTAAATTCAAACCTAGAGTAAAATAGTTATTCATAAGGCTTGCTGATAAATGGTTCACAACAGTGTTATATTGGTGAGCCTATAACAAAATGCAGGTTCCCACCTCCACGCTGTTTGTGACTTGAACAGAAATTCAGGAGGCTGACTCCACAGTATTTAATTTAATCAGATCCAGTGCAGATCTAGCAGTGCCTGTTCGTGTGTATTAAATCTCCTAACAGAGTAATGCATCAGTTCTGTCAGCTCCTGCTACAAAACTGAAATAAATTCTCCTGCTGTCACCCAAGCACCCGAGGGATGAATATCAGAAGGAAAAGCCCCAGCTCTCAGCTGTGTGGCTCAAAGGGTCCCTGCTTCAGTGGCACATGTCCTACCTCCCCTCATAAATGTGAAATGTGCTCTGTGCCTCTGTCTTCCAGGCAAAACATGGCTTCAACCCTGGACTTCTGCAGCAAGGCAAGGGACAGCTTTTCATCAGTGAGAAAATATTCTGGACAAGACAAGAAGGAGTAAACGCAGTCACGTTTAAAACCTGCAATTTATAAAGCACAACTGAATTCCAAATATGCTGCAGAAAGAAGCACCCCTGCCTAATAAACAAGATCCACCTGCTGTTTGGCTCTTTTTGTTTCAAGGTTTCTCTTTGCTGATGGAAGTGGCCTTTGTGAGAATTAAATTCCATAAATGGTTGCACATTGAGGTTTACCCAGTTTCCCAAGTAGAGCTCAGCTCCTGATATCCCTGTGGTCCAAGGTGAAAGAACACGGGTTTTCATGATGGGAAAAATGAGACAAGTGAGATCCTTGCTCTAGAGGTTATCCAAGAGCCCTGGGGCTGAGGCTTCCCCCACGGCTTTCCTTGGGCAGAACACTGAGGATTGCTTCAGTGCAGTCACTGCTCTCCCAGATGGAAATCACCTTTGCAAACAAAGGAAAGATGGATTTTCCCCAGAAAGAACAGTTTCCTAGCCCAGTGGAAGGTAATTCCCAGTCAGCCTGCATTGGTGCTGCTTCAGTGTGGGTGCAGCCACACACATCTGGTTTGGGGTGAGCTCCTGGAGCTGCCCTGGCTGCCAGGGCTGCCTGCCCACCCCAGGGCAGTCTCAGGCAGGGAACTCCTGGCAGGCAGCCCCTGAGGCTGTTGCCTGGCTGGGTGGAAGAGCTGTGGCCTCCCAGCCTGGCCCTGCTCAAGGGTGGATGCTCAGCAGAGCTCAGCTGCTCCGAGTGCTCCCTTCAGCAGCCAGGCTTTGGGAGCAGCTCAGCTCTTCAGAGACTGAACTCTGGAAAATCTGCTCAGTTGTGGAACAAAAGGAGCTGCCACACACTAATTCATAGTGATTCTGTCTCTAAGAAAAACCACTGAGCAGACCTGGACAAGGGCTGAAGCCGATAAGGAAAGAACTCATTAAACTGATAGAATTAGAGATCTCTTTAAGCCTTCTCCCCATCTGTCTTTTGCCACCTGTCACTCACTGTTGTTTCTGTAACTCAGAACTGTAGGTTTGGGGAACAGGGATGATTTCTTCCTACATATTCTTCTTAAGGTTCTTTTAACATTACATAATTACCAACAGCACAAAGGGAATAAGGTATGAGAGCTGCAGAAAACCAATCTTTGTGATGCTGCTCTTGACAGCAAAAAGCCCCTTCTAGCTCACAACTCCTTTATAGTAAGTACATCTCCTAAATAAAACATGATAAGACTCAAAAAAATGAAAACCCAGCAAAGCTCTCTGGAAAATCTCTGTAACTAACACGGTGCTGGAGCCAGCAGAGGGATCCTCACCCCCCCCAGCTGTTGGTTCAGGCTGAGAACAACTCCAGGAGCAGGTGATTTGTTCAAACACCACATTTCCCATGGATGCTGAAGAAACAAACCTTAAATATATTTGTACAGATATAGATATTCTAAATGATCTTTTAAATTTTTTTCCCAGGAAGGTTTGGAGGAATCAGAGATGAAGGAACACAGGACTAACACCCCCTGCCAGCCCAGCCCAGCACAGAGGGGTATTTTCTGTCAGGGCTGTCTCTCTGCTCCCATCTTCACTCCACCACTCCCCTCCATTGCTTCAGGGCAGTGCAGGGAGCCCACAGGGCTCACAGATGTTCACAGGCATCTTGTTTTCCCTTCTCATGTCCCAGCTTGTCTAGCAGAATAATTCCTTTTTTAATGTTCAAATGCCTTTTTATATAAGGAAAAGGTGCACAGTGAAATCCCAGTAAATGGTACTCCAGCATTCTGCTTCATAAGCCTGCTTTTGTTTAGTTTTTTGGCTTAAATTTATTATGAAGACAAACACTTTCAGAAAGTCCATTTTTATTTCCCAGCATCTTTCATTTCTTTTGGCTGGGCACCATCAGCCAAATAGGTGTAATAAAACCACGGAAGAAAAGCAAATGCACAACAAGGAGCTTTACCTGGGCAGATGTAAAATTGCACTCATTAAAGAAGCACATTTAGGCATAAAATGCAGCTCAAACACCTCCATTAAGAGCTTCCACTAGGGAAAAAGATTGCTTTGACCTTCAGAGATTGACGCAATGTGTGCTGTTTATTAATAGTTTTAGTAAGAAAGTATCTATACAGGGGGTTGTCTTGCCTTTTCATCAACCTGAAAACTCCCTGCTCTTAGGTTGATGTCCATCAAAGGATTTTTTTGTTCCTCTGATGATGAAAGTAGTGCTGTGAATGCTCTGGGCTTAATCCCATCCACCAGCTTTCCAGAAAGGGAGGGAGGGCTCCAAGGCTCCCAAAAGCTGTTCTGTATGTGAGAAATGCTCTCTGAAGCATGAGGGGCTTGGGATGACTCCTTGGGCAAGCATCTCCTTGTTGAGATGCTTCCTGTCCTTCAGGAGGTTTTCTGTAATCAAGATTTTCAAGATCTGCTTTCATGTTTTTGCCCATGATTTGTGCTGGATGTAATTACCCATGCTGAGGGGCTTTGAACAACACTCTAAACCATCAGCGCTCCAAACCTGTCTCTTTGCTGTCTGAGAGTTTCTCCATCCATAACGAAGATCAGCTGAATTTTATCAAACCACTTATTTCTCTTTGTTGACAGCACTCTGCTTGCCCAGGCCAAAAGGAGCAAACCTGACACACAGAGAGGAGTAAAGCTGACCCAAGAATGCCACTCTCAGGCCTCAACACTCACATTAATAAGTCAGGGCCTGGGAAGGGTTTGTGATGTTACTTATCACAGGCAGTGAGAGCAGGGCTTTGTTTTTTTCCATTCCCCACCCCTGGAAATTTTCAAGGCTGCGTTGGATGGGGCTTGGAGCAACCTGGTCTAGTGGAAGGTGTCCTTCCCCATGGCAAGGGGTTGGAACGAAGTCCCTTCCAACCCAAACCATTCCGGGATTCTCAGATCCCAGGATTCCTTCCCCGGAGCCTCTTCCCAGCTCAAGTGAGCCAGCCAGCAGAGGGAGCGCAGCACATGAGCTCACAAAAATAGGAGCCTGCTAAAAAAATCCCGCCCAAAACAAACCCAAACAGCAGAATGATTATGGTCTTTAGCAGAATAAACAGAATAGTCAGGAGGCAGAAGCTTTTCCCCTGGCAATGAGATCCAGCTGCAGGCTGGATGGGGAGCAGGCACCGCATCTGGCAGCGAGCGTGTTCCTGCGGGGGGAAATCCCCGTGGTGAGGATGTTCGTGTGTCACCCCTGCTCCAGGGGGGAAATCCTCACAGTGAGGATGTTCCCGTGTCACCCCTGCTCCAAGGGGGAAATCCTCACAGTGAGGATGTTCCTGTGTCACCCCTGCTCCAGGGGGGAAATCCTCACAGTGAGGATGTTCGTGTGTCACCCCTGCTCCAGGGGGGAAATCCTCACAGTGAGGATGTTCCTGTGTCACCCCTGCTCCAGGGGGGAAATCCTCACAGTGAGGATGTTCCTGTGTCACCTCTGCTCCAGGGGGGAAATCCTCACAGTGAGGATGTTCCTGTGTCACCCCTGCTCCAAGGGGGAAATCCCCATGGTGAGGATGTTCCTGTGCCATCCCTGCTCCAAGGGGGAAATCCCCATGATGAGGATGTTCCTGTGCCATCCCTGCTCCAGGGGGAAATCCCCGTGGTGAGGATGTTCCTGTGTCACCCCTGCTCCAAGGGGGAAATCCTCACAGTGAGGATGTTCCTGTGTCACCCCTACTCCAAGATGGGTTTCATCCCACGGTGAGGATGTTCCTGTGTGCCACCCCTGTTCTGGGCTGGCTAAGTCCCCAAGGTGAGAATGTTCCTGTGTGTCACAGGATGGGTTCCCCATGGTCAGGACATTCCTGTGTCACCCTTGTCCCAGGGTGGTTCCATCCCAAGGTGAGGATGTTCCTGTGTGCCACCCCTGCTCTGGGCTGGGTTCCGCCCCTTTTCCACGTTCCTTGGCAGAAGCACCTCTGTGGTTTCCCCTCAGAGCAGAGCAGTTGTGGAGGAGCCAGGATGGAGCTTCCTCTGGCAGAGGCAGCAGAGGGTGCAGGCGGTGGCCAGGGTGACAGCAGTGTCACAGCTGCTCGTGCTCTGGCCATGCTGCAGATTTGGGCTGGAAGCTGGGGAGTTTGGGGCTTGCCTGCCAGCAGAGCAGTTCTGCAAACAGTGGGATGTGATCAGCAACAGGAACTGGAGGTGTTCTCTGGGACTTGATCATCCACAAAAGGGTCTTTCCAAAGGTTTGGGAGCCTGCCTCACCTGACACATCCTCCTTGTGTCTGGGTGTGGGGGAGCAGAGCTCATAGGATGTGTGGCTGGTTTGTTTGGGGGTGGCAGCAGCTGGTCCTGCTGGAAGTGTTTCACTCTGGGGCTTGCTGCTCTGTCCCTGCACTCTCCTAGAGGCAGCTAGATGATTTCTCCCATATCCCTGCCAACATCTTGCCCTCAGTACCTCATTTACTGCTTGTGAGGTTTCTAAAACCAGGACACACTGCATATCCAATATCTGATCCTTCACTCAGAAGGATGGGGGAATTTTGATGGACTCACTTCAGCCAGGATCTGTATCTGAGACCAAACCATTTCTATAGCAGGCTGGTCATTAGCTGGAGCTCAGTGTTTGCAGGGTATTTCCATAAGAGCTCTGGAGCCCTTCAAATCAAATGCACTGCTTTCATTGTGGATTAAAAGTGCAGTATGCAGCCAAGCTTTGTTAGTTTAGTTTTTAACAAGGATTTAAACATTTTAAATTCTTTCAAAGCTGTAAGTAAGGCTCATAATTTAAACCCTCACAGACAGATATTATGGCAAAAATATGAAGGCTATTTAAAGACAGTCTGCCTGCCTGTCCATCCATTTGTCACCTCCTAATCTGCCTGACACGTGCCATGGCCTTTCTCTTTCCAAACACAACGAGGCCAGGTCTGCACAGGCACGTGTGGAGTGACCTGAGCTCCCCCAGGGTCCTGCACACTGCAGCCCAGCAATGGGAATGGGAATGGGCTGATGCTGATCATGGAATCACAGAACCACACACTGGTTTGTGTTGAACTCATTCCACCCCCTGCAGTGGGCAGGGACACCTTCCACTATCCCAGGTTGCTCCAACCTCTCCAGCCTGGCCTTGGAATTTCCAGGGATGGGACAGCCACAGCTTCTCTGGTGCTCAGCCTTGCTGAGAGCAGCCTGGGCCTGCCTGGACTGGGGGTTCAGCCTTGCTGCATGGGGAGGGTACCTGCAGGTTTGGTGGGGGAGTTTATCCATCCAAGGAATTCTTCCCTCTGAAGTCAGTGGCAGGAGGAGGAAGGCATCCAACTCACCACCAGATCCAGTTTCTTCTCTACTTGTATGGGAACAAGCATGACACAGAAACTGCATCACTCTTTGGAATCAAGTGAGACATGATATTTCACTTTTTTAAGTGACCTGACTACATTTTGTCCCCCCTGTAGAGAATTAAATGATGCTCAGCCAAGTCAATCTCTTACTTGGTCAGGCCTTTCCAGCTGCCCTTCATTGGCCAGGGACCAGTTGCCTTGTATGGGAGCCACAGCTTCCAGAGAACCCACTCAGAGCCCTGCAGAGGCTTTTTGGGGAGGCAGGAGGGATCAGCAGACACACACACACACACACACACACACACACACACACACACACACACACACATCTAATTCTGGCACTACAGAGGAGGGTAAAGGTGACAAACGACTCAGGGATGGCACATCTCACTTCCAAGGCTGGATTTAAAGAGTGGAAAAAATGTTGTCTGGTTACTTGTCTGAAAAAGTTTAGGAATATTATTTTTAAGATATTTTTGAAGTCAAAGAACTGAGCCTAATTCTGTCTTAAGAAAACCATTTTGGGACTGACTGAAATGCCCTTTGTGTCAGTGGTGGTTGGAAAGAGAATCTGAGCTCATTTGGTGGATTTATATGAGGGGCTGGGGCATCTGAAACAGCAAATTCATTGCAGAAATTCTTAAGGCTCCATCCTCATGGCTGAAGGAGCATTTCCAGGAACTGGTCTGGTGTCTTTCTGAGAGATCAAAGTGCCCTTTCCCTTTAGCTTATCAAAGGGATTTGATTGTGGCACTGGAGTTGAGCAGCAGTAGGCAGCTCTATGGGGCTTAGCAAGGATCAACATCTGGATACAAAATGCAAATGAGTTCAAATTAGAAACCAGGAAAACCTTTTCAGCAGTGAGAGATTGAAACAGCAGAGCGCTCTGCCAGGGGGAGCTTCTTTATCTCTGAATAATTCTGAGCTATGGCTGATGACCTTTCTGCAGGTGCTTTTATCCAGCACAAGTTCCTGGGCTCAGCACAAAAATAACTCTGAAGGGGGAGAAAATGCAGCAGCTCCTTTTGGCCTTAAGGTCTCAGGAAAGTTGAAAAGGACAAGGCAAACTAAACTTGCCTTGTGTTACTGAGATTATCGAGAAGATAAAGAGGTTGTTACAGTCCAGGCCTTGCTGCTGACTCCCTGTCACGCTTTTCTGCTGGCTGAGGTCTGTGCCTTATCCTCTGCAGCCCATCCTTGGGTTTTGGGAGGGTTAATGGGCGTGTGCAGAGGGCTCTGGGTGAGGAGGGAGGGCATCACTTATTGCTGCAGAGATTGGAGACTCCCTGATGTGATTATAACGTGTAGTGATGGAGGCTATTTTCGTTGTATGTTGTGAATATTTCCTTGTATGGAATCACAAGGAGCCTGCTTGTGACTTGCAGCTCTGTTGAAAGCTCCAGCCACGAAGCTCCCAAAGTCTTTGACATTCCCAAGTCAGCGCTGTATGCAGCAGCGTTAATTAGCCGTGGGGGGAGTGGATAATGTTGATGAGATGATGGTAATGGGAATGCCTGTGGGCTCTGCTCTTTGCAGAGGGATTGGCACAGTCTCCTCTGCACCTCGGGGCCTGGCATCTTGAACCTGGAGCAAGTAATCCCAATGGAAGTGGGAGGAAACTCTTAATTCTTCTTAGTGCTCCAGCCTGCTGCTCAGCAAATCCCCTCACCACTGGAGCTGCAGATCTGAAATGGCATTAAAGAGGAAATCAACCTTTTGCACAGTTTCCTCTTGGAAAGTGAGTGTTACTTCTAATTATAGCGATTGCAATGTTTCAAATGCTCTCCCAGGGACCAGGATGCTGGGGGTGGGGAGGGACAGCTGGAAATGCAGATATGTCCCCCCTGTCCCTGGATTCCTGTGTGTTATCTGTAACAGGAGTGGAGAGAAACAGTCCTGGCCGTCGTCCCCACGCCGCTCCTGGTGCTGATCACCGCTGTGTCCCTGACAGGCACCAGCCTTGGTGGCAGAAACATCTCTCCCAAGTTGTGATTGCTTTTCAAAGACGCTCAAACTGTCTCTTCCCACCCGCCTCTCTTCCTCCAGCACTTCAGTTCTCGGGCTTCCCTCTGATGGTGAGAAGCGCATTGTGAGCGGTTCTGCCCCCGGGCTCTCCCTCCTGCGGAGGAGCCACCACCCATGGACGAGTTGAGCCTGCCACCTCCTGGCCACACTCTCCAGGCCTGACCACAGCTTGGAGCTTCACAGCAGCACATTTTGGCTTCACTTCTCCCTCGAGCCCCCTCACCCTGCCCCCAGGGATCTCTTTGCTGCTGTGGAGTTGCCCTTGTGGCTCTCCTGTGGTTCCCCCTCTCTTGCAGAGGTGAGGCTCAGAAGTTCAGCTCTGCCCCCTTTGAAGAGCTTGAGTTTGGTGTCTAATGCTTTAGGACCTGGATTTCCTGTGTGGAGAGCACACAGCACACAGAAAAGAGATGGATTTCTGAGCAGGAGGGTCCCAGTCATCCTCTGGGCGAGGCAGGGCTGTGGCTGTCTGTCTCAGAGCCGTGCCTGGAGCCTGTCCCAGTTTTGGCCACCTGCTGCCCCTCGGTGGCTGGTGCTGGGTGCTGGGGGAGCCTGGTTTGCCCTGGGGGCTCACAGAGCCGTGTCCCTGCTCTGTGCTGTGTCTCTGGGTAATCTCATTGCAGCCACACTCAAATACCATCTCTATGGTGATGGCTCAGGCATGCAGCCCCTCTCTGGGCTCTCCTCTCCCTGTCCAAATTCAGATCTCAGAGGAGCTCTCTGACATCTCATGAATGTCTCACCAGCCTTTCAAGCACAACACGGCCAAATCAGAGCTTTTAACCTCTCCTTCTCAGCTCAGGGATTCCCTGAGCTAAGCAACCCCAGGATGCTGCTTTGCTGCCAGAACCTGAGTCCTGCCTTCATCTCCCTCCTCTTCACATGTCTTCACATCCTGGGCACCTCAACAGCTTGCATAACCTTGCTAAGCCTTTCCTAAAGCTAAAACTCTCACCTTCTCTTTCATCACATCCCCCTCCACTTGTTGCAATATCCTTTTTTGGCCTCAACAAACTCGCTGTGGGCCAGCTTGCATCCACTGGGATGCTGTTTCAGGCTTTGCTTCCCACTTTTCCTGCCTCTCCTCCCTCACCCTCTAGGCTGCCCTCCTGCTCACAGCCACCCTCTGCCTTCCCCTGATCCTACCCATGGCCCTGCCAGCTGCCAGGGCTGTATCCTCCTGTTAATTCCTCATTTTATTTCTAATTGTAAGCTTTGGGCTCACAGGCAGCTTTCTTTGCTGCTCTCCTCAGCAGTGCCAGGCAATCAGGCTGCTGCACTTTAGTCAAGCTCCTACTGACTGGCACAAATGGGAAACCTCTCTTGTGGGCAGGGAGGGGGGCACTGGAGGCACAGGACAAAGGATTTCCCCAGGCTCTCATCAGGGAGGTGGCTCCAAGGCTGTCATCTGTCCCTGGGGGTGCTGGCTGGGCAGGCTGGGGGACACGGGGCTGTCAGGGGCTGCTGTCAGCACTGAGCTGCACCCTGCCACCAAAGGGATGGCATTTCAGGTGCCAATAAACATCCCTGGCTCCAGGCACAGAGGACTCAGCTTCTTCTTGCAGCTGTTGGAGTGCAGCTAAATAAGCCTAAACAGGTCCCTAAATAGGGATTGGGGAGGGGAGGCTGTTGTAGGGGAGTGAGCAGGGCTAGAGCCTTCACCTGTGAACACAGGGAGGCTGGGAGGATGAATGCTGCCTCAGGGTCTGAGCTGTCAGCTGCACTGGCATGGAGGACATGAAGGAATGCCAGGAGCTTGCTGCACTCCTGGGTCTGGTCCCCTTGGTGGGCAGAGGAGGCTGTTCCTGCAAACCAAAGAACTGGGGCAGAGCTGCTGCTGTGTCCCAGAAAGGTGCTGGCAGAGCCTGTACCTGCAGTTCCCCTGCCAGCTGAACACTCATTTATCAGGAGCAGGAAGCTGGGATGTGCTCTGCTCGAAAGCAAAGGCTTTCCATTAATTTATTGATGCTGGGCTCCAGCCTCATCTCTGCTCCTGCAGAAGGATGAAAGCAGCTCCCTGTTCTCTCCTGTCGGGAACAGGGCAGGTGTGTGTCAACAGGAGTTTTGTGCTGACATGTGAGGAGCTTTTCCTAAAGCAGCTCATTCCTGGGTTCCTCCTGCTGGTGCCGATGTGCATCCCTGTGTTCCGACATCCTGCAGCCCTCCCAGCCCCCGGGCCATGCCCTGACCTCTCTGCAGCCTCACAAGAGCTGCCCTTCTCAGCTCAGCCATCCAGATGAGGGATGGTTTTAATGGGGCTGCAGAAGAGGCACACTTACACCCCTTGCTCTTATCCTTTCATACAGGGAAAGGTTCTCTACAGGAATATTAAACTGATTTTTTTAAAATTTAAGGATGGAAATAGTAAGAGAACCTCACCACTGCCTAGCTGTGCTCTTTCTTCATTCCCCAAATCCTCCCTGCTGGGATTTCTTCACTTTTGCCCTGTCTCCACTGGGTTTCATTTATGGCACGACAAAAGCAGTGTCAGGTGTTCTGTTTTTCCTGTGAATTCATCCTATGGCCATGGCCCGCCTGGGGTTAAAAACTTTTGCTGGGCTCTGGGCAGTTTGCTTTGCAGAGAGCACAGCTGCTGGGAGACAAAAATCGGCGATGCAATCCCAGTTTTGAAGAACTTGACTTTGGATCACGTGATGCCAGCCCAGAAATCAGTAAAAGCACTGAATGGGAAATCCCCCAAAGTTCCCAAATTCCCATAATGTTCCCACAGTGCTGCCCTGGAGGGATGCTGTGGATCTGCTCCATCTCTGGGCAGGGAAAGGCAGTACAGTGTGGGCAGCACTGATGGGCTCCTCAGGTCACTTCTGCCTGCCTGGAATCACCCACTTCCCTGGGATGCCCTGGCTGACCAGTGCCAAACTGGCTCAAACAAGCCCCAAACAGTTTGGATGGAGCTTTCTCAGCTCTGTGCTTGAAGCATCTTTAGTTATTATCAGAACCAACATGGTCTGCTGGTGGTGTCTTGACACATTTACCTTTACACAAAAGGCCAAAGCAGAGTCCACAAAAGGCCAAAGGCCAAAGCAGAGTGCACAGGTGCTCAGCACAGAAAGCAGCTTTGCCTTGCTGTGCTGGGTGATGCAGGGCTCAGCCCTTGCTGTGTCACCCTGCCAAAAAACTGAAGGCCTTGCTGTTTCCACTGAAATTAATCCTTATGGGAATCTGCTCTCTGATGCAATGCTCAGCAGGAGATTTCTTTTTCCCATCACTCCGCGTATTTCAGCTTGAAAGATAAACAGAGGAGAAAAAGCAACAGGCAGTAAAAATATCTGGGAGCTGCTGGAAGAGCTGAGGGTTTGCCATGTGTCCGTGGGGAGCGCCGGGCGCTGCCTCAGCTGCCATCCCTCAGCACCGAGAGCCCAGGCAAAGACTGAACACCCTGCCTCCTCTTCTGGCTCAGGATTGCACTAGAAATAACAAACATCTGAGCTCTGATTCTCAGCTGACAGTATCTGTAAATGGAAGGGAATGTACAGGATGGGAACCAGCAGCCAAGGGCCGAAAGGAGAGAGCAGCTACTGCTGGCAGTAGGAAATGTGTGCAGAGGCAGGGCAGGGGCTGTGGTGGGCCTGGGGGTGCCTCAGGGTGTGGGATGGGGACCAAAGGAGCCTGCTGGGACCTGCATTCCTCTGAGGACAATGGTGAGGTGGAGGAGGAAGAGGAGGAAGGCTCTTGTGTTTCTTCACTGCTTTGTATCTGGAACACATCTGGATCCTGGGCTTCAATGAGGGCCTATAAAGTGCTTCATGTCCAGAGTGCTTGGCCTGAGGTTTCTGTTTGTGCTAGCCCATTGCCCACAGCAGGAGAGGGGTGTCCTGGGGCCTTGGGAGCAGCCCTTTGAAGCTCATGGCTGTGACAGTCCTGGCTTTGCTTTGCATCTCCAGGGCTGCTCTGCTTTGGTGCTCTGCTTTTGCCCCTGTACTTTTGCTGCTGGCTCCATCTCTCCCTGCCTTTGCCAACCAACACAGATCCCCTCAGTGATGGAGGCTGCAGTTGAGAGGGGTTTTTTGGACTCTTCACGGCAGAGCAGAGTTGAATGAAGAGCAGGTTTCCTTGTTCAGTGGCTGAGCTAAAAACACTCAGGGAAAAAAAATCCTGTGGGGTTGAGCTGAGATCTGTGGGAAAGGCTCCCTTTGGGGGTGCTCAAGCAGACACATGAGCTGCTGAACACCTGCAGGAGCTGGGGCAGGTGGCCTGCAAGGCTGGGTGACCTTGTGCCTGTCCCCAGCCCCATGACAGCACTGTGCTGCCTCACAGAGCCAGGAGGAAGAGCTCCACAGCCATGGGAGCTGACTCAGCCTCTCTGTTTGCTTTTTTCTTCCAGGGGTTGTTCCTCTGAAAGCTGTTTGTGGCTCTTTTTCTCCATTTCCCTCTCTTCTGGAGGGCTCCTCTGTCATCCCCTGCAGACCATCCCCAGTCCTGCTGCCATGAGGAACCCAGTGAAGTTTGATGTGTGAGACCAGAGAAGGCAGAGTCAAATGCCACCTCCATGTGAGACCTGATTTCCCAGGCAGGGAGGTAGGGAGAAACTCTGCAGGTGTTTGTTGGCTTCAAGATGATTGAACCCCAGACCCACACTCGTGGTGTGCTCAGGGCACACATGTGGGTCCACACGGTGTGCTGGGCAGTGTGACCTGCAATCTGACAACCATAAGTGCTGGGGCAGGGCAGGCTCACCTCCACCTCCTCCTCTTCCCTGGCTGTAATTTCCTGCAGGGAAGCAAATCATCATTTCACTAGAAATACACAAGTAGCAGGAACACTGAGAGCAGGTCCTTGGGGCGTCTGTCTTGTCAAGGGGATGGGTCAAGAGAACGACTCAGACTCAAACACTGGCCATGCTTTGCCTCCTAAATGTGGCTCCATTCACCAAGAGGTGGATTCCTGATGAGATGAGCTCGAGTCAGGCAGCAGAGCTCACTGCTGATGATAGCCTGAGTGAAAAACCAGCCGAGTATAGGAATTTTAATTAAACCTGACAAACCCTGAGAGGAAAAGGGAGAGACAGAGACCAGCTGGCATAAAGGTGCTGAGTAATCTGAGTTTGGTGAGTGCTGTTGACCTGCTGCAGTTTAGGGGGATGTGCATGTCCCTAGGTGCAGGGGCCAGCCACAGGTCCTTCCGTGATGCTGGGTCAGGAGAGAAGCCAGAAGGAGCTCTGGTCATGCTGGGCCCTGCACAGATACATCAAACCTTCCCTGGCAGGAAATTGGCACCGGGATGCTCTGCCCTGTTTCTGACAGCACTGAGATCATGGGGTATGAAGGGGGGATGGACTGTGCTGCTGGGGGATTTGTGCCCCCTCCTCATGATGCAGATGGGGCTGATCCATCCTCTGCAGTCTCCAGCTGATCCAGACACACTTTGAGACCCTTTGCCCTTTGCCATGTACCCATGCCATGCTGCTGAGGGAAGGCAGGGCCATGCAGGAGCTGAGAGCAGTCCTGACACCTGGAGCCTTATCAGAGACTCACAGACTGGTTTGGGTTGGAAGAGGCCTTAAAGCTCCTCCTGTTCCACCCCCTGCCACAGGCAGGGGCACCTTCCACTACCCCAGGTTGCTTCAAGCCCTGTGTAACCTGGCATTGGACACTTCCAGGGATGGAGCAGCAACCTTTGCCAGGGCCTCCCCGGGCAACCTTTGCCAGGGCCTCCCCACCCTCACAGGGAAGAATTTCTTCCCAGTATTGAACCTAACCCTACCCTGTGCCATTTTGATGCCATAACCCCTCATCCTGCCACTCTCTGTCCTTGTCACAAACCCCCGCCAGCTCCATCATCAGCGTGGGCAGCATCCCTGGGCCAGGAGTGGTGCTGGGTGGGTGGCACAGGCTCTGCAGCTGGGCACAGTGTCTGCGGCATGGGCAGGGACCAGGGAAGGGCTGTGGGAGCTCCTGGCTGTGCACAGAGCCTGGCTGCCCTTGCTGAGCTCTCTGGGGCATTTGACACATGCTCTGAGCCAGCTTTAAGTCCCCCTGGGCTATTAATGCAAACAGAAAGGCATCGGTGATACATTTTAGTTTAGCTGGAAAAGCCTTCAGAGCCTTGCTGAATAAGGATTAAAAGGCCATTTAATCTATTTTTTTTTTTTTTTTGCCTTTGCAAACACAAGGAAAATTCAAACCATCTGACAGGGCTGGTGGTTTTGAGCCAGTTGCAGCAGCCTCTGGGATTTCCTTGGCATGTTGGAGCTGCCTGTGGGGAAAAGCTGGAATGAACCAGGTAATTTGGGCTGTGTCCTGGTGGTGCTGCAAGCAGGGGTGGCTGATGGGCTGCTCTGCTTTCCCTTGCCCTGTAATGGAGACAGTGAGCATTGTGCCAGGTGTTTTACCTGCCTGGGGTGAGGATGGATTCCTGCCCAAAGAGGAGAGCCAGGGAAACAGAGCTAAAGAAGGCAGGAGGGATGCTGGAAAGATGCATTTTACCATGTGGATCCTGCTGGCAGCCAGATACATCCCCAGGCATCCCTGCCCTTGCCTGCATGCCCAGCATCTTTGCTTGGCTCTGCCCTGGCAGATCCAGCCCCTCCATCTGTCTCCTGGGCTGGAGATGAGAGCAAACCCACGTTGATTCTCTGTCCCTGCTCTCATTTCCCAGCCCTGTGTGGCTCAGGGGATCTTTTCCTGCCTGTTTAACCCAACTGGGAGATTCTTCAGGTGCTGTTCATATCTGCCCTGTGTGACAGAGCCCAGCCTGCCACAGCCCTGCCTGGACATGAGTCTGACCAACTCATACTTCACCTGGTTTTTCAGCCCCACTCCATGCTCCATGTCCATCCACTCCTGGTAAGATGTGTTTCACCAGTCCTGAACACAATTTTTTCCCTAGTGCAAGTTACATCTGGAGTAATTGCATCTTTACTGCAGCCATTGTATTATGCAAATAATAAAACTCCATTAATTGGGCATAAAATGAGGGCAGCAGAGGCTGGAAGGAAGATACACATGGGGTACAACTGCAGTATCCTGTGTTGGATGCCACTTTCTGGTGCCTGCTGGAGGGCTCAAGCTTTCCACAAACCCCTCCTGGGGCCCTCCTGGTGTCCCCCAGCTCCTGCCTGGAGTTGGGCTGCACATGTGAGCCAGGGCACGTCCCAGCTCGTGTGCCAGAGCCCATCTCCGTGTGCCTGCAGTGCTACCCTTGAGATAATTGTGCCCAAACATTTTGCCTAAGCCCTTTGCTGTCCCCATCCCAGCTCTGTGCTATCCCTGGAAAATGCTGGCTCTTGCTGAGGGCCAGGCTCTCCTGGCTGCTCCTCCAGCTGCCGCTTGGTTCAAATTAACTTTGCAAGCAAAGCTCTGCCTCGTTTTCTTCTGCCTCCAACAAGCTCGGGGCTGCTCAGAGCCTGTGTGGCCTGTCCCCCTCTGTGCCTTGGGGACACAGCTAATGAAAATCATTCTGCTTGGAAATCACAGCCTGGGAGAACGGGTTTCTCCTCTTCTCACCAGGAACCCGGCTGGAGAGCCCGGGTGGCTGAGCAGAGGAAACTGGTTTGGGGAGCAGGCAGGGATGTGGAGCAGGGCTGGCTGCTGGCACCTGGGAAGTGTGGTGGTGCCTGGGGAAGGGAGACTCCCTGCAAAGCCCTGCAAGGTCTGAGCTTTGCTTTTCTGCAAACCACGAGCATGGGCTGGATACACCAGCCAGAGAGGCCATAAAGACTTCAAATGCCTGTGTGCACCAGAGCAGGCTGCAGCCCCCTGCAGAAATGGCCTGGTGAACGTGCTGCCCAGGACAGACTGTGTAAAGGGAGGGGTTCCAATGCATCTAAGGTGCCTGCAAGGGTTTTAGGAAGAGCCTGGTGCATTCTTGGGAAGCTTTGATCCACACATTCAGCCCATTGGTCCTGGAGCACTTGGGTACCAACCTGCTAATCACCATCCCTGCACCCCCAGGGCCACATCCCTGCTTGCCCCAGCATGGCAGTGACAGCAGGTTCAGTAAGGAGGGGGTTTCTTGGCTTGAAAACCAGAAGAATCCTCAGTTTTCAGGGGCATGGAGAATCCTTGGGAGGCCAAGAAGCTCCAGGGGGGACTGTTGGGTCTGCTCTGTTAGGATCATCCCAGCCTCCACAGCACTGCAGGCTTGAGTGGCCATAGGACAGTGATTAATTAAATGTCACATTTCTTTGCCCACACAGTGAAATTAGCAATCCTAAAAAGGAGGGGCAGTTTCCCAGGGGAAGAGCTGAATCTCAGCCCAGCAAGGCCTGGTCTCCTCTCTGTGGCTGGGTGGAAGCAGCATGTGGGGCTGGCAGAGCTGAAAGGCTCCGTGTTCCACTTCAATGAGGAGCAGCCAACAAAGCTGGGCCAGCTCTGAGGCTGTGCTTGGCCTCTGGTCAGTCCCATGTGTGCACAGGGTCCCTCAGCCAGGGGACATGTCCCACTGCCCCTCTGGGTTCTGCAGGGTCCCTGGGGCTTTGGGAGGAGAAGAGTGTCAGTGGGGAGCACAGCAATTCTCCTGGTTAATTCAGAGAGTGGAAATACCAACAAGCTGGGGCTGATGTGCTCAGTGCCTTGGCAGTGCCCAGCCTTCCCCCATGTGCTCAGCCTGCTGTGGGCAGCTGGCTGCCGCTCCCAGGGGAGTGGGTGGAACCCTGCTCCAGGCTGAGGAAGGAAAGCAGGAGTGCAGAAGGATGCTGTTCTCTCCAAAGCCGGCTCCAGAGCTGGCTGGAAGGATTTCTTTTGGAAATGTTGGCACAAGTTGCAGGGGAAATCACTCACAGAGGAAAGGCTGGCTCATTCTGAGGTTTCTCCTGGGTTTAGGTGGCTCAGGAGGGTGTGTTTGTAACAACTGCACTCTGTGAAGGGCAGAGGGAGAGAATTAACCTCTGAGTGAAGAAATCCACTGTCAGGCAAGCTCAGAGGAACAAATTGATTTCACTCCTGCATTTCTCTCTCCTCCCTATCAGCACCCATGGAAGTACCCATGAAGAACTTGTCAGTGATGAGCTTTGGGAACAATTCTTTCATCAGACTTTTCTTTCCCAAAGAAAGAAAGAAAGAAAGAAAGAAAGAAGAATTATAAAACAGCTTCTCTCTGAGTTGCTGGGTCAGCTCTTTGGCTGCTGCTGGCGATTCCAGTGGATGCTTTTCCCCTCGTTAAACCCTGCCCTGTGCGGAAATGCGTGAGCTGGGGAACTGTGACACCCTGGTCCCTGCCAGGGCCCTGCCACCACGTCTGCCGTGATTGATGACTGTGCACAGGGGGCTGCAGATGCTGTGGTTGCACAGAACAACAGGGAGCTTGTTCCTGTGGTCGGGGGAGATGCTATCTGCCTGGGATTTGCCTCAGGAAAAGCCCCCCCCAAGGCCTTCCCTTCACGTTGCAAAACCAGTTGAGGCCACCCCAGATTTGGCTGTTTCTTTGCATGAGCACTGAATGGGAGGGAAGATTTTAGCAAGCCCCTTCAGATGTGCTGCTCAGTGGGAAACTGGGCAGGAAAGCCAAAATTCACCATGGCTGCTGCGTGCAAGGACACAGGGAAAGACCTCTCAGGCTTTGGTCAGATCTCTCCCGGCTCAGAAATGATGGAATTGATGGAGCCATGGAAAAACTGAGCTGCAGGGATGGGATCTCTGGACCCTTACCAAAGGGAGCTCTGGATGAGTGAAGATGTGACCCTGCATCTTTAGAACCTTGGGGTGTGTGTCCCCAGAGCCTGGGGCAGTGGTCACTCCTGGGATGAGCTGGGTGGGCTTTGCCACTTGCCCTCACAAGGGAGAGCTGAGCCTCCTGACCTCCGTGGGGCTGGACCCTTCAGTTCCATGGAAATTCTACATTTTGAGCTCTTTTCTTCTTCACCACATGTGGCTAAAATGCACATTTCCTGGGACCTCTTTTTTAGGTACAGATTATTTGGGAGGGAGCTCCCCAGAAGGATGGAGCCCACCTAAACACACAAATACACATAAAACCTCTTGCTGCTTCAGAGTGCAAATCAGCCCTGCTCAAATGTGTTGTAAAACCAGGAAGATCAAGTCTCCCCTGCTGTAAACAGCTGCTGTCAGCTGTAAAATACCTCCTTTTTCAATCTGCAGTACCTGGACAAAGCAATCTGCCAGGATTTGGTGAGACACCATGCCCATCTATCAGCTGCTGTCACCCTACCCTGAGTCTTGCTTGATCCCAGAGAATCAATCCTGCCTGATGTATAAATACTTGATTTGGAGTCTCAGCTGTGGAGGAGAACACAGAGCTGTCAGATAAGCTGCAATTAGTACATTTATCTACTTTATTTTCCTGTAGTTTCCCAAACACCATTTGCCTGCCTGCTTTTAATACACGTTATTAAACCTGCAGTAAATGTTGATTAAAGAAGCCTTAATCCCAGGTGTTTGTTTTCTAACACTGCTGTGAGATGCACTCTTCAACTGCCTTCAGGAAATTTTATCTTTTTAGGATTTTTTTCCACCTTCCAAGCACAGTTATGCCTGGGAAATAGGATTTTAAGAGCAGATTAGTGAGTTGTCCTTCTGATTTGCTTTGATGTGCTTTGCTCCACTGGAGAGGGTGATGGGTCACAGCTTTGCAGGCAGCTCTGCTGCCATGGAGAAGCACTTCCACCCCTTCACCAAATGCTCCACAGCCACTTTAAACAAAACACTGCAGAGGAGATAGATATATTCTTATTAGTCTTGCAAGAGAAACTACAGCAATCAATCCCAGTGCTAGACTAACTCCTTCCCTTTGCAATTTGGATGTTTAGAAGCAATTTGGGGAGTAATCTCTGCGAATGGCAGCGTGGAAGTAACTGCCTGCAATAAAACATTGCGGGGGTGACTGTTATCCTAATGATATTTCCAACAAACATTACTGAAATATGTTTTCCTCTCTAAAAATGGCAACAGAATTTAAATGTTCTTAGTGGTAACATGGAAATGGAGTAAAAATTAGCTGGGTTGGTTCTGTGATTATGATGATTTCTTTATTATTGCCATGGTGGGTGGGTTCCCCCCTTCCTGTTTATCCAGGGGTACAGCATTATTCCCTGATCATTATTCTCTGCTTCACGAGCTGCTCATGTGCTATTTCATGTGACAAAGCCCCTTTCCATTAAACCCATATAAATAATTGCTATATTATTTCACAGAGGAAGCAGGAATATTGCACGTGGCAATAGCATTACAGGAAAAAGCTGTTGGCCAGATCCCAATGGCCTGTTCTCCTTTTTTTTTTTTTATTTCCAGATGGGTTAGTCTCTTATTCTTTGTGAATAATTTATCCAGGTATGCTTGGAGAAATACTCTAAAGAAATTATGGCTGTCTTAAAACATCAATACCAGTGCTCCCTGTTGGGAGGTTCTCCAGTGATGCCTAAAGAACCTTCCTTTATCCTTTCAGCAAAGTGGTTTCCTCTGTGTGTGTGAGCAAGCCAGGGGTGTTGGGCGGTGCTGGGCTTTTTGGGAGAGCAGCTGGAGGTGGGCAGTGATGGGCAAGGTGTGGGGACCATCCAGCCACCATCTAATTGTGAGGCTCTAGGGGGGCTGAGATGTTTGGAGGCTGGAAAATCCTCTGGGACCTGTGACAGAATCACAGCATTTTTAAAGCTAGAAAAACCCTTAAGATTTTTCAGCACAACCATCACTGCAGCACTGACAAGGGCAGCACTAAACCATGTCCCCAAGTACCACATCTACACTTCTTTTAAATCCCTCCAGGGATGGTGACTTCACCACAGCCCTGGGCAGCCCATTTCAGTCCTGGACAACCCTTCCAGTGAAGAAATTTTCTCTATTTTCTCTACTAACCAATCTAATTCTTCCTTTAACTCAGTCAGTCTGCTGGCTGCAGCTGGGTTGGGTTTATGGAGCAGAATAGCTGCGGGTGAGGGTTTATAGAGCAGGCTAGCTTAGGGTGGGGGCTTCAGGGGGCCTTCCTTGGCTGTGTGGGTGCATGTGGGGTGCCTCTGGTTGCAGATGGAGCCCATGGTGGCCAGATCTCTTCCAGAGATCTTCCAGCCAATTGTTTTCTGCTTTTCAGCATTTCCAAACCCAAGTGGGATGGATGGAGGAGCACTGCCAATCCTTGCTCCTGTCTCCATCTGGCCAAGCTGAGAGGGCTTGGAGGCCAGCAGGAAAAACTCACCAGGATCATCATCAAGGCATCTGAAATCTTAGGACATCATGAGCTACAGGAAACACAAGCAGGAAAAATTTGGGGGAGGCTTCAGACATTTGCTGTGCCTGGTGCTCCTGCTCAGAATGCAGCCAAGCATCTTCCTCCCCCGGAGTCACAGCACAGCCCTGCACGGCCAATGAAATTCTGTGTGAAATGAGGGCCGGGGTGATGCTCAGCCCTGGCTGTCCCTGCGGAAGGGGGGCTGCTGTCGTTTGCAGGACGCTGTCCCCCCGGAGAGGGGGAGCTGGCTCTTTGCTGCTCGGGATGCTCTTTCCACGCCCCGCCTCCGGCAGATGCGAAGCTATTAAGGCAGGTGATTAAATGCGATGCCTCTCTATTGATCCTCCGCAGCTTCCCAGAGCCAGGGCTGACGTTATCCTCTTTGGATATTCATGGAGCTGCTGCTGAGAGCAGGCTCAGAAATCCTCCTGGACCAAGGTGTCAGCAGCCATTGCCTCCTCTGCAGCGCTTTGGCTGCCAGGCTCCAGTGGGGAGCTCCTGGGCACGGGGGAGTGGTATTCACATGCCCTCTGAACAGAGAGAAGCTGTGAGACAAGCAGAGAAGAAGGAAAACACAATTCTTATCTCGCTTGCTGTGCCTGTGTTGTGCTGAAGTAGAATGCAATATGGAGATTGTTTACCCAAAGTGGGTGCGGGGTAACTCCCAAATACACACCCCAATTTACAGGTGACTGCAGAGTGCTTTTATCTATGCAAGTATTGAATACCCAAAATACAAATGCATATTCATAACTTGGGCACATCCCATTCCCTGCTTCATATGGTAATTAGTTCAAAAGGGATTAACCATGCATAGTTTGTTCCTTGAAATGGGTCGGTGGTCCCTTTCATGGAGAGGGGTCCCAAAATGAGGAAGTAAATGAAGTCTTCCTCTTTCTGACCTTCCTACCTTTTCAATGCAAATATGACAAATGAACCCTTGGTAGAACTCCCATTCCCCATCTTCAACTGGTTTCAGAACAGAGGAGGCCAACAATTGTCTCATGTCCCTAAAAGCTATTTATCAGTTTCTATATTCTTCATTATAAACCCAGCTAACCAGACATTGTGTGGACAAGCAATCAATTATTAGTTAACTACTAACTCTTAACTTCATCAAGGCCTACCCATTTATTTCAATTAACTCCAATAAAGTTTATCTGTAACTAAAATCTCTAAATTCCTTAAAGTTTATGTCTCAGTGTGACCCCATGGTTCCTGCAGCTCAAGCTCCCTCTGGCTCCACACTGATGGGAGGCTGATGTGCTCCCTCCTCTGGATGTTGGGCAAGCCAGGCTGTACCTCTTGGGATCACTTCTTCCTGCCCACTGGTTGTGAATGCCATTCTTCCAAGGGTTCATGTAGTTTTGGTTTTTTCTCTCCTATTTGCCTAATTTTCAATGGAAGCATCCCTCCATGAGCAGATGCTGAGGGAGCCCGAGTGACACCACCCTCTCGTTTGGATGGAGAAGTCAAGAACAAAAGGGAAGGCCTTAGAGCAGGAAGGCTGTTCTCCAAATCACTAGAAAAAACAACAAAAAAATTTGGTTTTAAGGCATTTTTACTAGGTGTTTGGTTTGCAGCCAACTGCCTAATGCATCATTGAGTCTAGCTCCATCCATTCTGTGGTGCAGTTGCCCAAGAAATCAATGTCCTGACATACTTTCCTTTGCTAGAAAATACACTTTTGCTTGAGTGGGTGTGAAAACCAAGCTCTTGCCAAAACCCTGTGAGTGCTGGGGAAGGCTGTCCCGCTGAGCCCAGCTTCCAAAGGAGCCGCAGGACAAAGGCTCCGCTCGCCGACTTCTGTTCTGCCCGCAGGGGCCGCGGAGCTTTGAATACTGACCAGAGAGCAATTTAACACGGGAAATGTCTTCCACTTTCTGGCTGAAAAGAGCCTTTTCCTAGTGCCCGGCCAGGTGGTTTGTAGCCCAGGCTGATTTTCTAGCTTTCTTTATTCATAAATCATAAAAAAACATCCCCCCTGCATCACCTGGGCTGGGCTCTGACTCCTGCCCAGACACAGCTTCCCTGTGTTTGCTGTGGGCTGCCTGCTGAGGGGATGGTGATGGCTCCCCCCAACAGAGGTGATTTTTTTGGAAGCTGTTCTGCAGGGCCAAGTGCCTCTGCATGATTGCCCACCGTGAGCATGGATTTTGGGAAATGGTGGTTTCCTGCAGGGACAATCCCCGTGGATTTGGGTCTGGGGGTTGCTCTGCTGTTGTCAGCCCCCTGCCATCCCAGACCTTGGCTCCCAGATCTCTGTCTCACTGCTGGCATTGTCCATCCCCCTGCCTCCCTCCTGCGAGGTCTCTGACTCTGAGCCTCTCTGACTCTGAGCCTGACAACTTTATAGGTTTTCCAGAGCCCTTCCAGTGCTGAGGCAATGCCTTCCACTCTGAGGGTGAAGCAAGGAATGGTTAATGCCTTCAGGAATGGGTGAGCCATGTGGCTGGGCTGGCTTGTGCAAGAACACTGTCCCTTCATGCCCCACATCCCTGCTCCTCATGCACCACAGAAAAGCATAGGAATGCCCTGATGTCATTCCTGGAGGGTATTGGAGGGGCTTGCTCGTGTTTCCAGCTCTGCTGGGGAGAGGCTGGATGGTTTTGTTCACATCAGAGCCCTTTGCTGCCTGCTGGGATCTGCCTGGAGCAGGGGCATGAGCAGGGTGTGCAGTGCCCAGAGTGAGTGGGGTAGGAAAGCCCCAGGAAAGTCTTACAGGTGTCCTGGGCACAGGGTGCTGCCAACCCATCAGAGGCTCATGGATGCTCATTTTCTGGATGGACTGACAGCTCCCAGCTCTAGAGCCCCCAGGAGAAGGGCAGGTGAGCTCCCTGGTGCCCTTCCACCCTCACTCTGCTCAATGGGCCTGGGAAAAGCACACACTCTACCTTGAGATTCACTCTGCTCCCTCTAAGAGGTATTGATGCCCTATCTCCTGCCCAGCTGCCAGCTTCTTTTCCTCCTGTGGGTCTGGCCAGCTCCTGGGCAGAGCTGTTTGTTCTCCCCACACTCTCTGATGGCAGCACACCTTGGGGACCCTCTTCTCACCTTGGAGGATGCCAAAGTCATAAATCCACTTTGTGGATTAAAAAAACTGAAAATATTTGGAGCATGAGGAGCCTCGTCCCAAACTCCTGCTGCCCCAGCACCCAGCACCATCCCTTTGAAGGCACTGTCAGTCTGCAGTACCAGGCCAAAAATGGGGCTTTTTCAGTGGGAAAAAAATGTGCAGGTGGGGAAGGGCAAAAAAAAATGGTGTTTACTCCTTTACCACATTATAATAGGATTGTGATGGGGAGGAGTGAAGTGGTGCAATGAGCAGAGTGCTCGTGAGTGAGTTCTGCATTTGTGGAAGGGGAGGCTGATGACAGAACCCACATCCATCACAGATGGATCATCTGTGTTAACAGTGGGGTGAAGTAGAGAGTGGGGCTCTGGGGAGGAGCAAATAAAACCCCAGAAGAAGGTAAAGTCAGTAGCAAAACCTTCAGAATGATCCCTGTCTTCTGTGGCCAGAGCCCTTGACCCAAACCTTTGGTTGTTCTGGAGGGATGTGCCTGTGAGGTGGCAGGAGGACAGCAGCTTCCCCCCTCGAGACTGGGGTTTGCACAGAGATTGAGCTCTCAGCTGGGACAGAAATCCACTCAGCAGAGTGCAGGGGAAGGAGCAGGGAGAGGCACTGTGTGACACCTGTGAGCTCTGTGGGAGCTCTCTGTCCTGCTGGATGGCCGTGTGTGGAGAAAGCAGCTCTCAATTTGAGCTGAGGATTTTCCAAGTGTCCAAAGGTTCTGGGGAGTCGATTTTCATTACCTGCTCACTGCAGGTCACTCCTGTCCAGGAGCTGGGAAGATGCTCTCTGAAATTTAACTGCAGAAGAGGAGTCAGTCAGATGTGCTCCAAGTAATTTCCACTCCTGGAGCCCCACTGGGGTTTTGGAGGATGCTTATCCATTTCAGGGGAAAAAGTTGCTCGCAGTGCTATGGAAATGGTGAGAGGCTGGGCTCAGCCAGCTGCCTGGAGCAGTGGAGTCCAAGGGAGATGCTCTTTGAGCCAGCACACTACACCCAAAGGACCCCAGCTCCTTTCTCCTGCAGGGTGGAGAGGAGAGAGGCTGAGGGAGAGATGATCCCAAACCTCTGCCCTGAAGTGACAACAACTGAACGAGAGTGGGGGCTGCCATGTGTGAGACTCATTGGGAAAGCAACTGGGGTGCAGCGTTTGGGGGGGACAGTTTGGGGGGCAGGCCTGAAGCTTAGCACAGACATTCCCCAGAGAATCCAGCAGAGCTGCTGTAGGTTTCCTGAACTCTGCTCCAAGTGCAGAGTCGAGCAGTTTGTGCTCAGCCCTCGGCTCACAGGTAGCCAGCTGTGAGAGTAAAACCTGGCTCAGCTCCTCTTCCCTCTGGTCAGTCCAGGTGGCTGTGACCTGGAGAAGCTGAAGCTCTTGTCCTGCCCTAGACATACTGGATCTGCAGATGGAATATTCTAAATGCCTTTGCAGAAGCTGAGCTGGTACAGAATGGTGTTTTTGCTTTACTCTTGCCCTTGTCCCTCTGGTCCCACCCTGCTCCATCCCTGCCTCTCTCCTGCCCTGCAGGGGAAGCTGTGACCCGTTCCCGGTGGGAAGGAGATAACGCTGGAAGAAATGCTCTGCCAGAACAGTGAATTCAGCTCATTACAGAGTGTTCCCACAAATTTCTGCTGCCCTCTTATCAGCCCATCAGCTTAACCAGATCACCCTTCAGCTCCCAGCAGACACCTCTGTGCCTCTGCAGTCCAAGCCTTGGGAGCTGCAGCCTGACTCACACTGTGTGGGAGAGAGTAATTGCTCCATCCACAGCAAATTGGACCTGTAATAACCTCTCTCTCCATAACAGCAATGATGCTCCTTCAAAAATATATTTTAATTGATTTTGGATAATGAATTCAGCTTAGCAGGGAGCAGGCAGTGGAGGGATGAGGAATGGCTGGATGGGAAGGAGCAAGTGGAAGGCAGAGCTGGCTGTTGTGTCCCATGGAAGGTGCAGGAAGCCAGGCAGGGCATGGGCAGGGCAGGCAGCCTCTGGGGCATGAGCAGAGGGTGAGCAACAGCACTGGACTTACCATCAGTCTCTCCCAGGGCTGTTTTTGGTGCTGTGCAAGGGCTGTGAGCATTGCATGTGCATGAAAGGACTTTCTTTCCTCCTCCTCCTCCTCCTCCCTCTGCCAGCCACTGCAGAGGCTTCCCCAGGGTTCTCTGCCCATGCCCTGGGGTGCTGAGGAGCTGTTTCACATCTTTGAAAAAGGACAGTTGCCCCCTCCTCAGCAGCTGTGCTGTGAGCCAGCAAAGAGCACCTGATGGAAGGAGAGCTGCATCCAAAACTCCAGGGCCCTCCTCTGCCAGGCTTTGCTCATCCTCAGGGCTCACAGCAGAGATATTCAGGGGGTTAAAGTGAGATTGCCATGTACCACTGCAGCTGTTTCAAGTCCTCTGCTCGGAGATGCCTCTGTTCCTGTCTCTTGCTGGGAAGAAAATGCAACAATGCTCTCTAGAGGCAGAAGAAGTCAAGGAGAGCTCTGCTTTCCCTGGCTCTGTCTTTCATCATGACCTCACTGCTCTTCCCAGCTGTTTATTTCCCACAGAAACAGCAGTTTCTGGGCATTTTGGCCTCCTGAGATGCAGCCTGGGTAGTTTGCTTCCCCCTCCCTCCTCACAGGACAATCTGATGCAATGATTGTGGCTGATCAGAGGAGGGCTGGGAGAAGTGGGGAGGATTTGGGTCAGGGTGGGGAGCATTTTGGGTCAGGATGGAGCTCTGGGCAGAGCTGGCTGTGCAGGGTGATGGAGAAAAAGGGAAAGGGCTGGAGGAAATGTGCTGCAGCATGGTCCAGCATCACTCTGGGGCAGGGAAAGCTGGGCTTGTGCTCCTGCTGAGCCACAGAATCACAGAATGGTTGGGGTTGGAAAGGACCTTAAAGCTCATCTCATTCCACCCTTCTGCCATGGGCAGGGACACCTTCCACTATCCCAGGGTGCTCCAAGCCCTGCCCAACCTGGCCTTGAGGACTTCCAGGGATGGGGCAGCCACAGCTTCTCTGGGCACCCTGTGCCAGGGCCTCAGCACCCTCACAGGGAAGAATTTCTCTCTGATGTCCAATTTAATCCAGCCCTTTTTCAGGTCTGATGCCATTCCCCCTTGTCAGCTGGGCTCACTGTGCTCCCAGAATCAGTGGGGATTGTCCTTTACCTTATACCTGGATGCAAAGCACAGACCACCCCTGGACATCAAAAAGAAAATAGAATAATTAATTTTACTATCCTGGCCAGTTTCCAGTCCACTCAATTACATTCTGCTGATCCACCCTGCAATCCCATATGTTGTTGTTGATTTTATTAGCTCATATTGCAAATCTTTCAGTAAGAGCTGCCCTATGAATAGCCTTGCCTGCTGAATTAATTGTGCTGCTGAAAGTTTCAGGTTAATGTATAAAGTGTACTTGCAGGCCCTGGATAAAGGAAACAAAGGAAATTTTATTACTGAGCTGGATTGGGCAAATCTCATGTTCCCAAGTGACTGAGAGGATACATAAAGAATTAACTGGACAAATCACCACCCTCACAGAGAAGAATTTCTTCCCAATATCCCACCTGACCCTGCCCTCTGGCAGGGGGTAGGGATTCCCTCTTGTCCTGTCTCTCCAAGGCCTTGCCCAAAGTCCCTTTCCAGCTCTCTTGGAAGCCCTTTAGGCCCTGGAAGGTGCTCCAAGGTCTGGCAGCTCTGAACAGTGCTGGGTTGGGCTTCCTCAGCCAAAACACCTGTACAGGCAGCTGCCCTGGGCTGCTTGTGTGCTTCTTTATCTTCCTGGTAACTTTCCTGTTGGAAAGCAAGTCCCACACTGCATGTCTGCCTTTATTCAGGGTGCTGGGTGCATCTGGCCACATCTTTCAGCTTTTATTGTGAGCAGTCTGCCAGCCCAGGTGGGTTGTGTGGGGCTTTGTGCTTCCTCTGCTGAGCTCTGATCTATCAAGAGTGGCAAATCAGCGCTGGGGGCTACACGTGCAGGCTGCAGATAAACATGGAAGGGCAGCTTGTGTTAAATTGCACCAGATTAAAGCACTGCTGTTTGGGAACCCTTGCTCTGGTTTAATTTCATGGAGCTGTGTGCTCTGGGAGACTCGGTTGCTATGGGGAGCTCGCTGCCTTTGGAGCTGGAAGGGATCACTTTGGTTATTTACTCGGACCTCCAACGAGGTGTGAAGTATTCCCCACAATTCTGCAAGCCCACAGCTCTGCCTGAGCTCCTGCATATGCTGCATCTTAACTTCAAGACTGATACATGTCAGGAAACCTCTTGTTAAAAGACCTTGTTAAATTTGGAAATTAAGCTGGCAATTAAAATCTGTCTTGTTTCTAGCTCCTACTTTATTTCACTTCAGTTTCCAGTGCCAGGGGATCATTATGGCTTTCCCTGCTGCATTAAAAGATGTTTTTGGGCAGCACTGGGCTGTCCTAGAGAGCCTGAAGGGAGGTGGCTGGATGGCCTGGGTGAGGATCCCTGACTGGGATTCACAGCTGCTGTGGGAAGGGGACAGGCAGGAATGGATGATCAGGGACTGTATGAAATAACAAAGGCCTGAGGCAGGAGCTTTTTGCTTATTTCCCATTCCTCAGTTCATCAGCTTGATGCTGGACTTTGCAAACATCCTGGATTTGTGCACAGGCTCAGCCAGCTCTTGCTGTTAAGGCTGCTTTGCTTCTCCATCTGCATTTTCCCCACCTCATTAGTGTTGTTTCATGGGTGGATGAGCAGTGCCTTGATTTATCCCTGGTCTTTGGTTACTGGGAGGAACTGAGGCTGCTGCTGTCTGTCACAGAGTGGTCATTTCCTTCCCAAGGGCAGAGCAGCGTGGCTGGGATGCTGGGGAGCCTCAGGGATGGGGCATTGCTGAGATCAGAGGTGATGCTCTGCTGATTACAAGAGCCACGAGGAGCACAGATTCTGAGCTGTGGGGAGGGCATAGCACTAAAATTGTGGGGAAATTTGAACCCATGTGGGACCCTCATTAAATGTTTTCTCTCCCTGCTCTCTCACCCCTCCTTTCCCTGGCTGTGCCTGCAGGACACAGCTCTGGCAGCACTGCAGACCCCTCCTGTCACTCCAGGGTGACCTGTGTTTGCTGCCAGCTCATACTTTGGTGCAAACTCTTATTTAACCCAAACTCTCATGGATGTGTGCAGGAATTTGTGGTGCTGTTGAGGGGAATTTGCATTTGGTGGTGAGGAAATTGCACAGCCAGAGGAATGCTGGTGCTTTCCACCAGGCTGTGAGTGCCATCCGTTACTCGCTGCTCTAACTCGATTTGAGGCTGTGCTGTCAACTCAGTAAATCTGATTAGCACAAGTGTTTCTTCTTCTCCTCAGTGATTTGCTGTGGTCTTAATGTGATGCCCACTAATGACAGGGGAAGAAGTTAAACCAACTTATTTTGCCATTGAATAAATGGCAACTTTCATTGCTCTTAAAAACAGTGGATGGAAGAGGAAAGCTCCTTTGTGGAGGCTGCTTGATGGAGTCAATTAATTCTGACTGCTGGGTGTGGGATAAATTGGGAAAAGGGAGTTGGACATGCACTCACACTGCCCTGAGAGGAGGTGATGATCTGCTCTGGCTGCTCTCAGGCCTGGCCAGGGACACTGGGAGCTCAGAGGATGTGTAGTTTGGGACAAGACAGCTCTGGGAGCCACCAGGGACCCATTAACCTCCCAGATTTCTTGTTGGCACCATCCACCTTTGTAGCCCAACTAGCAGGGGGAAGAAGAGTCCTTGGGGGTGTTTTGTGTTATTCCCCAGGTATGGTGCTGGTTCCTCTCCCTGTGTGTCATGGCAGAGCCAGAGCCAGGACCATGGGGCTGAGCAAGGCTTTATCTGGAGATCCACAGAAGTTCCTATAACCACTGCAGTGGTCCCAGAGTGTGTCTGTGAAGCCAGCCCTGAGCCTCCCCCCAGGTGCAGAGTGCATCCTCAGCTCTGTCTCTGCAAACAGAGGTGGGAAATGCCAGTCAGATCTCTCTGCCAGAAGCACTCCTCCTGCTTTGCATGCAGAGTGCAGCTGCCCAGACAAGGGGAAAGGTGGCAGAGGTTTTGGTGAGGCAAAAAAACTCACTTGGCTTTTTTTTTTTTCAAATGCCTCTCCTCTTTGTTGAGAAAAAGTACACTGGAACAGTTTTTTCTTTCTTGATCTTATTTTTCATTCTTGCTGCGTGTGTTTTGCTGCAGGATTTACTACACAGAGCCCTTCATGCTGTTTCCACGGGCTTATTTAATATCTGGGGTCTGTAAATGTTCTTCCCTGGCCTATAGGCTTTGCTGGCTTTCTTCTCCACGCTGCAATTTGCCATTAAATTTCACTGTGCACCCTTGAGTGCTTTTGTGGAAGGATCCCACTGATGTGTTCACTGTGATAATCATAACCCTCTGCTAATTACTTTTCCATCCTAGGTCACTGTGCCTTGCTCTGAAGCATTTCTCCTTCTCTTTATTCCCTTCTGTCTTCCCCTACTCCTCCTCCCTCCTGGGCAGCATCCCTCTTCTGTGTTCTGCTCATGAATGCCACTCAAGAATTGCTCCTTGCCAGACTATCCCAAGTAAATTGGAAGTTTGTAAAGCAGTAATGTGTGTTACATATCCCACAGTGATCTCTGCTCACAATCTGTAATGGTCCCTTGCTGGGGTTTGTGCTGAGGGATCTCTGCAGGCTCTGGGATGGCATTTTCCATAACTGATGTCCAACCTAAGGAGGTGATTTAATTCTGCTGAAGTCATATTTGTTTTCTACAAATCTCCCGAAGTTCATGAGGCCAATTAATCCAAGGAGATGAGACTTTAATGGCACTGATGCATCATCCTGTGTTGAGCTCATCCCCACATGCGAGGCAGGCTGATGCACGGGATGATGATGAGGAAGGCTTTGAGCTGACCCTTGGAGCCTGCTCTCAGGCAAGGTGAGATGCTTTGATCCCAATGGACACAGAGCAAGGCCAGGACTGTCCCCATTTGAGGGAATTTGCAGTCCTAAAGTATGATTCTGACACAATCCAGGACAGATTTGCTGTAGAGCCTGACTCAAAAATCATCCCATTATAAGTAAATGTAAAAGGCTTCTGAAGAGCAAAGCCCCCAGAAGTGGAGTAACATCATGTTATATGTTCCTCTGCTCCCATCTGCTCTAGAGCATTTTTCCCTCTGTATTTTCCAGCTTGGGTGATGCCAACTGGCTGGGGATCCAGGACTGCTTTCAGCTGGGTGCTGCTGGGCTTTTTTTCATGGAAGAGGCTGAAGATTAGAGATGTGTAACCTTTACACCCAAACCCTCCCTGGGGGTCCTTCATACCCAAATCCTCCTGTTTGCCCTGTTCCTATAAGCTGGTTTCTGTGAGCTGCAACTTAATCAGGATATTAATTTTAACCTTTTCTTGAAGGATTATGTTCCACCCTGCTTAACTCCCAGAAATGCTGACACCCCATGAGCATTCCCAGGAACCAAATGTTTTTCTCCCTTCAAACTTTCCCATGTCTTTGCAGTTCTGCCTTGTTACTTCTTCCTAATGGTGCCAACACAAATCCTGAGGCTCACTGAATAACTTTGCTGTGTGCTGGAATTAATAATTAATAATAGGCATCTGTCAGCTGGAAGCTGCATTATTCCAAGAGGGATGATGTGGGTGGGCAGCTGCTCTGCTGGGGGAACATCTCTCCCCTAGCATCATATCACAGCACGAGGGGAGGCTGGGAGATGTGCTGGGTGTCAGTGGGTGTGTGGGAAGGATGCAGGTAGTGATTCAGCCCTGTGAGAACACGCCTTGCCTGCTGCCAGTACCCATTTCTTGGGAGAAGGGTAGGAGAGATGGGTGTGAATCTCCCAGGGCTTTGTCAGGATATTGGGAAGTCAATGGGACAGAAGGGAAGAGCTGCCAAGGCAGAGCCTGCTCTGCTTTCCAGGCTCTGCTGCTGTGACTCAGGGGGTTGGATCACAGGTTTCCCTAAGTGACAGCTTTGCAGGTTTTGTTCCACTAATTTAGGCGACTCGTTTTCTTCCCAGAGGGTTTTTCTGGGATTCTGCCTCCTGCTGTTTCCTTGGGGGTTTCTCAGGGACACCTCCGTGGTTATTCTGCAATCCTGGAGCAGCCTCAGGTGACCCACAGTGAGGGAAGAACGCAAATTTTTCCCAGGGCTCAGTGGTGAGGACAGAACCCCCTGAAAAGAGAATGCTCATGTGTTTGCTTCAAGAAATACCTGGGTAAGAGATGCTGATGGATGGGAGCCCTTTGGAATTATTTTTCCCTCTCAGAAGCTTTTTATAAAGTAAGAGCAGGATAAGCATCATGTCCTGGTGCCAAGGGTGGCTTGTCTTTAGCAAGGAGCACTGCCACTGCCATGGAGTGACATTTCAGCATGGCAACAGCATGGTTCAAAATAGTAATGAGGATACAACTGTTGTTTGCACAGATGAATGTAGAAAGTGATGTGAAATGGCAAGAAACCCATTTGTCTGGAAACACAGGTTTCTTAGCACCCACTTAAGCCCTCTGACACATGACATTTCTTCCTCTGAGCTTCAAAGGAAGTGAAGGCTGTGAAAAGCAGGTTGTCTACCACGGGGAGAAGAAATGTGTCTCTAGGTTAGAGATGTCAGTCCACGTTTGCTTTTTGCTGTGGAAAGGATGAGTTTGCCCAGGGGGCTGTAGGAACTTCTCTCTTTGTCTCTGCCTGTCCTTGCTGGCCAGGAGGATGCTGAGGATGGGGATGGGTGGAAGGCCTAAATTTTGCCATTTTCCTTGCCACCCTTGCAGTTAGTAAACACCACCTGCCTGCCAGTTTTTCTGGTGGAAACTGTTCAGGAAAAATGCTCTAAAAAAATGCAGTTGCACAGAAGTGATGCTTTCAAATGGGTGCTTTCTACTTTTTTCATCAGCTGTTGCTGTCTTCACTACTGAGAAGTACCAGTTACTAATTAGCCCTCGTATCTCATTAAAATCATAGTGGGTTTTTTTTACCTACTGAAATTTTGTAAATAGCCTTTATTCTGGTCTTTAATGCACAGTGATTGAAGTATTTATTGGATGTCACTTATGCAGCTCTGTGCCTGTGTTCATTTTCTTCTTAAGACATTTACTAAACCACTGCTTAGAATTACTCCAGCCCATCTGGCATATTAAGTGTTTGCTCAGAGTGTACCCGACTTTCCCATCCACTTCCTCAATTAATATTAAATATTCAGGGGAATGAATATTTTTTTTCCTTCCTTGCCATCTGATCTTCATGGCTGTTATGGCATATTTGGGTGGAAACGTGGCTCTGGCAGTGGAGTGTGAGCTCAGAGGTCGGGAGGGGGTGTTGGAGGTGAGGTCAAGGTGCCCAGCTCTGCACAGCAGAGACTGCAGCGGGCAGATGGCTCTGGTGATGGCTGTCCCCAAAGCCAAGGCTATCACAGTCACAAGATATTATTCCAGCCCGTTCTGGCATAGCAGGGAAGGGGTTCCTGGAGGCAGGGATTTAATTCCACCCTGCCAGCCTGAGAGCTGCCCTGATCCCCAGGGAGCAGAGGGGATGGGAAGCATTGGAAATGAGCTGGGCTGGCAGAGCTCTGTGGGGAAGCACTTGTAGGAAACCTGTCTGCATCAGGCATGAGAGCAACACTGCTCCACTGCTGCAGGCAGCCTCCCAAACAAAAGGGAGAACAGAACGTGTCACTTGCCTGGTGATTATCCAAAGCTGGCTAAACCCCGTGCCAGCAGCAGAATCAGGGCTAAGGAAGGATTTAAGTGGCAGTAAAATATTCACAGTGGGGTCAAGGCGGAAGGGATTTATTAGCTCTGAAGAGGATCTCCTGCCACAAAGAGTGCTCTGGATTTGCAGCTCTTCCCATTAGATGGGAAAAGGTGCTGCTTGGACTGTGCCAGCCTTAAACCTGCCCACCTGGAGAGACAAATAAGAGATACTGAAGAGGAGGGTTAGAATTCTTACTCCAGGATGCTGTACAGTCTTTACAGCAACACTGTGGCTGGCTTGGAAAGTTGATTGGAAAATCTTTCCTTATCTGTTTTCCATTATCTAATTTTTTCTTTCCTTTCCACAAAACAAGAATAAGTGAGCATTCATGGAAGGTGAAATCCCATGGAATCTTTCCCCTTGGAGGTGGCTGTGACCCTGTGAGTGCTGCTGTGCAAGATACCAGGACCTGGTGAAGAAGTGGCTCTGAGGTCCCTCACCAGGCACTGGGAGCCCTTGACTGCTGCCATTCATCTCCATGGCAGCTGCTTTCCCTACCCCCTAACAAAGTGGGCTCTGCAACTCCTGCAGGTCATTGGGAGCTTGGCTTTGTGTCTCAGCCAGCTGCATTGAGGGGATCTGAGGGGAGACAGAGCACTGCAGAGCCATGGAGGTGCAGGCACACACTTCTCAGCATCAACTCAGTGCATGTAATTTATGTTGATCCAAACAAGGCTGCAGAGATGCAGATCAGCTGTCTCATGCCTCATTAACATGCTCCAAACCTGCCTGTGCTGCTCTCAGCAGCAGCAGCACAGCCCCTGGCTCCTGGGGGGGATGTGTGGGGCTGCCATCCTGGCAGGAGATGAGGCTCCAGGGCTTGTTTTGGGGTGAAGTTAGATTCTGGCCACTATTTTATTTTGCAGTGGAGCTGTGCTGGGTGTGAATTCAGAAAAGGTGTAACTGTGTGTTTGTGGAATTCCTGCCCAAAAAAGGCCTTCTCCTGTCTCCAGCAATGCCCTGAGATGGATCTCCTTGGGAGGGCAGAGCTGACCACTCAGGGCTGTGCTCCTCTGGGCTTGCTTCCTGTGTATTCTTTCTTATGGCCTTTTTTCCCTGAAAATGATATGGAAAAGGAAGGAAATACCCCTTCAAGCTTTGGTCTTTGTGTTTTGATCTCTCTTTGGGGCACGTGCTGCTCCCTTCCCACTGCTCCCCCTTCCAAGCCCCTGGGCATCCAATATCCTGGTTTTTGGAGACCCTAAGCAGCATTTCCTGGTGCAAACCACATCCACAGTGCCCAGCCCAGCCCCAGTTTGCTTATATCCCTAAACAAAGCCGTGAAGAGCTGAGGTGCAACTGCAGAGTCCAATGGCAATCCTGGTTTTTCTTCCCAAAACAGCAAAGAGAGTGTTTAGCAATAATAATGCCTTCTGCAATGGGATTGACAGACAACAGCATCTCCTGGTGAGGGAGACAAATGTGGTGCTCCAGACAAAAGGAGACATTTCCTTCCCTTCCAGGAGCACTACCTGTGTTTTGCAAGTTAAATTGCTGAGCTTCCTTTGGAACCCACCTGTGACGAGCTGGTTGTTTAGTGACACACTGCTCCCGATTGCACACCCCCTGCTTCTGGTATTTCTAAATTACTTCTGTTAGAAATTAATCCTAAAGAAGGGCAAACACTCAGCGTGCTGCCAGCCTGAGGGTTCACTGCCACCCCTTCAGTAATTATGAATTTGGCAGGTTTGTGGGAAGGGGAGTGCAGGAAAGCCTTGAGTGAGGCGTTGCCCTCCCTGATGCTGAGGGGCCAGGGGGGCAAAACCACTTTTTGGATCATCTGGAAGTGGTGATTTCTGCAGTGTGGGTGGCAGGTGGGCACAGAGGCGGTGCAGAGTCCTCTCCATCTGTGCTGGATGGGAGCCGGGGGGTCTCTTCCCAGATTTTGCTGACAATGTGTCTCCCCAAACTTGCCAAGGCAACAGAAGGGAAAATTAATCACAGGGAAGGCTGCTTGGAGCTGTGCTGGAAAACAGGCAGAAGCGACTGGCTGTGTTGGTTTCATTGCTACAATGATCTAAATTGAATTTTAACCACTTCCATTACTTTTCTCTCCCTAGAGGCAGATCTGCCCCGAGGCAGGGATGGCAGCCTGTCCTGTCCCCACCTCTGCTCAGCAGGATCCCTCCTGGAAGCAGCTGGAAGTTTCTAATTCCCACCTTCTCCCCTCCTTAGCTGCTGGTTTCTTTGCAACCAGCCCTCCTGTGGGAATCACCCCTGAGAGCTGCTGTGGGGATTTGCAAAGGCACATTTGTCTTTGTTCCCTGCTTGGAAAGTGCCTTTGCTTCCAGGCACTTCTGGGTCTCCCCTGCTGCCCTCCTGGCCAGGGAAGCACCCAAAGGAGAGGGAAAATCCCTGCTGATGGGTGGTGATGATCATGTCCTCATCCACACTCTTCCATGGTGGAAGACATGGCCGCCCAAATTGCTGGCAGATTTTGGGGTCTAAAGGAAGTTATCTCCTGTACTGTTCCCTTGTGGGGGATTGCATGTGGTGATAGCTCCAGCTTGCAGCTCCCTGCACCCTGTGGTGACTCTGCTGCAGGCTGGCTGCAGCCAGATTTGCTCCTGACACACTTTGTCACCTCCTCAAGCTGCTCCTCACAAGCTCAGCAGCTTAAATGTGCCTTTCAGTGAAAAATGCCAGGAGGAAATGGAAGTGTTTTTCCTCTTTTCCTATCAAAGTTGAGGGGTTTTCACCCAAACATGCGCCTGTCATCTGGAGGTATGAGAAGCTCCAGAATGACTCAGTGCCCAGCAGATGCTGGGGAGTGCTTGGTGCAGTGATCCACCTTGCTGGAACTGCTGAAGCCTCATGACACCAACGGAAAGCAGGCCAAGGAAAAGGAATTATTTATTTTCACTGGAATGTCACCCCTGTTTCTTTTATTTCATCACTTTCTGGCTTAGTGCTCCAGGTTGGCTGTTCAGTGCCATCAGTGGGCAAGCAGCTGGAGGCTGGAAGTCTGCTCATGGCAGTGCAATAAAAAACCTGCCTGGACAAGCCCAAGGTCCTGATTTCAGCAGGAATGGCACCAGGAGAGACTTGCAAGAGAAAGGAACGTGCTGGAGAGGAGCTGCAGGTGCATGTGGGGCTGCAGGGGGTGAACCAGACCTGGAGGTTGGGTGATCAGAGGCACAGGATGTGCTGGGCTTTCCACACCGACCCACCTCAGCCTATTCAAATGAGATTTAGCATTTTTCTCACCTAGTGTAGCTTTATTTGGGATGCACAAGCCAAATCTGGAACTGTTTCCAAGTGTCTCAAGAGACCCTGCCTTTGAGAAAACCCAGTTTGGAACAAGATGTGCACATGACAGCTGCCTGTCTCTGGGTGTGAGACAGCTGCTCATCAACTTAATGGCAACAAATGAACTCCCAGGTGGTCTCAGTGGTGTCTTTGGAATGTCCCTGTGCTCAGGATCTGCTTGGGCAGCCGTGTTTCTCTCTATTTTTGGTGATCAGACTTTTAAAATAGCCTGTTTGCCCTGCAGCTCTGAGGCTGGGGGAGTTGGGAGTCTTGCAAGTCCCTGAACTTTGCTGTGCAGGTGGTCCAGCCTAAAAGGGAGGAAAAATACACAGAATCATAAAATAGAACCCCAAGAGCATCAAGTCCAACCTGTGCCTGCATAGCCCCACCAAACACTGTCTAACCAGTGAGTGCACCAGTCACAGCTCTGTATCAAAACGTCTACACCAGCCCTGCCCTGGCTCAAACCCAGGAATTCCCTGCATCCCACTGACCTGGAGCTGCATCCCACAGCATCATCCCTTCAGTGATGCAGTGGTTACACCTGCAGGAGCAGGGAGAGCCTTGAATGGGACAGAACCCCCCAAGCCTGGTGGGGTTTTGGGGGAGCATCTCTCCATGGCATGTGGGGCTGGAGTCTCCTGCTGTGGCTGTGGCTGCTGGCAATGCCTGCTGGGAGGAGCAGCCAGCAGCTGGAGCCCTGAGCACAAACACAGCCAGGCTGGGCTGACTCACGCCCGCTGGTGTTACTTGCCGTGTGTGATAATCACCCAGAAATGCTTTGCCTGTGGTATCATTTTCTTTAAATATATCATTAGGGAAAATGACAGCCCAAATTGTGGGAGGATGTTAATGGCTCTGGAGTGGCAGACAGATTGCAGAAAATAGTTCCCTGCAAACACGTGGCAGGTGGGAGCTGGGAGGGGAGGAAGGGAGATGGGACGGGCACTGTGAGCTGGGGCAGGGTGGGCTGGGACAGCCCTGCTCCCTCCAGCCTTTGGAAAAGCCTCTGGGCCTCTCTGCTGCTTTTCCTTGGACTTCAGAGGGAGTGGAGTGAGGATTGGGCCGTGCAGGATCAGTGGGAAGGAGTGGTGTTTGTTTGAGCACTGTGTGATGGAGGAGTGCCTTGGTGAAGCACAGCCAGGATGGAGCTGGCACCTCTGCCCTGCTGGCCCAGGCTGGGTGCTTGGCACGGGGTTTGTGCTCCTGCCCCTCTGCTGTCCCTTACAGGAGGTCTGGGTCTCCCCTTCCTGCTCTGTCAGAAAGCCCTTGTGGTCCCCAGGGTTGCTGAGATGAAGCTCCTGGTGTGCAGCACCAGGACTCTTCCCACCCTTTGCATGAGCTCTCCTTTTTTACCTTGTTTTTTTTCATCACGTGAAGAATAGCAAGGGAAAAAATGAGGTTTGAACTTTGCAGGTCTCAAAGTCTGTTGTTTTTAATCAGCCTTATGTCCTCATTTTTTTTTTTTTTTTAATTTCTGCTGAGCCTCTGTAAGAGACCATAAAAAAGAATGACATTTAATTTCCATGCAGCAGCCTGCAGTTCCTCCACAAACACTGTGTATCCTGGTGGATAAAGGTCTTCTGCCTTGTTCTTCAAAGATTTTCTACTTAAATCTTCTTGCACTGGAAATTTTACTGAAATTATTCCTCTCTGAGAGCACTTAGCAGTGAGAGCTGCTCTCACATGGAGGCATTAATTGCCTCAGCCCATCAGCAGCTCAGATCAGATGCTGGGGGCTGTGGGGAGCCCAGCAGTGCCCTTTGCATCAGAGGAGTGGTGTGGAGATGGAAGGAGGCTCTTCTGGAGGAAGAACCTGTGGAAATGGTGGTGCTTCAGCTAAACCTGCAGTCTTGAGCCTGCCCAGGGGCAAGGACAGCAGGATCCATGTCACTGGCAGTGCCAAAGCCATTTCTGTTGGTGGCACTGCCACCCCACAGCCTTGGACAAAGTCCCTCCCCAAGTAGGAGCACCTTTAGGTACTGGAACGTGTTTTTTCCTCCAGGATACCCAAGATTTCCCTCAGGGAGATGGGAATGACTGCCCTGTCCTTGGCTTCTCCAATTATTTCTTTGTACATTTGCATTTCTAAGGCTGCCACATTGCTCCTGGCACCGCTCTGGGGTGGAGGGCAGATTTATGGCTCCACTGAGGGGGATGTGGCTGAGCTTTCCTCTAATGTGTCTGGTCCTGGGGTAGGAATATTTATAATAGCCAGACTGAATCATGTCCTTGCTTTTGATGGTGTTTCAGGGGTTTCCAGCTCTCCAGGGAAGAGGGGAACCCACCATGCCACCTCCAGCGTGGCAGATGGAGAGAAAAGGGATTTATTTACTATGAACAAGCTGGAAACACCCCCAAATGCTCCCCTCTGCCAGCAGCAGCAGTTGGGAATGGAAAACACTTCAAAATGATGGAATTTGTTGACTGTCATTAATGTTTTATCTCCTCCATGGCTGCTGTGTGGAAATGTTTTTTCAGGCTAGCCGTGCTCCCAGGCAGGGAGCCTCCAATGGGATAAGTCAATGGGATAAATCAGATCCTGCTCATGAGGCTGGGCCCTGAGGAGATGTTGAGGTTGTTTTCTTAGCTTTCAGTTGTTTCTTCTTCAAATTGAAATAAGAATTAATTAATGAAATTTACTTGAAAAGGAATTTTCTTCTAAAGCCAGTAAGAATTTAGGTGAAATGGCACTGAGTTGTCCTGGCTGATATGGGAGGGATGGATTCATCACAAGAAAAGTGTTTTCTTCACATGGGCTGATCAACAGCCTGCAGTGTGAATATTTTCACACATTCAAGTGAGGTCTGACCCTCTGAGAGGTTTTTCTTAACACGGATCTGTGAATAAAATAACATTTCTGTAAAGCTACAAAAATAAATAACAACCCAACATGAATCTCATGTTCCTTTTCAGACAGTAAGAAAGTCACTGGGTATTTCTTGAACAGAATTGGAAACACCTGAAATGTGAAGGAGAAAATGGACTGAAAAAATGTTCAGTTGTGTGGAACCAGTTGGCAAATCAAGAGGGAGGAAGGCTCAGATGGTCCCACCTGTGCCAGATTCTTGTTGCTCTCCTGAGCTGGTGAAGCTGGAAATGATTCTGATAAATGTGGAAAGCTGGTGCTGGGAAGGAGAGGGGCTGGTGGCCTGAGGGAACATTCACCCCTGGAGACATTGCTCACCCCACAGGTCTGATGTGTGAGAAGTGGGAGTGTGGAAAAGCTGCCCTTGCCTCAGCTATTTTATGTGCATTAGTTTACCACCCTAATTCCACCTTAATTTTCCTTTGGCAATTCTTCATGCTCGGTGTTTGATGCAGCGGGCGTGAGATGCTCTTTGATGCAATTACAGCTCTGGAGCTGGAACACCTGATTTAAATTCCAAACCCACTGTGAGACAGATGAAAGCAGTCACTTGGATGGCTGCTGGCTCCTCTGCTATCAGTGCAGGATCTCGGGTTTGCTCCTTGGCTGGATGATATCACCACCATCCCAGCTCAAGGCTGCCTCGTGGGGTTTCTCTGGTGTTTTTTCAGTCTTTCTGCCACTTAACTGCAGTTAAAAAGCATCAAGTGATGCCTCTGGGCAAGGGAAAGCCTGGTTGATGAAATGTGTGTTCTTTCACTCTTGGGCAAATGTCCAATGTGACAGCTAACAAAGGGACATGGAGGTCAGTTCCTGAGGTACCCAAGGGCAGGAGAGAGCCAGAAAAATGGATGGGAAATGAGGCTGGTTAGCCCTGCTCTGAAGCAGAAAGGAAAACCCTCATCAGGAAATGTTTTGTGAACAATTACCCCCATGTCCACTGCTCATCCTGCAAGAAATAACTTGGAGTTGAAACATGATTTGTAGATAAATTAGTGATAAACCAATTATCACGTTCTGTTGGCCTTTTTCTGCTTATTCCATCCTTCACCTCTTCAAAAGGGCAGTTGGTGATTTGGGTGATTGCCCATGTTCCAGCTGTGCACACCAGCAATGTGTTTGCTCCCCAACCTCCCTTTTCCTCCTCCAGCTGCTGCAAGAGGGACTCAGCTCCCTGCAGGAGCTTCAGCATGTGCAGATGTGCTTCATCATCTCAGCTGCTGCTGCTCCATGAATACATTTATTTATTGCTGCTTTCACTAAACAAATAGCCAGAGCTTATCCATGTGGTTTTTCAGGAAACTGGAGATAGAAAAGACAGATAACAATGGAAAAGCCTCTTGTGGCTGGTTTGCAGCAGTTCTGCCTGAAGCCCAGCAGTCTGACCAGCATTAACCATGTCTCCCATCCCAGTGGGATCCTTCCTGCTGGGATACCTGCATGCTGCAGGGACCAAGTGGAACAATTTGCATTTAAAGCAGTGCCAGAACGTGTGTCTGAGATGGATATAAGGATGTCACAAGTCAGTAGAGAGATGTCAAAAATGAGATTTTTCTCAACTTTCACTTGTTTCTCTAAAGTCTCAGATCTCATTGGTGTTTAAAGCAACAGCTTTAAGTGTATTTTGCTGAAATCAGCAGGACCCCAGGAGTCCTGGGGTGCCCCACACCTCGAGCTGGAGGTTCTGCCCTACTGAGGAATCCCTTCTCCAAAGGGAATGTGCCTCCTGGCTGGCTCCAACCATTCTTATTCAATATTATCCTGAAAAACCAACCAAAGAATCCACAAAATGACTCACTGAAGTGAGGGCAGGTCAAATTGCATGTTATGGTATGCCTTGCTGAGATGTTTCAAATTAGCAGAATTAGCTAATTAGGCAAGCTCTCTGCTCTGTCCTGCAATTTGCAGCCCCAGGCACTGGTGGGTGGGAGCATCCTGCAGGATCTGTCCTGCTCTGAGTCCAGAGGGGTCTTGGCAGTGGCAGGAGATGCTCAGCAGACTTTAATGTCTGTCAGCTCATCAGGAGCCCTCATTTAAAAAAGGCAAAACAACCCCAACCCTCCCTGGTTTACATTTATGTGGAGAAGAGGAGATATTCAATTAAGGTTCTGATCCCTCTGAGCAATTATCTGCAATTGCCTGGTTATCTGTGAGTGCTGATAACTCGCAGGCAAATTGGCAGAGGCTGGGAAATGGTAAAAGCCAACGTGCTGGGCTCCTGGCTGTGAGCTCCAGACAGACCTGGGCTCAGGCTGGGGCAGGGGCTCTGCCTGGGGACCCCTCTGGGAGCAGTGAAGGGCACTGAGAGCCCGTGGTGGCCGTGTGGAGGAAGGCAGAGCTGTCCACAGCACAGAGGGGAGAGACTGGAGGAGCCTCCTGGGCCTGCCCCACCTCCCCGTGTGTCACTTCAGGTGAGCTGATGGCAGAGAAGGGTTTGGGGGTGTTTGCTGAAGGCATCAGCTCTGTGTCTGCAGGAGCCACATCTGAGACACAGCACGGCTTCAGCTGGGGGCTTCAACCCACAGGGCATCCACTGCCACATCCAAACCTGAAACTGCTCCCTTGGGTGGCTGTGCCTGCTCCAAGGGGAGCCCTGAGCCTTGTCTGGGGCTGGGGACAGGGCTGAGGAGAAGGAGAGGGGCGGAAAAGTGGAGGAGGAGGGCGGAAAAGTGGAGGAGGAAGGCGGAAAAGTGGAAGAGGAGGGTGGAAAAGTGGAAGAGGAGGTTAGCCCACTGCAGCTCCATGCTGCTGGGCTCCCCCAGCCCTGCAGAGGGACGAGGCTGTGCAGGGAATGCAGTGTCTCCCCTCCCCTGCAGGGTTTCCTCTGCACCATCCACTGCCCCTGGGGTGTAACTCATCCCAGTCTGGCTCTGTGCTGTCAGCTCCCAGCTCTAATGAGAGCCCCAGGCTGCAGAGGTTCCAATTAGGGGCTGTTTATGGAAAGCCATTGCCCTGCTCAGGTCCATGGGGAGCTGGGACAGGCTGGTGTTTGTGAGCAGGATGAAAACAAAGCTGCAGGGGAGCACAGGAAAGTGGGACTCGCTGACGTTCTTCTCTTTCATGGGGGCAGTTTCTCTGTGAGACCATCAAGGGATGAAGGAAAGTCCCTCTGAGGTGACTTTCTACAAAGACAAGGAAGCCCTCAAATCTCAGAGATTTAAGGAGCAACTCCTCCTGTTTCCTGCTTATCCCCAAACAGGACATGAAACCTCCTCTGTCCCCGAATGAGCAAGGCTGTGCTGCAGCCTGGATGGGGCTGGTGGAGCTCCCTGCAAACCTCATCCAGCCCAGGCAATTTATCATCAGTGCAATTTTTGTAACAGCTGGAAAACAAGCTGGTAAAACTCCCCAGGAAGGAGATTTGCTTCCTCAGCAACAGGCAGGGAAGGGATTGTCCTCATGTTTGTTCTGCTCTCCTCAGGTGAAGGAGACAGAGTTGGGAGCACTGTTGTGCTGTGTGGGGTGGCTCTAGGAGATTTCCTAGCTCAGCAATGGGTGTGGGATGGATTCTGCCTGAGCAGGACTGCATCCCTGGGTGTGGTGCTGGACCACAGGGCAGCCCTGGGGGTTGCCCTGGGATTTTGCTGGTAAAAATGGATCCATGCCCACTGTGCTGTCTTCCTTCCTAAATCCAGCTGGTGATGGGGAATTTCCCCTGTTCCTGGCTTTATAGAACAAAATTTTCTGGTTGTAATATAGATGCCTTCTTTTCTAATATCTTTTCACTGAAGGAAGTGTTTTCCTCCCTCTCCAGGGTGACTGTAACATACACCATAAAAACAAGTTATGTTCTGTGGAAAATCAGTTTTCCTGTGTCCTTTTCCCATCCACAGTGGCCCTGGGGAGGAAAGCAAGACATCATCCTGATGCTCTCATGTGGGGAGAGGTGCAAAGCCAGAGCAGACTGAAACAAATAGGAACCATTTTTCACGAGATGTCCCTATTTGCACACAGTGCTGAAGAGCTGGCAAAGTGAGCAGAGTGAGAAACAGGGACAGAGGAGGCTCCTCTGCTGAGCATCACCAGCAGCCTGGCCTGGGGGAGATATTCTTGACATGTTTCTGGGCTTTCATTCAATTTGCAAATTAATTTTACCATTCTCAGTTGTGTGAAGGGATTCTGACATGTACCTGTGACTGAGACTGGGGAAATGCCCAGGTTCTGAGGGAATTGCAACGAAATTGTGAAATCTCTTAAGCTTATTAGTGAATAATGGTGTTGGCTTTCAGTGGAGTTGGAGTAGCAATAGCATTTTAATTTTCCTAAAAGGTCCATGTGACACTGCGCCTGGTTCTCTCAGTAAGAGCCACAGATAACTCCTTGCCAAGGAAAGCTTCAAGTTGTTCTCCAACAAATTGACTTTTTTCTTCATTATTCCTTAGACTTATCTCTGATTCCAGGCTAAGGGATGCTAAACTTGAAATATTTGAAACAGTTGCAGGATGTGGGCAGAAGTGGTCCCAGGACTTGGGGTGTGGACAGTTGTGTGTGTCTGCAGGAGTTTCATGGTAATCAGGGGAGAAATCAACTGAAATAAACTTTATTGGTGCATTGCTGCATGGCCTTCCCATGGAAGCCATGCTGTGAATCAAAGGAGCAATGAAAACTTCCATGTTCTCCTCAGGCTCTGTAAAATGACAGCAGAGTCTTTGGGTCTCTCTGTCCTGGGCTGCAAAGAGCCTTGCTCTTGCTGAGCTGTTGTGGCTGTAGCAATGCTCCTGGGGTGAGTTTGGAGTTGGATTGGAGCCCCTGTGCTGGCAGCCACACCTGTCCAGTGGCTCTCTTCCAGTGTTGAGCAATTTCATTTTTTGGGGGTTTGCTGGAAACATCTCAGCCTACCATAACCCTGTCCTCACTTGGTGTGTTTGTGGGCTGAGGCAGCACAGGTCAAGCTCCAAATGTCACCAATATGGGAAAGATTAGGATTTTCCTTTGGCAAAACCTCAGGAGCTTGAGCTCAGCCTTCTATTTGTGTGAACACTCCTGTCAGGAGCAGAAAGGCTATATGGGAATTGTGGGATAACTTTCCCAGGTGCTCTCACTTGAGTTTTGTGAGGCAGGAGCTTGCACTCAAACCACAGTAAAAACCAAACACAGTAAATACAGGTAGTTAAGGAGCATTAGGATTTGGCAACTACCAGCAATCACCCCATTTTTCTGGTTTATTAGGCTGTAGAGGGTGTAATTGGGAGTGCTGCTCCTGCCTCTCCCCTGCAGTGCTTTTTACTTGGTGGATTATTAAACAATTCCAGAAGAACCACGCACAAGCCGCTTGTTTTGCTCTGTTTTTTCCACTCTTTTTATTTAGTTTAATTTTTTCCTGTTACACGAGCCTTTGGGAACATACTGCTCAAAACATTATTAAGAAGCCATTGACCATAGGTGCCCTGCAGATTTCTCTGATAAGAGCCACTGCCTGTTGCTTTAGAGAAAGGAAGATTAAATGCAGGGCGATGGCAAACACGTTCCTGGGAAGAGGGGGTGAAGCTGCACAAGCCAAGACCTTCAGACGTCAGTGATGTCCTTTGTGGCTGACACCATGGCTTGGGGTCTGTGAGGACAGCAGGCTGCTGTGGAGAGCTGGGGGTTTATGGATGGCTCTTGTCTGCAGAAAGTGGAATTAGATGAGAGCATCGTGACCTTAAAGCTTCCTGAGCAGCTGAAGGCACACGCCAGGCTGGGAGATGGAGCGTGGAGGGTGGTGTGGGGTTTGGACCTGGAAAAGGCTGGAGAATGGGAGAGCTGCTGTGGAGGAGGGGGGGAGGCAGAGCTCAGCAGGGTGATGGAAGTGGCTGTGGCTAGGTTAGGGGTGGCAGAGTGCCTGACTCTCACCTGAGTATTTCCTTTTGTCATCCTAAGGGGAGAGAAGGTGTGATGCTGTGGCCTGGGAGGAAGGAATCTGCAGAGCTGTCCCATTCCCACCTCTCTGCTGGCTCTCAGGCAGCTTCTTTCCTCCTTGAACATGCCCAGCCCGAGGCTGGTGATGGTTTTGGGCAGCTGAGTAAGTTTCTCCTCGGTGCTGTCCTGCCCTGGGAGGAGGTGCTGGAGCACTGAGGGGCAGGAGAGGAGCTTGGAGCTCAGCTCCCAGGCTGTGTGGCTGGGGCTGCTGAGAGCCCCAGATGCCCTCCCTGTGTCTCTGGGCTCTGGGATGGAGCACACTGAGAGCACTGACAGCAGCTTTCTAACCAGGTGCAGAGCCCTTGTCAGCCAGAGCAGGGTGTCCAACCCAGGCACTTGAACCAAGCTGCTGCCAGCTTTGGTTCCTGTGTGTTAGCATTTGCATTTTTAACAGGGAGAGATCCTGCCTCATCTGGGAGCTGGGTGCTGTGGATGGAGTGATCTGTGCAGCCACACGGCTGAGATGCATTACCCAGCTAGGGCAAAAATGTTACAAGGGCTGGATAAAAAGCTCTGCTGCTCTTCCAGAGGGCTGCTGGATGCAATTCACCCAAGCCTGAAGTTGTTATTTTCCTCTCTGGCTGTAAATTGTTCTGATCAACAACGTATGAAAGACACTACATCAAAAGTGGAATCAGAGAGATAACAGGCCTTCCTAGGGAGCTGGAATTACTTGGCATTTGACTCTGTGGCTCTTGAAATGAGCCACCAAGAGACATCTGTGTGTCCTGGGTGCCAGCTCACTCCAGTGCTGTACCTTGGTGTGGATGTACCCCGGGTCAGAACAATTGCAATGTTGTTATTTTGGGGTGCTGCTTCTCCCCCAGTGCTGCAGCTGGGTGTGGGGTGTCCCTTTTCACCCTCCTGTCACCGTCTTAATTTCTGAAAAATCCCTTCACCAGGATTTCTTCTCCTGGGAAGTTGAGAAGCCTCAGAGAAAAATGTAAATAATAATTATCTGATTGCTTCTCCTGTGTTGGGCTGCTTTGGAATGTGGTCTGGACATTGTTTACCAGCATGTTTGATTGAATTCACACGTTTCATGTGAATTGTTTTTACTTAATGCCCAATCACCATCAGCTGTGTCTGACTCTGAGGAGTCAGTCACGAGTTTTTATTATTCATTCTTGCTAAGCCTTCTGGCTGTATCCTTCTCTTTCTTTAGTATAGTTTTAGTATAGCATTCTTTAACATAATATTTTAAAATAATAAATCAGCCTTCTGAGAACATGGAGTCAGATTCTCATCTCTCACCTCGTCCTGGGGACCCTCAAAAACACCAAACCCTCCTGTTCATGAGCTGGTGCTGGTGGATGGAGAATACAATATTTTGGGAGAGAAAAAAGCCCAGATGCCACTCTGATAAACCCTCCTGTGCAAAGTGATGCCAACCCCAGCTCTGGAGTCCTCCACTGCGGTGGGAGGGAGGTGGTTAGCTCTGATTAGAACACTTGCAATTCCAACAAGGCCTTTCATTTCCACCCTGGCTCCTGTTCTGCATATTTGATGCTGTTCTCTAGTGACAGAGTACAAATGTTAAGATGTTAGAGTAAGATTGCCCCGAGGTTCAGACACTAATGACAAGAATTATCACAGTCTGAGTAGCTCAGGACTTGACAAAAGGTACAAAACAATTAAGCCGTGATTAACAGTTGAGTGTTCCCGTAATTATAGAGTGAGGTTTTGTGGTACTGTTTACTGCCTTTTATAAAACAAAAGGAATCCATTTGCAGAGACTGCTTTACCAAAAAAACCCGCCGGTGATATTGGGTAAGCAGAGAAGTCCCAGTGAAGCCCAGCCCTGTGTTATGATGTAGAAACTGGGGGTCCCAGCAGGATGTGGAGCCTCATTTAATGCACATTGATGGAACAATTCCCTCCCTTTAGGTGACAGATGGTGTTGCAGTGCCAGGGACTACTAAATACAAGCATTAAAAATGACTTCCTGGAGATGACACCCTTGTCACCTCCCAGCCTGTCTTGAGGCAGTGCCCCTCAGTCCCTCTAAATATAAAAGGGTGAATTATTTCTGCATTGAGAAACATGTCACTGAACAGAAGAGAATTTAACTTCACTTTTTACAGACAAAGACTTCCACAAGCAGTTTTTTAGAATTAAATGAGGGATTTAAATCAAGGAACAGGATAGAGAAATTAAAAGGTTTTGACATCGAGCCTAATTATCTATGAAGAGGGAGGAAGTTGTGTGGGAGGCCAGTCCTGGATGATGCTCTTTGCCCTTTGCTGCCCACCCAGAAGGTGCCCAGAAGATGTAAATGTAGCAGAGCACTGGATCTGTTACATCCATTTAACTTGTCAGCCTGTGAAGAACTGTCAACTGTATGGGAGAGGAAGCTGGGATAAATCATAAAGAGTTTAATTATTAGGTAGTGCCATAAATATTCCCACCAGCCTCCCGGGGATTAAAAAGGTCCTGGTTTTGCTCTTGCAAAAACAGCAAGGGAGTTGAGAATCCAGCCTGACTGGGTTGTGTCCAGGGAGCAGTGAGTCCCATGGGCTGAAGGGGAATTCAGCAGCACTGGGGCTCCTGAGCCTTGTCTGAAAGCTCCTGAGGTCATTGGGAGGTTATTTATAAGCAATCAGAAATCAGGAGTGATTTGCTGTTCCTGAGAGATGCTAATTCAGACTCTGGAGGGGATTCATTAGCTGGGATGGCTTTGCTGTGTGTGAGCTGATGACAGCCCTGTGGGTGCTGTGCCTCTGCTCCAGGGGGGCTCTGGGGCTGTGGGGGCAGAAGGAGCCCCAGACAGAACCAATCTGGCACCAGTGGTTAGCTGAGCCCACCTGGGCAATATCTTCCTGTGGGGTGAACAATCCCAGCTCATCCTGGGCTCTCCCAGATGGCCCTTGGGGAGTGGATCCTGTTCATCTCACAGGACTTTTTCAGCCTCAACATGACCATGTCTCTCCCCCCTGAGAGGGTATTTCCTTCCCATATTTTTCCCCAGTGTCATGGCAGGGCTGTGGAGCACTTCTTGCAGGAGACAGCACCACTGGTTGGGAACAGCTCTTATTTAGCTCTTATTTGTTTGGGACAGCCTGAGACAAGGACAGAAAATCACACGAAGCCAGGAAATACATGGGCAGCGTGGCTGCAAATCATTCTGTTCCTCTTGGCAGAGAAGTTACTGCTGAAGAAAATTGGGCAATTGGTGGTGCTGCCAGCTGTACAGAGCTTTTGGATGGCCAAGGTGGCAGAGCTCATTTTCAACCCCGCTGGGATGGAGAAAGCTGTGAATTACAGAGGGTGGAAAAGGCCACAATAAAGAGATGAATAGAGGGGAAAACTGTTTTCTTCCCTTGAAATATTTCTTGATACGAAAGAGAGTTTTGAGCTAGAAGAGGACCAAGCATCTTGTATTTGTGAGGGTTTTATTGCTGTTGACACGAAGTAGCCATCACTCATCATTTATAGACAAGTGAGGAAGGAGGAAAAAATAAAGGAAAGCCTTCCAGTTCCTCCTGGTGTAGGTGTTTTTCCTGACTCTGGGATCAGCTCATTAATCAGCCACTGCTGCCCTTCCTGTAGGTTATTCTCAGGAAGCCTCAAGGAGAACCAGGATGGGTGTAAAACAGGGCAGTGAGGAGACAGCAGAGCACAGGGGACATCATCTGCCCTGGAGCTGGGACCTGACAGGGACTCCCAGCTTTTCCTGCCATGTCTGGGCTGTTTGCAGCATTTCCCTTGTCTGATACAAGGTAGAGCTCCCATTTGAAGGTGATTGGTGTTTTTCACAGGTTTAGTTTGGGAGGTGCTCTGGTTCTTGGGACCAGACTGGGGAGATGCCTCTGCCCCCATGGCTGGATCAGGGAATGCCTTTGTGCCTGGGGCTGGCAATCAGCCACTGCTCACTCCTGTCTGTGCCTCCCCAGCTCCAGCCTGGCTCGCTCTGCCTGGCAGGCAGTCAGAAATGCTCCTGCCTGCAAATAAAATCCCGCTCCACTTGGCACTTGGGAACAGAGAGGAAGCAGAAAACACCTGTGAAGCAGAGAGTGAGGCTGTCAGCACTGGTTTGTGTTAGTGTGAACCCTCTCAATGCACCGAGGGGACAGAGCTGGGCTGCCTTTGCTTAATGCCTGCCAGGAGAGGAATGAGCTCAGCACAGACAGAATCATTCCAGCAGGATGATCCCTTCTGCAAGATGAAATTCCCCTGATGCAAAGACTGTGGGGAGAGGGGAAGGCCCAAGAGTGTGAGGGTGAGGGACAGCCCATTGTATTAATGAGCCTCAAAACACTGCAGGAATGAGTTTGAAGTGATGAAAGAACTATTCCAGCGCCTTTTGGCCCAAGAACAGCCTCTGATGGAAGCCCAGCTGGAAAGAAGGATGCCCGAGGACTTTCTGTTGCAGAAATATCCCAGGCTTGGGATGCTGTGGGGGTGGAGGCAGTGTTTGGTCCTCTGAAGCCTTTCCTGCCCCAATTCCAGGTGAAATTATTCCAAGGCTTGTGACAACCCTGAGTTATGGTTTGGGGAAGGAAAAAGCATTGGAAGGGAGTGGATGAAGCTTGGACATCACAAACAGAAAAGTTCCTTTGCTTTTGTAGACACAGGGTATTTGTTTTGTAAGACATCTAATCTGGTCTTAGGAACATCAAATATTCATGAGTGTGCCCTCTCTGTCAGTGCCCTGTTTTTCTGCTCAGTCACCTGGAATGTGAGTTAAACCTTGCTCCAAGTCCAGCCTGACTGTGCCAGTGTTCATGAGGCAGGGCTGAAAAGGTTTTGCTGCTCTTTTCCATGCATGGAAAGAAAAAGCAGTGCAAAAAGGCTCCTTACTGTTCTTTCCTGCAGGAATTGCACAGTTGTGGCTCCTGCCTTGCCATTTGCAGCCTCTCCATCACAAGCTGTCCCTGGGGGCTGGTGACCCCTCCTGGGGCAGAAAAACCTCTGTGGAGATGGGAAACACAGGGGTGATCTGTCCCACAGGGACCCTTTCCTCCAGAGGCATCAGGAATGAAGAGTCAGGCGGGAAAGGAAAGTCCTTAAAACACTAAAAAAATAAAAGTTAACCCCAACACTCAGTCCATCAGTCACCATCCACCAGCTCAGGAGGATGCTCTGCTTCACCCCAGTGCCCCCAGCACCGAGGGCATTTTTATTTAACCCCCAACACTTTGCTTTTGCCTTTTGCAGTGAGATGAGCTGTTTACAAAGAAAGTAAATGTGCTGTTTAAAAATACAGCAGGATGGATGTGCTTTAAAGTGGGTGGGGGCAAATGTGAGCAGCAGCTCTGAAGTGCCCTTCCCTGAGAGCCTGCAGCACATTTCCCTCTGGTGCAGAGCCCTGCTGGCTCCCAGCTCCTCAGGACAGGCTGTGGTTAGTGCTGGAGCAGGGTAAAAGGTTTCTGTTTATCTTGGATTTGTTATTTCAAAAGGAAGACAGAATTAATACCAGGCAACAAAGCTTTTACCTCTTTGCCCAATGTGTAATACCCTTGTGATTAACAGACAGTGACCTCAGCTCTCCAGAGAAGTTGGAATTAAAGCCAGGTGAATAATGGATCGTTTTTCTGTCTTTGTGAGTGGCTCCAGGAGAATCAAGTACTAATTTACTTTGGGCTTAATTTACAAATTTGTTAAGTTTAGGTTGTTTTTTCCTGGTGTAATATGAAAGAGTGATGCCAGCAAGGTGATGGCTTCAAAAAGCCACAGCCTTGTGTCCATGATAAACCCTGTGGATGCAGAAATGTACATCTGATTTTGGCAGGGTGTTTGGGACACTTGCTGGGAGAATGTTCTTTTGTTGTAATACTTATTTTCTTGAAGAGGAGTTTAATGGACAGATCACAGAATCCTGGAATGGTTTGGGTTGGAAAGGAAAGCTCATCCCATTCCACCCCTGCCATGGGCAGGGACAACTCCCAGTGGACCAGGTTGCTCCAAGCCCCATCCAGTGTGATCCTGACCACTTCCAGGGGTGGAGCAACTTCAGCTTCTCTGGGCACCCTGTGCCAGGGCCTGACCACCCTCACAGGGAGGAATTTCTCCCTAATATCCAATCTAAACCTGCTCTTTCTCAATTCCTGCACTGGATGGGGCTTTGCAGGACTCTGCTCCCCTCCCCTTTGGAGTAACCACCAGCATTCCTGAGCTGGATCAACACCTTTTCCACCAAAGTGCTGGAAACCCAAGCCCTGCACTCACAGAATCCTTTGGCAGCAACACAACCTACAGGTTTTGTGTCATCACTTCCTCACAGGAGGTAAAAGCCAGAAGACAGAATGGGATTTGGGATTTTTGCTCCATATTTATGTTGTGTCTGCAAGTTCCTCTGGAGCATGATAAACCTTCCTGCTGGATTTCTTGGGTCCAAACCTTCCACCATTAGTGCCAGCTTTCAGTACCTGACACCAAAAGTCTTGCTGCAGGATTTAAAAGTATGTTGGAAACAATTTTGCTGCAGGCAAGTTATTAAAGATTGAATGATGCCAGACAATGTGTTGAAAGCAGTGTGAGCAGTTTAATATAGGTGTAAATATTAAACTGTCAGGGGCAAGTATATGAGAAAAACAATCCCTGAATGTATAAGGAGGAATAGGTAAACATCACATTTCAATAAATTCACTTACAAGGATCCAGCCAAATTTAATTCAGACCTTACATTTAGGTATATGAGGAAATAATTGCTACCAGTCAGGATACAGAAAATGTTTGTTTTTTGCTTTTTGCTCCTGAGTTTTCAGCAGTGACTTGGGAGCTGCTTTTATCCCGTTTGCTTTACTGGCTGCTGAACACAAGGGAGAGGCAGGTGGGTTTGGGGCTGTGCTGATGCTCTTGGGGCTGTGCTGCTGCACCAAACACACAAATTTTCCCCTCCCTGCACATTCAGACTTGGCCTGGCTTCGGAGCACGTAGCCCTGCCTGGTAAAAGAGTTAAATTGTGCAGTGTCCTGTGCCTTTGAGCAGCTAATGGGGGTCAAAGATCCTGAAGTGGAAGAAGAGGATCTCAGGAGAGGGGTGGGAGTCAGGGCAGTTTGTTGCAGGCAAGCCCCAGATTTGGGAAGAGCTTCACTGCAGGAACTTCACTTCCCAAAGAAGCACTTGAGGCTCAGATCCCTGAAATCTCAAGCCAGGCACTTAAAAGCCAGTGAACTCTGGAGTTCCTGAGTTCTCCTGTGAGGGTAATTCCTACCATCAATTTTTAAAGCAAATCTAAGGGATGTCAGAGAAATGAAACACCCAGAGATGGGCAGTGGCTCTGTGGATTGAACAGCTTTACCCCGAGCGTGTTCTGTGCAGCCCCACCACCAGTGCAGCTCAGGCTGCCCAGCTATGACACAAACTCAGGTGAAACTCCTTCTTTACTGAGGGAGCCTTTGTCTGGCCATTTGGGTCATTAAAGTGGGGTTTGCTTCATGTTTAACAGTCTAAAATGTTCCCCATCTCCTGCAAAGAGCTGCAAACATTTATTCATTCCCAGGCTTTGACCTAATTCCTGGCCATAAATATTAAATTTCTGCAAGGGACCAGAGAAGAGATGATAAAGCAGAAGCCCCAGTCAAATGGCACAGATGTGAAACAGCCTTTAATTGACTTGCTTTTGTCAAACATAATTAAGTCCTACATTTCATTGCAGTCCTTGGCTCACAGTCAGATCTCGAGAAGTCTTTGGTGATAAAGGATTATTCTGGCTTCAAATGACACTGATGAATTCTTGCAACCACTTGCACAGGAGGCACAGCATTTTCTGTTGTATTGGCTGAAAGTAAAGCCGAGAGGCACTGCCAAAACCTGGGTTTCTGATTACAATGAAGTGCCAAGATGTCACTCCTCCTTCTGTGCATCTTGCTTGTGTATTCCTTCCACTCGTGTGAGCATCAGTTGCTTCACAGTTTGTCAGCTCTGGGTGGGCTCAGCTGCCCACCCTTCCTGTCAGAGTTTGCCTGTACTTGCTTAAGCACATGCTTAAATCTCCAATATATATATATAATTCTCCAATTTTTAAATTTGAAATATTTTTTCCCGGGTGAGGATGGACTTCAAAACCTCTCCAAGTAACCCCAGAGCCCAGTGCTGTGCCTGCAAAGGTCCTGCCAGCGTGCCTGACACGTTTTGCTGGGAACAAAAGTATCAGGAATTTAGATTCCTTTGTACTGCTCATTGTCCTCCAGAATCAAGCAGCACCTTTTCCCAATGAGAGAAAAGAAAATTGTGATAAAATGAAGGAGCTGGATCAATGGTTTGAGTGGCAAAGCCCAAGCCAGTCCACATTAAGCTCTGTTAGCTGGGAAGTTGGGTCCTTCTGCAGCCACCCAGGAAAGCTTGTGGTGAGGAGTGGGGGGAGTATTTGAGCATCTTTGTTAAGATAGCCAGGGAGATGCAGATGTGAAGGCTTCTGCAAGGTTTTCATTCCCCCTTGCAGAGGAAAAGGACTTGAAAACCTTCCCTTGCCTTGCTCTCTTTCTGTCGGCTGCGTTATTGAATCTCACCTTCGCTCGCTGGGTTTCTCATGTGCTGAAAGGAAATGAAATCTCTGCTGTGCTATTGTTGCTCCCTGCTCAGATAAATAATGTTCTGCTGAATTCAGGGAATTGCATCCTGGCTTTTGCCTGCCAGAGGCACAGCTCTGGGGAAGCGTGGCTCTGACAGGTGGGAAGAGCTCAGAAGTGTTGCAGAGAAATCTTTAAATCCACACTTTGGAAGCTGGATCCTTTAATATCTAAGCAAAGCTACTGGGTGTTTTGGATGAGAGTAACTCCAGGAATTGTCACCTACCTGGAATACAACAGAAAAAGCTGAGTTTTGATTCAGTTTTAACAGAGATACTTTGTCATGTTTTTTGCCTGCTGGGAAAAAAGGGAAAAAAGGGGAAAAAACCCTTTTCTGAAGGAAATATGTGTTCAATCTCAGAGTCACTGGACAGAGAGAGTCTTGGGGTTTCACACAGCTCAAAGCACAGCTCAGCTGCTCTGAAAGCAGAGGTATCACTGTGGTGTGAGTTTTTGTAGGAGACAGTTCTCCTTGTCCCCAGAATGAGGACAACAGAGCGAGGCAAACGTGAGCTGAGCTTTCCTACGTGCTGCTCACCAGGGGTGATGCTCCAAGTCCAGCAGCTCTGGGAGATGCCAGATACACGAGAGGAGGGATGGGAGGAAGGTCAGGGAGATTTGGGGAGACCATTAGAGGTGCTGAGGGTCAGGAGGGAGCTCAGGCTGCAGAGGGGGTGGCTGCCCTAGGGCTGAGTCTGGGAAAACTCCAGGATGGAGGGAGAGGGAGGCTGGTTTGGTTTTGGTCTGGTTGCTGCAGGCCCTGTGCTGCAGTGGCCACATGCCCTCTGGAGAGGACATGCAGGACACCTGGCACGGTGGCTCTCAGCAGTTTCTTCCTTTGCCCAGTGTCTGTAGCTTTTCTATTTTTGGACATTTTGGGACATCATTCTCCCAGGCCCCTGCTAAGATGTGAGAGCAGGTCCAGGTGACCAACCCTCCCTGTGATCTCTGTTTCAGCCCTGCCCTCCTGCTGGTTGGCTGCTGACACTCAGGTCCTTTGAAGGGTGCCAAGAAGTTGGGTTTTTCTAGTGCTGACTCTTTCATCTCCTGCTGCAAAGGGCTGCTTCATGCTCTTTTGAGCTGTCTTTGCTGCTTCTTGGTTGCCCACAACCTCCAGACACTCAAGAAACTTTGGAAAAGGATGAGTCTAATTCACTTTTTAATTAACTGAAGAAAAATAATATATCCTTTGGAGAGAGAATGTTATTTTCCATCAAGATATTCCTGATTCAGATTTAATTTCTGCCCAGAGGGAAATTTGAAGTGGCTTAATACAAGCAGATAGGAACGGAAATCTGGAGAGATTCAGCTCCAGCAAATAACTCCTTACTCAGAAATGTGATCAGAAATGCTGGGAAGCTGAAAATTTGGGAATCACCTGACTGGGAAGGGAGATTTCCATCTTCAGGAGCAGGGAGTGCTTTTATCTGTAGCTCTGCAAGACCTCTTGCTTCACACTGGAGGAGTGAAAATGTGTGTGGATGTGTTTGCTAATGAACCCTGGGGATGTGGGAGAGGGATCCTCCTCCCAGGGAGATGCTGCACCTTGCAGCAGGGTGGGCTCTGCTGCTCCTGCTGACAACCTGCAAGGAAAAAACTGTCATCATTCCCAAGGGGGACTTTTGCTGGAAGTCTCGTGCAGCCAGTAATTAAAACACTGCAAGGCTTTCTCATAATGAGCTAATAATTTTCTAACATGGAAGATATTTTGACCAAAGGAAAGCTGGAGCCTGTTCTGGACTTGGTTGCTGGACAGGAGTTTTGTGGTTGCTTAGGAACTGGTGATCAACGCTTGATTATCAGTCCAATATGGGCTGACAAAGGGCATTTTTATCAATATCATCATTATTTATGGCCATAGGGTCCTACAGCAGCTCCCATAAGGCTGCCTCTCCAGCTTGGAATTGTTGGAAAGCTAAAATATGAACAGAAAGGGGTGAACAAAGTTGGAAATTTTTATGTAGAGATCGCCATGTGGACGAGCCCCTGGGATTTGTTATAAAGAGAGATTGGCTTTGCCTTGAGGGACATCCAGATCCAGGAGCCAGGTCAGAGAAGATATTCCAAAAAACTCCAAAAAGGGGCAATTTGTGCAAGAAGCTGATTAGCCAAAGATGTGTATCAGGAATGATGAAGCTCAGCCTGCTGATGAGGGCCAAGAGCTTAAATCTCTGGCTATCAAGAGTAAGCACAAAAAATTTAAAAATCATTAAACAGAAAAAAAAAATAATGCCAGCTGGTGTGTTCATCAGTGGGTGACACAGTTCAGTCAGCACAGTAAGATCTGGTCAGTATTTCTTTGTGGCATTTAGAAAGACAGAATGATGTGCTTTATCTCTCTAATGTTCCTGTTCCATCTCTAATCAGCAGTGTAGTAAAGGATATCTGCCTTGTCAGGGGGTACACTTAGAAATCAGTGTCCATATCACTCATGTCTGAGTGGCTCAGAAGGCTGAGGTCTGCAGATGTTTGTTTTTAATCAATACCAGAGAAGTTGGGAAAGACCTGGTTTATATTTTCAAAAGGCTCTCCTCATGTCCCAGATAACTACAAGCCAGTAATCCTGGGCTAAATAATGATATAGGTGAAAGGGAATTCAAATGAGGAAGAATTAAAGGCTGGGGATAAAACTAATGGATTTATGAAACACAGATCCACAGACATCTGAATTCATTAGCTTAGTCATGGTTATTAGGTAGCTCTAATATTCCTGGGGTTTTGCAAAGGGTTTGATATTGTTTCACATGGAATTGGGATTAAACCACCCGAGGGGGCACACAGGAACACTGCTGGGAGCAGGGAGCTGCAGGGATGGGGGATCCTTACCCCACAGTGGGAGCTTTGCTGGGGGAGTGGCACTGATGGGGGCTCAGCCTCCTTCAGCTCCAGCACTGGCCTTTTCAGGACAGAAAACCTCTCGCTGTGCTATTTGTTAGAGAACCTGTAAGAGGCTTTTTTTTCCATTGCAATGTTATAATTATGGGTGAGGATGCAATCCAATAGAAAAGGACATTTTTTTAAGTGAAAAAAAGATCATTGAAAGGTAGTGATAGAATCGACCCAAGTAGCTGTATACTCCATCCAGGAAGGCACTTGGATAAATTCTCAGCCTTTGACTTAGCCCAGGTGTCACAGGGGCTGTGTCCAGAGGGACCTCCTTTGCAGTGCTTACAACAACAGTGTCTTCCACAGCCAAGACCCAGGACCTTTTTGTCTTCCCCAGCATGCTGAGGGCTCCACAGGAACAAGAGGATCCCAGTTTTGAGCTGTGCCTCCCTGTGCCATTCCCCTCCTTAGGGACTGCTCCCAGCTGTGGGAGCAGGGAGCGATGCTGCCCAAACCTGGCTCTTCCTCCCCGTTAGCCATGACCCCCAAGCAAGCCATGAAACCCCAGGAGAAACACAAATTCAGCCCCCACCACTCCAGCATCCCATGGTACAGGGGCAATCAAGGTGTGCCTGCTGGCCAATGTGCTTTGGGGACAGTCACAGACCTTGTCTGGGTTTGTTTTTGACTGTCCCTGGAGGGATCCCAAGTGTAGAGATGGGGAGAGCAAGACCAAGGGAGGAAGGTCACACCAGGACTGGGATGAAGGCTTTGACACCTCCGGGTGTGCAAACAAATGCTTGTGACATTTCTGTGGGCTTCCAGTGTTTTCGTTTATTTTTTCAAGTTAAAGACAGTTCTAGGCTAGCACAAAATTGTTGTTTGGCTCATCTTCCCCCTGGTTTCACATGTGAGATGTGATTTCAGGTTAAAAGCTGTTTTTGCAGTGGCCTGGTGATATTAGGGGTGAATTGATGCACAAGTGTTTTAAGGGCACCTCTTCCAGGAGGACAAACAAGGGATATTTTAATCCACAGAAGCCAGTGCTTTTAATGCCTCAGTGCTCTCTCTCAAGAACATACTGCAAAGTAAAAGGAAACTTGGTTTAGTGAATTTCTCTGGCCAAGTGGAAAACATTATAAATTGTTGTGTTTTCAAGCTGTTCCCCCTAATTTTTGGCATTGGAGGAGTGAAATGGAGGCAACCAAGGTGTGAGGACACAGCTCCCAGCACTTTCACAGCAGCAGCATCCAGAAGCCCATTCCCAGGCCATGGCACAAACTGGACATCAGGACATGCCTCAAAGCTTGCATTAAAGGGGCAGGAGTGGGAGAGTGTGAGGAACCAGGGGCTAAATAAGAGCCATTATTTTCACCAGGGCTATTGAACAAGCTCTTATGCCCTTGGGTTTGGGAAGCTTTTATGTAGAATTTGGACTCAACACAGATTAGGAGGTGGAGGATTTTCTTCCACCAGGGTTTTGGTGTTGAAACAAGCTGCTGCAGAAGAGCTGGGGATTGTGGTCTGGGAGCATGATAGAGGAAACAAAGTCCTGTTTGCGGGTCAGGGTTTCTTCCACAAAACATCAGGAAGTTTTGGAAGCCCTGGGTGAGCTGCTGATGTGATCTGCACAGAGAGCATAGCCTCACACAGCTAATGAGCTCCAGGGCAGCTCTCCTGCCTTTAATTTGAGGCTTTTCTCCAAGCAGGGATGGTAAATTGTAGGCAGAAATAATTTCTGCCAAGGATCTAACGATGCTTCAAGTTCCTGCAACCTTTCAGATAAACAGGGTGGAACAGTACAGAGAATTTTATGAGGAATCTCTAAAAATGTGCCGTGAACATAATGAAGCAAAATTGATCTGTTGTTTTCTCTCAGGAAACAAATGCTGCACAAGGAAGCAAAAAGGGCCAGAAAAATACAGCTGTGCTCTCAAAATGGGTCAGTCCTTGGACAGCAGCTGTCCTCAGACATTAATGTTTTCACATTAAAAAAGAAGAAAATTTAGGAGCTCAACATCCAAGGATGAAATCACCAAACAGCTCCTTTAAGTATTCAGCCCAAAGCCACACAAATCCAGGATCTGAAGTGCAACCTCAAGACAGGAGTGCTGGCCTTGCTGAGAGACAGGGAGTAGGGAAGGAGAGCTTGAGTCTGTGATCCAGGTCTGGGTGAGATTTATGTACACATAAAGGACAAAACCAGGGCTTAGCCAGGAAAAAACCCCATGAGCGAATTTCCAGTGCCTGGTGCCCTTGAGGAGATGGATGGCAAACAGAGCAGGGGCAGCCACTGCTCTGCTGGGCTGGGAAAGGCTCAGACAGTTCCCTCAGCAGGCTCAGAGTGATGTGTGGTCCCAGGAGAAGTGATCTTGGAAAGCTCCACCCCTGTCTGAGTCCCTTGTGGGGTCCCAGGTAAATCAGTGCACAGCTCTGCTCTTCTCCAGGTGCAGGTGGGCTCCAGGACAGCCACCTCAGGGGTGGGCCAGAGCCACCAGTGGGCTCATTCTGGGTCCCAAACTGCATCTGGGGCAATCCCAGAACGGTTTGGGTTGGGAGGGACACACCTATCTGGACCCTGATGCCCCTGAGGCTTTTCCTGTTCCTGCAGGTTTGTTTGACTGCTCCTGTCTCACCCCAACAGCAGGGAACAGGCTCCTTTTGGCATCTGCACCCTCTGAAGATGCTGCTCAGAGCTGGGGAGGACACAGCTCCTGGCACCAAGCCACAGCCTGAGGGATGACCTGAGAACTGATAAACAGAATTTCCTAAATGACTTCCTAAAAGCTTTCCCATGCTTTTAAGACATAGCCCATCATCTGAGGCTGTGGTGAGGCAGAGATCTGGCTGGTGCTTTAATGCACCCCCTGTGAAGGCTCAGCAGTGGCAAAGTGATTTCTGAGGTGGAAAAGGTCCCTGTGTCATTCCTGGGCTGGGAGGAAGAGGATGGTGCTGGCAGACCTGCACAGAGGAGGGGAAATGTTCCTGCCCAAAGCAGCTGATGAACTGCAAACAGCTTTGGAGAAGTCTGGCAAGGGTAAGAAGCTGGAATTCTCTGCTGTGGATGTTCATGGCAGTGCCAGCAGGGCTCTCATTTATGGCAGCATGAATTCACTGCTGGATTCTGGTGCTGCCATAAACATTTCCAGCTGTCCCAAATTCAGGCTGGCTCTCCAGAGCCCTGTGCATGGCATGGCCAGAGATGTGCTTCAAGTGCAGGCATCCACGTCTCAGGGACTGAAGGAACAGCTCTTCCCTCCAGCTTCAGGGGCTGCACGTGCTTCATCCTCCTTCATTAGCTTTGGCCACATCTCCTTGTTAAAGAACAAAAAACCCAGCAGCCCCTGGCTAACCAGGAAATGATTTTTCTATCTTTTCCCTGAGGATGGCAGCTGCACATGATGTTTCTTAGAATAAAAGCAAATCTTTTTTCTTTCTTTCTTCCCTTTTCCTAGAAATCTTCCTCCACGTCATCTGGTTGCCAGAGGTGACATTTTCTGCAGCTGAGGTGCCTGATGTCATGGGAGGAGGCTGTGGAGGACTCTGAGTGTTTCTGTTTCACCTTTTTTCTGTTTATTTTCCATCAAGGTCACCGTGTCTCTTAGCCAGGGTTTGGCTCTGACTTGAGCTGGGGCTTTCAAGAAAAAGTTAGTTGCATCTTTACTTTCTGGGAAAAATGCTGTACAAAGGCCACTGAAACTGCCAGAAAATTTGGATGAAATTCATCTAGGATTGAGCTAGGAATTAAAAAGGGATATGAAAGTTTGCTCTGAACTTGTGATCTTTGTTTGCTCTGTTTGGATCCTTGTGCTGTGTGTGCCTTCAGGGAAATCAGTGCACATAACTGAACTGAATCCTCTGGGGAAGGAAAGGAAAAGAAACTAAAAGCTTTTTGCAAAAAATATTCATCAAGCAAAACTTTTAAGCCTAGTACATTTCCATCTTGGAAATAAATGCCTCCTACAGACCCCCAAACCACCAAGGTTTATTGCAGTTTTATGTGGAAAGCACCTGGGTACAGTGTCGAAGCTCCTTAGAAAATATGTGAAGGATTTGTGCAGGCAAAACCTGTGCCAGAGCCTCCCCACCCTCACAGGGAAGAATTCCTTCCCAATATCCCATCCAGCCCTGCCCCCTGGCAGTGTGAAGCCATTCCCTGTGTCTGTCACTCCATGTCCCTGTCCCCAGTCCCTCTCCAGCTCTCCTGGAGCCCCTTTAGGCTCAGGAAGGGGCTCTGAGGTCACCCAGAGCCTTCTCTTCCCCAGGCTGGACACCCCCAGCTCTCATTCTGTCTCCAGAGCAGGGGGGCTCCAGCACTCTGAGCATCCCTGGCCTTCCTCTGGACTCTTTTCAGCAGGTCCAAGCATCCAAACAGAATATTTGGGTCCTGGTCCCCATGGTGAGTGGGGAAGGACTGAAGGTATCAAACTCTCCCCTTGACACATTAAAGATTGTTTTCCCCTGAAAATTTGGCAAGAATTGCACTTGTCAGTGCCTGTCAGGAAGATCTTTTGCATTTCCCATCCCCTGGAGTGGAGGCTGCCTATCAAGTGTCTCTTCACCACAGTTTAATGTTTCTGGTAAAGCTACTAATTTGATTTTTAGATTCTGTCTGAGCAGAATTAGCACATGTCACACATTGGAGCTGTCAGTTAAGGGAAAAGCCAAGGAATGGTCAGGGGAATGAAAGAAGTTATCCCTCCTGGGGCTTCAGCAGCAGACAAAGCCCAGATGGTAAAAGTCCATGTGATCCTTCTCTGCACATCCCAGTGATGGCAGTGACAGGAGGTGATGATGAGCAGGATGGGTTCTGTCCCAGTTAGGAGGGAATGTTTGCAGGGTAAGGGTGTCACTGCCTGGGCTGGGCTGGCCCTGCCCTTGGTGGCAGCTGGAGAGCATCAGCTGCTGTGGAAGGGGAGCAGGTGGGGCTGGGTCTGACCCTCTGGGAGAGGGGAGGTGAGAGGGGGCAGGGACAGGCACCGGGTGCCCTCCTGCCATGCTGCTGCTGGAGGAGGCTGGTGGGAGTTTTAATCTCTCAGGGAACACTGGCACCAAAAAGGGATTCTTTTCTGCTGGTATTTACTGATGACATCCCCATTTCTCCTTCTTCCTTCTATCTAATAAATGCCATCTCTCCCACAGGCAGATGTCTCAGCCAAAACATTAAGATGCAGAATTAAGTCAAGGACTAAAAGCAAAAACCAGCCCAGAGAGGCACATCTGTGGCACTGCTAAGCCTTGCAATGTTCCAGCTTCAAGGGAGGACCATCAGGATGATTTGCTGGGAGTCACAGCTCAGTGTGACTCCCAGAACCTGCTGATGATGCAGGGGGGGATCCTTGGAAAAGGAGCAGCCATGTCCTTGCTCTGGACAGGGTCACTGACCATGTCTGCAGAGGAGCACAGCAGGAATTAGCAGGATGCTGAGCACGAGTCTCCTGTCCCACCACAGCTGCCTCCACAATGTTCATTCCAACACCTGCAGACCTGCAAGGGAACACGTGGTGTCTGTCACAGACTGGGAATGTCACAGGGAGGGCACTGGAGAGCAGCTCTGGGGCTTTGCAGGTGCTGTGGGAAGACCCACTCAAGGAGAGCTCAGACCCCATAACTTTCCTC